>NC_080570.1:30395404-31053099 GCF_030247185.1 Malaya genurostris
GCTATGGTTTCACCCCCTAGTTGAAGCTGTAATTGTGCTGGTTCTCGCTTCCTTGAAAATACAACCAGCTCAGTTTTCTCCGTAGAGAACTCGAAACCCATTTGAAGAGCCCATGTCGACAAGTTGTCGAGGGTATCTTGCAATGGTCCTTGGAGATCGGCAGCTTTGGGTCCTATAATAGACACAACGCTGTCGTCGGCAAGTTGTCTTAGCGTGCAAGATGTGTTGATACATTCATCAATGTTGTTCACGTAAAAGTTGTATAAAAGGGGGCTTAAGCATGAGCCCTGAGGAAGACCCATGTAACTGAATCGTATTGTCGACAAATCACCATGCGCGAAATACATTTATTTCTCGGACAACAGATTATACAAAAAGTTATTCAAAATTGGTGAAAGACCTTGCTGATGCAACTTCTCAGATAGGATGTTTATGGAAACTGAATCAAAAGCCCCCTTGATGTCTAGGAAAACTGACGCCATTTGTTCTTTACGAGCAAATGCCATTTGAATTTCGGTTGAGAGCAACGCAAGACAATCGTTCGTTCCTTTGCCCCTGCGGAAGCCGAATTGTGTATCTGAAAGTAAGCCATTAGTCTCGACCCAATTGTCTAGACGAAACAGAATCATTTTTTCGAACAATTTCCGGATACAGGAAAGCATAGCAATCGGCCGATACGAATTGTGATCAGAGGCTGGTTTCCCTGGTTTTTGAATGGCGATAACTCTTACTTGTCTCCAATCATGTGGGACAATATTATCCTCAAGAAGCCTATTGAATAAATTCAATAAGCGCCTTTTGGCAGAGTCAGGCAAATTTTTCAACAAGTTGAATTTGATTTTGTCTAACCCCGGAGATTTATTGTTACACGATAAAAGCGCAAGTGAGAACTCGAGCATCGAAAAAGGTGTTTCGTTTCTGTTTGATGAAGCGACGCGCATGATTGTCTGTTCCGGAACAGAGTCAGGACATACTTTTTTAGCGAAATCGAATATCCAGCGGTTAGAATATTCCTCGCTTTCGTTTGTGGTGTTTTTGTTGCGCATTCGTCGGGCTGTGTTCCAAAGAGTGCTCATTGATGTTTCTCTCGATAATCCGTCTACGAATCGACGCCAATAACCGCTTTTCTTCGCTTTAATCAAGCTTTTCATTTTAGCGTCTAATGCCGCGTAGTTTCTGAAATTATCAGGTGTTCCGTTTTTCCTAAACTCGATAAATGATGAAGTTCTCTCCGCGTTTAATTCTGAGCACTCTTTGTCCCACCACGGGTTGGGGGGACGGATGTTAGTTTTCGCGCCGGGTACACGTTTCGTCTGAGCTTGAGTCGCGGTGTCGAGAATCAAGCCAGCCAAAAACGTGTACTCTTCCTCCGGAGGAAGTTCTTGTGTTGTTTCTAGATTCTCAGATATCAAATTTGCGTAGCATTTCCAATCAATGTTTCGTGTGAGGTCATACGAAACATTGATTGTTTCCGATGGTCTTAATCCGGTGGCGATTGAAATTACGATAGGCAGATGATCGCTACCGTGGGGATCAGGGATTACCTTCCACGTGCAATCCAACCGTAGCGATGTCGAGCAAAGGGATAAGTCTAGCGCACTTGGTCTTGCTGGTGGTGCAGGAATTCGTGTCATTTCTCCCGTATTCAAGATTGTCATATTGAAGTTGTCGCAGATATCATGGATCATAGTTGATCTGTTATCGTCGTGAAGACAGCCCCATCCCGTACCGTGTGAGTTAAAGTCTCCTAAAACCAACGTCGGTGCGGGAAGAAGCTCTATGATATCATTGAGCCGCCGATGCCCAACCGAGGCTCTTGGGGGAATGTAGATGGAAGCAATGCAAAGGTCCTTGCCTTTGATTGTAACATGACATGCGACAACTTCAATACCTGGTATCGAGGGGAGGTTAATGCGATAGAAAGAATAGCACTTTTTGATCCCCAAAAGTACTCCTCCATAGGAATCATCTCGATCCAGACGAATAATGTTAAAATCGTGGAAGCTTAAGGGTATTTCAGAAGTTAGCCAAGTTTCGCACAATGCAAATGCGTCACATTTCAGATTATTTACTAGAAATTTGAAAGGATCTATTTTTGGGATGATACTTCTACAATTCCACTGTATAACAGTGATTGTATCCGTGACCTCGGTGGGTGTCTTAGCCATCGAAGGATACGATCGCTGAAAGAAGGGGCCATTTTGCAGTCAACTGCTTCAAGAATGTTTTAACTGTAGGAATAAAAGCCATTATCAGGCTTTTAAGAGGTTCAGAAATATTGAAAGTAGACATGATCCAGTCCACAATATCAGAGAATTTAACAAACCCAGTATTTGGTAAATTTTCTGACTGATCTTTAGGGACTTTCGGGGGTTTTGAAGTCCCAGGAAGTGATGGAAATTCTTGCTCGGAATTTAATTTTCCAAGGCCTGGAGCTTTTTTCTCTGGTTTTTTGCCATCACTACCAGTTGTTGTAATTTTTCGGAACCCATCAGAGGACATCTTCAAACCCTTACTAG
The DNA here is from genome assembly GCF_030247185.1 of Malaya genurostris. NCBI lineage: Eukaryota > Metazoa > Arthropoda > Insecta > Diptera > Culicidae > Malaya > Malaya genurostris. Next base: position 30,397,924 of record NC_080570.1, read on the forward strand.
GGAGCTTTTGAGAAGATTTATTTCTTCTCTTTCTAATTGATGAGCTATGAGGGACAGCCGAAGATGTACCTTCGAGGGGGTCATCATATTCGCTCTCGTATGAGTCGACTGCATGCAACCTAAGGCAATACGCAAACAACGATACTGAATTCTTTCCAGCTTGATGAAATGAGTGTTCGCCGCGGATCGGAAGCAAAAGCATCCGTATTCCATCACGGACAATATCGTTGTTTGGTATAACCTGATCAGGTCTCCTGGGTGGGCACCCCACCATGATCCGGTTATTGTACGAAGAAAATTGATTCTCTGTTGGCATTTTTGTTTCAGATACCTAATGTGACATCCCCAGGTGCCTTTGGAGTCGAACCAGACCCCGAGATATTTAAATGTGAAGACCTGAGCTATGGTTTCACCCCCTAGTTGAAGCTGTAATTGTGCTGGTTCTCGCTTCCTTGAAAATACAACCAGCTCAGTTTTCTCCGTAGAGAACTCGAAACCCATTTGAAGAGCCCATGTCGACAAGTTGTCGAGGGTATCTTGCAATGGTCCTTGGAGATCGGCAGCTTTGGGTCCTATAATAGACACAACGCTGTCGTCGGCAAGTTGTCTTAGCGTGCAAGATGTGTTGATACATTCATCAATGTTGTTCACGTAAAAGTTGTATAAAAGGGGGCTTAAGCATGAGCCCTGAGGAAGACCCATGTAACTGAATCGTATTGTCGACAAATCACCATGCGCGAAATACATTTATTTCTCGGACAACAGATTATACAAAAAGTTATTCAAAATTGGTGAAAGACCTTGCTGATGCAACTTCTCAGATAGGATGTTTATGGAAACTGAATCAAAAGCCCCCTTGATGTCTAGGAAAACTGACGCCATTTGTTCTTTACGAGCAAATGCCATTTGAATTTCGGTTGAGAGCAACGCAAGACAATCGTTCGTTCCTTTGCCCCTGCGGAAGCCGAATTGTGTATCTGAAAGTAAGCCATTAGTCTCGACCCAATTGTCTAGACGAAACAGAATCATTTTTTCGAACAATTTCCGGATACAGGAAAGCATAGCAATCGGCCGATACGAATTGTGATCAGAGGCTGGTTTCCCTGGTTTTTGAATGGCGATAACTCTTACTTGTCTCCAATCATGTGGGACAATATTATCCTCAAGAAGCCTATTGAATAAATTCAATAAGCGCCTTTTGGCAGAGTCAGGCAAATTTTTCAACAAGTTGAATTTGATTTTGTCTAACCCCGGAGATTTATTGTTACACGATAAAAGCGCAAGTGAGAACTCGAGCATCGAAAAAGGTGTTTCGTTTCTGTTTGATGAAGCGACGCGCATGATTGTCTGTTCCGGAACAGAGTCAGGACATACTTTTTTAGCGAAATCGAATATCCAGCGGTTAGAATATTCCTCGCTTTCGTTTGTGGTGTTTTTGTTGCGCATTCGTCGGGCTGTGTTCCAAAGAGTGCTCATTGATGTTTCTCTCGATAATCCGTCTACGAATCGACGCCAATAACCGCTTTTCTTCGCTTTAATCAAGCTTTTCATTTTAGCGTCTAATGCCGCGTAGTTTCTGAAATTATCAGGTGTTCCGTTTTTCCTAAACTCGATAAATGATGAAGTTCTCTCCGCGTTTAATTCTGAGCACTCTTTGTCCCACCACGGGTTGGGGGGACGGATGTTAGTTTTCGCGCCGGGTACACGTTTCGTCTGAGCTTGAGTCGCGGTGTCGAGAATCAAGCCAGCCAAAAACGTGTACTCTTCCTCCGGAGGAAGTTCTTGTGTTGTTTCTAGATTCTCAGATATCAAATTTGCGTAGCATTTCCAATCAATGTTTCGTGTGAGGTCATACGAAACATTGATTGTTTCCGATGGTCTTAATCCGGTGGCGATTGAAATTACGATAGGCAGATGATCGCTACCGTGGGGATCAGGGATTACCTTCCACGTGCAATCCAACCGTAGCGATGTCGAGCAAAGGGATAAGTCTAGCGCACTTGGTCTTGCTGGTGGTGCAGGAATTCGTGTCATTTCTCCCGTATTCAAGATTGTCATATTGAAGTTGTCGCAGATATCATGGATCATAGTTGATCTGTTATCGTCGTGAAGACAGCCCCATCCCGTACCGTGTGAGTTAAAGTCTCCTAAAACCAACGTCGGTGCGGGAAGAAGCTCTATGATATCATTGAGCCGCCGATGCCCAACCGAGGCTCTTGGGGGAATGTAGATGGAAGCAATGCAAAGGTCCTTGCCTTTGATTGTAACATGACATGCGACAACTTCAATACCTGGTATCGAGGGGAGGTTAATGCGATAGAAAGAATAGCACTTTTTGATCCCCAAAAGTACTCCTCCATAGGAATCATCTCGATCCAGACGAATAATGTTAAAATCGTGGAAGCTTAAGGGTATTTCAGAAGTTAGCCAAGTTTCGCACAATGCAAATGCGTCACATTTCAGATTATTTACTAGAAATTTGAAAGGATCTATTTTTGGGATGATACTTCTACAATTCCACTGTATAACAGTGATTGTATCCGTGACCTCGGTGGGTGTCTTAGCCATCGAAGGATACGATCGCTGAAAGAAGGGGCCATTTTGCAGTCAACTGCTTCAAGAATGTTTTAACTGTAGGAATAAAAGCCATTATCAGGCTTTTAAGAGGTTCAGAAATATTGAAAGTAGACATGATCCAGTCCACAATATCAGAGAATTTAACAAACCCAGTATTTGGTAAATTTTCTGACTGATCTTTAGGGACTTTCGGGGGTTTTGAAGTCCCAGGAAGTGATGGAAATTCTTGCTCGGAATTTAATTTTCCAAGGCCTGGAGCTTTTTTCTCTGGTTTTTTGCCATCACTACCAGTTGTTGTAATTTTTCGGAACCCATCAGAGGACATCTTCAAACCCTTACTAGGGAGCTTTTGAGAAGATTTATTTCTTCTCTTTCTAATTGATGAGCTATGAGGGACAGCCGAAGATGTACCTTCGAGGGGGTCATCATATTCGCTCTCGTCAGTTGACAAGTAAGCGTAAGGATTTTCGGTAGGTGGCGTAGCACATTTCAACATTTCTGCAAAAGAGCGTTTGGAATGTTGCTTGAGTGAACGCTTCATTTTATCCTTACGCAATTTGTACACGGGACAATCAGAGAGGTCATGCGGCCCCTCCTTACAGTAGAGACACTTTTCATTGTCTCCACTGCAGGAGTTATCCGCATGACTCCCTCCACACTTTATACACCGGGATTTATTGCAACAATGAGATGCTGCTATAGGTAGTCGATGAAAATTATACCATGCGAATCCCAAAATACAGACGCCATAACCTTACCGGCCGATTGTTAAGTCTTTCCACGCTTTGGGTTCGGTTCATCGCGTGCAGTCCACTCAGCTGACTGTCGATTGGACCCCGGAGTGAAGTGATGGAGCCATGTTTCGTCCATTGTTATATATCGACGAAAAAAATCGGTTTTATTTCGATATAACAGCTCCAAACACTGCTCAGAATCATCAATTCGTTGTTGTTTTTGATCGATTGTGAGCTCACGCGGCACCCATTTTGCACAAAGCTTTCTCATATCCAAATATTCGTGAATAATATGTCCAACACGTTCCTTTGATATCTTTAGGGTGTCAGCTATCTCGATCAACTTCACTTTACGGTCATTGAAAATCATTTTGTGGATTTTTTTTCACGTTTTCATCGGTAACAGCCTCTTTTGGACGTCCACTGCGTTCATCGTCTTCGGTGCTCATATGACCAGTACGAAATTTTGCAAACCACTTACGAATTGTTGCTTCGCCCGGTGCAGAGTCTGGATAACACTCATCAAGCCATTTTGTGGTATCGGCGGCACTTTTTTTCTTCAAAAAGTAGTGTTTCATCAACACACGAAATTCCTTTTTTTCCATTTTTTTTTCACAATAACAAAAGTAGCTTCATTCAAAATGCAATATCTCACAAACTAATAATCAGACAGCAGTCAAATTTATACACGTATCTTTTGAAGGTTGGTACTAACTGAAAATAGAATACGATACGAACTTTTCAGCCGATCTGTTATATAGTTGATATTCTATATTATATGTTTTTGTGATTTGTATATTTTGATTAATACATGTCGTATACCGACTCTTACCATAACCGGTCATTTGACCGGAAGAATATTGTTGCCTTTCGCTTAAGAAAGAATAAAGATTTACTGAGAAAACGCCTGACTTTCGATCGGAGCCAGGAAGCCGGTTCCGGAGATCTAATCGCAAAAGTGACTTATGCACTGGTTTTTTTTTTCGATTCGCTCAATTTTCTCGCAAATAGCTGAACCGATTTTCTCTATCTTTGGCTCTTTTGAAAGCTACTATTGGTTCATTGATCAAGTTCGATTGGCAAACGGCGAACACTTCTGGTTCCGAAGATATAATCGCAAAAGTGACTGATGCACTGTTTTTTAAATCCGCTCAATATTATCGAAGATGACTGATCTGATTTCTGCTATTTTAGGCTCGTTTGGTAGCTACTATTGGGTCATTGATCACATTCGATGAGCAAATGGCGGACACTTCCGGTTCTGGAGATATAATCGCAAAAGTGTCTTATGAACTGTTTTTTTTTTCGATCCTCTCAATTTTCTCGAAGATAGCTCAACTGATTTTCTTTATCTTAGCCTCGTTCGAAAGCTACTATTGATTCATTGATCAAGTTCGATTGGCAAATGGCGGACGCGTTGGGTTCCGAAGATATCTCTAATCTCAAATACGCCTCGCTGTCTGGTCACCGTACTACCAAAACTATATCCAACGCATTGAAGCAATCCAACGAAAAATTGTTCGATTTGCTCTGCGTCGGCTTCCTTCAAGAAATACTTGGAGCCTTCCAAGTTACCATGCCAGATGCAAACTGATTGATCTCGATCTGTCCGTCACGATGTCAGCAAGACTTCTTTTGTGGCAGATCTCCTCCAATCAAGAATAGACTGCTCCGAGCTCCGACAACTTATACAAATATATATAATAGCCGTAATCTTCGAAACTATTCTTTTCGTAGGATCCCCTGTGCTAGAACTAGTTATGGGTATAACGAGCCTTTTGCCAGCATGTGCCGAATATTCGACCACTGTTTCAATTCATTCGACTTTAATCTATCACGAAACGTTGTCCAGTAATTGTTCCTAGGGTTACTATCTAATTAGTTTTAGTTAGTTTAGAAATACTATGTTTAGGAGAAATGTATCATTTAGATGATTGTAATCTGTTAATGCAAAAGATGAGGAGGTTTTATGCCTGTTGGAGAGCAAGTTTGAAAGAAACTAACTCCACTGGGCTTTTCCCTGCTCCAAATAAGATGGCAGAACCGATTTTTTCTATCTAAGGCTCGTTTGAAAGCTACTATTGGTTCATTGATCAAATTCGATTGGCAAATAGTGGACGCTTCCGGTTCTGTAGATGTAATCGCAAAAGTGGCTTATGCATTGTTTTTTTTTCGATCCGCTCAATTGTCTCGGAAATGGCTGAACAGATTTTCTCTATCTAAGACTCGTTTGAAAGCTATGGGTCATTGATCGAGTTCGATTGGTAAATGGAGGACGCTTCCGGTTCCGGAGATATAATCGCAAAAGTGACTTATGCACTGGTTTTTTCGATCCACTCAATTTTTTCGGAAATGGCTGAACCGATATTCTCTATCTTCGGCTCGTTTGAAAGCTACTATTCTGTCATTGATCGAATTCGATAGGCAAATGGCCGGCACTTCCGGTTCCTGGGACATAACCAAATAATTGACGCAACCGACAAACTGCACTCGCGTTAAAGAGCAGTTTTATGAATTACCCGAATCTAAATGGAAATTTTTGGATCTCCCTGACTAAAATCTTCTCCAAGAAAAATAATAATAACGGGACTGCTTGATTGTCAAGAGAAAGTCTCTATCTAAGGCTCGTTTGAAAGCTACTATTGGTTCATTGATCAAGTTCGATTGGCAAACGGCGAACACTTCTGGTTCCGAAGATATATATAATCGCAAAAGTGACTGATGCACTGTTTTTTTTAGATCCCCTCAATATTATCGAAGATGACTGATTTGATTTCTACTATCTTAGGCTCGTTTGGTAGCTACTATTGGGTCATTGATCACATTCGATGAGCAAATGGCGGACACTTCCGGTTCTGGAGATATAATCGCAAAAGTGACTTATGAACTGTTTTTTTTCGATCCGCTCAATTTTTTCGCAAATGGCTGAACCGATTTTTTCTATCTTAGGCTCGTTTGAAAGTTACTATCAGGTCATTGATTAATTTTGATTGGCAAATGGCGAACGCTTCCGGTTCCGAAGATATGATCGCAAAAGTGACTTATGCACTATGTTTTTTTTTTCGATCCGCTCAATTTTCTCGCAAATGGCTGAGCCGATTTTCTCTAACTAACGCGTAAAATGAATCTTAAGTGCTTAGAGGCTTTGGATTTGGAGTAAATTCAATATGCTCCTTGAAATTCAGGACGCCCAGATCTTTTACCGGCGGGTCTGTGTTCGAGAATAGTTTTAGAAATACAATAGTCAAACTTGACTGAAGACTGTTTACGACTAAAAAAAAATAGAGGTATTCAAAACCATTCTGTTGATACAAACACCAATTTGTCAACTTATCCAACTTATGCTCCTGTAAGAACTCTGAATCAGAATCAGTTGATTTGATAATATGGAATAGTTTGAAGTCATCAAGCAATCAGTCAATTTTCATGCACTTGATCGAAAAATTCAAATCGTTGAGATAAAGTAAAAATATGAACGGTCCAAAATGACTTCCTTGAGAAAAGAAATCCAAATTGATTTCAAAACTGCAAAAAATAACGGTTTTAAGGATTAAAATTTTTTTAGTCGTATTGTTAAAATACCATTTTAGAATTGTATAGAAAAATTTGCACTTTAATGGAGCGACCAAAATTGTACGATTTTTTACGTTTATAGCGACCTGTAACAACAAGAACGGCTGTTTCATACTACCCGACGTTTCGACCACTGGTTTGGTCTTTTTCGAGGGAAACTGTAAAATTTATTTGTTTTATATCGTTTTTTTTTGGTCTAACTAACTAACGTATTCGCCCACGATGGGTTGTTCAAAATTTAATACTTCAATTTCTGATATTCTACAAAATACATATGCGTTTGCAAATGTTAGGGGTTAGCGGAGTTACAAAATATAATTCAGTTATTGGTAACCCACTGGTTAGGAACAAACTTTTAAATTCGTTTGTAATCCTATTTCGATCATAGTGTGTTACAAATCCACTGACATTGGTACCATGATTAGAAAATCATGAAATAATTAATAGCAATAATTCACCTCTCGTGAAAATGTTTTTAATATACTAATAATTTTGCTCATAAAATCATGAATAATAGGCATATCCTTATGAAAAGACATGATACATGATACCGGCAATGGATTTTTATCCGTGCTGTAATCTTCTTCAAATAGTGGAACTGCTCTTTCGATTGAGCTACCTTGGAGGTGCGGACGGACGGACATATAGCAAAGACATAATTTATCATGTTTTTCAATCAGATTTTTACCTGCGAAAATTGACGCATTTTTAAATCGTTCACATTGTAGCCTTCAGGATTCAACTTATCGTCAACCCTAGGTCAAATACACTGACGATTGTCCGAAGAAATTGACACACATTGACATTGACATTGAGTTCGGAATTTAGGTTACCCATCATCACCTAAACCAGGCGGCGGCAGTAACACACTACTCCACTAACGAATTATCATTATCATCACGCAGATTGTACATCATTTTCGTCGGCATACGAGTGCGTTATTCCGTGTTGCATCCCGGTTAATGAATTATGAAATTGAGGTTGCCTCACGAGAAAAATTCATTAATCCGAGGTGTACATCAACAACCATTTTATACTGCCCGAGGTGCAACTGTCCATTTACGGAGTTGTGTATATATGGCAGTGGAATGATCTATAATTACCTCATTGCATTACGGTTAGCTTATGATCGCTCGCATTAGGAAGATTATGATCACGCACATAACAAACACACTCAATTAAACTATTTTCTTTTTTTTTCTCTCTCTCTTTACAGGTGAATATTGCTCTCGAACACCAATCCGGAACCAGACGGAACCGCAACACTACAATCTGTTTCCAAACATATTTGCTAGAAAAAGGTATGCACTGCAAGTGGTCGAATCGTTTGCACAAAATCCATGTCACACATTTTCTGACCTGAAATAACTAATGATAAACAAGTTATTCTGGAGCTTAAGTCTTAATTGATAATTTTCTCCGAGTCGAACGTTTGTGGGATTTAATGAGAGACTTTCAATGAAATTGCATTTCAGCTTTGTACAAAATCATTAGGCTTTCCAGCAATTTTGCTTCTCAGTAGGACCTAAGCAATTTCGAAAGGGTTTGAAGTGTCAATGCCGAACTGTTTTCCTCCTTTCAGGCGTGACAGAGCAGGTTTCGATGGTTCGGATCTTTGTTCTATGGAAGATCTCAATTTCTGTTATAAGCTCCAAACATCTTCTCGACCGACAGAATAAGGCTTCATTCAAACATTTTGAGGATTTTCACTGAATTCGGAAATGCAAACAACCTGATCAATTCGCAGATTCTAGATTATTTCTAGTGTGCAATGCTTATAAATCACATTGGAGTTCAGTAGCGAGTGCGAATATTTGGTACTTAAGACTTAAGCTAAGCATTGCTTTTACAACCAGTGTTATCGACACAGGTCTTGAACGTAGCCGCGATAAGTGGCCAAGCGTTGACGTGATGAAAAATTACGTGCCTGGTCTAATATTTTGATCCATTTATCTTCAATGCACGTATCAAATAAGTTCGTTGCGTTCCACACAATAGTACTTTGATGGTTTTTCAAAGAGTTGAAAGCAACTGGTAAATACAGCCTCAAATAACAAGTTATGTTACGGAAACTTATAACAAACAAGTTTGCAACAAAAATGCTTTTATGTTTTGGTTGCAAATTGCTGGTAGTTCAGTATCGTTTGGAAGCTTGTCTAGGATTATTGATCAAGTTCAAAGATGCAACAGCTGACTCTTCCGGTTACAAAGATATGACGATATAAGTCACGTAACCGATAAAACTCTTAGCTAATTGATCAATTTATAAGACCAAATGACTTACGGTTCCGGTTCCGGGGACAAACAAATTACAGATTTTTACTGTATCAGCTCAATTTTTTCGGAGTAGGCTGAACCGTTTTCAACAATCGAATACTGATTTCAAAGCTCGTCAAGTTTCGGAGATAAAATGGCATAAGTGACGAAACCGTCAAACCTCACCTTTTGTTTCCAAATGGCAGACAGATTCAGCTCCGGAGATATAATAGCATAAATGACGAAAACGACAAATCACAATTTTTGCATTCTAGCCGCTCAGTTTTTTTTTGAGATGGCTAATCCGTTTTCACTAATCTTAGGCTTGTTCGATAGCCACTATCAGGTCATTAATGAAGTTTGGAAATGAAAAGGCTTAAACTGGCGATTCCGAAGATATAATGGCATAAGTAACGTAACCAACAAAGCGTCTTTTTCTAACCGCTCGATTGACTCGGACATGGCTGAATTGATTTCAACAATCATGGGCCCATTTGAAAGCTACTATTGATCAATTTCCGAAGACCGAATGGGAGACAGTTTCGGTTCCGGAGATATAAAGGTATAAGTGACGCCGAACCGACAAATCATAGTTTTTATTCTATCCGATTAATTTACACGGAGATGACTAAATCAATTTCAACTATCTTAAGCTCGTTTGAAAACTACTATTGAGTCATCGACCTAGTTCGAAGATCAAATGACGAACAATTCTAGTTCCGGAGATGGAATGGCATAAGTGACACAAACGACAAATCACTTTTTTGTATTCGTATTGATGACGTAAGTGATTAAGCATATTTCTGCAATTTATCGTATCAATCAGCAAATCCAGCAGTAGATCATTCTAAACTTGTTTCAAGAGTTACCTCATCGAAGAAAATGTTATTTTAATGACAAGAGAATGGCTTTACCAGATCAGGAGTCGGCTCGCGACTCACGTGTAGATGCTACGATGTGAAGCTACGCTGAAGGGCAGTTCCATAAGCAAATTCAATGTATTTTATTAAACGAAGTAAAAGGTTTAAATCAACAAGAAAAAAATCGTGGCTCTTTAGAAAAATTGAAATTTTTGTAATTGTAATTTTTTACTCTTCCGAGCCAAAGGTTTCCAACAGAGATGGGCAATCCGGTTCAAATGAGTGATCAATAGTTCTTTGTGGAAGAACGGTATTTCTATAAAAAAGGCGCGAAATTACGAAACCTCATTCGAGTGACCTTTTTCTTTGTTTTTTTTTTGCTCGCTAGACCTAAACCCTCGTTTAGTCTTTGCAGAAACATACACAGATCGAGCGAAAGAACGAAAGAACTAGTTCTTTTGATTGAACTTTTTAGTTTCGAACGGTTCTTTCAAAATGAACGATTTTGCCCATCACTACATTAATCCTTACAATAGTCCTGTGAAATTGTGACCTGTTTGGCATTCAGTCACTACATAAGAGAAGTGTTACAGTAGCTGACCGTTTTTTTTTTTCAAATAAACGTTTCTGCCCATCGCTAGTTTCCAAGCCCTAAACTAGGTAGATGAGGAAGCGGTTTTTGCACCCAGAACTGCTGCAAGAAATAAATTTTTCATCTTCAAAACAATACGATGCAAAATCAAATTATTTTCATAATTTTGAATAAGCTACAACGCCATCCAACATTTCTCGGTTTCAACTCGTGCGGCTCCCGATTTCCAACCGTTTAGATGAATTCTACTGCTTTTAAATGCAGGAAAGTGGTTTAATGTGATACGATCAATGATAAAGCAAGCTCCTCTTGCGTCGGACCCGGATTTTTATTCACGACTTGTCAATTTACCGAAATTATATGGGAATACCGGAGCAGACGGTAAGACTTATTGTGCTAGTTTTGCTTTTGTTGGAATTGTAGCTAGTTATGTGAAATCGGAGACACGACATTTCTACCAGAATCCTACTACTGAACCCATCTTTTGTTTGTTTATTTGGAGTAGGGAAAAGTCCGTTGGACTTAGTTTCTGTCAAACTTGCTCTCCAACAGGCATAAAACCTCCTCTTCTTTTGCATCAACAGATTACAATCATGATGCATTTAACTTGAATATGGTATTTCTAAAATAGCCAAAACTAATTAAACAATAACCCCAGACACAATTTTTTGACAATATTTCATGGTAGATTGAAAACAAATAAATTGGAACAGTGGTTGAATATGCGGTACGTGCTAGCAAAAGGCTCATTGTATCCATAATTAGTTCTGGCATCCGTAGAAAAGCTGTAAGAGCTCGAAGCAATCTAATCGCGAAAACGAATCCTGGTAACATAGAGGCTTTGAAGATAGTAATCCTTAAAATTTAATCCCTTAGACTTAGAAACTGTTTACGACTAAAGGAGACGGCGGAGCATTCGGAAGTGTTCGAAATCATTCTGTTCGTACTACACCGATTAGTCGAATTCTAGGTCAGCTGTGGATTCGAAATTCCGAGTCAGCTGTGGATACGGTGATATGAAATAATTTTAAGCCATCGGCGAATGATAGTTTCATACATTTGATCGAAAAAATTAGATCGTTGAGATAAAGTAAAAATAAAACGGTCAAAGGTGACTTCCTTGAGGAATTCCAGATGAAACAGCGAATGGGTTCATTTCGCGACCAGTGAGATATGAGAGAAGCCGATTCAGAAGTGACCCTTTAAATCCCAGTCCCAGTTTTGAATAACAGCGTTGTCAGAAGAATGTAATAATCATGTGCAACAGGACTTACCTGCCATGTGTTGGAATTAAATCGTAGTGCTTTTGGCAGTTTCGTGATTTATTATGATAAGGAGTGTATCGAAAAGTAGTTGACAACATTGATAATTGAATAAAAAAGCGAAAAAAAATTATTTTGACATCAGTTTTCGATATATTGTAGAAAAATCCTAGTTTCTGTGAAACGCTCGCATTTTAAGCTCGACATTCTTCATTAAATTCTGCACAGTTACTTTTGTGACTTTCCTGGTGGCAGCTGTCCAGTTTTTTTTTGCACTCCTGCACTGTAGTTTTCTTCCGAAAGTGCCGCTTGACAATTGCCCAATACCTTTCAATTGGTCGAAGATCCGGGCAGTTCGGTGGGTTGATGTCCTTTTCCACGAATTGTACATTATTTTTTGACAACCACTGTAGAACGGAGTTGGCGTAGTGGGCTGAAGCCAAATCCGGCCAGAAGAGAGGAGGAACCTTATGCTTTCTATACAGTGGCAGCATTCTCTTCTTCAAACATTCTTCCTCGTACACCTTGGCGTTAATTGTGCCCTTCGTGAAGAAAATCGACAACCGCAAACCACAGGTACAATTTGCTTCCCAGACCAACACCTTCTGCCCAAACTTTTCCATCGCCACCGTGGTGTCAGCGTCGTCCAGGTCCTGGTACACCGATTTCGTATAATATTGCGGTCCGGGCAGCGCTCGAGTCTTCCTTGGCGTAGGTTTCGTCGTCGATCAGGATGCATCCGTCTTTATTCTGTAGAATCCGGTCATACAGTTTTCGCGCTCTTGTTTTGGTCAGAACTTGCTGTACCAGGGACTTTTTCGGCACCTTCTGTTTCTTGTACGTTTTCAGGAAGTTCCGAACTTTGATCCGTTGAATCATCCCGATGCTGGTGTTGAACTGCTTGGCCAAATCCCGCGTCGACGCCGATGGATTTTTCCTGATGTACTCAACCACTTTTAAGTCCCGGCCTGGGACCCGTTTTCCTACCGGATCGACGCAAATCCTTCATGGAAAGGGTCTTACCGAACTTCTCGATAATATTTTTGACACTGATTTGATGCACTTTCATCTGTTTTGCAATTTCGTTGTACGTGACACCACTTTCTGAGCACCAAGTGTTCAGAATTTTCTTTCGCGTTTCCGGATCAGCTCGACTCATCATTGAAACGATAAACCGTGCCGAAACCAATCGATTGCGCAGCTGTTATTGACATATAAACAGTTTGAATGTTGCTAACTACTTATCGATACACTCCTTAGTATCATTACAGTACCGTTTTCCGAAGTATTGTCCATCGTTATTCACTACTTTTTGCCATCTGTCTGGTAAAGCTCGCACACAGCGCTGAAAACAAATTTTTCTTTGAACAAATAGTAGTCGTATGGAGCCATGTTCGGTGAATATGGCGCGTCGGGCGAAACTTCCCAATTTCAGTGTTTCCATCTAAATTTGTACCATTTCGAAGATTGGAGTCTTGAATTGTCATGAAGCAAAATTACTTTTTCGTGACAATCCCTATATTATGACCGCTTTTCCTGCAAAGCTTTGTTCAAACGCATCAACTGCCGATCTCGTATACGTCAGCAGAATTAGGTTTTATACGGTTTGATCAGCTCATAATAAATAATACATCGGTAATCTAACGAAAGGCATAGCATGAGCATTCAAACACACGGAAGTTTCCTAAAATTCTCCTTCACTTTTCCCCATAATCGCCATTCACTTCTAATCATTCTTCATACTGCTGCATTCCTCAACCGAATCAAAGTTTCGTCGCATGTGCCCGTAGTATCCAGGATTTTTCGTGACAATAAGGTGCGTTCGTGATGATGAAATTCATCCAACGATCAGATCACAGTTTTGGGTCCACGAGAAAAACCACTCTGATCTCTGTCATGAACATTAGTTCGTAGTTTCTATTACTATTATGTTCATTTATTCCGCCCAAGATTTAAAACTGTTTCTCGATTTTAGAAATCAAGACTCCATTTTGTAACACATACACTAGACCTAACTCTCAATTAATTGTATAGTCCGGAGATCGTTTTTCACACAGAAATCTTAGGTTATTTTGAACCTACCAGCCGAAGGGAGCATCGTGGAAATTGTTTACTGTACGCACAGATAGGCAAATGACTACTGGATCAAAACTACAGCTGAAATAGGTGCACAAGTAGTGCACTTGTAGTTTAAATGTGTTACTTGTCGATTTTGATTTTGTAAGCAAACGGGTCCTTCATTTTTCGATTGAGCGATAAAATTTCCAAAAATATCCAAGCAAATTTCTACGATCGACTTTCCAACAAAGGGATGCTAGCTAAGCTTCTACCATAACTGTAATACTTTTATGTACAATGCAACTGACAACCGTCCGTCACTCGTGCCACACGGAATATCGCTCAATCGCGATACGTACAAACACACACACACATATAAATCGATCGACACACAACTCACTCATTACGTTCTGCCAGCGGCCGTGTCGAAAACTGCCGAAGGTGTTTTATTCTACAACACATCCACATTTATTGTCTTGTTTTCTAAATATTTAAATTGCACTCCTTCCAACTCTTCTCTAACCCACCCCCTCCACGGTAGAGCAGCAGGATGGACTGCAGCAGACTGCACCAGTAAGCAAATGGCAAATGGCGCGAATGCGGGGGATCCGCCGCCGACGTGCAACTCGGCGTGGATAACTTGAAACTCGTGCGGCCCGGCCCTTACTACTGCCGTATGCTGCTTGTATATGCTGGTCGGGATGGTTTCGGCCGGGGTGTAGAACTAGGTTGTTACATGCAAATTATAAGCCGCCACCTCGCACCAACCGAGACGATCGTGGCTTCGCATGATGGTGGCGCGGTCTACGGCAGGGCACTATCTCCTACAGGCACACTACCGAACGGAACCGAAGTTGCGATCTGGCGCAACTGTCAGGTAGCTCTGCGGTAGCGGTACTTAAATATGTCACTTCTTGGTGGCGGTGATGATGATGATGATGATGTTGTAGATGGTGGCGATGGGGCGGTAATTCGGCCTACTGTCAATTATTAATCGGAATCAAGGTGGAAAAAATAATAAAACGGAAAGGCGCCGGATCGTGTGTTGCGTTCCAATTTTCGCTTTCTTGCTCTGCACTGCACTCCTTTCGAAAAACTCGAACGAACGATCCTCCCCCCCCCCATCGGGAAGGGCTCCAGGGAATGGAAAATATGTGCGTGGCTTCCCGATTGCTACTATTCTGTCAGGTTGAAAATTGATGACTTTTCAATTGGTCGTGATTCGGTCGTCAACACTCCCCCCGCTACAGACACCAACGTCGGCGGTGGTGGTGGTGGTGGGCGTGGGTGGTTTCCCTTTTTCAGCTTGTGGGATCGCTCCAGTTCACCCAGGCCGGGAAATCAGGTTAATTGATGACGGAAGAACCATTTTTGCGTTGTTTAGGAATCGTTTGACGGCACACTGTGTCATGAGCTTCACGTGACAAATATCCCGTTCAGTCTCGCGGGAAAGTGCGGAAAACGGCACAACCGTTGCGCGAATTGAATTCATTCTCTTTTCGGTGAGAGCGGCGGCGACGACGGCGGCGGCAACGGTGGTGGTTTCCAAGTCTATCCGAGCCGCCGAACCGCAATAGGGTATTAACCAACAGAGCAGGGCGATTGATTTAATTTGGAGTTCTCCATCGGATCCATTTGTTAGCACTGTCAATTTGTTTCAATTGATGACTCCTCTCATCGATATCGACTGTCTCTCTCTGTGTCGGCAAAAGAGACCATAATTTACTAAACGAACCGCACGAAGCCGCGTCGCGTGGAGTGCCGCTGCGCTAATGAACTGGAACTACCATTTTGGATCGGTTCATCAAGCGTAACGCGAACTAGGTTAACTAGAACTCAACCGGTTCGTCGTCGACGCATCGTTGATGTTGTTTTCCCTGCTTCACTTTCAATAATCCTTACTTCAATCAAGCGGGCGCGCGTTTTGAAACTGATCCCGATTCGTCAAGTGGATCCACCGTCCGTCCTTCCGCAGAATGCATCTACCGAGAGCCACTTTCTAGGCGGATGTGAACCTTAGAGAACCCGACATATCAATTCCAAGATGAAAATTTCAAGGGCGGCCACACGTCAAACGCAACCTAATTAGCGTACCAGAATCTTAATTGATTAACATGCGCTCTTCAACACCATCGCAGATCGATCGGCTTATGATAGGCTTTTTCCCTGGATCTGGCTGAAACATAAACGTTTGTAGTTTGTAGTCCGGCGCTCCCCCTTAATCCGACAAAAGGGGTGCCGGCCATTGCGTTCGCAACGAGTCGATTAATTTTCGCACTCACTGTGGCCTAACCTAATTTCGCTCCATTCGGAATGACGGACCAGGGGCAATTTTTGTTTGTGTAATTAATCAGCAGAACACGGATTTAGATAGCTGCGCTGTGCACGGAGGAAACGGGACTGATCAGAACTGGCACGTTTTTTTGTTTGTTTGCGGGCTGGTTGGCGGCGGCGGCCGCTGTTTCGTTAGGCGGTTCGAACAAATCGGGAACGGCGCCGCCGCGACGGGTGTCGCTTGTTATATTTCTATTTAGAGGAGAAAGTGTTTGCTGTGAAGCAGTTAACGGTTGCAAATAAACTTTCCGCTTGGGGAAATACAGCGGTCAGATGGTGAGAGAACAGAATGGTGTTTTTCTGAACAATTTATTTACAATTGCAAATGCAAAACCAAAGGCAAAGAGTTGAGTTGTCATCTTGGAATATTTTGTACATCTCTTTTTTTTAAATGGTAACAAACTTTGAGATCTCATAGCAAATTTGGTTGAGATTGCAAAAAAAAACCTTTTTTAATAAACCTAGTGATGTAATGATGCCTTTCTCATATTACTTATGTCGTTTTCGCTTGATACAAAACCTAACCCAGTTTCCACCCTAACTGCTGTCAAACCGTTTGTTTGAAGTTAGTTTCGTACCTAGTTTCAACGTTGTTGAACTGAAAATCGAGTCAGTTTCGAACCTGTTTGTTATATCAGGTTTGCTTAAACCCCCGTTGCTAAGTGCGAAATCAACACAGTTTCGTGAAAAGTGTTTGTTTGATGAAACTACCCTGCGTCGGTTTCAGTTTTCTCAAGCGAAAAGGACATTATATTTTCAAAAGTATCACTAGAAGATTCTGTAAAGAAACTATTTTCTAAATCCTTAATAAAACAAGAAATTTTTTTTGGGTATAAACTAACATAACCTTTTCAATTTGTAAACAGTTGTGTCAAGTTAATAAGAATCTTTCTTTATGTTGCATCGTCGCACTAAATGATTAAACACACTTTACCCTATAGTTCCGGAACCGGAAGTCAGACCCGGATGAAATTGAACAGAAACCTATGAGACTAGAAGAACTTTTATTTGAACCTGTTTGTGGAAATCGATTTAAACTTTTTGACTACTACATTGCTCAGCTCGATTGACTGTCTCGAATGATACAGAACACTCAGCCCTCTGGGCCAATTTTAACTAGTCAATTTTTCAAATGATTGCATAAACTTTTCATATGAGAAAGGTAAGAAGTGCACTTTTATAGAAAAGCATCGTTATTATGATCTTGTAATAACACTAACAACCTGAGTAGAGTGTGAGATCAAAAAGAAAACTCTATGTTATGTTGTGCTGTTCGTATATATCGATTACTTAGTTTGCTATCGTTTTGGTCGTTTTAACGAGTAAAAGATCAAAATCGAAAGCAAAAAAAAATGTTGTGTGACATCAAACTGAAAACTAGTTTTGCCCTCAGTGAAAGCACATTGAAAACTTAATATGATGTAGATTTTCTCGAAATGACACGTCACGAGCATAATCTAAAAATAGAACAGTCAAAACAGATCCATTTAGGCGAAGTTACTCGCAAGCAAGAAAAAAGATTGTATGCAATCTCCATATTAGTAGCAAGCAAGAAAGAAGATTTTACGCAATCTCCCACTACAGCCGCGGAAAGAATCCAGTTTCGAACTTAGGTGATTTGGAATGCGAAATTTTTTGCGATTGCTATGGACTGTAAGTGTTAGCTATTAGTAGACGGAAAATGTTCGGTTATATGACAAGCAATGTTGTTTCACAAAGTTGTATGCAGGTAGTTTCTGTCAATGCATACTTGTTGCGTCGCTTCCATCACGCATCCACCGTGAATAGCAGTGTGGCTGTTTGAGCACAGTATAAAAATGTTCCAAAGCTGTATCATTGAAACATTATAACATTAAATTGAGTTATCTACTTGATCGCACATGTAATTTTGAAATACGAATTTAGAGGCTCTGAAGACCGAACTTTTACAGTGAAGTCTTCTACAACACAGGAAACGTGAATTAGGAATCCGGCAAAAAGATATCCCAGATCATTTGTTTTTTCGACTAATTGGAACAATGAACGATTATCTCGCTTCTGACCACAGATAGAACCAGAATCTCTTCGGTAAATTTAGTCCTGTGACTGAAAATTATGCAGATTTGATTAGACGGTTTCTTTGGAAAAGTGTGATAAAGTTTCAAGATATATTAAATGATTGATAAAATACTTCTCATTGTATCTAGCGTTAGTGAGTATAAGAAGTTTTAAGCATTTATAACTAGACATGAGAATTCTTTTGAAGAGTGAGTTTGTGGACTACTTAGGAATATACAAATTAAACATATATTTTCTTGGTGGCTCCTATATGCTACTAAAGTATTATTAGCTCTAGGTTCTGAAATCTGAGACATTCAATGTTCGATGTTCGAACTTCGTAAACAATGTTTTTTTTTTCCATACTGTAGGATATAAAATTATGGGTATTTTCAGAACAGGTTAGGCGAGTAGATAATATTCGCCATCCAGGTCCCCGATTTCTGGATGCACTGAGAATAATGGTCTTAAAACTTTGGAATGAACTTCGCCACGTCATATGATTACAAATATCGAAACATTTTTTTTAACCTGAACGCAAAAATTGTTACAGGATCGGATACTTAACGTATCCAGAAGTAAATCGATGACGTCAAATATATTTCTCATATCAAATTCTGAAATAAACTCCTTCGATCCAAAGCCAAAGCCACTATTCAGATTGACCTACTGTCGTGTTCGAGTTTGAAAAAATGCTAACCTGACCATCTCTACTCATTACCCCGTAATTCCGAAACCGGAAGTACGATCCACATTAAAATTAAATTAGATTTCTTTTTAAGTTAAGCCGTATAAAAATCGATTTATTAATTTTTAGTTGGTTTGACGTAAAGTCGCCATAACTTAGTTCAGTGCTGCAATGACTTAGTGTAAACATATATTGGACAAGCTAAATGAATGAGAAACTCACAGAAAAGATGATTTTTTTGGAAAAAAATACGCTCAGAGACAGGACTCGAACTTGCGTTCTTTTGCAATCCGTGCGTACTCGTTTTTATCATTTCCGCCACCCTGAGCTGTGGTAGAAACAGCTCTACCACAAAACTGAGTTGGTCGGTGCGCGGTTCGGTTTAGCCATTTCGGGTAAAAATGATTGCATATTTTGTGCAATTTTTCGCACAATTTTCAGGAATTCAGATTCATACGAAATTTATAGAAAAAATCTAAGGTACAATAGCGAATACACGCTTTTTCGAGCATTCTTCGTTGTTCAACTTGGAATATGATTGTCGAGGATTTCACAAATGGATCCTCTTTTCAGGTCACAACCGCAAATCGCATGCCAAATCATGGATCTCTTCGCGAACTTGAATCTTCCCAGCACATCCCCTTACGTCCAGTCTCGTTATAAAACGTTGAACTAGGAAGCGGCTTCAAAGCCCTTGAGTTTCGTCAAAACACGGTCGTACAAGAGTTTTACACGCCGTTTTTTTTGCCACGGAATTCTTTTGCCTGTGCCGATTCGTATGTTTACTGGCTTTGAGTGACTTACTTGGCATATATGCTACCAGAGTTGGCGGTTCAATGCATAAGGCGCCATTGATTGTCGTATGTTCGAACCCTTATCCTGTACACCAAGAATCGGCTGCGAAGTCTGTTGAAACAGAAAGGCCAAATTCCACCAAAGTAAGCTTCGTTTGAAAAATTGGCATTATGGTTTCAGTTTTTTCTAAGGTCCGCTGATTCCTTTCCACACTCAGCGCTTCCTGGTAGGTTTCGGGCAGTCAGACAAACTATAGTTTTCGGCATCTCTAGCACATTAACCAGCTTGGAATCGGACGATTTTCCTGAAGGTGTGTACAATATTTATTTCTCCCCGAGTTTCATTTCAGTTTACTTTGTGTAAGTGTAAGCAGACAATTTGGAATCCTAACACTATAGGCTAATTTTCTAATAGAAAAAAATTTAGGTCGCTTTCTGGAAGGGAGGTGGATTCAGGATAATGATTAAACGGGGCTAAATACCAAGTTTATCTTCAAATTGGAATCTTATCTTTTAGGGATCGCTCTTTGAACAAAAACGGTGCCAGTTTTGACCATACATAAGGGCGATTAATTGTTCCCTTATTAGATAAAATTGATTCTTGCACAAAAGAACAATGAACTGTACCGCAAAAAAAAAAAACGATGTTCAGTTTGAATCGGAATTCTCACACCGTACCAACCCAACACGGCGAAAGTGTGTCCGTGTACTTGCCGCCGGCGGCAAACAATCCTTTCCATCCAGCCCCCAAACATGGGCATGTCATAGGCGCGCGCGCACGGCCGCAGAACAATCGTCCGTCAATCCGTCCAACTCGACGTCACTCAACGCTGTCCGACCGTCCGGACGAATTAGTCAACCGGGACACGACGTGACGGGGATGCAATTTTACGGGCCATTCCGGCTTTGAAATCGACCTCCCGGCTAGCTCCAAATAGCAGCACGATTCGCTACCAATTACAATTCCATCGACGGATTATTATTTGCCGCCGCTTCTAAAAATAGCCGCTGGAGCGGGGATACAAAACAAATGGCCTTATAAATGGTCGAGGTCGTTCGTGGATTGGTTAGTGGCAACAACAAAAAAAAACCGCACCTGTCATTCCGGTTAAACGTTTTATGAACGATGACACGTCCCGGTTGACAGACAGGGAGGGGGAATTGGGATTGGTGGCACGGCAGCAATCTGAAATTGTAATTGGAACTGTCAGAACGGAAGGCAAACATACATAAATCGTCGTCCATCGTTCGCCGTCACGATGAATAGCATGTGAAACTATTCGCAGGAAAAATTCTGCATAGCCCCCAACTGGCGGCAGGCGGGCAGGCAGGGGGCGTGGTGTCCAACAAATATAGCAAGCGACAAGAACACACCGATAAGGCATATCTGCGCGATCATGATAGTAGCAACTTAGTTGGGCTGGGGCCATGTACGATGATGTCCGACGCATTTTTTTTTTCGCAGGTGTAAACGACTGACGACGACGACGACGATGATGACGATGATAACCGGCATCAATTAATGGACATGTGTTGTCTGTTGAATGCAGAGCAAGAACCCACCAAGATAGTCGATAATAACACTCAGGTTTTATCGTTGCTGAGATTTAAATCTGGTCAGATCTCGCATATATGGGGTGTGGTTTGTCTGCGTTGTGAACTACTTTACCGCGTTTGGCTTCTCTGGCCGAGAAAGGTTTTTTTTACAGCCCTCCATCCAAACCATAACTTCTAGCTAGAACTTCCAAGCCGATGCCACATTTTCTCTTCATGATCACTGGTCTTCAATGTTCTTGGAAATCATGCTCGTAACAATTAAATTAACTTTTTTTTTACTCTTCTTCCTACACAAAATGCTATTTGCGATGTCAGCCACGGAAAGCCAGCCAAAGCCAGAAGACCCGCAGATCCGGGACAACAGGCTGTTTGGTATATTCCACCGGCGTCGTCGGCGGATGCTGTTGACCTATGATCTAGGGGTTGGGATGTTCGAAGCCTGTGCTGTGTGAGACAGACGCGTGGATTCCCACCGTGTCACGATCGGAAACATGAATGGCAGCCAGTTAATTATGGCACAGCTAAACCGACCGGGGGCGGCTGAACCCTAACTAAACCTACGCCATGACCCCCACCACCACCTGTGACGACCGAAGGACTGACTGACTGACTGACGCGACGGTTTGGTTGTCAAAAGAAAGCTTCGTTGCAATTAAAGTCCATTCCCGGTGGTTGCCTTCCTTCGGGCAGTTGAAGTGTGATTTCAATGTCATGAACGACGGGACACGCAGTTCTTCGCAACGCAACCTTTCCGAAGGAGGCTACGGCGCTCGCGCTGAGTGTAATGATCCTTGAAGGGATAATCTCCGGGAAAGGTGTGCAATCAAGTGATCTGACGGAATGGTACAAGGGGGATTCTGAGGTAGTCATGTACTGCTGTTGCTGCAGGGATGGGCGGGTGAAAGCAAAATTACAGTTTCGTTTTCATTAAACTCGCGAACGCAATTGCTGCGCCCCCGAGGGGAGGCCGATTAAAAATTCCTTAGAAAGAACTTGTCGTTATCGTCGCAACACGCGCGCAGCACCTTTAGATCAAGTTGCTGCTGCTCCACCTAGGTCTACCCGGTTGTTCCCCTCCGGGAAAACGGAAACACGCACCGGTAGGTAGTTGTTAGTCAGATGTTGATGAATTATGCGCGATTTGATAAATTGAGTGACCTGCGGATCATTTTCCATTATCCCGTTCTAGAGCGTGTAATATCACAGTTCGTTAGAGTTGTTGGCTGCCCGGCACTCTGCCTGATGCACCCCCGGAGCGGTTCCTAGCTGTTTGATTTTCTAGTTCCCGGGATGCGTATGTGAGTCGTTGATGTTGACAGATGAAATTTCTAAACGATTTTTGTCGGGTCGGTAAAAGGATGCAGGAGAGAGCCAAACTGTGACTGCTTTTCTCATGGCAAGAAAAAGAAATGACAGGTGAAGTGCAGTTTGACAAACGATCAAAACAAATGAGCTGTCATTTACTAGCCTCATTACGCCCTTCTGGTTAGTTTTGCTTAAAATTAAGCGTACTTTGCATACACAAGGGTGACCATCGATGAAAAAAATACCTGCTAAGTAAGAAGTTCCCCCCACCGTTTTATTTTTTTTTCTTCATTTTGATGAACATTCAATGCTTTTTTTTTGCATAATAAAAGGTATATTTTAAAGTTTTTTTCCATTTCCCAAACAACATGTTGAACATGTGTTTATGTTAATTGGACATTTTCCAGGACATGAATTTTACAGATTATGTATTCCCCCCCTTACTTTGACTTTGATTATGTATTCCCCCCCTACTTTGACCGTAGGTAACACATGGATCAATAAGTTCCGAGACTAACAATGGAAACAACATTTTTTTTGCAAAATTTTTTTTTATTCATCAACATAACCTTTTAGGGTGATACAACGTTTTTCCAATTTTTCAATACCATGTTTATACAAAAATTTATCTTTCGCTTCAAAATAAGCTTCAGTTTCAGCGATGACCTCCTCATTTGAGCCAAATCTTTTTCCCTGGAGCATTTTTTTAAATTCAGCAAAGAGCCAGTAGTCACTGGGGGCTAAATCTGGCGAGTATGGGGGGTGGGGAAGCAGATCAAAGCCCAATTCGTTCAATTTCGCCATTGTTTTCATCGAATTGTGGCAGGGTGCATTGTCTTGATGAAAAAGGATTTTTTTTCTCTGCATGTGCGGTCGTTTTTTTGTGATTTTCTCCTTCAAACGCACCAGTAAGTCAATATAATAATCACTGTTGATCGCCATGCGTATCCCAAAAAACTGACGCCATGACTTTGCCAGATAGCTACCCATCAGAAACATGTTGGAATTTGCCTCCATTAGCATTTTTATTTCCTGTCGGTGCACAAGAATTGCTCCACCAAAAACTACAAAAAAATTAAACTGATACAATTTTCTTCTCCGAAAAATTTACCGAAATAATGAGCTGCCGCCAATCAAGTTTGGTAACGATCTTCGGTGGTGCTTCTGGTAACTGATCCGGCACGATTCGAGCTAATGAAGTACGTAACCGGGACCGAACTACTTTGCCACTTGCTGCTGCTGCTGCCGGTCTCAGTAAGCGAGTATTCAGCGAGTGACCCAAATGCGGACCGAGTTGCCCCGGGGGCCCCATGCATGGGTCAGGGATTCCAGATTCCGCGATCGTCAGGATGCTGCGTTAACGGGTTCAAGAAGAATATCGTTCGCCATTTATTTTATTATGCCTAATCACAGACTACGGCCACCAGCTCGGGAACCGAATTCGAATTGCCTGCCAAGCAAGCCAATGCCCAATGAGCCGTGTAATTATGCAATAAGTGAATTAAACGATGATGTTGCGGGCCCTGCCTGCCTGCCTGCCTGCCTACCTGCAGTGTCAAGAGTGCAGAGAGTATGATAATTTCATTGTTTGCTGACTGCACCGGCGATGGCAGGTTTTTCGACGCGAACGGAAACCGGCCGACTTTCTCAGCCAGTTCGTCGTCGGCATTCGAGTTCACAGATAGATTAACGGCGACGGGATGCTGGGCAGAGAGCAAGAGAGTGACTGTGATTGTCTTATTTATTATTCAAAAGTGACTTGTTTATTTCGTCTTGTTTGCTCTAGGCAACGCTGCTCTGTCTTCAGTGGGTACCGACCGCTCCATGACAAGTGACGTTGAACAGGTTAAGCATTGCATCAGGAAGTGTCTTTTCGGTATCAATATTTGGACAAGCCGTGCTCCGACTGACTGGCTGGCTGGCTGGAGGAGCAAACGATTTGACAAATAAAGCCAGGGGAATGCACTGCACCTTGGGCCATCGCCCTCTGGTTGGTTCTAGCAAAGGAAGAAGCAATCCTTTTTGAGATGACATGTCTGAATAGAGCAAAAATCGTGAGGCTCGTAAAAACAAGGCTGTACGGAAGACATTTAAATGAGGCTCCACGGTTGGCACTCGGCAGCTAACGGGGAAGTTTGCGGTTGCATTCTCGTCCAAGTTTCTAATGAATATAAATTTTCACTTTACAATATTTTTCACAGAACAGTGATCCCATCCAAGTGATCATACATTTAACGGATTTCAATACGTTTTACTCACACGCACACACACACACTCAATAGGCTACAATGTTTCCCGTAAAACGAACCCGCTGAAAACCCGTTCAGTAAATCAGCACTTATCATTTGCACCTAATTAACCCGAGCGCCTTCCTGTTTTCGTGCAAGCGAATGAGAGAGAGGGAATATATCCGTTGATGGCAGTCTCAGAATTGACCGGTGCCTGGAAAAAACACGCGGTTTTATATTTAGCCATCGGATGAGGGTACCAATTTGAACAGTAATTAGTGTTCAAAGCACATACAGCCGCGAAATGTGTTTTGATCCCGACACTGGTACTGCCTGCTTGCCGGATCGGTTCAATTGCAGCCAGAAGTGAGTACCTTTGACATTTAATGGACCTGACGTATTAAAAAAAAAGGGTCTTCGCGCTGTTAGAACCTAAAAAAGGACCATCAATTTCAACATGTACTTTGCAGCATGTAAGAATTTTAGCAAAAACCGATCTACAAGATATTTTCTTCCAACTTTGTTCTGTTTGTTAGACTTTTGGTTACGTTAGCCCCGCTTTAGTGACCATAACCGTGTAACGACGCCGGTATTTAAAGAGCGTCAATATGATTTTAATTGGCACCATGTACTGTTCTGCGACTGAACAATTTTATCGCTATCCTATCACCAGTGACAGGACTTCAAAAAGTCATTATTTTTGTCAATAATGTTGCGTAGCAGTAGCTTCGGAAGCAGATTCCAACCTGCCGAGCGACTAGTTTCTTTTGTGCGAGAGGAAAATTATTTCCACGGTACATAATATAAGGATTTTGTTTTTCGATCGTTTGTTTATTCATCCACAGGTCGCTCAGAGTCTTGAATTTGTTTGCACTCAATCCTACGCTTGACCATCGTAACAATGAAAGAAATTCAACAATTCGATCCTTTTAGAGATCAAGAAACGAAACTATTTTTGGTACTTTCCTTCTACATCGGAATAATCTATTAGGACAGTCCATCTCTGATAAAAGTCACCTCCTTTTTTAACATATCTCATGAATCGGGAATAAAATTTTCCTACGAACTTTCATGAGTTCTGAGAATTACTTTACAAAATTTTAATTTAATGAAATACCATCACTTTAGAAAACTACGTTTTTAAACAAGTTTAGTTCTTTAGCGATGTCTGTACAAAAAATTCAAATTAGCCCGTGAAACTACAAAGAAAAGTGAATTTCAATTCTCGAAATCGATTATAAATATATCACACAACCGTTTCTTCATGAACGACATATTGAACAATAACTATCTAATCACTATAGTCTGGGTCCCGGCTCATTGCTCCATTCCTGACAATGAAAGAGCCGATATTTTAGCCAAATGTGGTGCTATTGAGGGTGAAATTTATGAGAGACTGATTGCTTTCAACGAATTCTATAGCTCGTCTCGCCAAAGAACACTTGCCAGGTGGCAAGCTTCTTGGGATAAAGATGATCTGGGTCGGTGGATGCACTCAATTATTTCGAAAATATCGACAAAGGCACGGTTCAGGGGACTGGATGTGAGTAGGGATTTCATTCGTGTGATGTCCAGACTCATGTCCAATCATTACACGTTAGACGCACATCTCCTAATTATTGTGCTTGTGGCGAAGGTTATCGGGATATTGATCATGTCGTTTGGACATGCGTGGAGTATCGTGATGTCAAATCTCAACTAATGAATTCTTTGCGTACCCAAGGTAGACTATCCAATGTCCCAGTTCGAGACATTCTTGCTTGTCGTGACCTTCCATACATGAAACTTATTTATCGTTTCATAAAAAAAAATTGGAGGTTCAATTTAATAAAGGCCCCTTTTAAGACCTACTTCTGATTCCAGCTGCGTCCATGAGTTCAACCAACAGCTAAATTAGAATAGAAATTATGTAATGATACAAACAAACTCGAAACAGTTTATGAAATTATCAACAAAATGTCTGAAAATAACGGCTTATTTTATTATTTATAGAAGTTAATCGTTTGGTTCAAATAATATTTCCGAGTAGATTTCATAATTAATGACGAGTTACCTAAGATGATATTTAAGTAATAAGAGGAATATGTTTTAATAAATTCAAATCGTTGTGACTATGTTAGAATTAAATTAGGATAAGAATTTCATGTAAAAGTGATGCTACGGTGAAGAAAAACTTATGTAAACTGCCTTAAGAAATAAACGTATTTATGAAAAAAAAAACCGTTTCTTCATGCGAAAGTGACAATGGATGAAACATGGGTTCATCACTTCCCTCCGGAATCAAAACGATCGTCATCTGAGTGGACAGCAACTGGTGAATCTCGTCCAAAGCGTCCGAAAGCACAGCAATCGGCTGGAAAGGTATTTTGGGATGTGCGTGGTGTAATATCTATCGACTATCTTGAGAAAAAAAAACCATTAACAGTAAACATTATATAGCGTTATTGAATATCCCGACCAATATCCGTCGGGTTCGGATCGGGTTTCAAATATAAATATACGAAATCCGACCAGAGAACTACACACCATGGGAATCATTTCATCCGAAAACCGCACACCTAGTAGTTGGTTTGCATGATAAATGTAGTTCTCCATCAAGTAGCCTTGTAGAATACTTGGTCCTGTTTCCGACCGAGACCTTGTCCGTTACATTAATTTAGTTTTGTACTAATGGTTCATGTGAAAACAGTTTCGTCTCTTCGAGTAGCACGCTGACAATGAACACTATTTTTACCGAGATTTCAAGGGTTCAAGGTATCAAAAAACACTTCATGGTAGAAAGAAGTATACCACTTGCTCATTTTCAAATCCAGAATGAGCTGGATAATTGATTGATCGTGGTAAAACGATTTGACTTAGTGAATAATGTTCAGCTAAAACTTAAAACGTGTCTTCTGACACCACCGGGCAGAAATAGTGTTCAATATTAAGATTAGCAACAGAAGATGCTCGTGACTTTCAATATAAATTGGTTACCGTCAGTGTTTATTAAAATCACGATCAGAAAAAGGTAATTTCATTATCACTCGTAAACAAAAATCAGTTCAAGAGATTTAAAAAAAAAAATCTCAGTGACTGATGAAATGACTGCGACATTTTCGGTGCACTCAGGGTGGTCAATAACACATGGATCAATAAGTCCCGAGACTAACAATGGAAACAACATTTTGTTTTGCAAATTTTTTTTTTATTCATCAACATAATCACCTTTTAGGGTGATACAATGGTTCCAACGTTTTTCCAATTTTTCAATACCATGTTTATAAAAAAATTTATCTTTCGCTTCAAAATAAGCTTCAGTTTCAGCGATGACCTCCTCATTTGAGAAAAATCTTTTTCCCTGGAGCATTTTTTTAAGATCAGGAAAGAGCCAGTAGTCACTGGGGGCTAAATCTGGCGAGTATGGGGGGGTGGAGAAGCAGATCAAAGCCCAATTCGTTCAATTTCGCCATTGTTTCCATCGACTTGTGGCAGGGTGCATTTTGTTCCATCGAAAGCAATCGCGGCACACACTTGGAAAAAACCTCTTTCATGCTCAATTTTTCATGAAGGAGGAACCTGGCGGCAAAAAAATCATTTTTTCGGGTGTTAAATTGTCACACACGGATCAGGGTCATTTTGCCGAAAGCCGTTTCGCTTAAAGCCATTTCGCCGAATGACATTCCGCCAAATGGGCCACTTCGCCGAATGCCATTTCGCCGAATCCTGAAATCGTCTTAAAGTCGTAAGTAGAATTGATTTAAAAGA
This sequence comes from Malaya genurostris, assembly GCF_030247185.1. Lineage (NCBI taxonomy): Eukaryota > Metazoa > Arthropoda > Insecta > Diptera > Culicidae > Malaya > Malaya genurostris. Next base: position 30,426,526 of record NC_080570.1, read on the forward strand.
AAGACAAATGAAAGATGATAGCGTTAACGCCTCTACAATTGTACTTCTTGAATAAATATTTATTCTTGTACTCTTCAATGAAGATTGATTCATGAACCTCAGAACGGAGTTCCCAAGAAAACTTGTTGACTCGCTACCGCTCGTTCGGACCTAACTAAAGCAAAGAAACCTAGCTTTGAGTAGACCGGGCCCACGAGGCGGTTACAGGTTTGTATGCAAGAGGCCGCCGCTTCCGACGGCGAGTCGGCGGGTCAGCTCAGCTGCCATCGGCCGACTCAGCTGCCATCTTGGCTTCGGTTATGTGGCTGCGCCACATCAGTTGTACAGGAGACATAACATACAGGAGACATGACTCTTTCGGCGAAATGACTCTTTCGGCGAAATGACCTATTCGGTGAAACGACTTTCGGCGAAATGACCCTTTCGGTGAAAAGAAAAGACACTTTCTAGAAACGACTTTCGGCGAAATGACCTATTCGGTGAAACGACTTTCGGCGAAATGGCATTCGGTGAAATGGCTTTCGGCGAAATGACTCGCTCCCGTAACACACAAACATAGTATAGTACAGTATAGGCCATTTTATTTTTTATGATTGTTAGAAATATTTTGTGATTACATCTTAAAACAATCATGTTATGACCTTTTATCCTTATTATATTTTTTTACATTTTTCATATGTTATGAAAAAAAATCAAAATTTTCAAGAAAAATTCATACTTTTCTGAACAATTGAAACAAATTCGATTTTTTAACTTCCCTAACATTGAGATGGTCACCCTAAAGGTAATGGGTCCAATATTTTTCCTGCAAATTTCTGAGTGATCGTTTTCTCATGGAATTGCTGAATGTCAAAATCATTTGTTTGACTATTTATTTAAGTCAGTGGCGTGTCGTCCTCATGTGCACCTCGTGCATTGCACAACCGGTCAAATTCAAGTGTTAGTGTCTTTTCCTTGCACATGAGTTACTGCACAGATTCAAGAAAAGCTGTGCTGTGAGATTTTTTGTTCTCTCTGTCACGTTTCGCTCTATGAGAACTGGCTTATGCTTAGGACAATTGAAAACAAATTGCTGTCTCAGTTGCAACGTCGAAGCGGTTTTTTTTAGCTATTGACAGATTTGCTCGATGATACGAAATAAGTTCCCAATCAAAAGTATAATTTTATTCTATTGTACCAATTGAAAACCCTCAATCGTTAGTTTTCATTTACAACAAACTGTTACAACTGATTTCATACCATATAAGCAGTTCAAAGCAAAGTCCTGGAATTACATTCCTTTTGGGGAATTTGGCCTTTCTGTTTCAACAGACTTTGCAGCCGATTCTTAGCTTATAGGTTCATTAATACATGGTTAGTACTACGATCCTTCTGACACTAAGAAACATAAGCAGTGCACAACCCGTAAATTTCGTCACGAGACGCCAATGATTTAAGTTACACGGTTTTCGATTGTTAAATTGTTGTCATTGTAATTTTGATGTAGGTAACTAAAGGAAAATTCCGAAGCTCTATGATATAAAAAAGTGGCTGCAGAAATACGAAGCCGAATTTAAAACAAAAAAGATCAAATACATACGAATGAATTAAAAAAGTTTGCGCAGCACAAAAAAAAAACGACGGTGCAAATAATTATGTTTGTCTGGTTTAGGAAGCTCTATATTTTTATTGAATGTCTTCGAAAGGCACATTTTTTTTGTAAAAAAATAAACGATCAATTGAAATATTTGTGCTTTAAAAGAAATTTCAGTATTTGTTATAATTTTCAAAATGTACAATTGGCATCCCTATCGACTAATTACAGAAGCACACGGAACCAGAAAAGTTCTTAATATTGAGTAGGGGAATCTAAGGGATAAAGGTGAATTTAGCATCATTCCTTAATATTGTAAACGTAATATATGGTTCAAATTTTCACCTAATATAAACTTTTTAGTTTTTCTTTACGTTTCGTCTGCGAATCGTCAGTGCATAACAGTTTATGATGAATTGTTATTCCACCTTTTCAATAAACTTGGAACGTTCTCACCGCAATTTTTTTTTTCTAAATTTTTTCAATTCCATTGATTTCGGATCAAACAGATCAATATCACAAAGCACCTTTCTCTTGGATCAGAAAGATTTCTGGGGTCCGAAAGAATCGAAATAGAATTCGAAACACTGGTAGGTGATGCCCGCCCCCAAAGCTTTTCTGCTCGATTGAAATCGGAAGCTTTTTAAAATAATGATACAGTCCCGAACAATGTTATTCTGGAAATTCGCCTGACCAAGAAGAAGACTCGGAAACGTCGATTCGCGACCGATCTGGAGTTGATTCCATCTCGTGCAAACTCGGTGCAGCGCAATCGATCAGCTCATTTCCGGACCATACTCGGAGAGGGAGGAAAGTGAGGGGAAACCATTAAAAGCAAAACCCTCCATCCATTAACTAAAAACAACATTTAACCTAACTTTGAAGGCTGTCTGAATCTGGACCTGAAGACCCGGTAAACCACGCACGGAGTAAAACAAAATCGATCGTGATTTGCGGTGCCGCCAGCCGCTTGTACACAGAACGCGGCCACGGCAAACTTCCCTGGGTCAAATGGTGGGGAACAATACCCGCGCAGCAGTGAGGAAGGGAAATGTTTTCAATTTGATTACAGACCCGAGCGCGGTGCGTCGCCGGGTCGTATCGTAACTGCGACCGTGGCCGTTGCGGTTTGCGATTTGATACCGAGATATCATTTTAGAGCTAAATGGTTTGAGTGGCCACTCCGAGAGCCAGAAGCCGAACCGACGGGACGCGTGGTCCGTTATTCTGGTGAGACAGAGGACGGCGGCTTGTAATTACACGCACAATCGGAGAAAGCCAGGAACGGGGTCATTTCTATTCATGAGTAGTGAACATTTCGCGGGAACGGTTTTCGCGATCTAGATCGTAATCTGCGGTCTTGCAGGATGACTGTCCCCCCCCCCCCATTCACTACTACTGGCGGGGTCCGGTCGGTGCGAGGGACGCCATGCAATCGGAGCATTAGTATGAACTTGTAGGCACAAACAGCAACAAGATCTCCATTTGCTCCGGGTCTGGGATATGACAAATTCGAGCAACGATTGAAAAATTGTCCAACTCCAGATTATTCCGACAGGGACATAAACAACCGCAACAAAGTTGGGTTTTGATCTATTTTATTTACTACTTTGTGGGGGGCGGGGAACGACGACGACGACGGGAACACGTTGTTCACAATGTTGGTAATTTCTAGTTCGCGATTGGACTGGATCGCAATCCCAAGCGGGTGAATTCAAGTCGGAGATGTCTCAACACGGTGTAATTAATTCCAAACCTAGAAGAAGAAGAAGAAAGAGATTCCATTGTAAGACTGTTTACTAACAAACAAAAGCCGTGCACTTCGATAGGAATGTCAATGACGAGGTTAACGATGCTGACCCGTTTTATCCGTGTTGTTTTTATCAAAAAAAAAAAACATAGACGTGAAGTCAGTTCGTCCTACTTTCCGGAGAGGTCTTTCGACTCAGCACGGCAACTCAATACCGTACCCGAATATATGCATACCATAGAGAACAATCCGAGAGGAGGTCCCCGGGTGCAGCATGCTGCGAAGTGATCGATTTTAGCATAATCGTGTCATAATTTGCACAGTTCCTCCCAGCAGAGTGCAGAGCAGCAGAAGCGTCGTGCCGTGGTCGTTCCTGCATTTCCCCTGCAGCTACGACGAAACCACGCCGAGATCGCACATAATTGATCACATCTCAATGTGATGCACCCTACTGTGTTCTGTACATGGTCGCCATATGCAGGAAATCAGTAGCAGCAGCAGCAGCAGCAGCAGTACTACAACAATGTCACTTTCCGTGATATGATTAGCATCGTGATTGCAATTCTAGTTAGGCTTATGCCACAGGAAAAGGTCGAGACACCTCGGCCAGCCGAGAGAAACGTGAGTAGCCAATTTCGCAATGATTGCAGCTTGATTGGTTCCGGCTTTTTCTTTTTGTTTTGTTTTTTTTTTTTTTGGTGAGGTTTCGTTCGCTACCGTTATCGGGAACTACAGGTGGAATCAGGCCGACGATCAATCGGTCGGCATGGAAGAAAGGCGGCAGGTTGGATGCATTTGCATACACGTGATAAAATCTTTTTAGGGGAGCGAACAAAGAGGTGAAATAAAATCAGCACCATAACGATGGAAAATGTGCGCAGTCAAAGGGAAGAAAAAACTAAACTGAAATGCAAAATAAAATCGATTACCAACAAAACAAAATGCCCAAAATAAAAATTTTCTAAAATAACACATGGGCTGAAAAGTCCCGGGTCACTATTTTTTTTGGATCAAAATTAACTTTATTCACCAACGTAATCAAGAGCAACGCAATCATTCCAGCGCGGTTCTAACATTCCAATAATACATTTGTATAAAGGTTTATCTTTTGCCTCAAAATAGGCCTCAGTTTCAGCGATTTTTTCGGGTCTACCAACAGTCAGTAGTCGCTGGGAGCCGAATCTGACAAATACGGTGGATGTGGGAGCAATTCGAAGCTCAATTCATGAAGTTCTGTTGTTGGTTTTGATTGACATGTGACACGGTGCTTTGTTTTGATGAAACAAATTTTTTTTCTTTGCCATATGCGGTCATTTCTTAGCATTTTCAGCCTTCAAATATTTTTCGTCAAGTAGGTTGCAACAATATTTGTAATTGTTTTACCCTGAAGATGAAAGAATAAACCTTCGAAACGTTGGCCATTAACGAAAAATAAATATTGTTTTAAAGCAACAACCGACCGAAAAAAAGCAATCTTTTATTGCAATAAACAAAAGTGGTCGTACCGTTTCGACTCGTCGCATCTTCGACTCTGGGCCTGTTCGATTCATGACCTCTTCGACTTTTGGCCTCCTCGACTCTTGGGCGCTTCGACTCTTGACCTCTTCGACGCTTGGCCTTTTCGACTCTTGGCCTCTTGGACTCTTGGCCGCTTCGACTCTTGGCCTCTTCGATTCTTGGCCGCTTCGACTCTTGGCCTCTTCGACTCTTGGCCTCTTCGACTCTTGGCCTCTTCGACTCTTGGCCTCTTCGACTCTTGCCCTCTTCGACTCATGGCCTATTCGACTCTTGGCTTCTTCGACTTTTGGCCTCTCCGACTCTGGGTCTCTTGGACTCTTGGTCTCTTGATCTCTTTGCCTCTAGAACACTTCGACTCTTGGCCGCTTCAACATTTGGCCGCTTCGACTCTTGGCCGCGTCGACTCTTGGCCCTTTTCGATTCTTGGCCGATTCGATTCTTGGCCTCTTCGACTTTTGGCCTCTCCGACTCTGGGTTTCTCGGACTCTTGGTCTCTTGATCTCTTTGCCTCTTGAACACTTCGACTCTTGGCCGCTTCGACATTTGGCCGCTTCGACTCTTCGCATCTTCGACTCGTCGCATCTTCGCCTCTTCGATTAATGACCTCTTCGACTTTTGGCCTCCTCGACTCTTCGGTGCTTCGACGCTTGGCCTTTTAGACTCTTGGCCTCTTCGACTCTTGGCCTTTTCGACTTTTGGCCTCTTCGACTTTTGGCTTCTTCGACTCTTGGACTCTCCGACTCTGGGTCTCTTGGACTCTTGGCCTTTTCGACTCTTGGCATCTTCGACTCTTGGCCCCTTCGACTCTTGGCCTTTTCGACTCTTTGCCTCTTGAATTCTTCGACTCTTGGCCTCTTCGACTTTTGGCTGCTTCGACTCTTGGCTTCTTCGACTTTTGGCGCCCTCGACTCTTGGGCGCTTCGACTCTTGGCCTTTTCGACTCTTTGCCTCTTGAATTCTTCGACTCTTGGCCTCTTCGACTCTTCGCATCTTCGACTCTTGGCGTCTTCGACTCTTGGCCTCTCCGACTTTTGGCCTCCTCGACTCTTGGGCGCTTCGACTCTTGGCCCCTTCGACTCTTGGCCTTTTCGACTCTTTGTCTCCTGAATTCTTCGACACTTGGCCTCTTCGACTTTTGGTCGTTTCGACTCTTCGCATCTTCGACTCTTGGCCTCTTCGACTCTTGGCCTCTCCGACTTTTAGCCTCCTCGACTCTTGGGCGCTTCGACTCTCGGCCCCTTCGACTCTTGACCTTTTCGACTCTTGGCCTCTTTGCCTCTTCGACTCTTGGCCTCTTCGACTTTTGGCCTCTTCGACTCTTGGCCTCTTCGACTCTTGGCATCTTCGACTCTTGGCCCCTTCGACTCTTGGCCTTTTCGACTCTTTGCCCCTGAATTCTTCGACTCTTGGCCTCTTCGACTTTTGGCTGCTTCGACTCTTCGCATCTTCGACTCTTGGCTTCTTCGACTTTTGGCGCCATCGACTCTTGGGCGCTTCGACTTTTGGCCGCTTCGACTCTTCGCATCTTCGACTTTTGGCCGCTTCGACTCTTCGCATCTTCGACTCTTGGCCTCTTCGACTCTTGGCCTCTCCGACTTTTGGCCTCCTCGACTCTTGGGCGCTTCGACTCTTGGCGTTTTCGACTTTTGGCCTCCTCGACCCTTGGGCGCTTCGACTCTTGACCTTTTCGATTCTCGGCATTTTCGACTCTTGGCCTCTTCCACTTTTGGCCTCTTCAACTGCTTGACCTCTTGCGCTCTTTGACTTTTATTAAATTTGGAACTCCTGTCCACAATCAACAGGTGGTGCCATCTTTGGTAAAACACTAGAAACTTTTAGCTAAACCTAGTACAGTTTGGTAGCCATAAACGCATATCACGTTTTGGTGAGTACATTAACACTCAAACGCTCGGGTCAATTTCGATGCGTCGAGTGTCAAAAAAACAGATTTTCTTCTAGTCCATGCTGACTCATACGGAGCCGCAGCGGTCCAAAAACAAAGAAATTATTCCAGATCACGTTGGGGTATGTCTGTTCTGCCGTTAGAAGTATGTTATGAAGGTGGCAAAAAGTAGTTGATCAAACAGCTCTAAGTGAATCGAATTTACATCAAAATCTACAGATCAGCTAACAAATACTAAACTGGAGTTCCCAAATTAGTTTCGAAAACCTTCCAACCACTTGAGAAGTCCTGAGATGAAATGCCATGTCAAATTTCAAGCACAATTCTGTGGGACCACAATCCGGATTTACCGGAATTGGGCATTGCATTTAATGAGTTCTAGTAAGTTTTTCACATTTTATACAATTTCCGTATTAATCCCATACTTATATAAAATTTTATGTATCAAAAACTTCTAAAGGCAGAACAGACATACCCCAACGCGATCTGGAATAACTCCGGTGTTTTTGGACCGCTGCGGTTCCGTATGAGTCAGCATGGACTAGAAGAAAATCTGGTTTTTTTGACACTGGACGCATGAAAATTGGTCAACGGTATCAAGAGTTATGATTTTTTGAAAAAAAAAATTCAATGAAAATCCCTACCCGAGCGTTTGAGTGTTGACAATGAGTCCGTTTTGTCTGTGATTGATCCGGCCTAACCAACCGGTAGATCAGTAACCCCCATCGTGCGTGCATCTGTGTGCCAGCATCCAGAACATCCAGCTCCTAGAAGGCGACTATCTGCTGTGTAATGTGATGTAATGTGAGTCTAAGTTTGTGAAAATCGACCCAACTATTTCTGAGAAAATGATGAGAGTTCTGTTGTTACATTTTCATCTACTACTTTCGGTACTTCCGAAACCGGGAGTTGGTCACGAGTATAGCTGAAATAGAAATTAGCATAATCTATATATTGAAACAGTTTTGAACTAAATTTAGAAGAATTTTTCTGTTTTTTGCATTATCACTCTATATGATATGTTGCAATTTCATACACACTACTTTGTATTTCCGGTATCGCAAGCCGGATCTGGATAAAATTCTACATTAACTTGCGGAAGCATAGAACCTTTCATTTGAATCTGAGTTTGCGAAGATCGGTTTAGCATTTTCTGAGGAATTGGAGTGATTTTCGGTTTCGAGCACAGGAGCATTTTTCTACTACTTCCGGTACCACAAACGATGAAACCGGTACACCAAAACTTATTTAGTCATAAACTAGGTATAGATCTGCCTTTTTTAAGAATTATACGGCTATTTAAATGTATGTGGTTCGATTGTTCCGTGTCATATAATAAAACACGTTCCATAAAATCAATTTTTTATACTTATCAGCTTGCAATTCCGGAACTGGAAGTCGTATCCGGTTGAAATTCGGTAGAATGATGATATGGAACTTTAGGACCTTTCATTTGAACTTAAGCTTGTGAAAAACTGATGAGTGGTCCCTGAGAAAATCGAGTGCGCTTTTACAGCTCATTTTGCACATTTTACTCCATAACTCCGGAACCGGACGTCAGATTCATATGAAATTAAATAGCAAGCTATGACCTTATAGGTCTTAAATTTGAATCTGAGTTGAAGAAAATTGGATCATTTAGTGGTTTTAGATAAAAGAACTAATCAGTTCGTTTTTTCTTCGAACTCGTCGTCTTCATCTTTCATCTGTGCAATTAACTTAGCGTGGTGTTGAACCGAAACCTTCGCCAAATAATAAATCTATCGGAAGAAATTGACGCCAGCATGGGAAGGATTAATTAAAATGTTTTTCTTGCTAGTTGCCATGATGTCGGTGGTAATCGAAAATAGAAAACCAATTCCGCAGATAAAGTATGATTTTATAGCCGCGCCCCGAAATCATTCGGACCGTTTGCCGCCCCGGGAATGAATAATATGAGCGGTTCGTAAACGATGCGCACATGTATCACCTTTTTTTAGCTTGAGGAAATTCGAGGATCCGTTGAAATAGCCGACCGGATCTTTCCACCAGTTAAACCGATGGAGTACGGGGGGAAGTGACACACCTTCCAAGTGGATTACTTCAGGGCAGGGTTGATTATTGCTATTCAAACGTGGTGAGCGCGCAGGTAACAACAACAACACCAACAGGTACGCATTTCATCCGGCACACCGCCGATTCGATCCAGAGCAATGTGTGTGGACAGCAGCGGATTATAGCGGATCGGAATGCATCCGGAAGATTTGCAAAACCTGAAGCTATCCTACCGCGGACGAGAACGAGAACGGGAACGGACGGGCGCGGGAGAGAATTGCCGGGCGTGGAATCGGTTGGTACATCAACGCGCCAAGCTTCACCGGCATACGGCCAGCTCGGTCCTCCAGCTATGTTTCGGATTACCCGCCGCCCAGGAGGAGATAAATTGCCGTATCAACAATCGCACAATTACGGGCACACCACACCACGCGAGATCCAGGTCCGTTCTTCCTGGGTCGGAACGGTGCGGCGTCGATGTATCATAATAAATCTGTCATGTAACCGAGTATTACAAACTAGATTAAAATAAATCAGTTGCAAACGACTGGGGAGACTTCGCGGCAGTTTCGAGCCCTGGAATCCACCCGTGTGTGCAATCCTCTGCGTACGGAGATGATCTTGGGAACCGTTGAGCCGATTCCTCCTCCAACTTCTTCTCGTCTACGTAGCTGCTTCTCGTTTTGGGCTGGTATTGAAACTGCGGCACACAGAACAGAACGGACAATGCTCCAGTTTCGAGATTATTATGTTGTCGCACAAGGCGCAAGCTGCGTTCCTCCCGCTGAGAGTGCGTGGCAGCAAACCGTGCGTCCGCGTTTGGCCTGGTCGTCTCGTGTGATTAACTTTGTTGATAATTTAATTAGTGTACACATCCTGCTGGGTTTCCCGGTGGCTGTAATCAGTGGATATAAATCTCCGTCCCCTGGACCCTGAACCGTGGGAGTGGGAGAGTCGCTGGAAAATACCATAAAATGAAAATAGTTGAGTGCATTTTGTGCTAATCCAGTAGCAACTGTCGAACAAAGGACTGCTATTAGGAGTTAAGCAGCTGGTTGTGATGCACACTGTGTCCAAGGTAATTGCTTAAATTATGGCAGGGGAAGGTCCAGACTAATCAATTTTGCAGTACGATTGTGAGTTAATGGAATGGATTTAAGTGAAATCATGTTCTGTGCAATAGAGAAAATTACTAGTTGCTGGTACTGATAACTGGTCAAGATAAATGTAATTTAATTCCAGACGACACTGCAGCAAGTATGCAATTACTATTTATTCTTGGACGAGAAGAGTAAAGTCTTACTCGAAGCAAAGAGGAAGAGAGTTACACGAATACGAAGGTTTTTTTTTGTCACTGCTGGCATATATTTCTCAGAAAATATTAGTTTTAGCTTGATTCCATAATTTATAGATTTTTAATTTGTACTCACATTACGTCTTCGACTCCTCAGTGCATTAGCAGTTTATTCAACATAAACCGCTAGGCAGATGTTGACCCCTAAATGATTACTATATGCTTACAGCCATGATGTCGTAACTTTTTTTCTTGTCTTAGCCGCCAGTAAAGACAATGCTCTTAGTTGCGAAGTAGGTGAAATGAAAACAACATTTACTTTAAGTCTGCTTAGTGGTTTTTTGTTGAACAACGAAGTGGCATTGACAGTTCAACATAAACTGCTACTGATGCACAGATCTTCACAAAAACTTGTTAAAAATCGCATTAAAATCCGCACAGCATCAAAAATTCGTATTACAATAAAACCTGTTTTCATCCACCTAGTTGTATAATGATGCCTTTCACATTAAGATTTCATTAGAAATTGATGCAAGTTTCGATGGAGGTTTTGGGAATCTATTTCCAGAGTCGGAACTCGGAGACCATCACAGTCGCAAAATGTATTTGCGGCCATCAAATAGTCAGGCTTACAAGTTTAAATAGATTTCGTGCTTATCTATGTCATAATTTTTAGGACGATTAGACATCGACGAAGCACGCTGTGTGCTTCGTTCCCAAAAGCGGCGGTGTTTTTTTTTATTCCGTACCACCAGGTACGATGCGTACCGGTTTTGCATCGTCATTTTGTTCTTCGTCGGTTTGAAAGTCTTTTTTTACTTTTTTTTATTTAAAAGATATTTTATTCAGGCCTATTTACGTACAAGCTTTACGTGGCCGATTTAGCTGAGTTTTTAAATAATTTTTTTTTTGTATTGGATCTCGTTGTCACCCTTTTTCTAGGGAGAGAGGAGCTTCCATTTTCCTCCTGCGAGGATTGAGGGGCAGTTTGTTCGTGGTTCGCCTCGTCATCCATTGCCGTAGTATTGTTGTTGATTTCGTTGCTAGTTGCTGTAGATGCGCCTTGTTGTACATTGTTTGCAGTTGCTGGTTGGTTGGATGGTAAGCTGTTAACTGCAGCTGGTGTACTTTGTTCTATAAGGGTTACGTTGGATGGTTTCGTTGAAGGGGATGTTTCACTGTTGTTGGTGACTGTCACAGGTGTACTAGGGTTGCTTGGGGTTGATGTGAAGGAAGCACCGTTGTCCTTTGGTATAGTTGTCTCCTTGTCCGGTTTGGCTTACCGTAGTGAACAGCTTTTTGGCAATATTGACATGTGGCCATCTGATTGTCATAGGTAACAAGTGATTTGCACGGTATTCTTGTATCCTGACCGAACTCATTTTCGAGGTCTATTGTTCACTACACAATACTGTACTTGGTTTCTTCTGTCCCCAACGTAAGCGGTTTTGTTTTATCGACTGACTTGGATGAGATGTAAACCCGAACTGGTTTGAAAGTCTTGACACTCAGCGTCCTATAATTCCGGAACCGGAAGTCGTATCTGGATGAAATTGCACAATATATAAAAAAAATGAAAGCTTTCATTTCAATCAAGATTTTTTTTCATTATTATCGGTGCTTTCGGAACCGGAAACCGAGGACTTGTAGTCCCAAAGTAAGTTTATATATTCACCAATTGCCAAGATTTGCCAACTGGATGAATAAATACTCATGAAACCAGGGCTCGGACCCGTATTGACTTTTTAAGTATTTCAAGACCTTTCATTTGCACCATAGTTTCTGGAAATAGGATAAAAAATGTTCGAGAAAATTGAGTTAGAATTTTCTCATAAATTTGCCTATATTACCTTGTAATTCCGGAAACGAAAGGATAAAAAAGGATAAAAACAAAACTCAATAGCAGACTAATTTTGTGGAAATCGGTTTAGCCATCTCTGAGAAAAGAGTGTGATTATTTTTTTCATTTTTTCGGTGCATAGCACCCTGTAATTTCGGAACCGGAAGTCGAATCGGGATAACAATCAGATCACCGAGACCGATTTTTTTTTATGCCAAAAACGTCGAGATGTAATGATTTTTTCATATCTGAAAATGATTTTTTTTAGTCTACTGAACTGAAAACACCAGATCTTCACGTTTCGTGCATTTCTAAGACCAGACAAGAAAGTTTTGAAAATTCGCATGAAAAAGTCACAAAAAAATCGTATGAAAAAAGACATGAGAAACTGAAACAGATCCGTCGGAAATATTCGAATCCATTTGATGCAAACATTGCATTAAGGTGGGGCGGGTCGTTGGAACAATTGTCTCGAGGTGCGATACGAAACCTGCTCGAAATGAACTAATTTCATACACAAATAAATCACGTAAAAAGTGTGTGTTCCTTCGACTTGATTTTTACCAACTTAAGGATATACAGAAGCTTGTTTTGCTATGAATTGTAGCATTGTCGAACGACGCATTTGAAATGTGCATCATTTTCAATTACACACATATTCGCACAGATTAAGCAGGGCGAAACTAGTAACGAACGGCTTTCTGTACGAGCGATTGTATGAAAAAGTCGATTGGATTTGGTTACAGGCCAAGGTTTTTTTTTTCTGTAATTTTACGTTTACTTGAGTATTCTTTTCGTTAGGTACACAAAAAACACTTGTTTATTTCACCTGATTGCGATATGTTGCCTTTATCAAATACTTCTCACTGACACTTGAATAAAAACAAAAAAGTTTCTTTGGGCATCAACTTACAAGAAATACAGTTTGGAAAAGTTTTTAACCCTGTTGAATTTGAATCGGTTTGAATCGAAATTTATGAAAATCGGTCCAGCCATCTTTGAGAAAACGATGTGAGTTCCATTTTTTGAGCACAATTTCCGATACTTTCGGAACTTTTCTTTTGCATCCCGGTTTAATAGGCGATTTGAAATTTAAGGGGAGCTTCTCCTGTAAACGGAGTTTTTCGTTCCTTCATTTCGAACGTGGATTAAACAGAACTATGGGTTTAAAAAATCGTTAATTTTCATGGAGTTTTTATTATTTATTAGAGACGGCTGCAGTGTAAGTTTTATGAAAAAATATCAAGTAGTAACTGAGATATGGTAACTTAACAGGGGACTTAAACTGTTAAACTGATGTACACGACAATTAAAAAGCAGCTTGACCGAATTCAAAAATATACACATCGGATTAAAGAGTATCAAATTTTGAAAGGAACAATGTTACGAAAATTTCAAAGAAAAATTATACCTTCTCAAATAAATGACGCAAAATAAATTAAAATGTTGCCAATTTTCTTGTAATAGTTCTTGCGTTTTATAGAGAATTTGAAAAACAAACATAAAACATTGTTTGTTCCAGAATCAACACCTGAAGCTTTACAATGCACACCTTTTACCTCGGCGAACCTAACATGCCACACTTGGAGCAAGCATTACTCGGGAACAACTCGATATTTTTACATAAAATTTACAACTATAGCAGTCTCTAATGAAGAATAATAATTACATAAAATTGAAGATTAGGTAACCCATAGTTTTTGTTACTACATGCTTGAAATGATTGAACGAAAAACCCTGTCCACTGAAAAAGCTCCCCTTAGAACACTCGTCGCCTGGTAATTCCGGAACCGGAAGTCGGATCTAAATAGGATTTAATAACAACCGGTGAAACCCAGAAGATCATTGATTTGAATTTAAGGTTTTCCGGAATGAACATCAACATGAGAAAACGGTGTGTGTTGTAATTTGGAGTTTTTGGCCACTATTTTTGGGGTTATTCCGGAACTGAAATCTGGTTTATTCAAAATCAAATGAATTGCCTTCCCCTTTCCACTTTGAATTCATTGCGTTGCACTAAAATGATTAACCAATTATTATTGATCATATAATAAAAAGTAAGAAAATATTGTTGAGACACCTACTTAACGGAAGGACGACGACTCATCAGATTCTTTCACTGAGGGGTCATTAGGTTGATTGATGATTCGGACGGTGTTTTTTAAATTATAACTGCAATTCAAAGTATAGAATGCAAATAAAAAGCAAGTTCAGATTTTCATTCTTATTAAAGTAGGTGATTTTTCTCCGAGTATCTGTCGATTACGGTAGTTACCTACGGAACAAACAGCAAACAAAGTAGATTGAATCTCATATCTACATTTGAGTTGGCTGATTGAATTAAGGACCCAGTTAAAAGTTTTCTCACCGATCGATTGGGTAAAATCCTAATGTTGAAGGTCTCTTCACCGTTTATGTTCGGAACTAGCTTTTTCTTGCGGTGGACTCTTCTAACAACCGTCCGACAAATGCCAGATCCCGTTGTCCCTTGACTGAACGGTTTTTTTTATTTCATAGCAGCGAAATTCGGACTCAAAACTCATTACTCACTTTTGATTTATGGATCCGGTAGGCATAAATCACTTCTCAAGAACCCTAGAGAACAAAACAAAAAAAAAATAAAGCAAATCCAGAGACGAACCACTCGACGTCGAAGAAAGCTCCATTTGTGCTCCGTCGGTACGACGATCGATTCACGACCGACCCCCGTTGATGGGCCAATTTTGATTAAAAGCACACTTTATTAAAAGAAGAAGGCCCCTTCCGGGTGTAGTAGTAGTAGTAGCTCCGGGGGCCTGGTGCAAGGAACAGAACGGAACGGAACTAGAGCGACCGCCAATCGGTCGATCTCGTTAGGAACTCGCGCCTCGCGCGCCCATCCGAGATTTATGGGCATCAGGCTCTCTCGGGGTCCAGGTTTCGATTTATGAAATGATTTACGACCTGCTAATTCTAGCACTTGATCAGACCTGCGCCTTAACATTTCCCAGCTATCTTTTCCTTTTTTCAACATACCTTAGGATAAATTTACTCATATTTTCTGTGTTTTTGTTTTTCGTCTCGCTCTTTCGCAGATTCATCACTGCTAAACGACGACAACGTAAGCAAATAGCAATCAGGTAAGTTAGATAGTTGGTTGGTTGGTTAGTTAGTCTGCCCCACCATTAAAAGCCCGGGTTCGAGAACCGGGGATTGCGCATTCATGCTCCGTCATCAGCGGGTTGTCATAATTTCCGCATGTCCACCGCATGTCACGACGATGGGAGCACCGATTCCTACCCGATCGACGATAATCGATTATGACTTGTTCGGTGCGCGCGCGCACGAGATGGTCATGGATCGAGGATAACCGATCGACAGCATCATAAACGTTGATGAAGGCGAAGATGATGATGATGATGATGACGATAATGCTGATTACAGCCAGTGCACAGGAAACAGAACTTCTGTTGGTTAGGAAAGTAGTGGGAATGTTGTCTGTCGTCCACAGTCAAAACAATAACCTGTAGGAAGGCAAATTGACTTCTCTTCTCACTTATCGAGTTGACCTAGGTCGCTTAGATGACCTAATAAATCCGTTGAAAATGACTTGTTTTCATCTGTTAGCATTTAGTTGAATGAAACCAGAGAGCTTGGTTGGAAATCTGAGTATTCGTGGTTTCCTCCAAGGGTAGTGAAGGGTTTGATGCCGCAACTACAGATGTTCTACCGGTTCAATAACTTCAGATGAACTTAATGGTGTGAAACAAACACCGTCCACTGAGATAATTGTTTCCTTCGAAACTCCTCGAAATCATCAGTCTTCTGCTATTCTAATTTCTTCGTTAAACCTGACATTCGAACAACGACCATCGATAAACAAAGTACATTCTGACAGATCGACTTACCATTCTGTAACTGATCGATTCTAAAAAATACGACATCTGCCCTTGTTTTTCAAGCGCATCCTTTGGACCATCGAGAGAGGCAAAAAAAATGATAATTACTAGTAAGACCCCGCCCCAACCATCTGTCGTTTTGAGATGTTTTTTTTTCATTCGAATCTATAATTGCACAAGGACAAATGACCGCGTCGGACCGTTTTCAAATCGACCGATCGGAAATAATAAACGTCATCGGTCGGTGATTTTCTCATTTGACATCGGTCCGTTCGCACTTGGCAATCGCTGAATGCTAGCTAAAAAGTGGGCGCTAAAACAGCGCTGAAAAAGAAGGAGAGAAAAAAAAGAGTTAATCCTCGCACAGATCAACACAGGCACAGGAGAAGGCAACAGAACAAGCAGAACTACAATCGCAATAAACAGTAATAATATATGGAAAACATAACTTTTCATAACATCGCGATGCAAAGGAAAGAGTTCGGTGCAAAAATGCATGCGCACACGAGGCGCGATAGACGAAGAGGAGAGAGAGGTCTGATCGCGACCCCTCTCTAATGGCTATAATTGTGTCATTTATTATAACTATTATTGATGCTATTATTGTTTTCGGGAAAACCTCGGGCATCGGGCGCTCACGTAGATATACGCCTTATTATTTAGCGAGATACGAGGAAAACATGAGCACCGGAGGTAGAGTAGAAAAAAAATGTAAATATTATGACGGCACTAACAATAACCAGCATCTGATAAGCGGTCTGCACTCGGTTCTCACTTACGGTCGAGTATGTGCGCGCGTTACCGCGCCACCCCGATGGTTCGCCTGCCAGTCCGTCGTCCGTCCAGGTTGATTTTTTTTTTTGTTTTCACCCACCACCACTGGTGGCAACAGAACCAAACGGTTGATTTCGGAAAGGTGCCACACGGGACTATCGAAGAATTCCGATCTGTTTCGTTCGGTTTACTGTTTACTGGAACACCGGGGAACTGCAGAATCGGTAGTGGAAATTTCTGCGCCGAAACAGTCGATGGTTGCGGTTGGGAAGGATCGACGAGAAAAGGGGAAGCAACACATCTTTAACAACGATGATTAAGCGGTAATAATCGTAAAATTAGAGGGTTTCTTTTTTTTTTTTTTTCCTTCGCTCATTGAGGTCGGTCCAACGGGTATTAGACCGATAGGGATCTCGTTTCGGTAATTTCGTTGAACTTCCTGCGCTGTCAACATGGTATTGGTCACAGACTGAAAGGGGTATCACTGTGACCTGATGCGGAATAGTATTAATGAGGGGCTTCATTCGAATGATGATTCGAGAAATAATGACAATTATTCGGGAAAATGCAGACGAAACCCCCTTAGTTAGAGGTTCACCAACTTTCCAGGATTTAATCGTTGATAAATGCACCATTCCAAAGTATGTAATCAGGTGCTTCAATTACAGTTCTGAAAAAATATCAAGCGGAACAGAATAGTATGAAAAATATTAAAAAATTTAATACGGATTGGTGGTTCAATGCAAGGGACGCTGGTCTTAAAGGCCTGCCGCCGCATGTTCGAGTCCCGATCTGAACGATTTTTTTTTGTTCAGTTCAACAGGATCGTAGCACAATGCCATGCAATGATTGTACGCGCTAAGAATCGACTGCAAAGTCAATTGACTCAAAACCTCGTTTCCCCGGAGCGGTCGTTTCAGTTTACTGAATAACCAGAAGTCACACGGTCTCTGACTATTAATCGTCGATTCTCGAGCACCAATTCTTCGATCTTTTTCGACGTCTTCATCACCGGTTGATGTTGATAGCCGTTCTGGAAGTGGTTCACCGTCAACGCGTTCTCGACCCCCTTTAAACAACTAGTACCGCACAAAAACACTTGCTCGAGATATACAATTATCACCGAAGGTCTTTTGCAGCATTCTGAACGTTTCGGCATCAGAAATTTGATTCCGCGCACAAAAAAAATATTGAACTTCTTTGTTGAATAATTTTACTCATTGTAAAAATCGCCGATTGTACTTTTAATACTTCAGAAAGACAGACCTATACTGAATATTAATGAATATTTTGACGTGACACTTGGCACAGATGTCACTGACAGTCATAATATAATTTAAAAGTGTTACTACTTTTTGTGAACAGTAGTAAATAATTTAACTACCGATCGAGTCGGAAGCATTTGCCCCAAACATGTATTGTAACGTCGATTTAGTATTTCAAGTACACCACTGTAAAATCGGCTTGCGTTGACCTATGTTTTAACGAGCCAACGGCAGCATGCCATAATGATGTCATCCTGATGATTCCTCTAACAACCAGCCGACGGTTTCGATCGTTGCTTCACACGTCGAATTTTATTCAGTAGCAGTTCCGCTTCGGTCGGAAGGTTTTAACACATGGATCAATAAGTCCCGAGACTAAAGCAGAGACCATTTATGTGTTAGGCCCGGGACTTTTCAGTCAATGTGTTAGAACATGGACAGATCAATAACGTGGATGACCACGCCCATGCAGGTCAATATGAGAAGAGAAGGAATGTTAGTCCAACACTTGTTGGTACCAGTAATCGAAGAATGCAATGCATTACTACAAGTGTCACAGGAAAGGAGTGATGTTAGTGCGACGAGGAAATGATCAGGATTTACCTTGGTAGATAATGTGATCTACTTATTTCAGAGAACTATAGAAAAGAATTCTAGAATTAGAATTAAAACTAGCATTAGAGACAACCCGTGTATTGCTACTCCGTTATTGATCAGAACCAATTAAGCTTGCAAAATGTTTTTTTTTTTCTGAAACAACTTGTTTGTGAATAGCACGTAGGTTCACTTTGTTCAGACTGCATCGATTCTGGCATGCAGATCAATACCGACGCTGGCCACGTCCGAATGCAGATCTACTGTAAAATGAAGGATTGTTAATTTAATACATGTTACTACTAGAAACCAAGGAATACTCTGGATTTCCAGATGCTTCATAGGAAGCAGTTGTTTCGAAGGTAAATTATCGAATAATATTATTGTGTTTATTACTCTGGGCAGCCGGCAAACCGAGAATACGTTGCAGTTTGGTCGCGTTTTGTATTAATATGTGCTTCTTACTAAAATACTACATTTATTCCGGAAACTCGTAAAACTCCGGACAGCCGATTGTTGGAAGGTTCGTTATAAATTCATACATTTAATTCATTGTGACAGCCGTAATCATGGCAAGATCGAAATAATGTCGATATCTACTCCCTAACCACAATAATAAAATACCAAATGGATCCTCCTCACAGTCTAAACTATATTTACATACATACGTCCTTGCTTGGCAAGGTCACAAAAAAATATCTGCACGGCTATAAACTTCACGCGCGCGTCTCGAACGTAACAACAAATGAAAAATAGATCCATTGATCAAACGTTCCCCGAATAATCGACGGAGTTCAGTCTAGCCCGATTTTTTGGCAATGAGAAATGTATTAATGTCATTTTCGCTTGATACTAAACCTAACCCAGTTTTCACCCTAACTGCTGTCAAACCGTTTGTTTGAAGTCAGTTTCGTACCTAGTTTCAACGTTGTTGAAAGTCAGTTTCGAACCTCAGTTTTCCATTAGGTTTGCTCAAATCCATCGTTGCTAAGTGCGAATCCAACAAAGTTTGGGGAAAAGTGTTTGTTTGATGAAACTGCCCAGTTTCAGTTTTCTCAAGTCAATGACAAAACTAAATAAATTGAACTTTGAATTGCTTTCACATCAAACGTATTCGCCAGATTTGGCTCCCAGCGACTACTGGGCTGTTCACAGATTCGAAAAAATGGTCGCCGGCAAGAAATTTCGCACAAATGAAGAGGTTATCGCTGAAGCTGAGGCCTATTTTGAGGCAAAAGATAAATCATTCTACAAAAGTGGTATTGAAATGTCAGAGCTGTGCTGCAATGAATGCGCTGCTCGTGATGGAATATACGTTGATGAATACAGTTAATTTTGAACCAAAAAAATCGTGTTCTCTTTGTTAGGCCCGGGACTTTTCAGCTCATGTGTTTTTATTCAGTGGGCTAAGTATTATTCGTATGGTTTGTGTTAATTCGATTACGGTACTTTGTATAACTTGATATACCTTATGATCAAGAAAGAACCGGAATTTTCATTTTAAAATTCCCGCGCTTGTCCAATCGGTAAACTTTTATTCTCTCAACGTTGGCAACACTTTTATACACATTCTGTCAAATTTTGACGCATATCGAACGATTAGTTTTTGTTTGGCGTCTATACAAAGAAGTTGAAAAATTTTCGTGTGGCGATTTTTATAATGGATGAAAATTTAGAACAACGGTTCGCCTTCGAAGCGCCATTCGGTCGATTGTTGTGCGGTTTCGACGTCATATTCATAGATCCACATCTCATCACCAGTTATGATGCATTCGATGAATGTGGGGTCACTATCTGCGTTGGAAATCATCTCTTTGGCCACATCAACACGACGCTGTTTTTGAATTAAGTTCAGCTTTTTTTTGGCACCAGCCGAGAAGCGACGCGTTTCAAACCCAAAACATCAGTTAAAATGTGTTCGGCTGATCCATAAGAGATGCCCAAAAACACAGCAATTTCTCTAATCGGTACCGAACGATTTTGCAACACGATCTGCTTCGCCGATTCAATGTTTTCTTCAGTAACAGATGTTGTTGGGCGGCCAGGAATCTCATCATGATCCAAGCTTGTACGACCACCTTTGAAGCGTTTATACCACTCGTATGCCTGTGTTTTTCCTAGACACTAACATTTTAAATGTTATCCGGACTCTTGTCCATCAAAAGCAACGATTTGTCGGTGGTTCGCCGAGTTTAAACGTGGTCGTACCGACACAAATGACGCGGAACCGCTCGAGTAGACCTGTGGAAGCCGTTACACCGGAAAATGTGAGTGAAGTGACAAAAATTATAATGAAAGATCGTAAAGTGAAGCTCTGTGAGAGTGCTGAGATGACACAGATATCATATGGAAGTGTATTTACTATCCTTCATGAAAAATTGAGCATGAAAAAGGTTTTTTTCCAAGTGGGTGCCGCGATTGCTTTCGATGGTACAAAATGCACCCTGTCACAAGTCGATGAAAACAATGGCGAAATTGAACGAATTGGGCTTTGATCTGCTTCCCCACCCCCATACTCGCCAGATTTAGCCCCCAGTGACTACTGGCTCTTTGCTGATCTCTGAGAATCAATTTTAATCTTGCCTGGTTTGCGGTGTCACTAGTGACAACCATTGATTTCCATTTTTTTCTGTCTATCCTTCGTCGAACAGAGACATTCGATAGGTACTTAGTGCTCAACCGGTACAAAATGGTTCTAATAAACTTGGAATGAAATGAAAGATCTAATATCTTCTAATTGAATATCATGGGCAGACCAAATTTGAACATTCTTCAAACTGATGAGCGAAAACACTCTCCAAATTTGTTTCAAGGTCAGTAGCCACCTAAATTCCATTCCATTGCTTTGATCTGTTTCCAGAAGTGCCGTACCTTCCTGGTCGTGTGACAACCGTGTGGAGCCGCACAATGGAAAACCTATGCACGATCAACTTTGACCCCTACCGAACACACCACTGTACATCTCACCCACCGCTTGCCCTTCAACCGTGTGCAGAATAAAGCCATCACTGTTGTGCTGCACGGCAACAACACTTCCGGTATATCTTATCTCCCGCTGTAGCTTATGCTACCCATTCATCGGGCCTGCACCGCCGACGGACAGAGAGGGATAGAGCGAGAGCGATGTTGTACGTACCATGAATCAAAGCGAGATGATGCTATGTGTCGCGCGCGCTGTTCATGGCTCAGTAAAAACAATAACAATAACACACAACAAGCCCCGTTTTTTCGTTGTTTTTCTTCTTTTTTTTCTTGCGCCATACACTCTTTTCTTCTCGCCGAAAAAAAAACTATTGTTGTGCTGCTGTTGATAGGAAGACTCCAACCGCTCAACCACCTGTGCTACCGATGCAAAACGAGCATCCCGACGAAAGCCATTCACGTGTTACGTGTTTGCATGATATCCCGCGTGTTCTAATCTATGGCGGAAAGTTGTGCCACAGGTCGTGTCGAACGGCGGAGGAATGCTTTCGTTGGCCTTCTTTCCAGGGAGGATCTTCGGGGTGAACGGGAATAGGGCTTCACCGTGAATAGCATTAAATCTTCGGTGGTTCCTCATCCCGTACGAAACCCTAACAGAGCCAAGCCACCAGGTTCTGTCGTTTGGTTGGAGCGTGAGCTACAGCTTAATCAAAGACAACCGATCTGAGCCGCTTCTACGGCCGGCCGCCCTGCTCCTGACTCGGTGGGGTTGGCGGTGGCAATGGTTTTCCAACTGAAAATAATATAAGAAACGCTTGCCTGGTTGCATGTCATGTTTTGCGTGTTTATTTCAGTGCAAAAATTATTAAATATCGATGACAGATGAATCGAAAATTCTTCCGTCCGGACGATGTCGGTGTGGCAATCCGGAGTCTAACCTGTCAGCCGCCGCCGCCGCCGCCGGGTTTGCTGCGATGGTGGCCACCGTTGCTGCCTAGCGTTACGAGAAAATCCGTTGGACCCGGGAGCCCCTTTTAATTGATATTGTTAGCTGAATTCCGCGCTCGATCGGACCGCCGCCGCCACCAGACACTCAAGCACTTATTTATGTTAGAGATCCGAATGACATTTGGCTCTTGTCAGGAAACGGTAGGCGATTTTATTGTTGTTTGCTGATTCCTGGTGCTGTCTTAGCACGGTAGCTTTGCGTGAGATTTTCTATTCGATTGAGAAGTGACCCTGGGCAGGCGACAAGGTATGAGGAAAAACCGTTTGTCATTTTATTCCGACGGGGGAACTTGGCACCTAGTTCGATAGATTTTGTGGTAAGTCTTCAAGATATTTGAAGTGTGAAACTTTGAACTTGGCATGATTTTGCAAAGTTCTAATTTTCCTCAGGAACACCTAGTAATTTAAGTGCATAATATAAGTGAAGCATACTGAGTGGTTCGTGGAATAAGCTGGTCAAATGCGAATTGTTTGGAAAATGTTGTAAAATTTATCATTTGTGTAAACTGTATTGCTTTATTTTTAACCAGAAATTGTTAAAAAATCGATGAAAGATTTATTTTGAAATTTTTGGTTATAGGAAATATCGCAAACTGTAAAAGTTTGTATGATCACTAACTAACAAGACTTATTGTATAAAATAGTGTTGAGACCTGCTTTGCAAGTTTCGCACCATTTTTGCCTCGGCAATTTTACGACGGATGTAAAAAAGTCAATAAAACCGTAATACCGTTTATTTTGACTGAGCCATCTCTGAGCAAACAATGAAAGTTTTATTCCGGTAATTTTAACCACTATTTATTTCGGAGTGTTTCGATAACGGAAATTCGAGACCGATATTACTAAAATGAGTTTCTTTATTTATCAACTCACAAGACCTCCTTACTAAAGAAATTTTCTGACCAGTTTTGAGGAATTGCGCATGAAAATGTGAATCAAGATTTCCGATTGTGAAACAAAGCACCGTGAATTAAATATCAGTAAATATGTGATATGAAAAGATAATACTGTTCTGCAGAATAAGGTATTCTCAGATGCGCTCACGGTGACGATTTTCCATCTTCTCTTGAAATCATAGGTATCATTTGCATTCTTCTTAGTTTCGAAGGGCTATCGCTTTCTGTTGAGCAAAATTCTGGACAGTTTGATGGAGTGGTTGTTTTTTTTTTACAGATATCTCTATGATCTCTTGTATTTTAAACCATACGAGGACAGATTTCGTATAGTGACTAGCGGCCAAATCAAGCCAAAAACATAAGTCGTTGCTTCTGATAAATGGAGGAAACCGCTTTCGCAGTCATTTTTTCTCGTACACATCTCTCGTTTATTGATAGTCCCGGTAGGAACGAAACTTTTAGATTTTTGACCACGACTACATATGCTCTAGCAAATCAAATACTTATTCAAGAATTTGGAAATCTAGATATGCTTGGAAATGGCGTTCTTTCGCATTAAAGTCTTCGAACACGTATGTTTCATCGTACATTATGGTATGAGAAAATTTTGGCAAGAAAATGTGTAAAATGCCTTAGCACGACTTACTGCGGTAAAATTTTTCTTGTCATCACGGTTGGGCACCTTTTTTCATTTTGTATGCCTTTAGTCCTTGATTCTGCTTTACTTTTTGTAAAAGATGGTTTTTTAGAGCTTGCTGATGTGAAATTTAAATAAAACAAATGCCACATTGTGAAATAGCCATTTTTTTTATTTAGCAGATAATTTATTGGCATTTAACATTTAAATATGATTTCTGGCATATGGCCGCCACAACTATTTTTCACAAAGGTCATTCTGGTCAGGTCCGATTTTAGATCATTTTTTTTTCAAGAATTTGAGGGCGTATTTCAGCACGGTGACACGATGAATATGGATATCCAAAGCACCAATCGTTGCTGCTTTATCTATCCACTTAAACCAATGATTTCGCGAATCCCTACAAAAAATAATCGAGTGCCTTCAAATCACACAAACGCGCACCAGTCCATATGCCCAAATAATGTTGTCGTTAAAATGTTCTTCCAATAAATCGATTGTTTCGGCCGCAGTATGACAAGTGGCCCCATCCTGTTGAAACCACATTTCGTCTACATCTAAATCTTGAAGATTTGGTAACAAAATTTTATTTGCCCGGGTTTTGCATTGATTTCCATTCACGGGAACGCATCGTCCTTCATTTTCTAAGAAATAAGGACCGATGATTCCATCAGTCCATAGACCGCACTAAACAGTACATTTATCAAAATGCATCGGTAAATCTTGAATCTTGAATTTTAATAGTGACGTTCGTTATGGTGGTCTCAGACGGACATTTTTTTTCCTTATAAAATTCATAAACGGCTCTATAAACGGTTTTAATCGAACACTGATTTTGAAAATAAATGTCCACGATTTGGAAGCGTTCTTCTAGAGTTAACCAATTCATGATGATTTGCCAAACAATACTGAGTAGAGACGTTCACTTTACACTGTAAAACTATTTTCAGACAATAGAGTAATCCCTATTGAAAAAACAAACCTCTGAAAAAAACACCCGTTACTTATAATTTTGACTTCCAAGCTTTGTGAGCCACATTTCGCACAGAAAGATTGGGATTTTTCTTACTTTTACTTTACTGTGGATTCCAACATTTCGATCCACAATCAAGCTTAGGTCAAATTATTTGATAAGTTTGCGGTAGTTTTAGTTTTCTGGTAAGATTACGAGCCGATAAATTCAAATTTTTCTGCCGTTCATACAAAATGCGTTTGATTCGACGTCATTTTACTGTAACGAGAAAGAAAAAATGTTGAACCACAACGTAAAGCTTTGGTTGTCGTGTAAATGCAATGTTTCAGTGATCCGTGAAATAATTTCAAATCTATACTGAAAAAAGTGCCCGAAAATTTCACGTGGATAACCATTGAACGGTTTCAGCACAAGAAGGCTTTTGCTTTCTAGTGATTAAAATTCAGTAAAATGAGAAAATAAAACGATAAATATATGAATAGTCATTTTTTTATTTAAAAGATATTTTTATTCAGGTTTATATGCGTACAAGCTATACGTGGCCGATTGAGCCGATTATTTAACAAATTTAGTTTTTATATTGGACCTCCATGTCACCTTTTTTTTCTAGGGGGAGAAGAGCTTCCATTTCCTTCCAACGAAGGTTGAGGGGCATTTTGTTCGTGGCTCGTGGTGTTGTTGAAAAGTCATTAATAAGTCCCCAGTGATCATTTACTGAACCGAACCTGACCACTGACCATCCTGAACGTCGGAAAGTCTGGCAGAAAAATTTCAAGTTGATCCTAATCTAATTCCGACCGAACAATATCGACACCGACCTTCGATCCCTTCAGGTACTTAATCTACACTCAAGAAGAAGAAGAAGAACGAAGAAGTCAGGTTAAAAATCGATCGACTCGGAAAATGGTATTTCCTGTAATTGTAGTTCACCCAAAGTGGCTACTTAAACCTGAGGGTTAAGCATAACAATTCATATCGAATCGCTGACATGACCCATGGCGTCGGCTGCAAGAAGAGATGGATCCAGTTTGGAATTTGGGTACTACGTCTTGCCACGGTCACGGTCCGACTTACAGTTATTTCAGTTGATTAGAAGCGTCCACCACGGAACAGGTCGGGGAAGAGCGTACCAACGGTCGCGAGGTGCTAAAAACTCATAATTTGTTAGTCAAACGAGCTGCTCGAGCTTGACTAATAATATACCCTGCCTCTATAGATGCATCCCAGATCCGCGCATCCAGGTGGGCAGGGGGGTGGGGAAAGGGGGGGGGGGGACCACGAGCGCGGGAAAACATTCTAATGAGGTGAAAATAAGCACGATCTGGGTGCGCGTCGAAACAAAAGACTTCAATTGCATCACGCCCGGGAGAGGAACCCGCTCCCGGGTGCAACCGCCCCCCCGCATAAGCATTCTCACTCGCGCGCGCTTGCCTGCCTGTCTGGCTGCGGGTGCGAAACGGGAGAAAATTATGAATAATTTATAACCCGCGGGAACCTGCGGTGGGAGTTGGCACATGCAATCAACCAACGACCAGACTGTGCTTGCTTGTGTATGGCACTTTTTGTGTCTTTGTCGTGCCCCTGGAGGTGCCACTGCACCCATCGAGTTTGTGTGAGTGGTTTTTAAAAGTGGGTGTGGGTGTCGTCTGCATGGCTACTGCAACGCTTCTCGGAAATGGGAGTAATTTCTTCATTACCAATGCCACGTTTTCGACATTTCGGACATTGCGCCGCTTCCTCGGGACCGAACCATTCGCAACAGACGGGTTTTTTGTTTTAATTCCTGGTAATTGCATTTGCATAATGACCGAATGATCCGGTATCTTTCGCTGGACGGTTGGCGTTTTCTGTGGGAACTTTTTAGTTAGCGTTCAAAACGGGTGTTCTGGAACTTGATCCGGGAAGAGCTTTAAATGGATCAAATTCCAGCCGTTTCCCCGGAGTGCCTCGGACAGGTGTCCTGATGGAGCGCAACTCGCCGCCATCCACATCAGCCCATCCAATCCGGTGTACCGTAAAACAATTTAAAATTATAATTGAAAATGAGTAATAACCGACGATGGTGCGGCGACCAGCGCGATGATCATAGTCATCTGTTCAGCCGCCACCGTCGCGTCGATTAACTCCCGTTAGGACGACGATACGCAAACGCATAAACGCAGTTCGATTAAATGAATATTCTAATGGGGAACTTCCGCGAAGCCGTAGCGAGACGGTGTAAATTAAATAATCAACGGGTAATTTATCCGACAGGGTGATCGAACAACACGAACAGGTCCGCCGGGTTGTCCTGTGCGCGAAATTGAATTCCAGGGATACCAATGACACATCGTCCCTGCACGTTAACCCGATCCTTATCGAATTCCTATAAATCTTCAACACTCGCACGGTGTGTGTATGTGTGTGTGCCAGAGTGTTTGAATTATCGACTGGTCGTGTCAATTGAACACCTCCGGAACCGAATGGAACATCCAAGCAGACACAACAACGACAAAAAAAATACAAAATACAGTACAAAGATCTCCCAACGCTGATAGGTCCTGGGACCGTGGCGGCAAATGTCGACATTGCTTGGCGGCAATAAATTCCCAAGGAATCGGCGGCCATCGACAACACCACAGCTTCTCGTCACGAGGTTCGCCGCTCCCTTTCTTGCCTGGCGATATCAAAGAATTCGAGAAACGTGATGAGTTCCCCTCCGCCCCCCGCGCCGGTGTACTCTCGCGAGGTATCGACCGGCAACCTTTCGGTTTGGCGGTGATGCGCTCTGGAACTCTCTTAATTAAGGAAGCCCCGCAGCAGCATAGTTCTTTTTCACGTTGACTTTGTTATCAAGTGTTGACCGTCAAACGCGCGATTCATTAAAATTTTAGCTCCCTTTGTATCGCTAGGATGCCCCCCCCCCCTCCCCAACCGAACCTATCCGATTCCTAGTAGTAGTTCTCTAGCACGGGGCCGTCAGCAGAATGGAGAATGGAACAAACCAAATCACGACTGAAAGAACCGAGCGCGGTCGGTCCGCTTATAATTTGCATTTGTTCGGGGCTGTGCATATTGAGGAACGACCGACGGATTCCCCGCTCTCCGGTTTCTCCCGCAACATTGTGTGCAATTGATTCTGGAGCGCACGAAAAATCAGCCTGAAAGGAGCCCGCAGCGCTGAAACGCGGCACTTGATCTTTGGACGTGAATCTTCCTCCTCCGAGAAGGAAGCGTGTGTTTACTTGTGTTTGACTGTTTTACGCCGTTGTTGTTTTGCCCACACTGCCTTCGATCCTGCTGAGACGGAAGTGGCCTGCCTCGGCCTGACCCGATCCGGGCCAGTCCGATACGTGGAATGGTCAATTGAATTCCCTTCTGGCGAAGCTAACAGAGCGGTAATCGACGACGACGACGACGACGACGCGTCCGGGCCTTGAGATGTCGTCGCCGGTTGCCCCCTGAAGTAAGGGGGAAAAAACGTGAACGTGTTTGAACTATTTTTAATTAGATCAAATCCTTTTGCGAGATTCATAACCCGCCTTCATCACCCCCACGACTTTATGGGAAGATGCTGTATTGCGAGGCTGCCGCGTCGTGTCAAATGATTGTGCCAAAACGGTCGCGGCGGTGTAGATTTGGCGTATGAGACGCTGTGCTCTGAATCTCGATCTGGGAATTGATAGCCCGGTAGAAATACGGTAAACGGCAAGGCTTTCGCTGTGAGGTTTGCTTTTTGCTGAAGTAATACTTAGATATTCTAATGGCATTCACGATTCAGCTTGGATGTAAAATTACTGTCTGTCTGGTTTTTTTTGCTAAGTGTTCGATGGGTGTTACGAAATGGGACGCGAAAATAATAGTGACTTTATATTTTTTGAACAAAGGAATACTATCTAGCAAGGTATTTGATGCTGCGGAAAGCCATTGAATTAAGAGAGGTTTCTCCTGTAAACGGGGGTTTTCGTTCCCTCATTTCGAGTGTGGATATGGGTTATTTAAGCTTCAATTTTATGTTATTATTCTTTATTAGATTCAGCTACAATGTAAAATTTTATGTGAAGACTGTCCCAGAAAGTATGGACGCAACCAAAAACTGCTACCATTTCGCAATGGTTCAGAATCTGTCAATTTTTATGGATGCGTCCTGTTGTTTACACTCTTCTCTAACCACTTGTGCAGTTGTTTATTCGTTTTCATTAGTTTGTTTCGAAATGCGTGGACTTTCAGCAGAACAACGTCGAAAAATTGTGTACAAATGATGCACAGAACGCGGACTGTCACTGAGAAAGATAGCAGAAATGGAAGGAGTAAGTGAAAAAGCCGTGCGAAATGCAATCAGGAAGTTCGGTGAGGATAACACCTTTGAGGATAAACCGAAAACGGGTCGAAAAAAAGGTCCTGCTACCCCTCAGTTGGATAAACGTATACTGAAGGCGTTCGAGCAAAAGAAAGAGGTTTCAGTTCGGGATGTGGCCAAAAAAGTGGGCACTTCGAAGTCAACTGTTTCTCGTGCTAAAGAACGTTTGAATCATCAAGCCTATAAGAAGCTGAAACAACCAAAACGTAGTCCGAAACAAGAAGCATCGATCAGGACGAGGGTTCGAAAGCTGTACAATACGATTCTTGCTGGAAATTTGAACTGCATAATCATGGACGGCGAAACCTACATGAAACTCGATTACAAATCCTTGCCGGAACCACAATATTATACGGTGCGAGAAGGGCAAGTGTTAAACCAGTCCGAGACATCGATTGAAGTCGAAAAATTTGGTAAGAAAGCTATGGTCTGGCAAGCAATTTGTAGCTGCGGTAAGATTTCGAAACTCTTCATCATCACTGCTTCAATGAACAGCGAAATATACATCAAGGAATGTTTACAAAAACGACTTCTACCCATGATTCGAAGCCAGAAGGATCCTGTTGTCTTCTGGTCAGATCTTGCTTCTTGCCACTACTCGAAATCAACGGTAGAATGGTATACTACCAAAAATGCCACTTTCGTCCCAAAAGACATGAATCCACCAAATTGTCCACAACTTCGACCAATTGAGCAATTTTGGGCATTAACGAAGGCACATCTTAGGAAACATGTCTCGGCAGCCGAAATCATTCAACAGTTCGAAAAAGATTGGAAAAAAGTGTCTTGTCGCCAAGAAGTCTGTACGGAATTTGATAATGAACGTTCGCAAGAAGGTGCGCCAGCTAGTCTACAATGGCTAAGTAGCAAATGTTGAGAATAATATTCTGTTGTTGTAGTCTAATATTATCAACACTTGTGAATTATTTACAGCGAAATCAAAGTCCAGCGTCCATACTTTCTGGGACAGTCTCTAAACATATGAAGTTGTTCCTGAGATATGGTTGCTCAAAGTGGGAAATGTTTTGCAAACTGGTGTGTACGACTACTAAAGAACAACTTGACCGGTTTAAACAAATTTTATGTACATTTATTTGGTACGTATGTCATAGATCTATGTATTCATATATGCAGTACAACCAGTTTATCAAAGTGGCTTGCACGATTGAGTTTCAAACAGTCTTTTCAAACAATAATTTATTCTCAAATTACATTTTGGTTGAAATATCATTTTGATAAATTTATAACCAACTTTTGATGGAAAATTGCTTACATTTTATGAATGTAGATTTAAATTTCCTAATAAAAAAGTTATCAACACATTTATATTAGATTGCAAACTAAATGTTTTCTGTTAAAAAGCAGTTTTCCGGAAAAATAAATAGTTTTACGACAACATTCCATACCCATTGCCTTTCGCGTGATAAATTAAAGGTTCCTATTTTGCGGGTTTACCTATAGAAGGTACGTAAGTCTTTATATCGCAATAATTTCTGCAAGAAAAAATCTAATTTGTTGCTAATCAAATGTGTCAGTGGAGGTAATCTGAAACTGAAATAATTTTCCTCGAGCAGTTTTAAGGAAAACGGAAGAGTTTTAGAGTAAGATTTTCGCTTTTCTAGCATTGCAGTTTTAAGCAGAGTGAACTGATTGGTTTATTTTACAACCACATGGAAGATTTATTGATTCAAATCAGGAAAAGAAGCGCCGGAATTTGTTTTTACGCACACATTGTTGACATTACTCAAACGTTTGCAAAGAGTCTTGCTCCCGAATGGTGGTGATAGAAACAAAACTTTTAGATTTACGACCATTTACTACATATTGCGTACCTAGTCAAGCACTTCTTCGGAAACTTGGACACCTTCGATGTCCGGAAATCTTTCTGCAGTTGCAGTTCTGTAATGCCGAAACTTTTCTTGCTAAAGCAAACAAGGTTAATACATCAAAACAAAGATAAATCACTACACTTCAAGGAAAAAATATCAATACAAATCATTTCTGTTCGTTTCTAATGAAAATTCGCTCTGTTTTCTTAAATCTCCCCTTCAAACGCTGCACATCTCTGAAGTCAACTTCCTTGGCACATTTGTTGCACATTTTGGTCATCTGAGTCACGTTCCGAGCCGGTTTTTCCACTATTCTTAAGCTTCCGCTTTATTATTGCCCAAAATCTCTCGATGGGCCAGAGCTATGGGTAGTTGGGTGGATTTATGTTTTTATCGATGAAATCTACGCTATTATTGCGGCACCAATGGATGTCTTCTGTAGTGGCAACTCGCCAAATCTCGCCAAATCTCGCCAAAACTTTGTGGGCTTTAAGTAAAGGTGGTACGCGGTTTTCGCGGGATTCTTCCTGGTACAGCTTTGAGTTCGCCGTCTTATTCATCACGAATAGTTTGGTCTTTGCTCCGCAGCTGCATATCGCTTGCCAAATCATTAGTTTTTTTGTATTGGCAAATTTGTCCATAAAAGCAACCTGAACTTTGCAGGAAAGCAATCATCCTTGGTACTTCGTCAAAATCTGCTGGTACAATTTCCGAGTTCGAGTTTTGGTGACGAAACTTTGCTTCCAACGTTCTGTTTGGTTACTTGCTTGGTTGTTCGATAAGAACGATATCCTGCTGGCAAACGAACTCTTCGAACGGTACTGCAAACGAGCAGAAGCGTATTTTGTGCGATTTCATTATCTGATAGTTCAGGATTTGCTCTGACGGTTCTCAACAGCTTTTGGTTCAGCCATGTCCTACTAGGAGGATGATTACCTTGAGAGGCACTCGATCTACACTCTTTCGCTCCCTGAAATGTTTGAGCACATCATACACGGTTGATTTGGCGTTTTTCAACGTTTTTGCGATTTTTATTGTGGACCACATTGGATTATCAAAGCGGGTGTGCAGATTTTTTGTTCTCCTCTTGGCTTCCATCTGGAATAACTTTTGACTCACTGCACGAAACACCGTGAAATTTGTACCCCGGAAAGTGGGCGCGCCTGCCTAGGTAAACGAACCGCTGTCAAGGAATTGTTACCGTGGTCACTTTCAGTGCCGCTGCAAAACAATAAGTGCTTCCGGATTCTAACTGGACCGAACTTAGGGTTCAAATGTAAGGTCTTACGGTTCGGAATTAGAAAATATTTTTCTGATACGATTTCCGGTTTCAGAAATGTAGCTTTAATCTATTGTTATGAGATGTAAAACAGGGAAAAATTCTGTTTTAATTGGGCTCAAGTCTGTTCTAATTAGTAGACCATATGAACCGACTTCGGATATACCACCGGTTCTCGAAATCCAGCTCCGGAAGTACCGGAAGTAGTGATAAAAAATACCTGCAAAAAGTTTTCAGTCGTTCTTCTCCAAAACGTCGGAACCGATTTTTTCAAATTTAGGTTCAAATGAAAATTCTCACGGTTTCATACGGTATTCCCGAATTTGATACGGATCCTAGTTCCAGTTCCACCACTACAAAGTGTTTCGATTGGTAGATTATGCTAGATTTTTAAATAATTCTACAATAATGTTTTATCATAGTTTGAGTAATATGAGAAAGGCATCATTACACCTTCAGGTGGTTTAAAACAGTTTGTTCGTAAATCTTGGAATTTAGTGAATAGTCATATTCTGTACCCTCCAGTTAATAAAAATGGTCCTCGGATAGTTATTATAATTGGAATGCTTCCCTTTAGTAGCTCTGGCCAGTAGCCAGATGCGGTCAATCCGGTTACGCCTTTGACATTAACCACTCGTTTATTGTCATATTTCAACTTTTTCCCTATCACAAACGAGGTTCGAAAATTACAGAGGGCCAGTAAGTATAAAAAAAAGAACACAATCATTGCAAGCCAGTGGAAACTGATGGGATTGTTTTTTTTTTAAATTGTCAGTTCTTGAATGCCTGCGGAACATTTTCAACGGCAGCAGTTATTGAGACAAAGTAAAAATTGCCCTTCGGTCATCATTACACATCGGCATCGGCATCAACTTCGCGACAGTTTTTCCTTCAACACGGCCACCGACTGGAATTAAGGCTCCGGAGGGATGATATTTCCCACCGTTCAGGAGGACCGTTCATGTTCAGGACTACGAACTACGCAGCCCAATTATGTGCGTTAATCCCAGCTAGGAGAGAAAACATTCCGGCATCTTTGCAATACGTGCTTGCGACGAGCGGGACGACCACACACGCGGTGATATGAGACCTTCCATCATCAATTATATTACCGCCCGGGAAGGGAGGGGGGGGGGCGCATGCGTACGGATTCTGTCGATTAAATGCGGGTCCCGTCGTAATGGCCGACTGAGACAGGTTGGGAAGAGATTATGACTATTTACTTGCGAGGAATGTGCGGTACAGTCAATTTCCTCCCAGCGCAGCAGCGAAAACGTTTAGGAACCAGGTTCTAGTTGATCGCTGGGATGGGAGGGTACAAGTTTGCGAGCTTGTAACTTGCGATACAGGGGCAATTAAAGGGTTCCTCTTCGGCCGTGATTGGCTTTTCGTTGGAAGATCTCGATAAAGCAACGAAACAGAAAATAACTTGCAATTGAATGGTGGTTAAACCTTTTTGTTGTTGTTGTTGTTATTGGTTTGTTTCCCCCGAAGAAATGGGAAAGAACCTGCGCCATTATCCAAGCGGATGATCCTCCTTGGTACTAAATAGACTTTCATCTGCTGGTTTTTTTCTTTCCAACCTGCTTTCTCGCCAGCTCACCTCGATCGTTTAGGCATCCGGAGCGACGACGATCGTTTTCCGAAGTAAGGGGTGAAAGATCTCGGATATTTGGAGAGATAGCATTGAATCGATGTTTCCTTCGCGTGTGTCTGATCGTTTGGTGATCTTTTTCTTTTTTTTCGACGACGAACGAAGAAAAGCTACCGGTGCTGCTGCTGCTGATATCTACAACCAGAGGGCCCTTGCGGCAGTAGTTAGTGGAGACCCTGTGGGAACTAGAACACGTGCAAAATTGATATTGATGATCGTCGTCAACGAAGAAAAGAGTGAAAAGTTTCATTAACTCAGCACTTAAATCGGTGTGAGATTTGTGAGAGGCATTTAATTTCTTTCACTTTTCACGCGATCTCTTTGCGTGAGACGATCAGATTCGGCTGTCGAGACAAGACTGATTTCCAGCCGTTGGCAATTTTCGCTGGCCTAAGACAGTAAGGAGTGTAACGAAAAGTAGTTAGCAACATTGATTATTGAATAAAAAAAAGCGAAAAAATAAAACATATTTTGACATCAGTTTTCGGTATATTGTAGAAAAATTACATTTTAATGCATTTCACTGATTATATTGAAGAAAATCCTAGTTTCTGAGAAACGTTCGCACTTTGGACTTTGGTTGGGTTGATGTCCTTTTCCACGAATTGTACATTATTTTTTGACAACCACTGTAGAACGGAGTAGGCGTAGTGGGCTGAAGCCAATTCCAGCCAGAAGAGAGGAGGAGCCTTATGCTTTCTGTACAGTGGCAACATTCTCTTCTTCAAACATTCTTCCTCGTACACCTTGGCGTTAATTGTGCCCTTCGTGAAGAAAATCGACGACCGCAAACCACAGGTACAAATTGCTTGCCAGACCAACACCTTCTGCCCAAACTTTTCCATCGCCACCGTGGTGTCAGCGTCGTCCAGGTCCTGGTACACCGATTTCGTATAATATTGCGGTCCGGGCAACGCTCGAGTGTCTTCCTTGGTGTAGGTTTCGTCGTCGATCAGGATGCATCCGTCTTTATTCTGTAGAATCCGGTCATACAGTTTTCGCGTTCTTGTTTTGGCCAGAACTTGCTGTACCAGGGACTTTTTCGGCACCTTCTGTTTCTTGTACGTTTTCAGGGAGTTCCGAACTTTGATCCGTTGAATCATCCCGATGCTGGTGTTGAACTACTTGGCCAAATCCCGCGTCGACGCCGATGGGTTTTTCCTGATGTACTCAACAACTTTTAAGTCCCGGCCGGGCTGGCTGGGACCCGTTTTCCTACCGGATCGGGGCAAATCCTTCATGGAAAGGGTCTTACCGAACTTCTCGATAATATTTTTGACACTAATGTGGTGCACTTTCACCCGTTTTGCAATTTCGTTGTACGTGACACCACTTTCTGAGCACCAAGTGTGCAGAATTTTCTTTCGCGTTTCCGGATCAATTCGACTCATCAACCGTACCGAAACCAATCGATTGCGCAGCTGTTATTGACATGTAAACAAACATGTCACCGCAAAACATGCTGCAAAAAATTAAGCCATTTCAAAGTAATAATTGTTTGAATGTTGCTAACTACTTATCGATACACTCCTTATTACTGTTATTCGAAAAAAAAAGAGTTGGCTCGCAGCAACCGACTGCCGAGAGATTGACATCGAAAGACCTAAACTCTAGTGATTTGCCTCGAATGATCGTTTACTAAGAGATAACGGATCCGATTCAATGGTCCAATCGCTTACTTAGAGACAATTCATGTTCTAACAGTCCCAAATCGCCAATGCTACGAGGGAAACGTTCGATAAGTCTTCGTCCTTCAGTTAAGTGTAAGTGAAGTATCGAAATTTACACTTTTCTTAATTCATTATCCTTTCCTATGACCAATAAATTAGCCATGCTATGCTTGCTTAGAATATATGCAACTGTAGTCGGAAAAATGTTGATTCTAAACGCCAAATTTGCTTAGAAATTTTTATTACCTAAATAAGTGAATGAATGACTAAACATAGACGATCGTTACGACCTAAACTACTTACTACATTCTATATTAAACTATTTGAAAAAATTCATTTGAACTACTTCAAAGAATCAAGTTCGAGGCCCATCTGGCTGTTACTTCTGGTTCCGGAGATATATTGGTATAAGTGACGTAACCGACAAAACGCTTTTTTCTCTCCGCATAACTGTCTCGGAGATGGCTGAATTGATTTCTACAAGCTTAAACTCGTTTGAAAGCTACTTTTGGGTTGTGAATAAAGTTCAAAAATCAATTCGACTTTTGACTACAGAGATATAACATTTCTATAAGTGACGTAACCGACAAAAACATTTTTTCCGCACACTTTTCTCGGAGATTTCTACAAGATTAAACTCATTTGGAAATTCATTTGAAAACTACATCTGGTTACTTCTGGTTCCGGAGATATAATGGTATAAGCGACTTAACCGACACAACTTTTTTTTTTCTCTTCGCACAGTTTTCTCGGAGTTGACTGAACTGATTTCAACAAGCATAAGCTCGTTCGAAAGCAGTTATTGTGCTGTGAACTAAATCAGAAGATCAATTGACTGTCCCTTCTGGTTCAAGAGATATATTGGTATAAGTGACGTAACCGACAAAATGCATTTTTGACCAATAAACTTGCTGTACTATGTTTGCTTTGAAAATATGCAACTGGACTTGAAAAAAAGTTGATTCTGAACTCCAAACTCTCTTAGAAATTATTATTAGCTAAATAAGTGAAAGAACTAAACATAGGCGATCGTTACAACTTAAACTACTTACTACATTCTAAAAAAAAAATCAAGTTCGAGGACCATCTGGCTGTTACTTTTGGTTCCGGAGATATATTGGTATAACGGACGTAACCGACAAAACGCATTTTTTCTCTCCGAAATTTTTACTCGTAGATGGCTGAACTAATTTTAACAAACTTACGTGCGTTTGGAAGTTATTGTTAGGGTGTGAATCAAGTTTGAAATTCGATTGGCTGTCACTTCTGGTTCCGGAGATATATTAGTATAAGTGATGCAACTGACGCAACGCATTTTTTCTCCGAAATTTTTCTTGTAGATGGCTGAACTAATTTTAACAAACTTAGGCGCGTTCGAAAGCTACTGTTAGGCTGTGAATCAAGTTCGAAGTTCAATTAGCTGTCCCGGCTGGTTCCGGGATATTAGTATAAGTGACGTAACCGACAAAACGCTTTTTTTTCTCTGCATAATTTCCTCGAAGATAGCTGAACCAATTAGGTGCGTTTGAAAGTTACTGCTTTCAAACGTTCAATTGGGTGTCATTTCTGGTTCTGGAAATGTATTGGTATGAGTGACGCAACCGACAAAACGCATTTTTTTTCCTCCGCACAGTTTTCTCGGAGTTAACTGAACTGATTTGAACAAGCTTCAGCTCGTTCGAAAGCTGTTATTGTGTTGTGAATCTAGTCCGAAGATGAACTGGCTGTCCCTTCTGCTTCCGGAGATATATTGGTACAAGTGACGCAACTGACAAAACACATTCTTTCTCTCCGCACAATTTTCTCGTAGATGTCAGGACCGACTTCTACAAGCTAAGGGTCGTTCAAAAAGCTACTATTGGATTGCCAATAGAGATCGAAGATCAAGTGGCTGATTCCGGAGATATATTGGTATAAGTGACGTAACCGACAAAACGCCTATTTTTCTCTCCGCATAATTTTCTTGGAGATGGCTAAACCGATTGTTCAAACTTCGGCGCGTTTGAGTGCTACAATTGAGTTGTGAATCAAGTTTGAAGATCAAGCGACTGTCAATTCTGGTTCCGGAGATATATTGGCATAAATGACCGTAACCGACTGAGCTGAAGTCTTTCTCCGCGAAATTTTTCCAGAATGTAACCAATGATCAAATTCAAATGTATTACTGCTGATACTTTTGATTTCGAGAATGCTATCGAATATGCGACGTAAACTTTGAGTCATACTTTTCTGAACTATCCGA
The DNA here is from genome assembly GCF_030247185.1 of Malaya genurostris. NCBI lineage: Eukaryota > Metazoa > Arthropoda > Insecta > Diptera > Culicidae > Malaya > Malaya genurostris. The sequence continues at coordinate 30,464,398 of NC_080570.1, forward strand.
AACAAACTGATTGAATTAGAAATTAGTGCTTTGCAAAATTAGAAATAAGTGCTTCGCAAAATTCATATGAAGCTAACGAAGCTCTTGAAACTCAGTGAAACATTTGTTACTCTTTCTCTTTTTGAGTGCTTAAAGTTCATAAGAATTTAACGAAGCAAATTTAAAAATTTAACAAATCGAAACCCGATAAATTATTTGTTGTTAACTAATTACGGTGGTTTTGAATTTGTTGCATTTTTTTTAATTTTTCGTCTACTTCGCTAAGTTCATACCCAGTGAAAAATGTGTTGCTATTGAGTTGTTAATTAGTTACTGTGGTTTAGAATTTGTTGCATTTTTTTCGAGTGCTTCACTACGTTCAAGTGAGTTTAACGAATCATCTCGTTTACAATTATTAGAAAACAAACCGAAACTGTGTGAATAATTTGTTGTTATTTAGTTGCTAATTAGTTACTGTGGTTTAGAATTCGTTACATTTTTTTCGAGTGCTTCACTAAGTTCAAGTGAGTTTAACGAAGCACCCCATCTAAATTGGCTTCAAAACAAATCGAAATCCTGTAAGTTATTTGTTGCTAATTAGTTGCAAATTCGTTACGGTGGTTTTGAATTTGTTGCGCACTTTTATAATTAATTTAACGAGCGCTTCACTAAGTTCACATAAAGTAAACGAAGCTCCCATCCAGAATAATTTGTTGATAATTAAATACGGTGGTTTTGAATTTGTTGCTCATGTTTTTTTTAGTTTTTACGTGCTTTGCTATGTTCATACCTAGTGTATAATTTGTTGCTATTTAGTTGCTACATAGTTACTGTGGTTTTGAATTTATTGTCCCTTTTTTCTACTTTTTCACACTTTTCGAAAAGTTCGTATTAATTTAACGAAGCACCTCGACTTTTTTATTTATTGAAAATAAATCTAAAACAAGTAAATAATTTTGCTTCGCTAAGTTCATACCAAGTGAAAAATTTGTTGCTATTGAGTTGTTAAATAGTTACTGTGGTTTAGAATTTGTTGCTTTTTTTCGAGTGCTTCACTAAGTTCAAGTGAATTTAACGAAGCACCCCATCTGAATTGGCTTGAAAACAAATCAAAATCCTGTAAGTTATTTGTTGCTAATTAGTTGCAAATTCGTTACGGTGGTTTTGAATTTGTTGCGCACTTTTATGGTTAATTTACTGAGCGCTTCGCTAAGTTCACATAAAGTAAACGAAGCTCCCCTCCAGAACAATTTGTTGATAATTAAATACGGTAGTTTTGAATTTGTTGCTCATGTTTTTTTTAGTTTTTAAGTACTTTGCTATGTTCATACCTAGTGTATAATTTGTTGCTATTTAGTTGCTACATAGTTACTGTGGTTTTGAATTTATTGTCCTTTTTTTCTACTTTATCACACTTTTCGAAAAGTTCGTATTAATTTAACGAAGCACCTCGACTTTTTTATTTATTGAAAATAAATCTAAAACAAGTAAATAATTTTGCTTCGCTAAGTTCATACCAAGTGAAAAATTTGTTGCTATTGAGTTGTTAAATAGTTACTGTGGTTTAGAATTTGTTGCTTTTTCTCGAGTGCTTCACTAAGTTCAAGTGAATTTAACGAAGCACCCCATCTGAATTGGCTTGAAAACAAATCAAAATCCTGTAAGTTATTTGTTGCTAATTAGTTGCAAATTCGTTACGGTGGTTTTGAATTTGTTTTTCGCAAAGTTCATATTTATTTGGTTTTGAGTTTATTGCTCATTATTTTTTTTTTTATTTTTCGAGTGATTTGCTCAGTTCATACCCAGTGTATAATTTGTTGCTAGGAACCTCTCCTACTTTTTATTAATAATTCTAGTTACTGCCGAATTCGATAGTTTGTGTCCTAGTGCACAGTAAGACTGCGTCAAAGCCAATCGCGTAAACGGACCTCATTTCGATAAACGACTACCCTCTTCAAAGTGCCGAGCAATTCAGTGGTAAATAATCAACTGCGTTGTGATTGATTTTGGCTAGAAAAGTGAATTGGAATATTTTCAACACTCTAGTATCAAGAAGCTTGCCTTCTTTTTCAAAAAAAAAAAACACTGTAAACCTTTCACTTCCACACAGAGATTCAGGCTTTTCATTGGCAGTGCTTATTTACTGTTCTTCGTAGGCCTCGAGGAAGTGAGGAAACAGCCCTAGATATCAATTGACTTTTGCCATAACCGGGATCAATATGTACTAGATACAAAAAAAAACTTTAACATACAATTTTGTAGCGATCCCTGAAGAAGACTATAATAAACTGTCGAAACGTTGGAAAGAATTAGAAAATTTGTTTCAAATTTATTTGAAGACTGTATGCCGAAAACAAGAAATTGAATCCAATAAAAAAAGAGTTTCGATCTAATTATTAATTTCCCAAAGGTTTTACTTTTTGTTCATGGAATACTTAAATTAGTTTACTGAATATAATACCAAACCCTGCCGTGACCAAAACACTTTTCAGTTTTTAGACATTTTAATGAAATAGTACAAATTTGTTCAATTTGTATTTCTAGAACGAATATTTCATCTTCGACTCATCAGTCTATAACTAGTCAAATTACCACTTAGCAGTTCAACTTGAACCCATAAAAAGACGCAAATTCCATTCTATTTGAGTAAAATTGTTCAATGTTATTTTGACGTCTCGGACGTGAACTTCTCAGGCCACTGAAACCCAATCAATGTAGCAGCTTTGGCGACGACCACAGCAAATTCTTTGAACCACAGTCCTCATCCACGTCCCTCTGCAACCCAACCCGATCTCCCGGTAAGGGTCTGTCTTCAACCAAAAGACACTTAATTCAATTAATCTACACCCTCTTTCCACTTGCCACTCCGACCCGTTCAGTAAGATGCTCGAATGACTACCGTTCGCTACCATCGTCGAGAAAAGTCACACTAAAATAGACATTTTCACACTCATCGCTACACCGCTACCGTAATGGCAACGATTACCGCCAGTGGACAGCGTTTTTTTTTTTTTGTTTCATTTTGCGCAAACCCCGTTCGTCCTTTCGAAGGCGACGGAGAAACCCATCAGCAATCAACAGCATCGATTAACTTTCCGCTATCTTCATTCCTGCGGGAGCAAGCCACTTCAGCCGAGCTGATCTGATCATTAACATGAAAAAAACGGGCTCTGGTTTTTGTACGTCCTTCGGACCCAAGACCCGAGAAACATCGAGACCGAGTAGAACATAATGGGCAAAAAAAAATCGGAGTAACATCCAGACGGTAGTCGCTCGGTTTCGAATGGCCATATGCTGCTGCTGTAGTCGCTGCACTTGGGACAGTATCTTCCCAAGGGCGATTGAACTTGAACCCTGAGTCATTCGCCTTCACCACACCCAGCATCGATTTTGGCAACTGTGATTTGCTGTTTTTTTTTATTCGAACAAAGCCCGAACGCCATTCGGCGAAAAAGAATACGAAATCAAAAATCGACAAATCAAAACAAAGCCGTTTGTTGAACCCTTGCCGAAGCGTGTTTTCTTTTCCTATTTTTTCCCCTGATGCCTGGAACCCCAACCGAGGTTATTATCCATGACGATTCCGATGAGGATGGGGATTCTTGGTTCTCCTCCAGCCCCCTCCAAGCCCCAACAACCAATTCAACTTTCCCGTGAAGAAGTTATTAAATAATCGTTCCTGCTGGCTGCCTCAAACGCCAGATCGACGGCTTTGAAAAGCACTCGAAGCAATATGATTCGCAGAATGATCGCCGAACTAATAACTATCCCTCACTATAGGAGGTCTCTTGAATAACAAAAAAAAAACAGCCCTCCACTTGAGTTTAATGGAAGGATTTCTTTTCTTTGTGTTGTTTTTCCCTTCTTTATTTCTTCCAACGCGGTTGCGAATGGTGAAAGATTGATGGTTTTATGTTTTTTTTCTGTTGTTCAATATCCGACTGGTCGCCGAATCAGAAGGTCGACCTTGATGGAGCCTTGATGCTTTTTCTTCTGCAGCAGCCTTTACCTCGCAGGAGGGCTGGCTGGCTGCTGCTGGGGGAAGCTGGTTACACCTGAAGTGTTTTGCTTTCCGAACGATGGATGGATGATATCTGAAGAGGCAGATTGTTATGATTTGCAAACACTCAACCTTCCCCGGGTAAGAGGTTACTAACTTCCCTTCGGGATTACCCTGGGAGCCGTCGGCAAGAAGAGCTCGGTTGATTGGTTCGACCGGTCGGTCGGTCGGTCAGCCGGATGGATAGATCAATCGAGACGTTGCCGTGATTCCGCCAGACTGCCTATCGAAGCTGGGTATTGATTTCACGTTGGGTTTTATTTCTTGTTTGGTCATTTATGATTTCCATTTCATAAGCTTTAGTACACTGTCATTTGTCACTAATTTGACAGTCACAGTGTCATCAGATTTCTTGTAGATCAGGATCCTGCACGTTTCGAGTTTTTCGTAAGGATAAGATTCCATAAGACCTAAAACTTGTTGTACATTATGGTCTCAATTGGGAAGAAAACATCGATCCGAAGACCACATCTTCATATTGCTTGCCATTTAATGAGTTTTTTTTCGGGTGTTTTACAGCGTGAAAATCCAGTTTAGAATGAAAGTGCAATCTTAAGATTAATGATAATTTAAATATACTCACGTATTTTTCTCTCTCTTTTATCTTTCCAGGTAAGCTTAATTCACAATTCAACAAACCGACTGGAGTCATCTGTCATCTCTCTCAAATATCGCTCAAAAAGGTATGCTACGTACTCAGAAACTTCAAACTGTGCGTTAAATTTGTTTGATAATTTTTTTTTGTTATAGTAGAAAAGCTCCTAAAAATCAAATCCGAGCTCAGAGAAGCAACCCCGAACAATCCCCCTTGCCGGATGTTTGACGAGTACGCCGAATGAAATCAGTACTGTTTCCCAACCAGAAACGCTTCACTCGAAACTATGCCAAAATAAAACTCAATGTGTGTTGCGCTATGCACGGAATTACGGCCTCTTAGAATGATATTCCAGCTTGATTTCTTGTGAAGGTTGCATGATTGTGAAAAATGGTGACATGAATTCCCAACACACAAACGCATATCAACGAGAGATTATTTTCGAAAAATTCTTGTATTTTGCGGTCGAAATAAATGCACACAGCTGCTATTAAAATATGCCGCAATTTTGAACTTTTTTTTACGATAACAGAGCTTTCACAAGAAACCGGGCCATTTCGCCGAAAGTCGTTTACCGAAAGCCCATTCGTTAAAATATCGGCCATTTTACTGAGAACCATTTACATTTTACCAGAAGCTTAATTCACTGCCAATTTTTCAGCTAAAAACCTATTCTTAATCCACCTTAATTATCACACAATAACACATGGATCAATGAGTCCCGAGACTAACAATGGAAACAACTTTTTTTTTGCAATTTTGTTTATTCATTAACATAATCACCTTTTAGAGTGATACAATGGTTCCAACGTTTTTCCAATTTTTCAATACCATGTTTATAAGAAAATTTATCTTTCGCTTCAAAATAAGCTTCAGTTTCAGCGATGACCTCCTCATTTGAGCCAAATCTTTTTCCCTGGAGCATTTTTTTAAGATCAGCAAAGAGCCAGTAGTCACTGGGGGCTAATTCTGGCGAGTATGGGGGTTGGGGAAGCAGATCAAAGCCCAATTCGTTCAATTTCGCCATTGTTTTCATCGACTTGTGGCAGGGTGACTCGTTGCTGTTTTTGTTCCATCGAAAGCAATCGCGGCAACCACTGGGAAAAAACCTTTTCATGCTCAATTTTTCATGAAGGATAGTAAATACACTTCCATATGATATCTGTGTCATCTCAGCAAACTCACGGAGCTTCACTTTACGATCTTTCATTATAATTTATGTCACTTCACTCACATTTTCCGGTGTAACGGCTTCCACAGGTCTACCCGAGCATTCCGCGTCATTTGTGTCGGTACGACCACGTTTAAACTCGGCGAACCACCCACAAATCGTTACTTTTGATGGACAAGAGTCCGGATAACATTTTTCAATCCATTGTTTCGCTTGCACGGTGTTTTTACCCATTAAAAAACAATGTTTTATCAAAACACGAAACTCGGTTTTTAAACAAACTACAAAACGACTTTACTCCAACCTCGATAACTTTTCAAGCAAAGGTTAGTACTCTTGAAAGACGTGGTTACTGGTTTACTACGAGCGCCATCTCTGCTTTAGTCTCGGGACTTGTTGATCCATGTGTTACCTTTCTTTTCCGTCGACACAGCCTTATTAAAATATTTTTTGCCTTTTCATTGAGACAATATCTGACACTAATTTGGGTTCATTTTTGACATAAATTGGTGTCTGCCATTGACATAAGATTGATCTGCGTTTCTGTCACATATTCGCTCAGCTCAGACTAAGCAATAATACATTTGAACGTGTTCATGGGTCACCATCTGAAATAATTATACCCATAAACCCAAAAAATTGTGTTGATTACGCCTCTTATACGATTATACCTGTGAAACTGAAAATGTCAGCCATATGATCTTCGAAATCGACCCACAGTCCGATTCCAGTTTCGAACAAACCTAAAATAATTGATATCGGTTAATCCATATATAATAAAATTGAGTTTTGACGTTTACGTCACTTATGCCATAGTTATACCGACCCCTAAAGTTTGCTGATAATTTTTCAGTTAAAAAAGGTGGGTGGGTAATGTCAGAAACATTACAGATTTTATGGGAATAAAAACAAATCTCTCTCTAATTGCAGATTTGTTTATTTTAGATTTGTCATCGAATATTGATCCAAGTAATTACCATTTGTTCGGTTCGAACGATGTACAAACCTAACCAACAGTTTAGTCAGGCGAATGCAAGGCCATAACATTGCCCAGCAACTCGGTGTTCAAGTCAAATGGATACACACGCTAGTCGCGGGAAGGGTTTCTTTTTAAATATTCGTGTCATAAGCATGCGTCCAAAAAGGCGGAGCTAATGAGAGCAAAAATACAACAAACCGAATTTCGTCATTAGTTCGAAACCAACGTGTCAAATGGGCAAATGTGACTCGGTTTTTGTATATTTCACACACATAGACTTCGATGTGGCAATCCAATCTACGAAATTGTATACAATATACTTTAATCCTCAACATTATTCCTCGGCCGGTCTTATGTTCGAGTCCCGACCTTGAAGGATTCCTTATGTCAGTAGGATATCGTAAAACTAGCTATGTACGAGTCGGCTTCGTAGTCTGTTGGGCCAGGACGTGAAAATGCACAAAACATGAATATCCACAATGTAATTCCAACGTGTTGCATGAAAAAAAGTCATTATGGTACAAATCTTTTACCAATAGAAAATCGATTTATGAAACAAAGTAATGAAACTATATTCACTTTTTGTACTTATATACGTATATGATTGATACAATGTTTTCACGATCATGAACCTGTGAATCGAAAGAAACGATGGAGGATTTTTATCGCTTATTTTGAACCAGAAAAATTCAAGATTGGAATACAACTGATAAACATGTTTTGCCAGTCTGAGCAATTCTATTTGAAATCAAAGGCAGATTATTTTTTTTCTGTAATTTTTTATTTGACTTAATGTTTGCTTAAGTATTCTCCATAACCAAAAAGGCGGCTAGGTAATGTCAGTGGTTCAGTTACAAGAATTTGAGTCTTGGAACCAAATTTTGAAGCTGAATTCTGGATCTGAATTTTGGAAATGAATTTTGAACCAGAGTTTTGGAACTAAATATCGAATCTTATTTTGGACTTGGATTTTTAAACTCAATTTTGATGTTAGATTCAGGAATTGAGTTCTGACGTCAAGAATTGATTGCTGAAACTGGATTCTGGTTCTAAATGATTGAACCTGAACTGAACAAGTGTTCTGGAACTGCATTTGAGACCAGGATTTTGGTTCGCACAGAACTCGGGGGACCTAGATTCTGGTTTGTAGGTGAATTTTAGTTATAAAGTTTCGGTCATCTTGAGAATTGAGATCCGAGAGATTTTGTTTAAAAATCTTCCGAATCTAGTTCCGTAACTCAGTTCCACCTTTAGAAGAATTGTGGAGCTAAGTTTTAGACCTGCATTGTGGAACAAAACTCTGAACTTGGGTTCTGGAGCACATTTTAGAACTGAATTGTGGTAAAAAAAAAAGTAAATTTTTGATCTGAACTCAGGTCCTGGATCTCGGTCTGAAGTTCGTGAATGTCAAGTTCAGAACTCAGTTCCAGGATTCGGAAACCGAATTCTAAATCTGAATTCTGTTCTGGAACAGAAGTTGACCGATCAGAATACAGTTTCGAAATTCAGATTCCAGTTTAGAATTCATTTCCGAAATTAATTTTCAGATTTCGGTTCCAAAATTCATTTTCAGATTTCGGTTCCAAAAACTCAAGAGTCGAAAATCGATTTTGGGCTTAGATATACTATGGGAGCGGTCATTTCGCCGAAAGTCGTTTTGTCAAATAGCGTTTCACTGAGAGACGCCGAAAGTCGTTTTGACGAATGGGTCATTTCGCCGAAAGAGCCATTTCACCGAAAGGGTACTTTCGAATACTCTGATTGGCATTCGGCGAAACGTCTTTCGACGAAACGGCTTTCGGCGAAACGGCTTTCGGCGAAACGGCTCTCGGCGAAACGGCTTTCGGTAAAATGACCCTGATTCGATTCTAGAACTTAATTCTGATGGAGTACTCAGGAACTGAATTTTAGTTACGGGATTTGGAAATAAAAAGTGAAACTGGATTTTGAAACTGAATTTCAGATTTGCATAATCAGTTCTAAACTTTTACTTACTTTTAAGTAACATGTATCTTAAGAACGATGATATTTTATTAAATTACTGGGAATATATGGAGAAAGAATACACTGTAAAAAAAACTGTGGCATTTTGAGGTGCAAGAGGTGTTTGATTTTTCTTTCATATTCTGATATGTTGGTTTTGATAATTGAAGAAGTTCATTGAACTCTACATAAAATTTATTTCCGATCAAAAAATATAAAAATCAAAATCGACTTTCGAATTAAAATGGAATTGCTGTACTATTCTCAGTGCATCAACAAATTGCCTACCACTGCTCTGACAAATGTAGAAGCAATACTGTACAGCTTGTAAAGCGAATTCATTTTTTCGTTTCCCTGCTCGGTTTTAGATCAAACTTTGCACATAACTTCAGTACGCAAACCATTTATTTTGCACCGGTGGAGAGACCTATTAGTTTTAAGACTGTTTTTTGAATCGAACCATATTTATAATTCTGAAACTATTAATTGTGCAAAAAACGGTGTTCAAGTAGAAATTGTAAGAAATCGATACACTATCTGTCCAACAATTCAGGCTATGAAAATCACAACGCTCACCAGGAAACCTGTCATGTTTCCAACGTCAGTCACAGTTCAGGTTTGTAAACCGTTCACTTACGATCCATCATCGCTAATCATTCCGGTGAGATCGAACCTGTTGCCATTCTGCCGTAATTACGACAGGGCGCGTTAGATTATGAAAGCATCACTTCCTTTCTAGAGTGCAATGAGCTGAAAATCACTTTCGCCCCGCAGATCGATTCTCGATGCACGCATCCGAGAAGAGTCCCTTCCCTGCGTTACCGTGCTTGTTGTTTATGTTGCCTGCTGTCACGCGACAGTAGTCCTCCATTACAAATCATTTAAATCGTTTAGCTGACAGTAAATAAGACAAGTCTCTGCTAGTGCCACCTTCGGGAACCGAAAGGGTTTCACCATGTATGCCCTCGAGAACGAAGTGTTAAGCCTTGTGTGTGTGTGCGCGCGAAATGTCTTCCCCGGTGACGACTGTTCCCGATGATGATGATGATGATGATGATGCTCATCCCTGCGAGGGTTCTTCCAAGTTCTGTCTGACAACACCCGAAGGAGAAGCGGTAAAAGAGCCCAACCTCATCTTCTCGGTGGTAATTTGACAGCTGATGCTGTTGCCCCGCTTAAGGGCCATCGCTCAACGACAACAGCAGCCCATGTACTCAAGGTCTTTATGCAAATGACGCACAGCAACGATTTCGTAATGTAGTGGTTCTCTGCTCATCGCTGGCCACCGTTCCGTAAAAACCCGTCCCCCGTCCACCCGTCACAGCAGGATCTGACCAGTGCCTTCAAGTTCTGGTATCGAAAGGACGGATTCATGTTGGACGAACGAGACAATACAGCACTAACGACCTGCTACGGTTCGTATTTCGATGCCATTTTTCCGTTTTCTCCTGTGCCATTGCGTCCGTCCGGTGGGTCGGATAAAGACTGCTCCACTTGAAATTTGGCCCCACCAAAGGGGTTATTTCTTCAAAACGAAGCAACATACAGGAAACATCAAGGGTATCGATTGGCAGGGTTTTTATTTAGCTTTGAATACAAAGAAATCTCCAAGTCGTACGGTGTTTATAGACCGCTTAACTTTATCCGATTACCAAATGCTCGGAGAGTATAAAAAAACAATTAAACAGCTCCAATTCCGCACGATCTCACAGTCGATAGTTCTTTTGGATAATCATCTAGTACGTCCTTTCTGTAGTGGTATGATGCCAAATCTAGCCAAAAATTCGTCGTGCAGCCTTCTGGAAAGGGAGAAGTCGCTTTTGGAAACACTCTTCCAAATGCATCTGCTTGTGGTAAAGAAAGGTGTGTTCCGGTTTTCGCCAGTACCAATCGCTTGGCAAATCAAGAATTTCTTGGCGAACTTCAACATCTTCTGTGTATGGAGTTTCCCGAGTACATCCTCCCTGACAGTTATATCATACAGGTTTTCTGAAATCTGAACCGTTTTCAGTTTCTCGCCATGGTTCGGTGACTTCTGCACCGTAAACGTACGTAGACCGACTTGAGCTAGTATTCTGCACAGAAGTCTTGCTCACTTTTTAGCTACATCCCAAACTTAAGGTGTTCGGTTTTCGCTTAACGGCCCCAACCTCGCATTTGTGAATTTTTTTTACCGTTCTCGTTGACCTGGCAACTTTCTTTTCCGGATCTTCGTTTTCGATCAGCAATCAGACGTCGTTCGAATCGTTTTATGAAGATCAGACATCGTGGAATTCACGATTACCAACTTTTTCCGATGGCGCGATACGACAGATTCTTATTCTCATAAAAACTCATGCAAAATTGCTTTCACGAACGCACTGTTCTTTTGACGCCATTTTGAAAACATTTTTGAGCTCTTGGTGAAATCAACTCACAGAGTATAAATAATACACGTTTAACTATTTGCACGCCAAATTTTCTTTTATTTTCACCCAACGGTATAAAAGTTAGAGCAACTTGAGTGTGTGCGGATTTTAAACGGTACAACCATTACCGAAAATCAGGACAACTGGGTGGATTCGATTCATCATTTATCATTTCGCTCATACCATTTTCGATGACATCCTGAATGTAGTGGCAGCTGGCTAAATCAGTCCAAAGCTAGTTGTGATCGTATGAAAGGCAAACCCTTCTTTTGGAGACACTTCTCTTCTTTTCATAGACGATCCAAAAAAAAAAAATGAAAAGCTTTGTTTTGTTTCCAAAACAGAATATACCTTGCCAAATCATTAATTTGCGAGTAAGCTTGTCTTCAAAGTCAAATTCATTATTGGTTCGCTTTTTGGATAAATTGTCGAAATTTGCGGAAAATTCGTCTCCATCATCTATTTCCAACATTTCTCCAAGTCAAACGGTGCTTTGATTGATTTTTCACATTTCTCCAAATTAAAGGGTGTACTGTTTGAAGTCCGCTCACATAAATTCCGAGTTTTTATCCGATTATTATTTTCTGGGAGTGATATAAATCAACTGAAGCTAGTTTCGGCATCGTACATTTAATTTGATTTGCCTTTGTATATAAATGCGCGAATCTTGACCTTGCCTTGAGATTAATATTTTCCACTATAAAATCGATTTTTTTCGCTTATACCATTTCGATGACATCCCGACTGTGGTGGCTGCTAGCTAAATCAGGCCCAAGCTAGGTGTGATCGTATAAAAGGCAAAACCCTTTTTTGGAAATATTTATCGTCTTTTCATAGACGATCAAAAAAATGAAAAAAAATTGTTTTCTCTCAAGAACAGAAAACGCTTTGCCATCATTAATTTGCGAGCAAGCTTGTCGTTAAAGTCAAATTCATTATTCGTCAACTTCACGGATGAACTTTTTAACTCTACAGAAAACTTCTCGCATGATTTTTTTCCAACATTTCTCCAAGTCATACGGTGCTTTGTTTGATTTTCCACATTTCTCCAAATTAAACGGTGTACCGTTTAAAGTCCGCTCACATAAGCTTCGAGTTTTTATCCGATTATTACCAAATTTTCTGGGAGTAAAATAAATTAATTGAAGCTAGTTTCGGCATCATACATTTAATTTGATTTGCCTTTGTATACAAATGCGCGAATCTTGACCTCAACCTCAGTCTTAAAAAATCACATTTTAATCATATTTTCCTCTATAAAATCGATTTAGTTTCGCTTATACCGTTTCGATGACATCCCGACTGTAGTGGCTGTTAGCTAAATCACGCCAAAACATCAAGGGGACCGTTGTGGGATCGAATGAAAGGCAAAATCTTTCTTTTTTTGGGGACACTTCTCCTTTTTGTAAAGTGATACAGTCATAGTCGATCCAGTTAGGAAAAGTAACGTTTTCTTTCCACAATTGCATATGCCTTGCCAAAACATCAATTTGTGAGCAAGCTTATCTTAACAGATAAATTCAAACTAATACTATACAAACTAATAGAATTCTGCTAGTAGCAGAATTTTAATGTCTGTCTGTTATGCACTGACGAGATGAAGACGAAACATAAAGTTTATGATAACAAAATCAATTTAAAGTTAAAGTTTAAGTTAGTGATGTAAAATTTTCTACTCGGAACTAGTCTGTAATCATCAGATCGGAACTAGTCTGTAAACGTTTGGACTACCTTCAGAAATCAGAAATGAAAACTAATTGGTTCCAGTGGCACGTTCCTCTAGTTATTTGGAAATTCGTGCCTCACTTAGACACACCTTAGATTTGTGACTCATTTAGAAAAATCTGTTTATTTATTCAGCATTTTATTCATCATCCTCAGACAGTTGTAACAGATATGAGAATACCATATATGAAATGAGTCCAAAAATATCAACTATTTGTGATATTTCTCGTTGTGTTACTAATTGGTTCATTTAAAAATCGAAATCTGAGCACGGTTTTCTTCCGATATTTGCTTTGCTCTTTCCACTTTCAAAATTTTGAACAAAAAGTTTGGACTCACTTCAGGAATCAGAAATCAAAACTAATAAGCTCAGTTGGCACGTTCCCCTAGATAGATTTGTGCCTCACTTAGAAAAATCTTAGATTTGTGAAAAATCTGTTTATTTATTTAGCATTTGAATCATCATCCTCAGACAGTTGTAAAGGATTTGAGAATACCACATATGAAATGAGTTCAAAAATATCAACTATTTGAGATATTTCTCGATTTTCAATTGAACCGATAAGTAACGCATATCGGTTCAATTGAAAATCGCTATCTGAGTTTTTTTTTTCAATAATTGCTGTGCTCTTGCCATTTTCCAAATTTTTAACAGAGATTTGAAGCAGCGATTCCAATTAAAATCCTGTACAATGATCCAATTGTCAAGCTGTCTCAATTGATGTTATGTTTCTTGCAATTTAAAGCAGGTGGGTTTCGAAGTCATTGGAGCACATTTTCAAGTGTCGACTGTTGCACTTCAATAATATTACTTGTCACAATGTACATATCATAGTATTTCGATAGAATAAATAAATGATAATTCAAGGAAATCATTCATAAATGTGTTACCATACGTAAATACGTGCATTAAAATGTAGAATGATGAATAAATTAGCGAATAGAAAACTAAACGATTTTCTCAAGTGAGTTCAAACTTTTGCACGTATTGTTTCTTGTCGCGGTTTCTGGCAACAAACTTTTTTAATTTTTTTACGTCTCGTGCTCGACTCGTCCGTGCATAACAGCTTATGTTGAACAGTTATGCCACCTAGCAGTTCAGTACAAACCGCTAAGCGCACGCAAGTAGCACAAACTCTACTTGAGTTGTATTTTACTAACTTTTCAAAAAAAAAACCACTGAAGTGTAACGTACCGAACGTAAACAAACTTCAACGTATTGGCAGATTTAGTTTGTGGCAATTTAGGGACTTTCAACCAAATTTTGCGCTAAAAGTACATAATTTAATTTATTTTCTTTACATTTCGTCTTCGACTGTACCGAGCATAATTGTTTACGTTGAGCTGCTGGCTAGGTGGCATAGCAACGTAAATTCGCCTAGCTGAACTTTTTCACCAGATCCGGTAAAAAAGAGAGCGTTTTTTTTTTGTTAAAATGAAACACTAATTTTGAATTAGAAAATAACTAAAAAAATCATAGTTTTGACATTGCGTTCTACACATCTGGACAAACCTCTCGGGCCATTTATGGATTCATGGTCTTTTGAAGCCAACCAATCAGACACCCATTTTTCGACTTCTTCGTAAGTGTTGTTCAACTAATGCGTGGCCCATTGATGAAAACAAATGGTAGTCGGAAGGGGCCAAGTCTGGTGAGTACGACGAGTGAGGTAGCAGCTCTCAGCCAATAAAATTGCATGTCTGCAGGCCCATTCCGGTGGTTCAGTAGGCTAGTAGAAGATCATTATACGCCACATCTTTTTGATCAAATCAAACACAGGGCATTGCAGAATAGATGGTTTTGCAGTCGATCTTGATGGTTATCCCGGATAACCCCTTGATTTGTATACGTTTAAGATTTTCGAATTAAATACATTTTTCATCGTCAGTAACAATTCGATGCAAAACTGATATTCTTTCGAAACTTGAAAAAAAATTAATGTTTTTTCGGTTTTCCATCTTCGGTCTTTTAGTCAAATCATGAGGCACCCTTTTCCGAACATTTGTACTTTTCTACAGTCACGAGCGGCACTTGGAAACGGATTCTTAACGCGAACTGGAAATCTACTACGGAGTCGGTGGCAACAGGAGGTCAAACTTCGCATCGGAATGTGCTACCAATGCACAGGGGCTTGCTACTCTCTTTTGCGATAGAATCACCGCACAGACGTTATCGATTAATTAATCCTGCAGCACTGTTTTGTTTGGTTTTGTTCGGATGAAGTGTTGAATAGACCTGTCGGACGAACGAGTGCGATCAGGATCGCATGGTTCAGCACATTCCATTGTGTCTCTTTCAGTATGTTTGCCGCTGTTGTTTCCTTAGAGTATGTAAACAATGCAAATAATTCCTTACATTAATGGTGCACCCGAGAGGGTAACCCCGTAATTGCACCGTCAGTACAATACTTTCAGCCCGACATCCCGCATGACACAATTGCCACAATCGAGGGGGGCCAACAAGGAGTACAGTTGCTTCCTCGCCTCGTATAACGACCTACCACAATGGAAATCACTTACTGACCCATTCATCATTTTCAAGCAGTTTGCAAAATATAATACTGTTTGACTTATGATGTGCTCGTGGTTCACGCGGAAGTTATCTCATCTTATAGTTTGCTGTTTCTTCCCTCGGTTCTCCGTCGTCGTCGTCGTCGTCGTCGTCGACCGGTCCCTTTCAACGATGAGGCAGTTCTTTCAGTGGAGGTCGGTCTGCAAAATATGTGCATCTTTTTTTTTCTTTCTTTCTCTGGGTCGCCGCCATTCGTCATCTCTCGGGCGCTGGTCGAACCGCAAACGGCGCAAGCACCACTGGCTGCAGCAGCGACGGCGGCATCGACTGCCGGGGCTCCTTTTATTATTATGATTATTTCATAAAATAAATTGTAATGTAATATGTTTTGATAATATTATGTAACACAGGGCCTGAACTGCATATCCCGCCGTGCGCAATCAGCTGCAAGTCAGCTGCTGTTTGTTTGAACCGTCTCAACAGACCCCTCCTCCTCACAGTGGCCAACCACATGGTCGTTCGTTCGGATCCTGACCGTTGTGTTACCTTCGCGAAGCAATTGGTGAAGTACCGGTCCTGGTCGAGTTAATAAGAGGAAACGAGCACCGTTAGGTGCACAGCAAAGAATTATGATAATCGATTACCGCCGAGAGAGGGCCGAGACCCGGCGGCAGACCCAAGATGCTCCCCAGAAGCGGTGTTCGTGATTCTTCGTGACCATTTCGTCGTCGTCGTCGACGGCCTCGCGCAGTCGGTGAAAGTACAGATGTCAAACAGACAACAGACAAGGGCAAATGAATTTCGCGATCAGTGATATAACAAGATGCGGGAAAGACGATGGGCCCGGATCGATGATGGAGGAGGGAAGATGAGCCAAAGAGAAGAAGAAGCCTCATTGTGTCTGCAGCCGGGTGAAATATCGATGGCCATAACCATCAGTACTCCGGATCGTAGGAATGTGTCAGTTATGATGACTTGGTTGGTGAATCGTGCTTCCGATGATGGAATACACCGGGTCAACTCAACGATCAATTCGGACCACTTACAACTCATGCCCGAGCGTTTCCGCCGTGCTGTGCCTCGTCGAATGATGCGATTGGGGCATGTCCGTATGTGCCTAAGGGTTATTACGAGAGGTCAGCCGGCAGTGCATTTACCGTTTCATTTCTGCGATGTAATCAATCGAAAACAATTTATCGTTGTTGTTAGTTCAAAATTTCAACTTTGACCTTCCCAGGTAACCATCGAAGCATTGATGTGTGCGTAAGCAGTTAAACTGCCTTTTATAGGCACCGATAATTTTTCTAGCTCCAAATCAGGTATCTGTAAGCTTGTTTATTCAAAGCCAATCTGTATATGGCATTCGGAGTCTATATTTGACTGAAGCCAGCATTTAGGCAGTCGCACACAGAAGAAAAAAAATTATTCATTAGCTTCTCGAAATGGTGAACGAAGGTATTCAAATAAAGAAAATTAAGGAAACAAACAATCGAACCGGTACTTGAAGCTCTACTTGAAAGTAAATAGTTGTAGGTATTCTACACTATTTAGCTTTAGTCTAAACATGTCGGTCAAAAAGTCCCCGGACTGCAAAAAAAAAAAATTAGATAAAATATTAGATTTAATTCATCCATTTGAAAAGGAATTCTTACATACCACGATTTCTCATCATTTGATGTAAATCTGTTTCCAGCAAGCTTCTTTTTTTTAAACTAAGAGCCGAACATAGTCGCTGGGGGCTAAATCTGGTGAATATAGTGGGTTGCGGTAGCAATTCAAATGAATTTCAATCCCTCAAAGTTAGCCATCATACCGAAAAAAAGGCGGATGGGTAATGTCAGAGACCTAACTGGATGTCGTGAATACGAAAACAGCTGACATGTTCCTTGACACTTCCAATTGTATGAATTATGCAAGCATTTTTCACATTTTTTCGCAAAAACAGAGAAGGCTTCACTTGATCTCGATTACTGTGAATTTCACACAGCAAAAAGTGCACAAATCTAATCAAAAAGCTCTAGATTTGCACTGAACTGAGAATTTTCATCTTTGATTGGCGAAGAAGAAATCCTAATAGTTCTTCAGAAGACTTTTAGAGCCATTAGGACGGCTGATTTTGTATGATGCTCCGCACCGTTGTCCTCTTTTCGTTGTTTTTTCATCAATGCTAACGACTAGCAGCTGTGACGTAATCGCTCTTGTCGGAAGCGAAACTAGCTTTGCAAACGACACACAATGCATCTGCTCGCACTGGCGATAGAATCCAAACTGATCCAATTTTTGTTAAGAGATTTCTATTTACGTGATTTCGTTTGTAGCTTTTTCACTAATGGGCGGTCCAAACAGCTATAAAAATAGCGCATACAGAATATTAATGTCGATTATTTCATTTCGGATTTGCATAATTCATTGAAAGAAACTATCAAAATGCTGTAGGAATTCGTTTCCAGCATTCAGAAGGGTCAAATTGTGGAACTCACTACGATATTAAGCACTGTTCGGAACATTTTTCTCGAACGATTTGTTGTACAGCAGCAGATATTTTGTTCTCTTTCTCAGAACGCGTTCGATTCTGTTGGTAGTTAGATTATATAAATCCTTTCACAGATCACTGAGCTATGAGCTCTCAAAATACGAGAAAGGCAAACACGCCTTATGAATTATACTCTTTGATACTTTTTTTTTTTTGAATTACAGAGGTTTTAACATCTTAAGGTCATTCGCCTCTTCGGACCAGAAAATCTTTCTGGCCCTATGTGCGGGGTTGGGAATCGAACCCAGGTGGGCTGCGTGATAGGCATCGACATCACGCTATACCCGTCCCCTCTCTTTGATACTTGTTTATATCAAACATTTCAGAAAAACTCAATTTTGAATTATTTGAGATTATGTCATACAACTGAAAATTTTATCATAAAATTGTATTCACGACAAAAATGTTTTTGATTAACTGTGAGCTGTGAGAGAACGCGAAATCCTTTTTCTATTTGCTTCGAATTTCCGTAAACTAGCGTCAGTGAAAGCATAATAATTAACACACCAATGAAGCGAATGTCATGGAATTTCGACCTCTCAATTCTACACTATAAGTCGATTTTTTACTACGAAAACTTTTTTATTCTTTGGTATAATCTCCATCGAGAGCGATACACTTGACCCATCGGTCCTCGAACATTTGGATGCCCTATGAAAAAAAAAGATTTGTCAAGGCCTTCAAAATAGCCTTCCGTTTCTGCAACGATCTCAGCATTCGACAAAAATTTCTTTTCCTGCAGAAACCTTTTCAGGTTTGGAAATAGATGATAGTCGCCGGGGGCCAGGTCTGGAGAATACGGGGGATGGCGGACTAATCTGGATCGCAAATCATTCAATTTCACCGTTGCTTTTATGCATGAATGTGAAACTCATCTTTTTCCATAGCTTGATGAAAACTAGAACTCGTCCGACACGATCAGCTCTTATTCAAACACTAGTGGAATGAGTGTCATGATATTTGGTATTGGCCCATCTACAAATAATATACACGGCTGGAAACTATTGCCGTCTTCTCTGTGAGAGGCCCAGGACTTTTCACTTCTTTTTTTCAGAAAAATATGTGAAGAGGGGAATTTCTATGATTCGTAGTCGCTGTTGTTGCTATTGGAAACATCATTGCGAGATTTTCCTGAGTTATTACCGTCTTTGTTGGTTTTCCAGGCATTGTGTAATTTTTTTGCATAAGAAGATATATGCTGGTTTGGTTGATAACAGAGTTGAATTTTGCCATCAAGGTACTGGGCTTGCATTGGACCGATGTGGAAGCAGCTTCAATGCCATTGTGTGCCTCGTGTAGTGAACATCTGTCTGATAATATTGATATGTAGCCATTTATTCACATGGAATCCTAACATCTTCACCGAAGGTCACACTTGATGAGGTTACAGGGGAAAAATATCTTCCACGAATTAATTCTAGAGCAAACACAATTATTTTCCACTTTCTGTTGAACTGAATGTAGATTAAGCTATTCATTTTCTTGAGTTGTAGCAAACAGACATGTTTGAAGTTTGGCTATAAAAAGTGTCTGAAATATGATAAATCGAAGTAATTAAACCCCAGAATCTCTTTGGTAACCGATCATTGTGTTTCGTTTTCTGTCATTATCGATTTCCGAAGCTTCGGTTGAATATCGACACTGTACAGTATACGTTTTTCACTGAAAACCGAAAATGACTGAAAGGGTAAACCTCATGGATCTCGTTCTCATAATTTGCAAGCGGAGCTGAGAGTGACATTTATTTCTCATCATTTTCGTCTGTTTTGAGCCAATGTAAATTACTTTTATTAGCTCTGGTAGCCAATGAATCCGTTTCTGAATCGAAATGCAATTGCTCCTTGAGTAAGGTAACATCAATTCCATGGGTCGAAGATATAATCGTATAAAACACCAAATCAAGAATTGCGTTTTATCTCTATCCGCACATTCGTTCAAAAAGTGATAAATGATCAATTGGCTGTCACTTCTGGTTTCGGAGATATATTGGTATAAGTGACGCAAACGACAAAACGCTTTTTATCTCCGCGCAATTTTCTCGGAGATGCCTGCACCGATTTCTACAAGCTTAAGCTCGTTCAAAAGCTACTATTGGGTTGTGAATCACGCCCGAAGATCAATTGGCTGTCCTTTCTGGTTCCGAAGACATATTGGTAAAAGTGGCGTAACCGACAAACCGCTTTGTTTTTCTCTCCGCATAATTTTCTTGGGGATGACTAAACCGATTTTAACAAACTTCGGAGCCTTTGAAAGTTACAAATGGGTTGTGAATCAAGTCCGAAGATCAGTTGGCTGTCCCTTCTGGTTTCGGAGATATTGGTATAAGTGGCGTAACCGACAAAACGCTTTTTATCTCTCCGCATAATTTTCTTGGAACCTTTTTCTTTTAACTGAATTCGGCGCGTTTGAAAGCTACAATCAAGTTCGAAGATCAATTGGCTTCCACTTCTGGTTTCGGAGATATATTGGTATAAGTGACGTAACCGACAAAGCACTTTTTTTCTCTGCGCAATTTTCTCGGAGATGGCTGAGCCGATTTCTACAAGCTTAAGCTCGTTTAAAAGCTACTATTGGGTTGCCAATAAAGTTCGAAGATCAAGTGACTGTTACTTCTCAATCCGGAGATATTGATATAAGTGACGTAGCCGACAAAACGTTTTTTTCTCTCCGCATAATTTTCTTGGAGATGGCTAAACCGATTTTAACAAACTTCGGCGCTTTTGAATGCTACAATTGGATTGTGAATCAAGTTCGAAGATCGATTGGTTTTCACTTCTGGTTTCGGTGATATATTGGCATTAGTGACGCAACCGACAAAGCGTTTTTTTACTCCGCACAATTTTCACGGAGATGGCTGAGCCGATTTCTACAAGCTTAAGCTCGTTCAAAAGCTACTATTGGGTTGCCAATAAAGTTCGAAGATCAAGTGACTTTCACTTCTCATTGCGATATTGATATAAGTGACATAACCGACAAAACGCATTTTTTTCTCTCCGCATAATTTTCTTGCAGATGGCTAAAACGATTTTAACAAACTTCGGCGCGTTTAAAAGCTACAATCGGATTGTGAGCCAAGTACGAAGATCAAGCGACTGTCACTTCTGGTTTCGGAGATATATTGGTATAAACGACGCAACCGACAAAACGCTTTTTTTTCTCGGCACAATTTTCTCGGAGAATTCTACAAGCTTAAGCTCGTTTGAAAGCTACTATTGAGTTGCCAATAAAATTCGAAGATCAAGTGACTGTTACTTCTCATTCCGGAGATATTGATATAAGTGACATAACCGACAAAACGCATTTTATTCCTCTCCGCATAATTTTCTTGGAGATGACTAAAACAATTTAGCAAACTTCGGTGCGTTTAAAAGCTACAATCGGATTGTGAGCCAAGTACGAAGATCAAGCAACTGTCACTTCAGGTTTCGGAGATATATTGGTATAAGTGACATAACCGACAAAGCACTTTTTTTCTCTGCGCAATTTTCTCGGAGATGGCTGAATCGATTTCTACAAGCTTAAACTAGTTTGAAAGCTACTATTGAGTTGCCAATAAAATTCGAAGATCAAGTGACTGTCACTTCTGGTTCCGGAGATATATAACGGTATAAGTGACGTAGCCGACAATTCCGCTTTTTTTTTCAGAAAATAATCAATGATTAAGTTCAAATGTAGTATTACTGTTACTTTTGGTTCCGCAAATGGTTTCGAATATGCCTACTTTTGTGAACTAACCGGTTCAATCTGAATGAAATTGTGTCTGAAATCAGCCCAAATGCGTGTCAGAAATTATCCTTACAAAAAAAGTGTTTTAATGAACGACGTAAGAAAGGCATTTTGATCATCATTATTTTTTTTTTATTTTAACATTGTATCAGCCAAATAACATATTTAGTAAGTTAACCTTCTACAAAATTGTTTATTCGCCGAATGGTTCATTCGGAAAAAGCAAACCTTCGGGTCATTAACATGTATTGAAAAGACATTTGACGGAATGAATAAACTGAGGGGTCTCTTTTTACGCGATTTTTTATTCGGTTTTTTACGCGGATTTCCGAAGTTACACGTTTTTTTACGTAGATTTCAGAAGTTACGCATTTTTTTTACGCGGATTTTTGGTGTTACCCCAATTTTTTTTAATGCGGTCGAGATCTGGTGTTACCCCAAAGTCAACTCTTTAGCGCTTAGAAGAATTTACACAGAAAATTTAGATTACCTAGATCTCGACTTTTTATACATTTATAAGACATTTGCCATAAAAAATATTTGTTTTGATTTCGGAAATCTCAAAAAAAAGTTCTAAAGTCGAAAACTTCAACAAATTTATTCAATAAAATTTTGTTGAGATTATACCAGATCTGAACGTTTCATGCATTTATAAAACATTTGCCATCAACAATTTTTTTTTAATTTTGCGTTTTTTTTTCTACGTAGATTTATGAAGTTACGCGGTCTCAATTTTTCTGTCCCAATGTCAATTTTTCAAAAATATTATTTTTTTGGATTACACCAAATCTGGCACGTTTCAAGAATTCCTACGATATTTAGCATAAAAAATTTCTTTAGTTTTGCGTTTTTTTTTTTTTGAAATGGATTTACAAAGTTACGCGGTTTTTTAAAGCGGATTTCCAAAGTTGCGCGGTATTTTTGAACGGATTTTTTGCAACTTCTTTTGACGATTACATAATTTTTTTTCTCGTCCATCACTGCAAATTGCTTGCCTGATCACGTATTAAGGTACAATTTAAATTTTATTAATATCCTGAAATGCACCCAAATTTTGAATTCATCACTTTAAGTAGCCCTTTGCGAATTTCAGTTACGATGAGATCCCAGCACGGCTTCTGGTCACAATATTTTACTTAAGTGTTCAAATTTAGGGTTTGCTAACAGAACAGGTACTGAAAATTTCTCGGTACCGAAATGAGTTCCATTATCTAAGTCGCAATTCAAACGGTTTAATTTGTTCTTAATCAACTTTTCTAATACTTAATTTCTAATAGAAACAATGCGACGTCGTTTTTCTTTTTCAAACGATACAGCCATCGATTCGCTAACCATTGGCAATTAGTAGCCACATCACGTCGACATTCGGCGATTAATTTTCGATCGGCACGCAGATATAATTGAGACAAGGAAAGGCGCCATTGTTTTCGACCCGATACAAATTACTACAACTTTCCACCGTGATTACCGTCTTTATCATCCGACCTAACCACGATTAATTTATGCACTTTCCTTTCCTCCTTCGGATAGCGCCAAGCGCGCTCCACCTCCTGAAACTGGACTATTTGCCAAAGCCAAAAACAAACGAAATCCAGAACCTTCGCCGGCATCGCGTTCCTTTCCGTGCCGCGAATCACGATAGCCCTCTGGGAGCTAGGTGGAAGATGTGCTGCTACAGAGCCCCACGTTCGCGATCTGCGACTCACCAACGCCCAGCCGATAGAGCCATGGGAGATTCAGGGATGGGAAAAAATTAAGATAAATTCCCAAATGCAAATATTTGTTTTCCAATTATAGAAGATTTCCACCGCCACTACTCGCTGGTTCCTGCTGAGAATCACAAGTTTGCCTGATTCCGAGGCTGGAAGGCAAATGCAAATGAGATATTTTCGTGCAGCGCTCAGTGGAGTGTAGTTCCGTCAGAGACAGCAGCCCAAATGGTTGGCCAGTTTTTAATTTTTTTTTTTTTTTGCATAACATTTATGATACCCATTGAACTCGCCGGGGTGCGCACGTTCGCTTTCCTTCTTGCCTCCGACGAGTACGAACCGATCAGAGTTCCGATCTGAGGTGTTAAGAGATCCAAACAAAATATACTCTGCGAGATCGGCTGCGAGCTGCGAAGCTAACCTGAAAAGCGAAAACTCCTGTCTGCCTAAGATGATGATGATAATGATCATTATTCTATCACCATTCAGATGATTTAATAATCAACTATTTACGGTTTACCCTCGGTCGTTTGGTGCAATGATACGCGACTGGAATGCCTGTCGGCAGACGCCCACGCCCCGAGGCATCTCAACGACGACGACGACGACAGTTGGGCACCCGAATGAAGGTGAAAATTGGTGCCACTCGACAGTTGAAGTTATTCAAATCGGGGAACGAAGGAAAATAATTGTGATTAGCATTGATGCGAAACCTAACAATTCAGATTCACCTTCATTCCCAGGCCCAGGCAGCACAAACGGCCTCTCCTCCACTGAACCGATACAATGTTGCGACTGCCTTTTCCGTAGCGAAGAATGGGCGGTCCTCAACCGGCGGAATTGGTAGTCGCGCGGTTTTGGCTTGGGCCGTTGATGATAGCCATTTGTGGTTGGGTGGTTAACAAGCAGCCGGAGGTATAAATTCAATTCAAATTCGTGAAAAAACCGAGCGAAAGTAGTGGTCGGTGGGAGCACTTTTCATTCGGTGCGATTGAACACACGCGAAAATAGTAATTTTTCTAAAGCAAAAAATGTCTCTTTTCTGTTTGGAATTGTGAGAAATTTTGACAATTAGAGGTCTTCAATTTCATTTAAGTTTACGGCTGCAATATTTTTGTGCGAAACTTGATACTTTTTTGGGTTCTTAGATCAAAGGATTCTCAAAGTGGTTCCCCAACAGTTTTTATTAAGTCTTTTGCCTTGTTGTTTACATGTCTAAAAGTAGAATCTAGATATGACAAAAAGGCATGACTTGTAAAACACTACCTTCGAAACAAAAGGTAAATAACACTATTGAGATGAACATGTCACAATCAAGCACGTTTACGGTTTAATAAGATTGATTTAGACCAGCAGTAATTGAAATTAAGTTTTGTAGAAATAAATCATGTACTAGATGTAAAAAATGTATTAGAAATACAATTGAACAAAGGTAGCAGTTCGGTGTTTATACGATTTAATATTAAGTAGTTTAATATACAAAAAACGCTCAGTTTAGGATCTCAATATACGTTAAAAAACCCTTCTTAATCCACCTAGTGGTGTGATAATGCCTTTCTCTTCTTTCATAAGAGTCTCATGAAAATATATTCCATACTTTTATTATATAATTTCAGATACTAATTTTGACACCAATTGATTCCGATTGATTCAAGTAGTTCACAAAAGCATGCTTCAGTGGTTATGTCACACAGTCAGCTTCATTTTTCCAAACTAGTACTTGACATTTGCGTTGCCTATTTGTATGAGAAGAGTGATTCCACTTAGTGGAATTTTCATATATCTTGAAAAATCACCATAGGGGGGAGTACATGAAATTTTCGAAATCGAAAAAAAATTTTTGATGCCGAAAGGCTTAGAATTGCATGAAACGTCGAGATTTAGTGTCATCTCGAAAAAAAAATTTTTTGAAAATGTCGACTTTTTGAGATTTAGAAAAAATATGAAAAGTCCCAGAAAGTTGATTTTTTCAAAAAAAATTTTTTTTTGATATGACACTAAATTTCGATGTTTCATGCGGTTTTAAGAGTTTCGGCATCAAAAAAACTTTTCGATTTTGGAAATTTCATGTACTCCCCCCTATGGTGCTTTTTCAAGATCGAAAATTGTCAAACCTTTACCATCGGGCAGCACCCCTTACGCATGTCCGATTTAGCTCAAATTTTGCATGAAGGCTTTTTTCGAAGTGCTTAAACTTTTGAGCACTAGAG
Organism: Malaya genurostris; assembly: GCF_030247185.1. Taxonomy (NCBI): domain Eukaryota; kingdom Metazoa; phylum Arthropoda; class Insecta; order Diptera; family Culicidae; genus Malaya; species Malaya genurostris. The sequence continues at coordinate 30,489,988 of NC_080570.1, forward strand.
CTTAATGAAAATAGAGGTGATCCTAAAATTTTGGCACCTTTATATATAAGAGCGGTAAAAATCAATGTGTTTTGTCGGTTACGTCACTTATACCATCATATATCTGGAACCAAAAGTCACAACCATTTGATCTTCGAACTTGATCAATGGCCCGACAGTAGCTTTCAAACGAGCCCAAGTTTGTTAAAATCGATTCAGCCATCTCTGAGAAAATTGAGCGCGTTCAAATACAACGCTTTTTGTCGGTTACGTCACTTATACAATCATATCTCCGTAACCAAAAGTTAGAGCCATTTGATCTTCGAACTTGATCACAGATGACAGTCGCTATCAAACCAGCCCAAGTTTGTTAAAATTTGTCGGTTTTTAATGCGATTTTTGTGCTTCTTTTTTTAAACGAATTTTTAAAGGTATACGATTTTTTATGCAAACTTTAAAAGCTATGCGTTGTTTTAAAGCGCAGTTTGAAAAGTTTTGTGGGTTTCCAATGCGATTTGTTGACGTTATGCGTTTTTGTTTCTCGAATTTGGTTCTAGTTTCGAATGTTCGATTCTCTTGAGACATTTTTGATTTTCTCTATAGGAAGGTAATAGAATTGCTGGAGAAACTGACTTTTGGCCGGAGCTCCAGACAACCCTAGTGTTTTCTACACCATTGGACTCAGCTTGACGAGATCGGAAAATGTCTGTGTGTGCACCTTTTTAAAGATTTTCACACCGCACAAAATTTCTCAGAAGTATAAACAAACTTAGACTCTTTGATTTAAACAAACTTAGACTCTTTGTTGAAAAACTACTATTAGGTGGGGCGTCCAATGCGGTTCCGGAGAAGTAATGGTATAAATGACGTAACCGACAAAACGCGTTTTTCTATCCTTACTTGTTTTTCAGAGAGTAACCAAGTTCAAATGTTTCATTGCTGATGCTTTTATTTTCGAGAGTGCAGTGGAATATGCGATGTAAGCGTTGAGTCTTGCTTTTTCGAACTAACCGAAAAAATTTGAATAAATTTGTAAGTTTTGTCGGTTACGCCACTTTTATCATTGTATCTCCGGAACCATAGGCTCCAACCATTTGATCTTCAATTTTAGTCAATAAAGCAATACTAAATTTAAACGAACTCAAACTTTTTGCAATCTGTTTAATCATCACCAAGAATACGAGAACAACGAAAAAAGTGCTATTGGTCGATTACGCCACTTATACCATTAGATTTCATCCAAATCGTAAGATAGGACGTTTTTTATTTTTTTATTTAAAAGATATTTTATTCAGGCCTATTTGCGTACAAGCTTTACGTGGCCGATTTAACTGAGTTTTTAGATAAATTTTTTTTTGTATTGGATCTCGTTGTCACCCTTTTTCTAGGGGGAGAAGAGCTTCCATTTTCCTCCTGCGAGGATTGAGGGGCAGTTTGTTCGTGGTTCGTCTCGTCATCCATTGCCGTGGTATTGTTGTTGATTTCGTTGCTAGTTGCTGTAGATGCGCCTTGTTGTACATTGTTTGCAGTTGCTGGTTGGTTGGATGGTAAGCTGTTAACTGCAGCTGGTGTACTTTGTTCTATAAGGGTTACGTTGGATGGTTTCGTTGAAGGGGATGTTTCACTGTTGTTGGTGACTGTCACAGGTGTACTAGGGTTGCTTGGGGTTGATGTGAAGGAAGCACCGTTGTCCTTTGGTATAGTTGTCTCCTTGTCCGGATTATCACATGGCTTACCGTAGTGAACAGCTTTTTGGAAATATTGACATGTGGCCATCTGATTGTCATAGGTAACAAGTGATTTGCACGGTATTCTTGTATCCTGACCGAATGTCACATAAGAAGGTATAGGCCTCCTCAAGCGCATGCGTAACAAACGTACGCCATTTAGAATACCGGGGATAAAATTCTTCCACTTTTCTTTTTCGATAGAGAGAATCTCTCCGTATTGGGACATGGTATGACGAATATAAGGATCGATGACGCTTTCGGGAAGATCATTCACACGCACTTCTATAGCACTATCTTCCATATATACTGGAATGTTGTACTTGCTATTTTCATGCTCCACATAGTGCACATTATTATTGTCTTTAGCGAATTGAATTGCATCCAACTCTTTATAGAACTGGATATAAATAACATTATTGGTCTTATTGCATTGAAGTAAATGCACACGTTTAATGTCAAGATGCATTTGCTCCTTAAGCAAACCTTCAAGTTCTCGTATCGAAGGTCGAATTTTGCAATGTCTGAAGTCAACAATAATTGTATTCTTTCGTACCGGCGGACCGATAATAGCTAATAGTAGTTTTCAAATGAGTCTAAGCTTATGGAATTCGGTTTTATTACCACCGAAAAAACTAAACGGGGAGACAAAATTGTGTTTCGTCGGTTACGTCACTTATACCATTTTATCTTTGGAACCGGAAGTTTCAAACTTTTGATTATCGAACTGGCATACAAACGCTCTCAAAACACAGCAGAATTATTGACACAGAATGTTTGTTTGTAGATAAAAGATAATTTTGTTAAAGTCTGCTCTGTTGACTTCATGAATCAGAAGGTTGACTAAACCCGGTGAACGACCATAATTAGGTTAAAACCGGGGGTAAATAAACGATGTAAATCAAATCAAGGTTGACTAAACTGAAATGGATTCTATGTGATTCTGAGATTCAGAGATGGCGCTCGTAGTAAACCAGTAACCACGTCTTTCCCGAGTACTAACGTTTGCTTGAAACGGGTAAAAATTTTAAGTCGATCCGACCAGAAACAGCTGAGTTATCGAGGTTGGAGTAAAGTCGTTTTGTAGTTGGTTTAAAAGATGGAAAAAACCGAGTTTCGTGTTTTGATAAAACATTGTTTTTTAATGGGTAAAAACACCGTGCAAGCGAAACAATGAATTGAAAAATGTTATCCGGACTCTTGTCCATCAAAAGCAACGATTTGTCGGTGGTTCGCCGAGTTTAAACGTGACCTGTGGAAGCCGTTATACCGGAAAATGTGAATGAAGTGACAAAAATTATAATGAAAGATCGTAAAGTGAAGCTCCGTGAGATTGCTGAGATGACACAGATATCATATGGAAGTGTATTTACTATCCTTCATGCAAAATTGAGCATGAAAAAGGTTTTTTCCAAGTGGGTGCCGCGATTGCTTTCGATGGAACAAAAACAGCAATGAACAAAACAATAAAAACAATGGCGAAATTGAACGAATTGGGCTTTGATCTGCTTCCCCACCCCTCATACTCGCCAGATTTATCCCCCAGTGACTACTGGCTCTTTGCTGATCTTAAAAAAATGCTCCAGGGAAAAAGATTTGGCTCAAATGAGGAGGTCATCGCTGAAACTAAAGCTTATTTTGAAGCGAAAGTTAGTTTTTTTTATAAACATGGTATTGAAAAATTGAAAAAACGTTGGAACCATTGTATCACCCTAAAAGGTGATTATGTTGATGAATGAAAAAAAAAATGTGCAAAAAAATGTTGTTTCCATTGTTAGTCTCGGGACTTATTGATCCATGTGTTAGCTGTCCTCTACATTAGGATAGTGTTATACAAAATTGGGTATCAATAAGATTTTGAAAAAAATCTGATATATCTCTAAAACATCGAAAGTAACTGCAACCAAACTAGCAATTAGCCTAGCTAATAGATAACACCGCAAAAAAAGGAATGAACTTTGGAAATACTGTGAAAAATATTTTCAAATAAAAACAGCAAATGAGACTTATTAATATTTTAGCAAAAGATTAAGTGGCAAATTATATATCCAAAATGAGTTATACCCTAATTTAAGCTGCTCTCTCTAAGCTTGAAATTTCGGTCTTCTAGACTAGACCATGGCAAAAAAAAACAAGGAAAGGCAGAAGTCACTGTTCTTGAGTTGGTTTCGAATTTTCACACACAGTAGCAGAACTACGCAAGGGTGCTACAAATTGTATAAGAAAGTGCCAAAAAACATTGTTTTTTCTTCTTCTTATTTCTTGCTCCGGTTCGCTCTGTCAGTGGTTTCAATGGCTAGCGAAGCAAAAGACTTCACGCACAGTGAATGACCATCGGCGACGAACCTGGCGCGGCTTAAAACACGAACCAATTTGTAACTTGTCTTGTTTTTGTTTTTGCATTTAGTTTTTGCTTGGCACTTGGCAGATCTTCTTTCCATTAGCCTGTTTAGAATTTCAAATTAAAATTAATTCCAACTTGTTCCGATTTAACGCCGCCAACCTGAGTGCGTTCGAGTGACCGAGAAGCTGAAGATTAAATTCTTCAACGGTACCGGAGCCTTTTGTTCCACTCCGTGCGCGTTCGACTAGGGTTTTTTTTTATTTTAAATTGTAATTAGCGCAATATTTCGATAAAAAGTGTCCCGTACAGTTACGTGGCATACACAGATTCGCTTTGAAGTATTGCGAACAGGATCCCCCGCCAGCTTAACTGGAATGTTCTACAACTTGTCTAATGATGCAACTATGGTAACCCTGCAGCATGCATCAAGTGTGTGTGTGGTACCGTACTGACGGTCAAACAGAATGAATCAGATTGAAGTAGGATAATGTGTGTTGTTTTTTTTTCGAAAGTAAATAGCCCTTGGTCCTGCTACCACCACATCACAGCGTTCGCGCTACCCCGTTAGAGACTGTGCACAACCATCGTCATTATCATCATCATTATATTCCGGACCGGTGCGACGACGACGAAGACGGGTTCACGATTGGCCGGTCGTCATACGGCACCGATTCCCGTTGGGAAATGGTAACGGAAAACGCGTTACCTGCTCCCATTTGTTATCTCGGTACCGGACCGCAGAGAAGGTGTTCGTTCCGAGTGCGACGACTTGGTCCTGAAATGAACGGTTTTCCCTCTGCCTGCAGGGTGAGAAAGGGCCAACCCCGTCGAAGCTTTGGCCGGCCATTATGAATGCGAATATTGCAATTCGCGGTTGACCGCAGGCTTTCTTCGGTGCGCGACCGCGCAGAAAGTGGCCAACATATCTAGGAAGGAAATCGACAGTTTTGCTCGCGCCCGCTCCAAAGACCTACAAAACAAAAATGAATTTACCGAGGAAGGTGACGACGACGACAAAGACGGCCGTGAACGAAATTCGTGTTCCGAAGATTTTTGCTTTCCGTTAGTGTGGGAGCGGCCATCAGCCTCCCCCCGGAGACCTTTCTGTGACCTACTACTGAAACAGGGACGGGTTTTGGTGTTTGGACACCGAAAGGAAGGACGCTTTCCGGTGGTAGATGAATATTGCGCGCGAGTAAAAATTAAAAATCCCAGCGCTGTACAAATATCTCACGCTGAGGTTTTTATTTTCACCCTCGCCGGCCGACCGTCACGCGCATCCTACGATGACCTCACGTGAATTACCGCCACCTCCCCCAGTCCCTTTTGGTCTGAGCTTCGGCCGCCACGATGTTCTTCGCTGTCCAGCTGATCCAGGCTTGCTAAACGGAGGGAATAACATTGTCTTAATCCAACTGGATTTATGACTCTACTGGTCGGTTCGTCCGTCCGTCCGTCCGTCGGACGCTGGGGCGCATTGGGGGTTTCTATTTCGTACGGCAACCTCAGCCGTTGAGCAGAGGAGTGGGTAGCAACAATCGTTCATGGGTCGTGGTTTTTGAATAAACATTTATTTATATCATTCTCGTGGTGTGCTCCTATTTTTGCACGTTAACCACTCGCATCCGGACGATCGTTCCGTGGCGCAAAAAGGTGTACGATTATATGGGAGATGTGTCGAGTTCATAAGCCTGGGTTCGAGTACCTAAATCAATTGCAACTACTTCATGGAAAGCTTGTTAAACATAATAACAGACTTGGTTTTTGTTCTTGGTTTCTGCGGCCGACGGGGAAGGTTCCGTCTATCTGTCGGTCGGTAGAACCTGCCGCACTGGAACACGGCGTGGCGGACCGCGATCTGACTCTTGAACCAACCAGGTCGGTTGGCTGGGGCCTAAGCGAGGGAAGGAGCCGGGCCTTCGGAATTCCAAGTCTGTTTGTTTGTTCTGGGGTGGTATCGGACTGCAAACCGATGTAAAACAATCATCCCGACGGAGATGAAGATGTTCAACGGAAGCAATAACATGCGGCCCTATCAAGTGGGAGCAGAAATAAAACAAACAACAACAAAACACACACACACACACAGACAAACCCTTGCACATGATTAACTATATGCGCGGGAATAACGAATGGGGATATAAAAGCTGTTTGATTTACTTGACTGTGTTCTATGGTTTGATGTTGCCAGGAGCAGGGGGGGGGGCACTGCGCGGTGGCAACCAACCCGAAAGTAACCTAATGGCAGGCGATTGTTGGATCTGCTCGAGTGGTTGAAGCTTTTTGTTCCGGTGTTGCAGGTATATCTGTAGCTCGGTTTACATACTGCTGTATGTGGAAAACATCTGAAGGAACTTATCGTGGCGTCATTGGAATTCGTAAAATTATTCAAGTGAAAATTCACCTTGCAGTTGTGTACTTTCATATCAGTTTATTTTACTGGATTACACCTAGTTAAACTATGATATTGTTAACTAATTCAAGACCAGACAAGGTACCATCAAAAGGAACCGAACAGGACACTGAAATAGAATCTAGTTACAAAGAGGTGTGCTCGGAAGTTCTACAATGAAATTCTTACGATGTCGAAACGTACGTTAAGGTGAATTATGGCTAGAAGAATTTGTGATCTGGGAAGGTATTTGCAGCTGCGGACAAAATAATAGTACGGAGTACGAAAAATGCATCCTCCTCATGGATTGCGAAACGTACGTTTAGGTGGATTATGAACAGTTCCCCGGACTAAAGCTCTACGGAGTCGTAGTAAATTCATGTTTTCCGATAAATTCGAAAAAAAAAACTTATAATAAAAAAGTTTTCGTGACAAATTAGACTGTGAATTTCCAAATGTGCCTGAAGGAGTGTCTATAAAAGCGTATTCTTGCGTTGCGTATATTAAGGCTAACAATCGATCTGCAGTGTTTTGGCTAGATTTGGCAACTGGCCGCTACTACAGCGAAAAAGTGATACAGTGGTGTATTTCTTCGAAAAGGACATCCATTCATCCAACAGCTCCCTCGTTACTGCCCAATTGAGCAACATTGGATTGGAGTGGAACCATAACTCGGGATATGACAGAAATGAATTGATGGGGAAGAAACAAACTGGCCGGTAAGGGGGTAACCGATCGAGTTTCCAAAAAAATGAACAAAAGTTTGAGTGCGGCGAATGACCAGAAACGGTTAAAGTCGCTAATAAAATGAAACAAACAAGAAAAGTTTGAGATTTCATCAACACCAAATTGGAATAATTTGTTTGTAATTTTGCCTTTAAAGTGTCAACAAAATAAACAAAATTTTGTGAACTTGAGATTGTTATTGCATTACCATGGTTCCGGGACAAATCGTTTTTTTGTTGGTTACTGTTTTCTAATGCGATGCGATTTAAGATGTGTATCGAAAATAAGCAATCCACATACATTCGTGTTGTACTCATGTATTTGTGATGTTTTTTTTTTTTGATGTTCAGATCACAGCTGTTAGCTTTCGTATGTTTACTTGTTTGTGCGGTTGAAATTCCGCGTTTTCAAAATGTCGCGTATTGAAAAGGAAGTGAAAATTAAGGTTCTGGACACATGGCTAAGTGAGAAGGGTGTTACTACGCGAAAATTGGCGAAGCGGTTTGGAATTCATCATGCCAGTAGTAAAACCGTCATTAATAAGTTTGGAGAACACTATTCGTTGGATGAGCTACCAGAAAGAGACAGAAAACCTGGTTTTTCGAACCCGAAACTAGTCCAGAAAGTGGTATCTCTAGTCTTGAAGAAATAATCAATGTCAATACGTGATTTGGCCAAAAAAGCAGGAACGAGTGTCGGAATGATCCTGCGTATCAAGAGGCGAAATCACCTGAAAACCTACAAGAAGCAGAAAATCTCTAAACAAAGTGTAGAACAGAAGAAGCGAGCAAAAACAAGGGCCCGAAAATTTTATTGCGTTTTTTTGCAGTGTCCGGATGCATGCGTTTTGATGGACGATGGGACTTATGTAAAGGAGGACTCAAACATCCTTTCAGGTCCACAACGCTTAACTATCGTAGTTGGGGCGGATGTGAGCGATGCGGACAGGTCGATTCAAGGAGAGAAACTCGGTCGAAAGATACTGGTATGGCAAGCAATATGTTCCTGTGGTCGGAAGTCAACCATTTTTTAAACTACCGGAACTATAAATGCAGAAATCTATCGATCCGAGTGTCTACAGAAGAGATTGCTGTTTTTATAAGAGAAGCATAGTACACCTCCACTGTTTTGGCAGGATTTAGCGTTGGCTCACTATGCCTAAACCACTCTCAGTTGGCTTGCGGAAAAGGGTATAAATTTCGTTGAGAAAAATATCAATCCACCAAATTGCCCTCAGCTTCGACCCAACGAACGTTACTGGGCAATCGTGAAAAGGGTCTTTAATAAGACTGGTGAGGCAGCTGGGAACATGCAGGAGTTCAAAAAAATTTGGTCTCAAGCGTCCAAAAAATGCGATGCAACACTTGTCCGGAACTTGATGAAGAGCGTTCGATCAAAAGTTCGAAAATTCTTGAAGGAATAACGTAGATTTCATTCGGTTTTCATTATACTCAAGTTTAACCTCGTACAATAACGAATCAATTTTTAGTTTGAATAGAATATCGTTTTTTATCATAATTTGGAAGAAAAATTTGTGGATAGCTTATTTTCGATACTCTTATTATCGTACGATTAGTTTTTGTATGGCGTCTATACAAAGAAGTTGAAAAATTTTCGTGTGGCGATTTTTATAATGGATGAAAATTTAGAACAACGGATTTAAGTGTTCCGAAACGTTGAAAATGTTAGAAAAGGCCTTTGGTGAATCGTGTCTAGGGAAAACACAGGCATACGAGTGGTATAAACGCTTCAATGGTGGTCGTACAAGCTTGGATCATGATGAGATCCCTGGCCGCCCAACAACATCTATTACTGAAGAAAACATTGAATCGGCGAAGCAAATCGTGTTGCAAAATCGTTCTGTACCGATTAGAGAGATTGCTGTGTTGTTGGGCATCTCTTATGGATCAGCCGAACACATTTTAACTGATGTTTTGGGTTTGAAACGCGTCGCTTTTCGGCTGGTGCCAAAAAAGCTGAATTTTATTCATTTTTCAGCGTTGGTTGTGGCGCAGTTTTTGGCCAAAAACTCAACCAATATCATCAACCAAGCACCGTACTCTCCAGATATGGCCCCGTGTGACTTTTTCCTCTTCCTCAGACTCAAATTGCCATTGCGGGGAACACGTTTTGAGACCATAGAGACCATAAAAGAGAATTCGTTGCGTGAACTAAAGGCCATACCTTCGGCGGCCTATAAAACTTGTATGGAAAATTGGATCAAGCGTTGGCATGCATGTATTGCCGCAGGAGGAGAGTACTTTGAAGGCGATAATAAAGAAATTTATTAAAAATTTAAATTTCGGGTTTTTAATAAAATTCCGGTTCTTTTTTGAAAATAAGGTACCATTTGACTGAGCTCGTCGAGTACGCAAAATGTCTGTCTGTGTGTGTGCACTAACTTTTCTCGAAGATGGCAGAACCGATTTGCACAAACTTAGATTCAAATGAAAGCTATTTAGGTCCCATACTAAATTTCTGAATTTCATTTAGATCTGATTTTCGGTTCCAGAGTTATGGGGTAAAATGTGCAAAAAAATGAAAATATGTTTTCTAACTTTTCTCATAGATGGCGCGACCGATTTTCACAAACTTAGGTTTAAATGAAAGGTCCTGCGTTTCCATACGGAATTCCTGAATTTCATCCGGATCCAGAAATATAGGGTAAAATGCGTTAAAAATTATATACCATCATTGAAAAGGGGTCAAAAAAACGTAATTAATTTTCTAAATCGACCTCAAATCTTCTCCAATTGATAGTTTTTATCAGTAGATGGTCAAACAAACCGATTTCAGTTATTCTTTCAAGAATCGAAGAAAATTATTTTGAAGAATACCACAGTATTATATATGATAGTATGACTGATATGAGAAAGGCATTTTTAAAGACTGTCCTAGAAAGTATGGACGCAACCAAAAACCGCTGCCATTTCGCAATGGTTCAGAATCTGTCAATTTTTATGGCTGCGTCCTGTTGTTTACACTCTTCTCTAACCACTTGTGCAGTTGTTTATTCGTTTTCATTGGTTTGTTTCGAAATGCGTGGACTTTCAGTAGAACAACGTCGAAAAATTGTGTACAAATGGTGCACAGAACGCGGACTGTCACTGAGAAAGATAGCAAAAATGGCAGGAGTAAGTGAAAAAGCCGTGCGAAATGCAATCAGGAAGTTCGGTGAGGATAACACCTTTGAGGTTGTGGCTAAAAAAGTGGGCACTTCGAAGTCAAATGTTCTTCGTGCTAAAGAACGTTTGAATCTTCGAATCTATCAGAAGCAGAAACAACCAAAACGTAGTCCGAAACAGGAAGCATCGATCAGGCCGAGGGTTCGAAAGCTGTACAATACGATTTTTGCTGGAAATTTGAGCTGCATAATCATGGACGACGAAACTTACGTGAAACTCGATTACAAATGCTTGCCGGGACCACAATATTATACGGTGCAAGAAGGGCAAGTGTTGAACCAGTCCGAGACATCGATTGATAAGAAAGCTATGGTCTGGCAAGCAATTTGTAGCTGCGGTACGATTTCGAAACTCTTTATCATCACTGCTTCAATGAAGAGCGAAATATACATCAAGGAATGTTTACAAAAACGACTTCTACCCATGATTCGAAGCCACAAGGATCCTGTTATCTTCTGGCCAGATCTTGCTTCTTGCCACTACTTGAAATCAACGGTACAATGGTATACTACCAAAAATGTCACTTTCGTCCCGAAAGACATGAATCCACCATATTGCCCACAACTTCGACCAATTGAGGAATTTTGGGCATTAACGAAGGCACATCTTAGGAAACACGTCTCGGCAGCCGAAACCATTCAACAGTTCGAAAAAGATTGGAAAAAAGTGTCAAAACTTGTCGCCAAGGAGTCCGTACGGAATTTAATGAGGAACGTTCGCTAGAAGGTGCGCCAGCTAGTTTAAAATGGCTAAGTAGCAAATGTTGAGAATAATATTCTTTTGTTGTAGTCTAATATTATCAGTATATCGAATAAAATTTGAATATCTAACACTTGTGAAGTATTTACAGCGAAATCAAAGTGCGTCCATACTTTCTGGGACAGTCTTTACACCATCAGGTAGATTAAAACTGGTTTTTCAGTGTTAATTAAACCAATTTTCAGCAGGATAGCCTCAGTTGAAAGCTACTTTTAGTCATTATTGATCAAATGACTGCCACTTTTGGTATCGAAAATGTTGTGGAATAAGTGGCGTAACCGACAAATCGTTTTTATTTTATGGTTTAGATGAAATTTTGCAAAGGTTCTCGATTTTGGATAGTTTGAAATAGAAATATTATTTAATTATTTTAAGTTTCCCGGTTACAATCATATGAAAAAAAAATCATGCCATGATCTAGTTGAGATGTCTGCTCGTTTGAGTTACATAAGATGTCGTGAAGAGATCATTCATTAGAATGCCACTTCATCCAATTTAGTATATGGATTTACATTTCATCGTAAAGCGAAAGATCAACAGTTTTGTTAAAGTTTCGATTGATTTTTAATTCGAAAAAAAAAGTTGTTTCAACATGTGGGTCGAAATGCAAGAGTCCTCCGTCTTGTACGGAAATTCCAGACTACTTAGTAATATTTGTATTGAAATATAGTTTCCCATCCCGTCATGAGTAAAACCTTTTCAACAGGAAAAACCTAATGCAATTTATAGTCGTGCTCCTTTATGTAAGAAACCTGAAAGCACTCGAAACATCAATTTATCCAACAAAATCTCACACATAAATTACCACCTGGCTACATTCCACACACTTGAAACAAAAGGGGAAACGTTTCCGCTAATAAATGACCACGAATACCGGAGCCAGAGTCAATAGCCTCCGAATAATTATGTATAAATTCAATCGCTTAGAATCAATCCCAAAAAAAGAACATGACCGTAACGAGCCGTAACCACCTTCTGCCGGGGTAAAATCCTCACCATTGTACTGCTGCTGCTGCAACTTCTAGGAAATTCTTGGGCCATACCACAAACGCGATGTCAAAATAGAACCCCAACCGACCATCGAAGACCATCGTATGCATTCCGCATCCCGCCCTCCCTGGCATTAGCGCGCAAATTTTTGAATGAGCTGACCTCCCACCGGAATCGTCCCCGGTAATGGATGTGGTGTCCGGCGATAAATTGGCGAACACATAAGTATTTATCCCTGGTTTATTAGCTTAGGAACGACGGAGCGGTTCCGAGAGCGCGAGCGCAGAAAAAAACTAACGAGCTGCCCTTGCCGGGAATGGTTTGATTCTGTCCACTCCGGCGACAGTTTACACAACGTATTCTGGCAGGCCAAAAGATGTATCTCTGGTTACCATTTAATAATATGAATGAGCCACAAACAGAAGCTACGGCCAAAGCGCGGAGCATATGTTATATCGCTCGGCAGGCATCGATTTTACATATTTTCTGGTGTCCTTACGCTATTAAGGCAAACAACCGATGAGGCAGAGAATTGAAGAACATTAGAGCAAATGGGCAGCAATCTAAGTACCCGGACGACGAACGTACGGAGTCTGTGCTGCTTCTTGTTCTTGGATACTGCTGCCTACTTTCAACCGGAGGACGCGGTACCGTAGTTCTCCGTTTTCTACGGTCAATTGCACATTTGAAAGGGACACTACAGAGAGATGAGAAATAAATTGCTAAAAGTTCCGTTGGTCAAAACGGTAGCGAAGAGCCAAGGACGGAAACAATACTCGACTCGCTGCCCGACACATACACAGAGATAACGAACCCCACTAATTGAGGATGACTTCTGCCTCTTTTGGGAACTTCTCGAACAGCAACAACGGTGTTCTGGACGGAATTTTGCGATTGCTGGGCACCACATAAATATTCCTCGTTCGCTGCTTGCTGCTTTTCATATCCAATGTCAAAAGTTTATCCATAATAGCCTGTTTGTAACATCAGGGGAAATTTGTTGTTCTGTTTGTTTTGTTGCTACCGTGTTTTTTTGTTTCGAACACGGAGAAGGATTGAAGATCGTTTGGAATGATTTAATTTTTTTTGGTTTGTGAGACGTTCCCGATTTTGACGACATCGGTGACAAGTGTTTGGATGTTGGGAGATATTCCCATACAGGTTATTATTGGACACTGAACTCTTAATCAGTTGAGTAAATGATGAGCAATAAGCTTTAGCTCTGTAAGAGAGAAAAGTTTCGCTTTCGAACAAAGAGACTATTGCTTTTCAAGCTTGGAACACCAAGAACAGATGAAATTTTCTCACTGTCGTCGTCAAAAAATTCCTCGATTTGTTCACCTTAAAATGTAGTGATATTTGAGAGTCATTTTTAATATCTGTCATGTTCGCTTGCGAATCCTTACACAAATGTCACCTCACCCATTTTTCTTCTTTCAGAGCAACAGCCATGCTTCCCAGATCGCTACATTCCACTATCCTAGCTTGCCTTCTGCTAGCGTCCGCGCTCAGTATAGAAGGTGCCAAGCGACGATCCCGACTTGATTTGCCCATCTCGAAGCCTGCCGATGCCCCGCTAGAGGACAATCTGGCGACGGCTTCCGGCGGCTCCGAAACCACGTACGAACGAGTGGAAGCACCGGCGGCGGCGTCGGCTGCCGGTCCACCGGCCGCCGTTGTTACACCGGCAGCTGCGGCTGCCTCCACCGAAGCCGATGCGGCCAACAGTTCCGGCAGCGGCAGTGCCGAAAACAGTTCCCAGATGATAGACGAGTACAGCGACGAAGATTGCGATCCGGACTTTGTGGCGTTTGAACTAGTGACCGGGTGAGTATTGAACTGGTGAACCCGGGTGAGTATGTTTTGTTTTGTTTGGGACGCAAGACCCGGGTGTTTTTCGTTGTGGGTTTGGACTCAAAGAAAGTGAAATTTCTAAAATAAAGAAAAGGATTTTCATTAAAAAAAAAAGTTTTACGAAGAAAATTACTCTAAAACTTGATTCTCACATGAATACATTAACCCATTACTCTGCAACCGACAATTCGGATCCAAATCAATTTAGACAGCTAAATGCCTGAAATCCGTGCCAATTTTGAGCTTTCGCAGCGCTCATTCTGCGTTTAAAACAGTAGATTCCTACCGTAATTGAATTTGGTTTTGAGACCGAAGTTGATACAAACGAAAACTGAGTCGATGAGTTCTAGAAAAATATCCCCTATTAAATTACAAAAGTTTTGATTGGAGACTTTCAAAATATTGTATAAATTGTAGTTCAACGTAATATTAATTAATAACCTAAATTTTTATCATTACAAAAAAACAGAAATATTGCTTATTAAATTCGGTTTATTTAAAGAAAAATTTAAAGAACTCTGATAAAATCGTATAGAATTCATAATAAAAAAATTTCAATATCGAACTCACAAGTAAACCCTTTATTCCCAAACCCAAACCCCGAAGATACGAACAACAGAAGTTAAACAAAAGACTAATTTTAAAACAACAAAAAAAACAACACAACAGCCCGCACCTGTACACAAGGGGAAGTTTTAGAGGTTCAAACCCATCACGAAACCGAAAAAATATTAATTAGGTTATGAAAACTATACTCTATGGATATGAACTAAACATTTTAAATTTTTTTTTTCAAAGATCTATAGTCGAAAATGATAAATCTTACAAAAAAGTGTTATACTAGTGATTTTCACAAAACTGGTGAAATTTTTCATTAAAAAAAACTGAAAAAATTCTTGTCTAGTCTACACTGAAAAAAAATTGATTTTAAAAATTTATAATCGATTAACAAAACAAAGCCATAATTGATTTTGATAAAATTTTGTTCAAAAGAACTCAAAAAAAGTGAAATTACTAAAATATAGAAAAGTAAAAAAAAGTATTACAAAGAAAATTACTCTAAAACTAGATTTTCATATGAATACAGTAACCCATTGCTCTGGAACCGAAAATTCGGATCCAAATCAAAGTAGACAGCTAATTGCAAATCCGTACCAATTCTGAGGCGCGTATACAAGGGGAGTTTCAGGGGGTTCAAACCCCTTCTGAAAACGAAAAAAATAATTGTGTTATGAAAACTGTACTCTATTAATATGAACTAATCATTTTGAATATTTTTTCAAAAGGCTATTGACCAATTTTTCAATAAAACTGCTGATCTCCTTTTCGAATCCTACACTGAGAAAATAAATTTTTGATTCGGATAATATTTTGTCCTAAGGTAGTTGATTAGGTTCCCTACCAAACGATCACACATACATTGCAAGATGGGCGCACATAGTTTTTGGAGCAAAAACTATTTTTTGTCCAAACTGAGTTTTTTATCCAGCGTATTTTTATCAAAAACTAATCTAAACAGAAAGTCATAATCACTCAAGATTCCAATGAATCTCAATTTGTGTTAAAATTTCACCAAATACCCTGTTGCTAGTTGCCCGATATTTGCAGAAAGTCAAGGCTGCTGGATAAGCAAAAACAGGTTTTGTTGGGAAAACTTTTTTCCCTTCAGAACGCCCATCTTACAATGTATCGAAGGTTAGCCGGGAACATAATTATCTATGTTGGGACAAAATTTAATTCAAATGAAGAATGGAGTTTTTTTTTGTAATTTGACTTAAAATTTTTAGGATAGATTTTTTCAGTGTAAAACTCGATTCGTGTTTTTTTCAGGATTTTCATTCAAAAATTACTTATTTTGAGAACATCACCTGCAGAAAATAAATATTTTTTTTTTTGTAGGATTTGTCATTTTGCTACTCCAGTTAATAGCAAAAAATTTGTTTTTTTTATGTAAATTGATTTTAAATTTTTAAAGTCTATTTTTTTCAGTGTAGGACTCGATGTAGAGGTTTTGAAGTGTTTTTAGGTTTTGAAGTGTAGAGGTTTTGAAGTGTTTAGCACAATATTTATTTGTTGGTTTGTCATTTTTCATCAACTATTTGATTGAAAATGGTTGAAAAGTTTAGATCCTCGTTTAAAGAGAGAGTCTAGATCAATTTTGTAATGTAACATTTTAAGACAAACCATTTATGTCAAATATAAAATAAAAAAATTTCAACAAACGGCTTTATCCAGAACATTTTTAAGTGATTATATACATATTTGCATGAGTATAAAAAGTAATCATCTTGTTCTGAGCCCCCTCCAAACAAAATTCTGTGTGCGCTCCTGCAATAGTTATATTGATGAAATAGAAAATCATAATAATTGGTATAGTCCTTTTCAAAAGATAGTCTAGATGAATTTTAGAAAAATAAAGTGAGCAAAGTTTCTTTTAGTGATAAAGTCTATATGCTGCCAACTCAAAATGCGATTTTTCGCGAAATTAGTCTATTGGAATCTACACTGAATCTACACCTACACTGAAAAAAAAAATCTGTTTTCAAAATTTCAAGTCAATTTACAAAAAAAAATAAGAACACCACTTTCGAATTCAATGAAACTTTGTCCCAAGGTAGGTTATCATGTTCCCTTCCAAACGTCCATGTATTGTAAGGTGGACAGTTGTCGGAAAAAATGTGTTTCTAACTAAAACTTTTTCTTGTCCATTATTGATACTTTCTGCAAATATCTGGCAACCAGTATTCTGTGAAATCTTCTCGCAAATTGCGATTCATTAAATTCTTGGATGATAATGATAATCAGATTAGTTTAGTTTCCGATAAAAAAACACTGAAATTTTTTTTTACAAAAAAAATGCTCCTATTTGTGAATGATTTTCAATTTTTAAAGCCTATTTTTTTCAGTGTAGGACTCGAAATGGAAATTTTGCAATTTTTTCACTAGGAAAATTTGACTGATTTTGTGAAAATCAATAGCGTAACACTTTTTCGTAGACCATTTTTCGTCAACTATTTGAATAAAAATAATTAAAAAAAGTTTACCTCCTCGTTTAAAGAGAGAGTCGAGATCAATTTTGGCAAAACAAAGTATGCAATGTGACATTTTAGGACCAACCAGATGCGAATATGATTTAGCGCGAAATTCGTCATATTTAAATCAATTATAAAATGAAAAATTTTCAACAAACGTCTTTATTCAGGAAATTTTCAATGCTTTATTTTCATGCTTATGCAAAGCAATCATCATGTTCTGAAACCCCCTCCGAGAAAAAATTTCTGGGTACGTGTCTGCAATAGCCATATTGATAAAATGGAGAATCATAATAATTAGTCATAATATCATAGCAAAAGACAGTTTGTAAAATAGTGACCAATATAACAACCATTGCACAATGAAATGAGTAAAAACGATGAAATTATAAGAGCAACGAAAGTGTACAACAAAAAAAATATAAAATACAACATACAAACAATTTAGCTGAATTTAAATATAAAAAATGCTGATAATTTCAAGAATGACATGTTATAATAAACGCTTAAAATATGATAGTAATTTAAACAAAAAGATAAGGATCACAGAAATGAAAAAAAAAAACAATGAAAAGCATAGAATATGTGAACAAAAGAAATCGATTAAAAATGCTATATCAAACATGGAAAAAAACCCCGGTGAACGACCATTACAAGGTTAAAACCGAAGTTAATTTAAAACTAAAGACTTTAATTGAGTTGTACATATCATGTTCGACAAGTCAGTGCATAGTAATTCAAATCGAATTACAAATACACCATCAGTGCTGAAAATCCATACAAGAAATTTACTGAATTTTCTCAAAAAAGTGAACAAATTTTATTTAAATTGAAGACTAGAGATGAGCAAACCGGAAAAACAATTACGGGAACGACCACTTTTATTGATCGAAATAAAAGGTGAGTTTTTTCTCGGTCATTTGTTCCTTTTAATATATTTATTTCACGTTAACGGCCAACGTTTCGAAGGTTTATTCCTTCATCTTCAGGACAACTATATACCGACAAGTCATTTTTCTTCAAATTCACGCACAATTGTTGACACGACTTTAGAAAACCGTAAAAAACAGTTACGGGTATGACCAGGCGCGTACCCAGAAAAAAATTTCGGGGGGTGTTTCAGAACATGTTGATCAATTTCCATACAAATACAAAAAAAAAGAGTTTACATAATATCATACTTTTTTGAGTTTCGGAGGGGGTTTGAACCCCTAAAACACCCCCCTGTATACGCGACTGGGTATGACTATTTTTGTTGATTGAAATAAAAGATCATTAGCTACTTTTAGTTTATTTATTTCACGTCAACGGCCAACGTTTCGAAGGTTTATTCCTTCATCTTCAGGACAACTATAAATGTACGTATATAAATTAGTGACCAATTATTTTACAAAAATTAGCATAAATTAGTGGAAGACAGATGAGCGATGAATCAAGAATCAATGCAATGCAAATTCTGGAAATGTGTCAAATTTCTACCGACAAGTCATTTTTCTTCAAATTCACGACCCAATTGATGACACGGCTTTAGAAAACCGTAAAAACAGTTACGGGTATGACTATTTATGTTGATTGAAATAGAAGATCATTTGCTACTTTTAATTTGTTTATTTCACGTCAACGGCCAACGTTTCGATGGTTTATTCCTCCATCTTCAGGGCAACTATAAATTTACACACATAAATTAGTCACAAATTTTTTTTCTCCAGTAACAAAAATAAGCAAAAACTAGTGGGAGACAGATGAGTGATAAATAAAGAATCAATGCATTTTATAAATTCTGAAAATGAGTCAAATTTCTACCGACACGTCATTTTTCTTCAAATTTACGACAAAATTGATGACAAGACTGTAGAAAACCGGAAAAACACTTACGGGTACGGTCAATTTTATTGATTGAATTAAAAGATGATTTTTTCGGTCATTCGTTGCTTTTAATCTATTTATTTCACGTTAACTGCCAACGTTTCGAAGGTTTATTCCTCCATCTTCAGGGTAACTATAAATTTACGTACATAAATTAGCGTCATATTATTTTCACGATTAACAAAAAAAATAGAGGGAATCCTGCCGTTTCGTTGTCTATCAACGCTCATCTCATCCGAGCGTTGCTAGACAAAGAAAAGGCAGGACTAAGACGGCAGAATCTATGCATTGTAAATTCCGGAAATGTGTCAAATTTAAACCGACAAGTCAACCATCAATTTCAGAACCGATACGTACAATTTGAATACTTCTTACTCCGGTTTGTTACTTACCCTCACACTTTAACTATCATTATCGCTTTCGTCTATTTACACATAATATCCTACCTTTTCGCTGTCTGTCATCGCTCATCTCTTTCCCTCTGACTTTTACTAACTTTTGTTACTTATGAAAATAATTTGTTGCCCTGAAGATGAAGGAAAAAACGAAACGTTCGAAACGTCGAACGTTAACGTGAAATAAATATATTAAATGCATCAAATGGCCGAAAAAGTAATGTTTGGATTCAATCCAGTCCAGTCATCCATGTTTGTCGTGAAAATTGTTTTTTTTTTTTGGGAAAATTTACTATTGCCATATTTTACTGGTCAATCTGAGTCTATGTGCGTGGAAAGTGTTTTGGCTAGATTGATAAATTTAAATTACATGAAAAATTAAGTTCGTATATTTTGTATGTGCTTTCAGCGTAGATTGGTCGTTCTCGCGTATATCATTTTTAATGTTGAAACCTATTCGACGAAAAATATTTGTAGTCGCAATGAATATTTTTTTTATTATTGTGAAAATAGTGTTTCACTGATTTATGTGTGAAAATTCATAGTTGCCCTGAAGATGGAGAAATAAACCTACGAAACGTTGGTCGTTTGGCCGAAATAAATATTTTAAAAACAACAAATGGCAAAAAAAATCATATTTTAATACAAATCAAAATCAAAGAAACAAATCTACAGGAAATTATTTAGGTTTGGTACCTGATGACTGAATTTAATTTTGTTTTGCATTTCGCCTTCTTGCTCATCAGTGCATTATCAGATTATGTTGGACTGCTGATGCCACTTCGTGGATCAATATAATCCATACAGAAAATTATAAGTGATAAAATAAAATTCCGATAAATTTAAAAATCATTTACCCGTTCAAACAATCGTAGTCATAAAAATAGAATGAAATAATCAGCGAAAAAAACAACTTAACAGAACAAAATAATTCAAAACATAACACACAAGGAAAAATACTGAAAAATCTCCAGAACAAACAATTTTTACACACACACACAGAAAATCGAAATACTACGAAACAAATTAACATTTTGAAAATGTGATGAAATTCATTGAAACTAAACTAAATCAACACGAAATCGACACAATAAAGTAAATTATTCACTTAGGGGTTTTAGTAGTAGTAGCATGCTGTGTTGCACACTATTTCTAACGCCTGTGGAGAGCCAACAAACGATCGGAACTTTATGAACTTAAATCGGATTTCCAACTCAAAATCAAAATTCTCATCAGAAAATGGGGTTCAAAAAACCAACATTTCTTAACGTTCAAAACTTGAAAGATATTAATTTTCTTCGCGTTTCGTCTTCTACTGGTCCGTGCAGAACAGTTTGTGTTGAACTTTTCTGCTATCCAGCAACAGTTCACGAAAAATCACTAAACAGACGATTTGAAGACGAAACGCGAGGGAAACTTTTAAACTATTATGAGCGCTCTAATTAATTGAAACATTAGCTAACAAAACTTTTAGAATGATTCAGATCCATAGAATGGAAACTAGAATATTCAGAAACGCATCTGAACCAAGCTAACTACAACCCGGGGCGTTCGAAACACGTAAATTCAATTACGCTTACTTACCGCTTGGAATGTTCCAATCTAGCCGATCAAAAAAACATCATGTATATCGGACTCACCTGCAACGAGAAAAAAAACGGAAAGAATGATTACTAACACACGCATTTTTTTTCTGCTTCGTTTCCGCTTCACCCCTCCCGCAACCACAGGTACGTGTTCTCGGCACCGAACAAACTGCTCGATTCGATCCCCGGAACGCTGATGCTGACCGACTGTCTGGAGGCCTGTCAAAACAATGATTCATGTGCTTCGGTCAACTACGAAACCGGCCTGTGCGTGCTGTTCTCGTCCAATTCTGACAAATTACCAGGTAAGTTGCCGGCATTTCATCAAGTCTTGAATGAGGGAACTTCTCCTGGATACTTCCGAGGGAGATCGAGGGTGCTAAATTTTCAATATTTCATCGAGGTCGGTAATAGATTTTGCTGGTCTCAAATCATGCCCATGGTACCAGGCAAAGACCACCCTAGTTGAGGCGTCATTCGATGGCGCAAATTATTCAATAAGTAATTTTTCCACGCTCGCGAACGATGCGGGCGCAGCATAGAGAAATTTTCCTTGGAGAATTGGTTCAGTTTTTTTCTGGAGCAGAGAAAGCTTATGACCTCCGATGGTGTTTAATGGATTGATTAATTTCAGCACACTGTTATAGAAATTGATCGGCTGGCTCCGGTTTTCCAACGTACGAAGTAGCCAACCGATTGTTCCCAATTGCGTGAGGTCTGTAATGTGCGCCCCCTTAAAAGCCCGCGATCGCATTTCGCAGAAATGCCAAACCGATCTCGAGCCGGAATTAGTAGGAAAATCGATAATGAGAATAAATGATGTCAGGAAAGGTTAACGATATTCATCGAATGTTTTGCTCTTTAACTCGACTCCGTTCATTTTCTTCCGAACCAGACGACGCCAATTCGTCTGCTCTACACTGGCATTAGCAGCTGAACTACAACAACAACAACAACAACAACCAAACCGGTCAAAAGACAGTATGATTCGGAACCGGCAAGTAAGAGCCGGGAACCGAAGGGACTCGATTGGATTTTAATCGGAAAATAATTGGAGATAGATAGTACCTTCGCGGAAATGTTACAATGTAAAGCTGCCCGCCCACCTGGCAACTATCGATTAGGTCGGTCGACTGCCAGTTCCCAGGACCCGGGCTAAACGTTTGCTGAATTTGACCTTCGCGATCGGACCGGTAATTGCAATTGCAGTAACAACTAACAACCACCGTGCATAAAAGGATAATTAAAATCGTTAACCAACGAAGGAAATGCAGAGTGCAACTACGGAGAATTTCGAAATAGAGAAGGTTGATTCGTGGGGGAAAAACAGGATAAGTTTATAATGGCAATGGACGACGGGAAGTAAGGAATGATTCCTAGTACTTATCAAGAGGCGGGATTTTCTTATCGAAACCAAGATTTGCATAAAAAATTAAGTTAAATTGCCAGTCGGGTACTAAAAGGGTATAATCGATAAAAATGACACTTAGGAACCAGAATCTGAGCAAATTGGCTCAGGTGGCACGTTCCCCTAATTTGACTTCCATCCCGAATGCCTGCGCCTTCCTTCTTGTTTTAGCATTTTTTTGGGATGTTAGGGAGATTCCGCCTTCGTAATTGACTTCATTGGCTCGGTACCATTCGAATAAAGTTTCAAGTGTAGTGGCAGGAAGCTAATTCCACCCAAAACAGAGTTTGTACTTACTTATACATAGCAACAGACATAGCTTCTCAAGGCTGTTCCGTTCTGTGTAAATCGCACTCGATTGTTGCTAAAGTGCTGAAGGGAGCGCATTTTTCTCCACATCCACAAATTGTTTACCAAATCAAGAACTTCTTTGCCATTTTCGATATTTAATTTAATCGAACATCATTCGAAACATCAAACGTGGATTTGGTAACGAAATTTACTAGCCCAGGAAGCGTCGGTAAGGAAACTAATGAGATACAGCTTAACAACACAGCAAAAAATTATGAAATTTGCCGGTGACGCAAATTTACATATGACACAATGCAATGGAACGTAATCCGTGAAACAACTGAATTTTAGAAGAACGATATAAATATAAATCAAATATACATCACCTTTCAAGCAAACGTGTAAATTTACATGTTTTAGCACATAAAAATTTGTCAGAATGCATTAAATATAAGATATATTTACTGTAAAAGTAAGTTATTTCTTCTAGGTGTGAAACCAAACAGTGCAATATACATCCAATCGCAGCTAACAATAAAACACAATAGATTACACTATTCCGCACATAAAAGCGAGAAGTAAAAGGTGGATCAATAAGTCCCGGGTCTAACTAAAAAAAATCACATTTTTTTTGATAAAAACTCAATTTTATTCAGTAGTATAGTATTTTTCAAATGCAACACAATCAGTCGTCCAATTCACTTTTCGAACATTGGAATACCATTGTTTGTTTCAGAGATTACTTCTCCGTAGAAGCAGAATTTCTTGTCTTGAAGCAATTTTTTGAGGCCTGCACAAACAGATAGTAGTCGCTGGGGCCACATTCGGTGAATGTGGTGGGTGCGATTTCAATCCGAAGCTCAATTTAAGCTATTTCGTCACGGTGACGAACAACTTGTGATACGGCACATTGTCTCGGTGGAAGAGCACTTTTTTCTTCTTAAGGGGCGGGGTTAGGGTGTAACACTTTTAAAAAATCATTTAATTTTCTTCGTATTTTCTCATAATAAACCATTTAAAAAACAAACTTTGAAGAGACAATACCCAAGAAAATGTTTGAAATGTTTGATTTAGAACAAAATACAAAGACAAAATATGAGTTTTCGAAGGTGTCAGACCCTACGCAACGCCTAGAAAAATAAATTGTTTCCTTTGATTTTATAGACAATAAACTTCAAACGCGTTTTTCTCGAATATTTTGGAAGCCCGTGTCCATCGCACTTCGAAAACTACTTCGCCAATTTTTTAAAAATTTTCACACCTCTTTTACATGTAAAATACCAGACCCACGTTCTCCGTTTCGTTTTTTTTTTGTTACTTTGGGAAAGTTTTACAACTACAAAATGGCGGATTTTTTCGTGTAAAGTCGTAGTTTTCACTTTAAACAACCACCAAAAATCGAACACATTGAAAAAAATATCATATAAAACCGTAGGGGTTCAGAAAAGCATCGACTTTAACTATGCGCTGCCTTCATCTGTTGACTGACTTCTGATTAGTCTGCGCTGAAATACAGTGGACACCGCAAATTATGATTTCTAAGAAGCTTTCTCAAAAATACCCCTTCACCGGCTTATTTTTCAATATTTTTCTACGAAAAAAATACAAAATGTTGTTCGAATAATTCTTTTTATTATGCAAAAAAAAACAACATTCGAGCGATAGCTTTAAAAAATAAGCAAAAATAGTTTTTTCCATATCCGTTAGACCCTACCCCCCTTAATTTGGAGGTGTTTTCACCGATTTCGTTTTACAAATGAATCAATTAGCCAATGAAATGTTTGCTATTGACTGATCTTACTATTTGCAAGCATTGAAAACATACTGAGGCCACAACTATACCGATCTACATTAGCATTTGATCCGCTTTGTACGGTTTTCACCGACTGCAGTGCACTAGGCCAACAACCGCTTCGATTGCGGAGGGTAGTGATGGATCCAGATTTCGTCCATTGTCACATGTCGACGCGAAAAAAAAAATCTTATGGTGATGGATCCAGGTTTCGTCCATTGTCGCATATCGACGCGACAAAAAAATCTGGTTCATTTCGGTGCAGCAGCTACAGAGAGTGCTGGGAATCAACGATACGTTATCATTTTGTGTCGGCACACGACAACCATTTTGAAAACGGTTTTCTCATTCATGTAAAATAGTGTACACACTGCCGTAAAATTGATTTACGGTTTTAATGAAATGATTCGGTGGACACAATCACGTTTAAACTCAGCAAACCACCGACAACTAATTATTTTTGATGGAATAGAGTCTCTGTAGTACTTCTAAAGTTAATTCAGAGCAGGCACTTTGTTTTTTTTTTTTCATAAAGAAGCAATGATAAATCAACACACGAATTTTTCCGAACCCATTGTTCTGCGAATATCAAGCCTAGCGTCACTTAAATCTCTGTAACTTGTGAGCCCAATACCACCAATGGCATGAAATTTTACCTGGTATTTTTTGAAGGTTGGTAGTTTGCTGTATCTGTTCCAGGGCATATTGATCAACGTAGCGCGAAGTGCATGATCTCCTTTCAAAGTGTGGGAAGAAATTTATTAGAAAAGTTTTGTCTCATTACGAAAATACTATCCCCATAGAAAGGAGAAAAGTGGAAGAATTTTTGTTCTGGTGTTCTAAATTATGTACGGTTTGTACACGTTTTCTGGACGAAACCAATCTTCTCTTATGTAACTTTCGATCCCGACAGAAAGCGACCATGAAGCTCACTGGTCACCTACGAAAACCAGCAAGCCATACGTCAACACTGCCAGCCGTTAACTATGGCAAGCCTTGCGAGAAATTGGCCAAAAAGACATCTCGAAAAAATGGGTGATGGAAGGTCTCTCCGGCAAGTCACAAGTACTTCACCAGTACTTCTGAGACAAATCTAAAAATAGCCATATGCTCTCATCAAACAAACAATCACTTTTTATCAATGTAAAATGCAACAAAAGCAAGACAGAGCAATCCCACACCAAGACTTCTAACAATAACAACAGCAGACAACAATTGCGACCTCAAATCAATGGACGATGGGGAGAACAGTGAACCAATAGATATCCAATCCTCGCTGGATCACCTTTTCCCAAAGGATACTCAACGAGTATCTAGTAGACAAAAACCTGTTTTAATTTACCTAGTGATGTAATGATGCCTTTCTCATATTACTCCTATTTTTGTATAATAAAAACAAGAATGTTCACGTGGTCATAAATTTTTTAAACAGTGTTGAGCAAAATTTACGAAAAATCTGTTTTTCGCATCGTCACCCTTAAACGACGATTTAAAGTTCAAGCCCAAATCACCTTGTGATGCCGGAACCGGAAGTCGATAACGAATTTTGTAGGGTATTTTCAGACCTTTCATTTGAATCTTAGTTGGTGGGCTCTGTTGTTCAGCGAAATTCTAAGAAAAGTTGGTTCACATATATTGGTGCCTATATCACCCTGCAACCGGAGATCGGATTCGAATAAAATTCAAAACCTTTCTATGACCACCAGATCTTTCGTTTGAATTTTAGCTTGTGACATTTCAGCCATTTGAGAAATTTGAGTGCACAAAAATCTTATAAACGTACAAACACACACATCCATACAGACATTTACTGATCTAGACGAACTGATTCGCCTCTTCGGACCCAGGTTCAAAAATCGGTTTTTTATGGCAAAAATAATGAACATAGTTTCACAATAAAAAAATATAAACCGGCCTAAAAATCCCGAGCAAAAATACGAAATGAAAAAAATCATATCATATCACGCAAGTTTTCGCAGTGATTTTTTACTTCTCATTCCGATTTGAAAACATGGTAAAGCAACGAAAAATTGCCCCGTTTTTTAACCAAGGCACGTTTCCTGCTACCTAGGGGCGTTTAAAAACAATACAATTCACGCGATCCATTTGGAAGGGTCACTCCTGTCGGCAGTTCATTACCGGGGGAACGCAGAACCCAGTACGGGGCGGGGTGAAAGTGTAAAGTCATGTCACGTACTGCTGAGAAGACTAATGAGGCTGTTTTTTTTTTTGAAAAATTTAGGAAATGACTACCAGACCACGATTCTCGTGTCATCCATGGCTTCCCAAAATATTATGCAGCACGCCGCCACGTCGTGGAAAGTGGAAAGGGAAAAACGATGACCCCCGGAAGGAAACGGTATTCAGTCTATGATTAATATGAGAAAGTCGGAGGTCGTGATGAGTCTGGGACGTGACACAGTTCCACAGCAAAACCCGTCCAATCGGGTGCAACCAATTGCGCAGGCTCGATGCAGTCTCATGCATCGGCGGAACACCAGGGTAATCCGGTCCTGCACTCGCACATAAATCTGGTTCCTTTGAATAGGTCAACAGTTGTTGCCTTTCTTCGATCGGACAAGTGTACAAGGAGTATTGCACTGGTCTGATACGTTATATTTATTAATCGATATACCGACTGATGGCACGGTCGTTGTCGAGCCTTTCTCTCTTGCAGCATCCCGTTGCATCCATCGAGGGCACGGTGCAGTACCGGTACAATACCGAAAATGGCACCTCCCCCATTAAGCCCATAAATTCTTCCGAACGTTTCGATACGATCCACGGCATCTCCCCGGAATAGATTGAAGTGTATTATCCCATTATGGAAGATTACTCCGTGCTTCTTCGTACAAACCACCTCCCAATAACAGGATGACCCGGTTAGTATATACGAAGTGCTATTCTATTACTTGTTTATTAAGATATTGCTGATTAAGGGCCATATCGTGGATCGTGTCCCAACCACCTAAGCCCGGAAAAAATACCAACAAATCACTCAATCAAAAGCTATTTTACTCGGACAGGAACCAATTCAATCTGGAAGATTTGAATACACCATTACTCAAATGCGTCCCAAAAGTAGTTAGCGGATCAGCTGTTTCAGGTCTATTATTTGTATTTTCAATCGAGTGGCACAAAGGAAGGGCTCATCCAACACCTTGATGCCGTTCCCAGTCATGGAATCCGATCTCCTTTTTCTCAGGGGTGAACAAGGCAATAGCATCATGGTTAGTCCTACTGACAACAAAAGCCCTGCTAGGTTCAACATCATAACAACTGATGTGAAATTAGTGCTTGTTGTTGCAGAACCATCGGTCCAAGCCCAACAATAAACAATTTTCTGTTTTTTTTTTTAAATTTACGTTTTGTCTTCAACTTTAACTAGCAGTTCATATTGAATTGCTGGTGCCCTTGGCAATTCATATTGAACTGCTACGCACTCTACTTCAGTGCAGCAGTTCAAACGATTGCATCGAAACGCAATGTCTAAACTCAGAATCACTGGTCCAAACTGGTGAAACTGAGAAAAACTACCTGACTAGTTCAAAGAGAGAACTGTTATGGAATTGCTTGAACACTGCACAGATTATTATTATCATTCTCGGTTTCACTGTTTTTCGAAAAATGTCTCGTGATTCAAGAAAAAGGAAAAAAATAAAAAATCAGTCGAATTGCAACTACGAATCGCTCGCCTAATAATATATTTTTTTCGGCTTCGCAGTACTAAATCAGTACTAAAGCCCCTTTATTAAAAATATTGTCCTAAAACAAATCTCGCCCTAAAGCCATGCCTCGAAATTATTCAGCTTAGCACATTTCAGCTTATAAACAAAAATACTAAGAGAAGATTTATTTTTCATATAAAGCATAATATTGAACTGAAACTGGTCGACATGATTAAACCAAGCCAAACAAACAATTGCTGAGGATTCTCTTGTACATTGTGCAGAATATGGATCTCAGTTTCATGTGAAAAAATGTTTATTACTTAGGAAAAAACAAATGTGAAGACCATTTATTCGCAACTACAAACTGCTTGCCAAATAATATGTTCTTTTAAGGCTCACTTTTTTCCAACATACAATAGTAATAAAGCACAATCACCACTACCGAACACATTTTCAAAGTAGATCTCCGGTGTCAGTTATGTTTCGAAACAGCTCAATTCAATACTAGAAGAAAAAAGCTATGAATAAACTAACGTAGTTGGAGCAGTACAGGATGACCTTTAACTGGTACGGAGAAACATGACTAAACCAAGCCAAACACACAACTGTTATGCATTTATTCACACGCTGCACAATACAAGGCCTCAATTCTTCACTTAAATCCATTGGAGAAATGATTGTGATGCAAACAATTACCTTTTTTAAAATTGATTTGGAAATTCATTTGCATCTACGAACTGCTTGCCTAATAATATGTTATTTTGGTTCACCGCAGCCAACATGCGTTCCATTAGAGTAAGGAGAAGTTTTTCGGGCCTGAGAGGCGAATGCCCAAAAGTTTAAATCATTCACAATCGACAAAAACTAGTAACCAATTCGCAGCTACCAGCGCCAATAGCAGTTCGTTTGAAAAGTTCGTATCGTTTAATAGAAACACACATTTTTTTTGCCAAAATTCGTTTTTCTTATTCAACATAATTGCCATCAGAGGCGATACAGCGATTATAGCGATCTTCCAACTTTTCGATACCATTTTTGTAGTACGATTTGTCCTTTGCCTCAAAATAGGCCTCAGTTTCAGCGATTACCTCTTCATAGCCTCTAAATTTTTTACCAGCGAGCATTCTCTTGAGGTCTGAGAACAGGAAAAAGTCACTGGGGGCCAAATCTGGAGAATACGGTGGATGAGGGAGCAATTCGAAGCCCAATTCGTTCAATTTCAGCATGGTTTTCATCGACTTGTGACACGGTGCATTGTCTTGATGAAACAAAACTTTTTTCTTCTTCAAATGAGGCCGTTTTTTTTTTAAATTTCGTTTTTCAAACGCTCTAATAACGCTATATAATAGTCACTGTTGATGGTTTTTCCCTTTTCAAGGTAGTCGATGAAAATTATGCCATGCGAATCCCAAAATACAGACGCCATAACCTTACCGGCCGATTGTTGAGTCTTTCCACGCTTTGGGTTCGGTTCATCGCATGCAGTCCACTCAGCTGACTGTCGATTGGACTCCGGAGTGAAGTGATGGAGCCATGTTTCGTCCATTGTTATATATAGACGAAAAAAATCGGTTTTATTTCGATATAACAGCTCCAAACACTGCTCAGAATCATCAATTCGTTGTTGTTTTCGATCGATTGTGAGCTCACGCGGCACCCATTTTGCACAAAGCTTTCTCATATCCAAATATTCGTGAATAATATGTCCAACACGTTCCTTTGATATCTTCAGGGTGTCAGCTATCTCGATCAACTTCACTTTACGGTCATTGAAAATCATTTTGTGGATTTTTTTCACGTTTTCATCGGTAACAGCCTCTTTTGGACGTCCACTGCGTTCATCGTCTTCGGTGCTCATATGACCAGTACGAAATTTTGCAAGCCACTTACGAATTGTTGCTTCGCCCGGTGCAGAGTCTGGATAACACTCATCAAACCATTTTATGGTATCGGCGGCACTTTTTTTCATCAAAAAGTAGTGTTTCATCAACACACGAAATTCCTTTTTTCCATTTTTTTTCCACAATAACAAAAGTAGCTTCACTCAAAATGCAATATCTCACAAACTAATAATCAGACAGCTGTCAAATTTATACACGTATCTTTTGAAGGTTGGTACTAACTGAAAATGGTATGGATTTAATTCTAGTGGCGCCCTCTCATAGAAACGATACGAACTTTTCAGCCGATCTGTTATATGACCGAGCGTTGTCGTACTGAAATAATACGAACTCTCACCTAGACTCATTTTCTAGCCTTCCTTGGATTCGATGCGATGATCCTTTGATTATTCGACCACTCGGAAGGAGTTCGTAGTACAAAAAAAACCTTTAACATGTTGTTCTCTGGGCTTGGTGTGATTTGAATCCAAACAAATCGGCTGTTTTGTCACAACGTTTCAGATATTAGTTTGGATGAATCCCAAACCGTTTAGGTGTAGGAAAATGGCTTTTAGCATCACACTCTAGCTTCATTCACGCTTCCCATCATTATGTACCGTGAGATGATCTGTTCGAAACCTCATTTACGATAATCCCACCATTTTCGAAACATTTCCGGACCCACAGCGTTTGGAAATGTTTGTCATACCGATGGCGAGAACGATTAGGTGAGAAAAAACTAACTCTCACGTGATGATTACTGGACGAACACGACACTTTAGTCAGCTTTAGTACCATAATCAGACTGGATTTCACAAGTTAAAGCGGAAACCCCCGGAGCGACCATCATAATTCAAGACATTTCGGACTGTGTCACGCCTAGCGCTGGAATTCAATCGGAAGCCGGTCGAATTCGAACTGTAGCTGTAGAAGGAAATGTGCGAACCACCGGCTACGAAAAAGCGGAAACGTCGCGCACCAAACATCATCCGATGTTCCATTCCGATGTGCGATCAAAGATATCATCTATCGGCTCTATAATTTTCCGCCTCTGCCCAGTCCGAGTCCGATGATCCGGCGAGCATAATCCGCGTTGATTGGCATACAAGCGGAATCAATCAAATGTACAACGGTCCGTGGCACACTCTTTCTCCTGCCGGGGCTCGGGGCTCACTTTCCTTCCGACCCCCCTCTCCCCACACGGTCGCGGTCCACGAGCACGGCCACAGAAAGCGAAAATTGTTACTCCCATTGACGCTAGCCGCACTTGATTTTGCATCCTCCTCCTCATTTTATGGGGATTTTTTTTTTGCTTCTACTACTGCTGCTTCTGCTGGTGCACGATGTGGTGCGGTTTTATTGTTTTTTTTGCGAGGCCAAGTTTAATCAAGTCCCCATACCCTCTGCTGACTGCTACAGCTGTTGCGTAGTTACGGCAGTGACCACAAAGCCCCGTGCAATCATTTCCCATGACCGACCAACCACCAGACCAAACTAGTTACAGTAGCCAGGGCTGCAACAACAACAACAACAAGCTAGCTAGCTAGTGGACCATGGTAAATAGAAAGAACGAAAGACATTTTTCACCTTTTTCTCGACGTCAGTTTACCAGTCCTAGAGCCCCGCCCCCTGGTTCGTCGCTTGCACGGTGTGGATGACTGATTAGCGCTTCTCTAGCTTCCTTCGGAAAGTTTGTCTACTTGATGTACTCACGACGACCCCTACTTCGTACGCGTGATGATATCTCACGAACTCCCCATCGGCTCCCAATTTGTTTTCATGTTTGAGCTTCAGGTCCACACAGTCGCAACACTGTTTCTCTGGGTCAGGGTTTCTCGAACTAGCCGGCAGCACGTTTTCGAGGTGCGTGGAGTTTATATTTCACTAGGATTTCTGGTTTTTCGAGTGTTCCGAAATAACTTTCCGGTCACTTTCTTTATTTTTTTTTCCACAACATAGAGTCTTGAAACACTTCACAGAACGGTTCTGGTTCTGATCCCTAATCCGGTCGATCGGCAGAAGAAAAAAAACTACTAGTCACACGAGAAAGATTCGTGCTGTGCCTTCGGTAGAATCTGTCGGATCCCCGGGTTCAGACCTGGAATTTCACCGGACGAGATGAGTCAATCAAACGTTGGGATCTAGCAAAGAACTGGGAAAATATCGCCGAACCAATCAGTAACTGCCGAGTATTATAGATTCTTGACGCTGACTGTGTTTTGCCGGTGCGGCGGCGACTGCTGTTGCAATCCACACGACCGGGGGATCACGGATTGCCGCCATAGCGAGGAGCTATCGAATTAGCCTAGGAAATGACCATCAGTGTAGGATCTCAATTTACCTGGGCGAGGTGGGAATTGCCGCACTGCGGGAGCCTTTAATCAGTCGTTTTCATTATCATTTATTTTGCATTTATGAACAATCACGACGCGGCAAGAGCCGAATCCCTCCCGAGGACAGACAGTTGCAGATGATGATGATGATGATGATGAACCATAAGCCGAGAATCGTTGTGTATCGAACTACTTAAAAGATATATTAGTGTGCTGGAAATTGGCGGGAGGTGCCGATAAAGTCCGATAGGTGGTAATGCGATAGAGAGAAACTGATCGATTGAACGAGCTTCCCTAGGTGGTTAGGTGCGAAATTAGAAGTTAGAAGGCTATCTTTCGGTCCGATTGCAATCAGATGGCCCTTCGGGCGCACCGTCGATGGAACATCCATAAAGGTCTAGTATCTAATTATGAACCAAATGGGACTGTTTGGATTCGCATCAAAATATTCGAATCATGGTGGTAGGTCGGAGTAGCGTTACGGCTTGGGAAAACAGTTAAACGGGATAACCGGGATGATGATCCCACCAAGTTACAACGTTTATCGCATCTGCAACTGGCCATGGGCGATGGTACGGAACCTAGCGATCACATTTGAGTAACTAAATTGATCAAGCTATCGAACCGGTTGTTTCCAGTTTGCAGATACAATCATACTTTCTGAACTGTTCAGTTTCCTACTTCAGGTTCGGAAT
Organism: Malaya genurostris; assembly: GCF_030247185.1. NCBI lineage: Eukaryota > Metazoa > Arthropoda > Insecta > Diptera > Culicidae > Malaya > Malaya genurostris. Next base: position 30,522,893 of record NC_080570.1, read on the forward strand.
TCAATTTCAGAATTTCTGAAAAAAGTTCCAGTTCCAGAATTCTAGAGCTAACTTCATGAACTGAATTATTGATCTGAATTCTGAGCCAGTCCCAAGTTCTGAATTTAGTTCTTGAATAGAGTTTCAGTTCCTGAATCCTGGTCCAGATTTTAGGTACTAATGTAGATGAATAAATGATGACAAATCGGTCCTTTTCAGAACCATTAAAATGCTAAACTCATCAACGTAATCTCCACCAAGAGCAACGCAATCATTCCAGCGCCGCTCTAACATTTCAATAGCACTTTTGTAGAACGGTTTATCTTTTGCCTCAAAATAGGTCTCAGTTTCAGCGATAACCTCTTCATTCGTGTGAAATTTCTTATTGGTGAGAATTTTCTCAGCTCTGCGAACAGCCAGTAGTCGCTGGGAGCCAAATCTGGCGAATACGGTGGGTGTGGGAGCAATTCGAAGTTCAATTCATGTAGTTTTGCGATTGTTTTGATTGACTTGTGATACGGTGCGTTGTTTTGATGAAACAATTTTTTTTTCTTCAAATGCTCCAATAACTCTATACAACATTCACTGTTGATGGCATTTCCTTTCTCAAGATAGTCGACAAATATTACACCACGCACATCTCAAAATACCGAGGCCATAACCTTTCCAGTCGATTGTTGTGCTTTCGGGCGCTTTAGACGAGGTTCACCAGTTGCTGTCCACTCAGATGACGATTGTTTTGCTTCCGGAGTGAAGTGATGAATTCATATTTCATCCATTGTCACATACCGACGCAAAAATTTCAAACACTGTTTAGAAAATGGCCAAACATTGCTCAGAATCATAAACACGTTCTCGTTTTTGGTTAACAGTCAGCAAACGCGGCACCCACTTTGAATAGAGCTTTCTCATAGTCATTTGCTCATGCAATATAAAGCCAACACGTTCTTTTGATATCTTTACGATGTCTGCTAACTCACGCCACTTCTCTTTTCGATAATTTGAAACGAGCATCATCGGTGTCTCTACGACCACGTTTGAAATCAGCAAACCAACGTTTTGTTGTTGTTTCCGATGGAGCGGAGTCTCCATAACAATTTTCAAGCCATTGCTTCGCATGAACGGTATTTTTTCACATCAAGAAGCAGTGTAAAATTAAAACACGAAATTGTTTTTTATCCATTGTTCTGAAAATAACAAAAGTAGCGTCACTCTTAGCACAATAACTCACAAACTAATGAATAAAATGTCAAGGAATTTTAACAGCTGTCATTTAACAGTTAGTATTAACTGAAAAAAGGTGACTGCAACAAAACTAGCGCCATCTATGTGTTAGGCCCGGGACTTTTCAGTCCATGTGTTATGTTTGTCGTCAGTCAGTTTACTGGTTTTCGATGCACCCTTACAATTCAGGAAGCGAAACAGTAAAAGAAGTGTTGATATTCGGCAGTGTGAAAGAAGCATTATGTATCTGACTTTATCCAACTTGATAAGATCTCGGGGGTTTGCTTCGAATACCGCTCAATATATTTTGGACACACTGTTGGTTAATCTCTGTTGTAAACCATTTTGTTCCACCATATCGTCGTATCTGTCGCATCTCGAGTCACCAGTCCACTCTGGATCAACTTCTGTTCGACAATACTACTCAACTGGCCAGAAATGAGAGCAACTGGATGGATTGATGTCCTTTTCGAATAAATCCACCCATCCGTCGTCTTGATACTACAACTTGCCAAATCAGATCTAAATTTTAAAGGTCTGATGTGCGAGAGAACGCTCCTTTCAATACACTGCTGCTTGTAAATTTTAAAATTGAACTTAATTAACTGCAGCTGCAAATACCTTGCCAGATCATGAGTTTTTTTTGCGAAATTATCGATAAAAACAAATTTGAACATGGTAGGGACATTATCTCTACCAATAGCTTAGCAGAACTTTTTTTCCCATAATCCATGCACGTTTCTTCATGCACGTTTCTTCGTTCATGAGGACGCATCCTTCGTATTTTATTGTACAACATTCGGAAAGATGGATTGGTCAGAAGATTCTGTGTAAACAAAAGCTAAACAGTAAAAGTAGCAAAATTCAAACAATCAATAATCTAACGCAAAATGATTGATACTCTGTTGGTAAATCTGAGCAACCATTTGGCCCCACCATTTCGTTGTCTCTGTCGCATCCCGAGCAACCAGTCCACTCTCCATCAACTTCTATTCGACAATTGACCAACTACTCAACTAGACAGAAATGAGAGAAGTTGTATTGATGGATGTTATTTTTGAATAGAACCACCCATCCGTCGTCTTGATACCACTACTTTACAAATCAGAACAAAAACTTACAGGTCTGATGTGCGAAAAAACGATCCTTTTAGTACACTCCTGCTTGTAAATAGTCTAGTTGGTTGGGAAAACTGAACTTTATTAACTGCAGCTGCAAATACCTTGCCAGATCATGATTTTTTTGCGAAATTATCGATAAAAATAAGTTTGAACAGGGTAGGGACACCATCTCGACCAATGGCTTTGTAGAACTTTTTTTCACCATAATCTATCTTCAAGTACGTTTCATCGTCCATGAGGATGCATCCTTCGTATTTCATTGTAAAACTTCCGGGAAGGTGGATTGGTCAAAAGATTCTGTTTCAGTGTCTTGTTTGGTTGAAATAAATGGAAATTCCGTTCTAAGGAACATGAAACAATCCGAACAATTTAATCATTAGAGCAGTCTTCCCGAACTGAACGTGGGGGACTGAAATTATCCCCTATTTTTTATATGTGATATTTCAGAACCAAACAAAACGGGCGTAATCGCTATCATCTTTTATTTGTCTTTATTTTCAATAAATTCCAATTACGATATTAAGACAAGAGTACGGTCGGGTTGACGGTTCAATGCCCCGACCTGGAAGGATTCTTAGTGTCAATGATTCTGTACACTAAGAATCGGCTGCGAAGTCTGTTGAAACAATAAGGTCAAATTCCACAAAAGGAATGTAATGCCAAGACTTTGCTTATGATTCGGCGAAATAATCCTTTCAGGGCAATGTCATTCGGTGAAATGACTCTAACCCGTCCAAAGTTTTCGTTTCGCGGCTTCCATCAAGAATAACTTCTTTGAAACAAAATGAATCGTGACGAAATTTTCAACACTGAAAAAGATTACTGTTGTCGAAACATTGCAGATCCGACAACTAGGGGCGCTATAGTAAAGCAAACAGTGTTTCCAGATAGTTTTACCTGAAAGGTTTAACTAGATTTTACTTTGACTTGAATCGCAAATTTATCTGTTTTCAAAATCAACTTAAACTCTAGAAGCTGCTTCAATAACTAATAACTATGAATATTACTTAGAATTTGGTTTGATTCTAAGAGAAGCACTTTGTTTTCTACTGAGTTAGCGAGCAACGTTATGATTAGGATTTATTAGTCCGAGCTGTGCTCTGCTCTGGTTGCCAGAAAGCAATAACATTGACAGTAAAATAGCTTCCTAAGAGTACAGAAATTTTTCCTAGCTTTTTATCAGCAATATAAAATCATATCTGTTGTAAGTCAATCAGTACTTAGAATTTTTTTGTTGTAAGTCAATCAGTACTTCGAATTTTTTTTTGTTGTAAGTCAATCAGTACTTAAAATTTTGAGTGAATCACCGAATATTCTTTTATCGTCGGCATTAAAGCGACTGAACTGCTAATCAGCGATTATATTCTGCTATAATGAGGCACTAGTCCGTACGGATTGGCTGCCTTGACGAGTCAACAGAACATATGCATTTATTTCACTTATCAACTCGCAAATAAATGTCACCAAACAACGTAACCTTTTCGCCCGAAGGCGATGTCGCCTCAACGAATGTCATTTCGTAGAAAATCAATGAGAAACGTTTTTGAAGTAAAACAATTTGCTAGCTCTATATTAGCAATATGAAAGCTTCACTGTTATAAATCGGTTTGTTTGCAAAAATCTCAAGCAAATTGAGAAAACCATTGGAACCAGTGCAAAGTCTAAAAAGCTCTAGAGATTGTAGAAATTATTACTGAAAAAAACGTTGATGAAAATGAAAATTCTTATTTTTGAATTTTGAATCCTTACTGTATTTGGAATAAGTTTTCAGTTTCACTCCAACAGTATTTTGTGTCTATTTACACGATTAGTCGTCCTTTTGGCTGCATTAAAAAACTAGTAGAATCATTGGAAATTGTTATCTGTTGTAACTCTAAATAGTTTTGAAGTCTGCCTGAAATGGATTCAGTAAGCTGAAGAACACAAGATAAATTAAGGAACAAGGAATTTAAAACAATACTTCGAAAAGTTTTTGAGTTTGCAAAAATTGAGAAAAATGACAGTAGCTTCGAAATGAATTATTTAGACTCCCAGAAACTCGGAATCAATTCCATGATCGCCAAATGATTGTTAAATTTTACAGGTTATGGGTTCCACCAATTACAAAAATCAATTACTGTAGTTTCAAAAATGTTCCAGCAAAAAATGAAGAACGTTTCAGTAGTTTTGTTAGTTATTAATATTTATGCAAATAACATTTCTGGATGAATCTGGAGTTTAAAAGACTGTAGTTGTTCTGAAAACAGCTTAAATTCGGTATTGAAAAGAATTGAGACTTGATATTTAACTGAAAAAAAAATCCTAAATGACTCCGTAGAACTATTTTGTTTATCGACGATAAAATCAAGCAATAGACAAGAAACAAGGTTTTAACCATGCATTGGAAAAAGTATTTCCTCAGCAAGCATTGATTGAGTTGAACATTTATGGGATTTTGGATTCAGATTAACCGTTTTGCTCGAAGTACTCATAATTTTGTGTAATATTTTCACAATTCGCCTTCGACTCATCACTACACAAACAGATCAAATTGATCTACCATTACTACTTAGCAGTTCATCTCAAATCGCTAAACACTAGGGATATTGAAGTGAAGCACAATATGAATATTTAAGGGATTTTGCCTACAGGTTACAGGTACTCATTTACGTCTGAGACAACAAAAAAAATCTGATTTGAAGATTTGTAGAAAAACTGTATGTACGCAGATCTGTGAATTTACTTTCGAAATGCTCAACCCTCCGGAGGTTTCCTCAGACCCACCCGAAGCGATAATTCCAGCGATAAAGTCATATTTCATAGCAGGGTCCCAAGTTCAGCGTCAAGTTTGCACTGTGATTGGAACAATAAATCGACACCTCTATCGGCGGTGTTCCGGATTCATTTGCAGTTTGTCGATCTTGGCATCTCCGCCGTAAGGGCTTTGTTTTTCTCTCTCTCTCTCTCTCTCTTCTGACAGTACGCGGCGGCTACGGGTCGAACTTGTTCGGTGTTGATTACCGTGTGCCGTAATTGAGATATTGCGCGTGCGAAATTTTCCCCGATCCGAGCTCCGTGGCGTCGGGTCGACCAACCGAACTACACCAACGATTGTCAGTTTGCAAACGTGACGCTTGGGGGAAAGTTCCAACCAGAATCAATAGTGAAAAGCCTAGGAGATTTCTATTATTACTTTTTGATTTAGTGGTGTCTGGCTGTGAGCCAAAGTTTGTCGGATAGTGCGAGGTCGTGAGGGTGATTATTTGGAGCCCCGGAGGTGTACATGACTGTGCTGATCTAGGTCTGTTTTGAGCAAGCAAGCAACAACCACCAAGCCATCGCCATCGCCGGTGCCAGCCCAGAGTGCAAACAAATTAATAATTCATAGCGTGCAGCAGCATACCGGCGAACTCCGGTTCCGACAACGGAACAGGTAGATCGCACCGGTACCGAACCAGGAATGATAGTGATTCTCACCTAGTCGTAAATCAGGCGCCTTGTGAGTTTTTCCCCGATCTAGGGAAACAAGAACGAAGCTTCGGATTTGGAGCAGCGCGGTGGTTAAGCGTTTAGCGAACGCCCTGAAATTAAGAAGGCAAACAATCACTGCAGAACGTCGTGCCATTCTTTTGCATTCCCAGCACTGGAAACGAATCTCACTAATTCTGCAGTGGAGGAAAAAAGGATTGTTGCTAAATTGAAAATCTTCTCATCATTCGTCTACTGCCAAATGGCGGTCGATCGAAAACCGATGGGAATTTGCTATATATGCACAATCACGAGCAGTTCCGCGCCTGTAATGGCTGTGTGTGAAGAAGCACTGCCGCCGCCCCGATACTCCAATTTTTATTTATGTACATCTAGTTTCGTATCACGAATTAAGAAATAGCCAACGATGCAGAATCTGTTTGTATTTTTTTTTGTTGATGCTCTTCCACTTCTCCTTTTTGACTAACAAAGTCGATTCACCCGGTGAGGACAGCAGCACTCTTCGACGACATACATGACAATAAAATGGAAGTAACATTTTAATTCAGTCCCTCAGGCGCGGGATGTTCGGTTCGGGCACCACCGGCAGCGCCTCCGTCGGGGTTCGGTGATGGGATGTGTCGCGCTATGCCGACAGCATTCCCATCCACCCGGTGCCTGGTGCCGGTGGCTGTTCACAGGAAGTTGACCGGAGGTTTTCGTTGGATGGGATCAAGTTCTGAATGGCCCCCTTGGCTGCCGTTGCTACTCACGACGGGACGGATAAAGACGAGGGTATCTGTTATAGCCACCGTTCCAAAAGTTCGAGACCGAGACCAAGATCGAGATCGAGAGAGTGAGACAAGTGAGTTGAAATCCCGGTGAGAGATAATGATAAAATCGTGTTTTCCCAAGATCCCCGCGTTCGGAGTCTATCGATCCCATCCATTGGTATTTTCCCAGTTGATACCGTCGCTTTTGCCGTTCCGAATTAACTAGTGAAAACGGAGACAGTGGAACGGGAAATAGATGAAGCAACGAAATGTTGATGGCCATGGTATTTGTTCCTTGCCAAAGACAAAGACAAAGGAAAACTTTCAACTAATAATTAACTGACAAAGAACATCCGCAGGGAAACAGTGGAAGAATTGCTATAAATGGATAAATATTTGACGAATGTTGGTGGGATCATTCCATTCGAAGTAGTGAGTTTAGAAATCATTTGCGATGATTGGAATTTTGATTGGTTCAAATGCATTATCTGAGTTTTTTCGCTTGCACCCGATACCAATCGTTTGGTTTAGAAAGAAATGCAGATAACATAACCAAGATATCACTACTGTCCCGTACGGTGAGAACCTGATGCGAAATACGAATTTATGGCCAAATGAGCTTGACTTGGGATCTTTTCATTGACAACGTAATCTAAAACATAGCGTTTTACAGAAACTGAACTGCACTAAGTCTGTCTATCGCCACAACTGGAACTGCCTTGTTGCAATAAAAATTTGACTTGAACTGCAATGCACTGACGAGTTGAGGACGAAATGTACATTGTACATTATTATGAGCCTCAACTGAGTTTTGGAAGAATTGTAATGAAAATAACGGTTCCATTTTTTGAAGGTTTATAATTCTCAAATACAAGATAGAAAAAAGTAGGTCCCTCGTATCTAAAACAAAAAATAAACCCAGAACGTTTGAAAAATTGTCCATTAATTTAACCTAACTAATCTCATAAGACCGACCAAATAAATTTTATAACTTTCAGCACCCCTTCGACGAACTCATTTGAAGTATGTATTTTTCTAAATTCTTAGTTGTCCTAATCTTGTCATGTGGCACTTTACTGTTTCGGGATGATTTCCGTAGCAAGAGATTTGATCTAAGCAAGACCACCGTACAAATAAAACTGCGAAAATACTATAACAATTCACTTGATATTAAAATTGAGAAAATACTAAGTTTAATCAATGTTAAACTTTTACACTTCATTAAATGTTCAAATTATTCTATTCCGTATTGCATCTAAAAACAAAATTTTTGGGCTAAGCAATTTTGATTTTTTGGATAAACCTCACGTCGGACGTGGTGGAATTAAAAACAAACGAATGCGATCCTTCGGTACATACCCGAAATCAGCAAACTGTTATTAACTGTGAGTTGTTCCAAGCAGCGGAGGCGTAACAACGCACATGGATCTCTCTAGCTTCAACTGATGCGTTTAAACCGATCACTGAAAATCTAATATTTCTTTCAAATTATATTTCGAATTTCTCTGTTCGGTCCTTCCGGAAAAATTTACACGATGGGTATTCCATTATCAACGTCCAAGGTAACAACACACCATTTGGATGTAGTTCTTCGACATCGACTGTCTTGCGCCGGTTATAACAGAGTTCAGGATCAACCATAAAAGTAGGCTTCGTTTTCGAACCGTTTCCGGCCTCCGCTGCTTAGGGCCATCCTATAGACAGTTGTTGATGCCATAAACGGACCTAATTCTTCTTTGATGTCCTCAAGGCGAGCAGCATACTAGCCATCAGATTTTTGGCGAAATCTCGCCTAAACGATTTCCAGTGTTCTGCAATAATTGGAAGGTATTATAAAAATGCACAACCAACAAACATAAGTCTTTAGTTACAAAAATTAACTCCATGCTGAAATTTGAACATTTTCGCATTTTTCTGGTACCAAGCCTCTTCAATCTGTGGAATTGATTTGATACTAAGTTTCGCTGTTATGACAAGCCGTAACACGTACAAACTTTGGAAGTTATATTGATACAGTAGTCATTTGCCTATCTGTGCGTACAGTCCACAACTGTCGTTACTTTCTGCAGCTGTAATTTGGAATGTAATAAAATGATGGCGTACAAATCAGCTGCTAGAAATCAATCTTTAGTTATACCTTAACCTAGTTTATGAACCAACTGTAATGAGTGAAGAACTATCATTTGGATAATAAGTCCTTTTGAGGACCGTCAAATCGATCTCAAAGGAGTGACTATATTTTCGTACGTTGATAAAACAAAATCATCACTAAAATAATTTACAGGGCTGAAAAGTCACCACTTGTGGCTGAACACCCAATTTAAATCTTAATAATTTAATTTTAACTCATATTCCAATAAATAGTTATTAAAAAAAAAAAAAAAAAAAAAAATCACTAAAATAATCAATCAAAGCAGTGAGTGGACTATTCTGCCGATTTGATTTGTGCGCAGTTTGTTCAAATTATTATTTTCATCGCTATTTAAACTAAGTTTTCGTAGTGGATTTTCTACGCTTGACGTTCTCAAAATCTTCTGGTTCAGCAAATCAAACACTAGCAAGACAACATTAGGCTTCTACTGGCTTTTTTCCAACTAACATAAGAGCTGTCCTGGCACAAACACGATAAGCGTTTCTCCTCTTTTCAAGTACTTTTAACTAAGCCTTCTGCACTAACTATAAGTGTAACGAGTTTCTTTCAGTTGATTGCGAAATGAAATCTATTATCATGTTTCTTCTTAAATTCGCCTATTTTCCCAGTTATTCATAACAGGTACGTATTTTGTTTACCACTTGTTGAATTTTTCATTTGCTGGAACAGAATTTCATTCCGATTCAGACACTGAAAAAGTCTGAAAGTAGAGGATTAAAGAGGTTTCTTTCTAACTAAAGAAAAAGATAAAAATTGTATTTCACACATTTTGTTCAATATCTTGGAAACCAGTACGCTGTTCATCAAAACATTTCTTTAAGTAGAACTTCAGCGGGAGCGAATAATTGCTCTGATAATCCGATAGCTATTTCAGCAAAAATCATTTCACCAAAAACAGTTGCATCGAATCATCAAATATTATGAAGTGTCTAGGTTTATTTGTTTAGCTTGGTTTACCCAAACGAGCCAGTTATAAAAATAGGGCTACAAAAATTTGGTCGGTTGATATGCCGAAGTAAATCAGTTGTTTTTTAAGAAGGACAAAACTGTTATTTTTTTTGCTATTTGCAGAACACTTTTTAATCTTAGCTGACGTGTCGAACGAAAACACTTTTTTGATATGTACTGGCCTATTCAGGTTTGGTCATTTAGAGACTTCGGTTTTATTTTGTGCTTAAGGCACATAGCCATTTCAATTTTATTCACATTTCGTTTTCGGCTCGTCAGTGCATAACAGTTTATTTTTTTTTTTTTTGGAGCAGAAAAAGGCCAATGGAGCTGAAATATTACAATCTCTCACTCCAGCAGGCATAAAACTTCCTCATCGTTTATATCAACAGATTAAAACAATCCAACAAAGTATTCATCAATGTAATCTCGTTCAAGAGCAATGCAGTTATTCCAACGATTCTCTAAATCCTCGATACCGTGCTTGTAGAAAGAAAAAGGCTTCACATTCAGCAATTGCTTCAGTTGAACTGCTTACCGACGAGCATTTTTATTTTAAGCGATAGTCACTGAGGGCTCGATCTGAACTGTACGGTGGAGGAGGAAGCAATTCGAAGTGTAATTCGTTCAATTTAACCATCGTTGCTAGCGACTTGTGAATCGGTGCTTTGTCGGTGGGAAACAGTCGTTTTTTCTTTGACATTTGAATTTCTTTTTCCATGAATTTGGCATCTAAACGATCTAGCAACGCAATGTAGTTTCCGCTATTGATTGTTTTTCCTTTCGTTAGATATTTGATGAAGATTATACCATGTGCATCCTGAATAACGCAAGCCATAATCTTCCCAACTGAGCGAGGGTACCTTTGGACGCTGGTTCACCGGCTGCAGTCCACTCAGATGGTGATCGTTTTGATTTTGGAGTGACCTGATGGATCCATGTTTCATCCATTGTCACATATCGACACAAATAGCCTGGTAAACGCGGTGCCCACCTTGAAAAGAGTTTCCTGATAGTCAAATGTTCATGCATTATTGTAAATACGCGGCCTTCTGATATCTTGACGGTCTCAGTTTTATTTAGCAGATTTATTCACGTTTCGTCTCTGTCTCTTCGTGTCATTCAGGAGTTCAAATTTTACTGTCATTGCCACACTTGGTAGTTTAACTTAAGCCTCTAAGCAGACGTAAAGTTTACTATGAATCTTAAATGTTACTTAAGTAAAGTAAATTCGTGAATTCGTGGATGAGATGGTTCTTTGCTAGGGAAATGAGAAGTTCACAAAATACGTCAGATCTAATAAGGAAACGAGATCCGAATGTACCTTATTTAAGCATACCAAACATTTAATCCAACTGTTTGCACCGTAACTGAAGCGACTATTAAGTTCAAAACAGACATTAATCGCATTCCTTTTCCACAATCACCGTTTTCGCTGCACCTTCTTCGCGTCATTTGTAAACAATCAATGCGAGAATCGTTCCCAGAATGGCGATTGATTCACAAATCAATTACCTTCTACGTTCATTTTCGTCGCCTCCAGCGACGATAATGTTTATATCTCATCGCTCATGGTTCCCACTAATAAAGATCAATACAAAGGGAATGGAATGAGGGATTATGGAAATGAATAAGACCTTTCCTCGCTGGACATCGAAACAGTATACCCCTCCGTTTAACGGGAAGCTGACCGTGAAATGGTTTAATCTAATGCCTCTTTCACGATTCAACAATCAATCAACCACATAAAAGTATATTCAGGTGGTGACTTGTACTATAAATGCAGCGGAACGGTGCTTAACGAATGAAATATTCTATAGAACCGCGATGTCGGATGTTACTGACAAAGTACACAAGTGTGGAATTCCAAAATAATTAAAGTTTGGTACTGGGTGTTGAATGACTACAAACAGATCATAGCTAATTCCGAAAATATTTCATCTAATCATTTTTCTTTCCTCCTTTCTTCCGTAGGTGCTCTGACCAAGTCCCAGTTCCCGGTGTTTACGATCTACGCCCAGAAGTCCTGCCTGAAGCTGCGCCCATGCGAGCGTGCCTGGTGCATCGACCGAGTGCAGGGCTACAAGCTGACTGGCCACGTGAAACGAACCGCCCAGGTTCTGAACCGCCGCGACTGTCTGGAAATGTGTCTGGGGGAAAACGAATTCACATGCCGGTAAGTAATCAGTAATATCATTAACCACCGATTATTTTCCCGCCACTCGCTGTCGGCGGATTATGCACCGAAGGTGTCACCGTGTGGTCGGTCACAATCGGTCCGGCTCGTCCTGGGAATGGAAAACTTCAAATGCTAGCAATGAGTGTAGTCACAGTGCGAAGAACCGCAACAATCAATATTTCATTTTCTCAGACCCTACACCACATCGAAAACCACTGGGCCGAGGCCAAAGGTTTACCCCTTTTTCAATCTTGTTCCCTCCCGAAGCCATATCGATTACCGCAGATTAAAAAAAAACTCGCACGCCCAATGGCGGCCGCCAGAAAACGATGGCGGACTACCCCCACACCCCGTCAATAAATTGCGCAGCAATGACCGTGCAAAAAAATCCTGGAGCCGAAATTTCGCGTTCAACGTTCAGCACGTGCCCAAGGCCGAATCATTCCCGCCATGGCGGGCGGTAAAAGTAAGACCGACACACAAAAGGTCAACATTCTTTTCGGATTCCTTCACGCCTTCCCCGACGGAAAGATGACCGACGCCAAGAACACCAGATTCTAATCGGACAGAGTAGATCTGTTTGCCTACTTCTATTGGAAGAGAAAATAGCAAATGATTTTACATGGCTGAGGAGTTGATACCAATTTTGCGATTAGGCTAATTGTTCTCTAAGCCACTTATTCCAAGAACACACGCTTTGAAGTTGAAGCGTAAATAGATTGGATGACTGGCGAGAAAAATGTTTCACTTTCGATTAAATTTCAACCCCCTCACTTCTGTGCACGGGAACGGGGGAGTTGGTCAAAGGTCTTCAATTAGGATCCTGCCGAGAGAAGTTCGTATTGCTGGGAGTGATTCGGTTAGGATGATTAACTTGTAATTGGGAATTTGATATGACCGAAATGATGAATTGTTTTTACGTTCCGACACAGAAGATCACTGACCTCCTCCTTCGTGAAGATTCGAGTTTGAATAACATAGCTTTTCCAGTTGAGTTGAACTTTGCACACGTCTTCGATATGCCAAACCATTTGTTTCTCACGACGACGGGGAGCAATCCGATTCAAGACTAACTTTTAAAACGGGTGAATTATTTCTTTGTATGCACTTTTTGTCTCGTAGCCCCTACTATTAAATTTTGACCGGATCGAACTTACGGTTCGGGAGTAACGGGCTAAGATGTTCAAAAAATAGAAAAAAAGTGCTCTCGATTTTCTCAAAGACCGGTCAACCGATTTTCTTGAACTAAAATTCAAATTAGAGTCCGTTTAGTCCCATAACCTGCTGTTGCATTTCATTTGGATCCATTTGGATTTCGGTTCCAGAGTAAGGGGGTATAATGCGTAAAAAATCCAAATAAATGTACTCGATTTTCTCAAACACCGTTCGACCAATTTTCACCACAAGCTTACGTTCAAATGAAAGGTCTGCCCATTCCTTAGAACCCTATCGAGTTTTCTGTTCCTATTCTGGTTGTCTAAAGACGTACTGATAAGTATAAAAATTTCAATTTCAGGACCGTGTTTCTATACATGAAGCGAAATACTTTCAACTAACCGTGCAATGCTTCAGCTAGACCGGTCTAATAGTTAGTTGATGACCAAAGACATACGAATCTCAGTTCTAGATTCCGAAAATATCGGGGAAAAACGCAATCGTATACTTCGAACCGATTTTCACATACTTAGACTCAAATGAAAGGTATTCTGGTTCCATCAAATGATGTAGAATTTTAATTCAATTTACACCGTTTATTTATACCCGACTTTAACCATGTAGAATTTTGTCCGAATCCGGTTCGGAAATAGCGGAGTGAAATGTTTTTTGAAATTTCAACCCGTCATTTAGAGTGGACAATGAAAAAATCGGATTTAATTTTTCTAAATTTGACTCAAAACTGTTTCAATATGGTAGGCTATGAATGTTGCTGACCGAACGAACCGATTTAGGCTATACCGGTTCTAAGTTTTCCGGTTCCAGAAGTAGTGGTAATCAAAAACTCAAAAAATGTAATTCACTCAATTTCTCACAGACGTCTAAAAATTTAGTTTCAAATTAATGGTCTTATAGCTGCTATCTGATTTCATCCGGATCCGACTTCCGGTTCCGAAGCTATGAGAAGTGTGTATAAATTTCGTATCGTCATTTAAACAGGTTTTTCACGTCACTGTAACTCGGAAACTGTTAATTGTACATAATGGTGTCGGAGAAGAAGTCCTAGGGAATCGATTGACAGTATAAAAATAAGTACACTGAAGAAAAAGTCGGAAGCTTTCTCAAAAGTAACTAAAAAACCTGTTTTAATCCACCTAGTGGTGTAATGATGCCTTTCTCATATCAATCATACTATCATATATAATACTGTGGTATTCTTTAAAATAATTTTCGTCGATTCTTGAAAGAATAACCGAAATCGGTTTGTTTGACCGTCTACTGATAAAAACTCTCAATTGGAAAAGATTTTAGGTCGATTAGGAAAACTTTTTAAGGTTTTTCCCCATTTTCAGTGATGGTATACAATTTTTAACCCACTTTACCCTACATTTCCGGATCCGGAAGTCGGATCCGCATGGAATTCAGGAATTACGTATGGGACTACAGGACCTTTCATTTAAATCTAAGTTTGTGAAAATCGGTCGCGCCATCTATGAGAAAAGTTAGAACACATATTTTTGTTTTGCACATTTTACCCCATAACTCCCGAACCGGAAGTCGGATCCAAATAATATTCACGAATTTTGTATGGGACCACAAGACCTTTCATTTGAGTCTAAGTTTGTGAAAATCGGTTCAGCCATCTCCGAGAAAACACACTCACACAGACATTTGGCGTACTCGACGAACTGAGTCGAGTGGCCAACGTTTCGAAGGTTATACCGTCATCTTCCGAAAAAAAAACGACTACAAATATTTTTCGTCAAGTATGGTGTAACATTTAAAATAGTTAGTTGAAAAACGGCTACTCTACAACAAGCACTTCCCACGCACATCGACTTCGATTGAGCACTCACGAAACGAAAAATAAATGTTTTGACGAGAAGCCAATTGACCAAAAGTCCATCTCTTTATTTGAAACAACATCAGTTGGTCGCACCCGCATTAAATAAAAAAACAAATTAACCTTTTAAAATAAAAAAAAACCTATTCTTCTCCTATCCACCTAGTGGTGTGATAATACCTTTCTCTTGACATTCACACAGTCTCGTCAAAGCAATTTTTGCCCATTAAGACAAGTTCAAACTCGAATTTGGGCTCATTTTTTGATACAAATTAATTCAGATTGTTTCGGTTAAATAACAAAAGTATGCTTCAACGCTTTTGTACCGTATTCGGCAACATTTCGCAAACCAAATGTATTGAAAACAACACATTTGAACTTCCAGTTCCGGAGATACCATTGGCCCGATACAATTGTGCGAAAAGAAAATAGTGCTATTTGTCGGTTGCATCACTAATAAGATTATATTTACGGAACCGAAATAATTAGTCATGTGATCATTGAACTTGATCCAGAATCTAACAGCAGCTTTCAAACGAGTATACACTTGCTGAAATCGGTTCAGCCATCTAGGAGAAATGTGAGCAAATAGAAAGTGCGGTTTGTCGGTTACGTCACTTATACGATCATATCTCTGGAGCCGAAAATGTCAACCATTTGATCTTCGAGCTTAATCTACAATTCACTAGTAGCTTTCAAAAGAGCCTGAGTTGGTTGAAATCGGTTCAGCCATCTCCGAGAAATGTAAGCAAATAGAAAAAAGTGCGGTTTGTCGGTTGCGTCACTTATACGATCACATCTCTGGAGCCAAAAGTATCAGCCATTTGATCTTTGAGCCTGATCCACAATTCAATAGCAGCTTTCGAATGAGCCTAAGCTTGTTGAAATCGGTTCAGCCATCTCTGAGATCGTCCCGGGTTGGCAGTTCAAAGCATAAGACGCTGGTCCCGCTAGCCAGTTGTCGTATGTTCGAGTCCCGACCTGGAAGGATTCTTAGTGTCAGTAGGATCCATAGTACTAACCATGCACTGGAAATCTGTTGAAACAGAAAGACCAAATTCCACAAAAGGAATGTAATGCCAAGACTTTGCATCTCTGAGAAAATTGAGCGTAAATCTTCGAAAGGTGCAAACACACAAACACACACTGACATTTTCTGATCCCGGCGAGCTGAGTTGAATGGTGTATAATAGCCCCATAGTAGTGGGCTTCGAGGCTCCAAACGAAAGTCGGGTTTTCCAGTAATTCTATTACCTTTCGATAGAGAACGGCAAAAACGGCTTTCACTTTTTTAAATTATTTTATTTTGAGCCCAAAATTTGATCCTCATCTGATGCTATTTCGATTAGTGTCAATTTAAATTAGAAAATTTTGCAGCTGAAATAATTTTTAGACATTTTCCAGTTCAAATTTTCTGACTAAAAAATAGTCGTCTTGATTATAGAATGATTCCACAGATAAAAAGCAACACCGTTTCAATGAGTTTTCACATACAAGAGTAGTAGTTCTTCACTTTTTCTTGGAACTAATCAAATTAACAACGAATGTGGATTTTTAAAAAAGTTTAAAGTTAAAATAAAATTCTTCCATTTGAACTTGTGAGATCGTTCCTTGAAGATATTTCATATTATTTTTATTTACAATGTCTTATTATATTTCTTCTTACATAAAAAGATGGGCTAGACTAAACTCCGTTGATTATTCGGGGAAGGTTTGATCAATGGATCTATTTTTCTTCGGGTTAAACGCTAAATTAAACTTAGCGCATTCGATTAGTGTCAATTTAAATTTGAAAATGTTGCAGTTGAAATAATTTTTAGACATTTTCCAGTTTAAAATTTTTGACTAAAAAATAGTCGTGTTGATTATAGAATGATTCTACAGATAAAAAGTCATAAAAAGCATATAAACTTAAAGAACTCGGATTGGTAACAAATCATACTGTTTTTTCGTCAAAACATTTATTTCGCATTAACGGCCAACGTTTCGTAGATTGTGAAGGTATAATCTTTGAAACGTTGGCCGCTAACACATAATAAATGTTTTGAAGAGAAAACAATTGACTAAATAGCCATCTTTGATTGAAAACAACATTAATTGGTCGAACCCGTACTAAAATAAAAGGAATTACACCGTTTCAGCGAGTTTGCACGTACAACACTAGTAATTCTTCACTTTTTCTTGGAACTAATCAAATTAACAACAAATGTGGATTTTTCAAAAAGTTTAAAGTTAAAATAAAATTCTTCCATTTGAACTTGTAAGATCGTTCCTTGTAGATATTTCATATTATTTTTATTTACAATGTCTTATTATATTTCTTATTACTAAAAAAGGTGGGCTAGACTAAACTACGTTGATTATTCGGGGAACGTTTGATCAATGGATCTATTTTTCTTCGGGTTAAACGCTAAATTAAACTTAGCGCACGCGTGGAGTTTATAACCGCGTGCAGATATTTCTTGCGAGCGTGCTTAACTAGGACGTATGTAAATATAGTTTAGACTGCGGGATTGGGTATTATTTTATTATTTTGATTAGGGAGTAGATATTGACACTACTTCGTATCGCGTAAGGAGTTGTTGTTCGATTGATGAGTGATATCTTGCCAGTATTACGGCTATTTATTGAAAAAAAAAACAGAACACAAAAAATTAAATGCATGCATTGATAGCGAGCCTCCCGAATACCGGCTGTCTGTAGTTTTGCGAATTTCGAGAAGAAACTGCGTATTTAGTTGGAAGCAACGTATTCTTGGCAGCCGGCTACCCAGAGCAATCAACACATGAGAATATTATTCGGTTCTTTTCTGTTGATTTTTTTCTTCCGAAATTGCTCAGCAGTCTCTCAATGTCTCCACTATTTTACTGATGCAGTAGTTATTTTCGAAATTGTAGTCATTAGAAGATCAGCGGATCGGTAAATCAACTTCTTAGTCGGAACAACGGACCAAACCCCGCTCCGGGATAGTTAAAATTACCAATAACCGCATAGCATACAGCGCACAAACACCGATATCACGACGTTCGGATCAATACATCCGAGGCAGCATCTTCAAATTGGAATGTAAATATATGTTATTAAGATGGGAATCGCCAGCCGGTGAAGAGCTTGCCGATCTTCTTCAGAGATCCTAAATCGTCTGAAAAGCAATTGTTTTCGAAGAGATTATGGTGGCATAATCTCTTTCGGGGGATTAATCATCGGACAAAAATGATAATTCGAACAGATCAGTTAAATGCTATCAGCGTCCAACACTAAAATAATCGTTATTATTTCCAGAGAATGGAGATCGATTACTCGGCAATCGGCCGAATGATAATGCTTGTTTCAATCCTGAATGATTGTTTCGCTGGTCCTACATTGTTCGTATTAGAAAGAAGAAAAAAAAAACCTAACCTGTTGGCCACACACAACAACCCGGGAGTCCCGAGATATCATAACAATCTTTCATTCACACCAAAATCAGATCCGATGGTCGATGTTGGTAATGATGATGGTAATGGTTATGGTGATTGGCAGGCGAATTACTTGTGTCAGTTCCTCTGCCAAGTTCCACCGATCACGGCTTTCATTCTGCAATCCCGCATTGATTGGTCATCGATAAGCCAGCCTGCCTCACTCAAGGAATTGAAATCCCTTCGGCGCAGCTATCTGATATTTCATATTCATAAAATGCAACGATAATGACAGCACGGATGGTCTGCATCGTGGCGGAACGGTTGGCGCATCGCCACCACGTAATTTCAAGTTACGGAAATTTAGTTTATGATTAGACAGAAATAAATCTTTTGCAACGCGTGTTCTCCTATGCCGGATTGTCCATTTGAACTCATTTGAATCGTTAAGTGCAAATGGTGGAACTAAAGTGGTGTCAACTACAAAGTTTCACTAGGAGCTCAATTTGAACTGCTATGCCCTGAAGTATCGAAGACGAGAAGTAATTTTAACAATAATCGAATTGTTTTACTGTTCCTAACGGGAGATTGGTTTCAATCGTGACTGCATAACTTTTCTTTTCGACTAAGGAAAAAGAATGTATAGTGAAAAAACTACCGAATATGATCACATTTCAAAAGTTCGTTACGCATGTTACGCATATTACTCTTATGATTTTATTCGCAGAAAAAAAATTCTCATTGGTCTGTGAAAAATTGAAACGAATTTATTCGGTTCCAATATTTTTCAAGCGGAAAAAAACCAAATTCGTTACTTGAGTAGTGTTTACTCTTACAATATAAGATCACAGGAGCGAGACTGAAAATTGCACCACACCGACCGTGATTAGAGCTGATTTAATACTGAAACACAGTTCGACTGGGTCTCTTGACAAATGTTGAAATGATAATGAAATAACGGAGAAAACCTTAAATTTCCCAAAGTGGATATTCAAGGAATAAATTAAGAAGAAATTATTTGATTCCATTATTTTCAAACCACATTAGTCTTCTCAATTCCAATACAATGCTTCGCTGGGGGGAAACGGGTATAAGTCGACCGACGTATCTTGCTTTTGCTAAGCCCTCCCAAACGAATAAACCTAGACAGATGTGATTTACGTGGGAAGAAGTCTAGTGTGCTGGAGCGCTTTTCTCATATGGGAAGTTTACAGTACAGTAAATGCAGTACGAACCACACATATACGGTGCACTATTTCATCAAGTAGCTCCGGAATATCCGGGAAAGTTTTATGCCAAGATCATGAATTCAAGATGGTTAGTAGATTCGAGTCATGACTCTTTCGATAAGTCTTATTTTTACCATTATGTTTGCCAGTAAAGCATAACAAGGTTTTAACTGATCCTACTAATGTCGTTTTCGCTTGATGCCAAACCTAACCCAGTTTCCACTCTAGCTACTGTCAAACCGTTTGTTTGAAGCTAGTTTTGAACCTAGTTTCAACGTTGTTGAACTGAAAATCGAGTCAGTTTCGAACCTGGTTTTTTTTATATCAGGTTTGCTCAAACCCCCGTTGCTAAGTGCGAACCCAACACAGTTTCGTGAAAAGTGTTTGTTTGATGAAACTACCCTGGGTCAGAGTTCCAGTTTCCTCAAGCGAAAACAACACAAGCAAACTCAAATCTCTTTTTATGAGATATCATTTTGTACGGGTTTTAATGCGAATTTTTAAAGATAAGCGATTTTTTCGTCAAAGTTAAGCGTATTTTTTATAAGAATTTGTTTTGTTCAAAAGTTTTTGAAATAGCACCAGATTTCGTTGCAATTATTTTTATTTGGTTG
This sequence comes from Malaya genurostris, assembly GCF_030247185.1. Classification (NCBI taxonomy): domain Eukaryota; kingdom Metazoa; phylum Arthropoda; class Insecta; order Diptera; family Culicidae; genus Malaya; species Malaya genurostris. The sequence continues at coordinate 30,542,955 of NC_080570.1, forward strand.
ACAATTTCTTGGCATTTAACATTTAAGTATGATTTCGGGAATATGGCCGCCACGACTATTTTTAACCAGGATTATTTTGGAGGTGAAATTTCTGATCACTTTTTCAAGCATTTGAATAAGCTATGAACAGTTTTAATTGAACACAGATTTTGGAAATAAATTTCCACGATTTGAAAACGCTATTCTGGAGTTAACTTATTGATGATGATTTGCCAAACAATACTGAGTAGAGACTGTCGAAACAACTTTCAGGCAATAGAGTAACTCATATTGAATGAAACAAACCTAAAAAAAAAAACCGTTATAAAAACAGTCCATTTTCACATGTGTCGGATTCCCAAAAAATGTTTCTGGCAAGAGAAAGAAAATAGAAAAAAGTGTATAAATACATAATAGGACACAAAATTAAGGTTTTGTTGACTATGGAATGTGTAAAGACCTACAAGACTATTTTTAAATTTGGAATATTTTGGGGGTTTTTTGTTATACAAAAAGTACAAATTTCGTTTCGATTTCTTTGCGTTTCGCCTTCGGCTCATTAGTGCTTAAAGCAGTTTCAATTGAACCGCCATCTCCGCCTAACAGTTCAATTGGAACCGCTGAACAGTAATGGATATTTCACTAGGTGTCATATCCTAACTGATGACTCGACTGACGATTTTTAGATCTTAAGTTCCTCTGCCATTGAAGGCCCTTACACATGTAAGGTAACAGCGTTGAAACAATGCATCGTACATGGACACTGTGTGGCGTCTGGCTTTTATTTCAACTTAGAAACGGGTTCTTTTTCGCAAAACATTTGTTCTCAATCTTCATTGTTCAGGGACATTAGAATTGTAGCTTGTTCATATACAGATTTGAAAAATCTAGGTTTCAAATTTGTTTTGTAGAACTTGATCATTCTGTTTTAGAGGTCTTTGCCGAGAATTTTTAGCGTTCGGTAGCAATCCTACACGAATTTTCGAACTTTTGATCGCACGCTCTTCATCAAGTTCCGGACATCGCATTTTTTTAGACGCTTGAGCCCAATTTTATTTGAACTCCTGCATGTTCACAACTGCCTTATGAGTCTTCTTGAAGACCCTCTTCACGATTACCCAGTAACGTTCGATGGGTCGTAGTTGAGGATAATTTGGTGGTTGATATTTTTCTCAACGAAATTTATACCCTTTTCCGCAAGCCAATTGAAAGTGGTTTTGGCATAGTGAGCCGATGCTAAATCCTGCCAAAACAGTGGAGGTGTACTATGCTTCCTATACAAAGGCAGCAATCTCTTCTGGATACATTCAGATCGATAAATTACTGCATTTATAGTTCCGGTAGTGTAAAAAATGGTTGACTTCAAACCACAGGAACATATTGCTTGCCATACCAGTACCTTTCGACCGAATTTCTCCACTTGAATCGATCTGCCTGCATCGGTCACATCCTCCCCAACGACGACAGTAAAGTATCGTGGACCTGTAAGGGTTTTTGAGTCCTCCTTTACATAAGTCTCATCATCCATCAAAATGCATGCATCCGGACACTGCAAAAGACGCGAATACAATTTCCGGGCCCTTGTTGCTGCTCGCTTCTTCTGTTCTACACTTTGTTTCGAGATTTTCTGCTTCTTGTAGGTCGTCACGTGATTTCGCTTCTTGATACGCTGGATCATTCCGAAACTCGTTCCTGCTTTTTTGGCCAAATCGCGTATTGACATTGATTTATTGTTCATGATTAGAGATACCACTTTCTGGTCCAGTTTCGTGTTGGAAGTAGCTCATCCAAAGAATAGTGTTCCCCAAACTTATTAATGAATGGTTTCAACGCTGGCATGATGAATTCCAACCCGCTTCACCAATTTTCCCATAGTAATACCCTTCTCACTTAGCCATGTGTCCCGAAACTTAATTTTCACTTCCTTTTCAATACGCGACATTTTGAAAACGCAGAATTTCAACCGCACAAACAAGCAAACAAACGAAAGCTGACAGCCAAACGCACAGCATGCTGTGATCTGAGCATAAAAAACCATCACAAATACATGCGTACAACACAAATGGATGTGGATAGCTTATTTTCGACACACTCCTTAACAACATACGCATTGAACTGCCAACTCTGAGAACTGGATCCTCCCTGAATCTATTGATCAAAATTTTCTGAATTCGAATTTTAATTTCATCGTTCGTTGGACTAATTATTGAAAACATCTAATGACAGTTAGCATGATTCGAATGATAGATTTTAATTGCTAGTTCTACCCGAAAAACATTTTAATTTTTTTTAGCACTGATGCATTTTTTCAATACATATCCTAAGAGTTGTACGAGCAAGATCTGATTGTGTTGGTAAAAAATTGGTTTCAGAACTCAAAAGATGTATCTTATTAAACGTTAAAAAGCGTTAAAGATGCTCTGGATAAGGTCTAATGAAATATTGCAAATAAATTCGATAAAAAATTAAGGATTTGGCAAGGCATTTGTCGTTGTGAAAAAAAACCGGGACATTTGAGTTTTTGGTCACTAACTTTAAGGGGAATTGCAGTATATTTTTACTTATTTCGAGCCCCTTGAAAGTTCTTTGAAAGTTTTTTTGATAGCCCAGTAAAAAATCAATAAGTTACCGCTTCGGCACAAGGTCTCTAATCAGAGCTGCAAATTGTCAGTCATGTCAAATGACCTTGACAGGCTGACTAAAATCATCGTCAACTGTAATCGGTACGGTCAAAGTGTCTGTCAAATGAGATACTCGATAGTTCAATGACCAAGTAGAAGTATACTCAGTCAAAGACAGGTGACGCATTTTGTTCTCTCTCTCTCTCATTCTCCTATTCCTTGTTGAAGTAAAAAAAATCCATGAGAGTACTAACACAAATATAAATTGATAAAGTTCATTGTTCTTTGTAAAAAGTCATCGGATTTCGGAGTTTATTGGTGTACATGAATTTAATTCAATGTTTATGCTGCTTGAATCATATTTAGTCACATTGTAATCAAGCAGTGACAGGAGAAATGAAGATAATATCAATCGCATCGGCAATCAATGAGCGTCCAGGTGAGTATAATATCAAGAGAATTTAAGTTATCTCAGACAATCAATATATGATGATTGGTAGAGCTTGGTTGGCAGCAATCCAGTGACATAAACTTTCCAATCTTCGTCGTGCAAAGTTGCTAGTTGATAGTGACATTTAGCAGCTCTGTCTCTAATCAACAACCGCAGCAAAGCTTCTCACACTGAGACCCTGTACAAAATCAGATCTTGCTGTACGAGCAAGACCTGATTTTGTAGAGCGATCTATTTATTTGTAAAAAATGGTTCTCAAGACTCATAAGATGTATCCTATTGAACGTGAAAAAGGATGCTCTGGATGAGGTCAAACAAACAAGATTACAGATAAATTCGCTAACAAATTAATGATTTGGCAAGGCATTTGTCGTTGTGGGAAGAAAATTTGAAATTTCAGTCATTAATTTTATAGTGGAATTTCAGTATATTTTTAATCATTTTGAACCCCTGGAAAGTTCACTCAGTTTCTTTGATAGCCCAGTGAAAATTCGATAAGTTACCGCCTCGGCACAAGGTCTCTAATCAACAAGCGCTTCTTACACTGAGACCCACCAGGTTGAAACAATATATAAAAATGTTCTACATGCGGCAATCTGATAGCCATGTACCAGCCAGCCCTGCGGAGGTAGAGAGAGAGTACGGAATCGTTTTCATCTCGAAATCATTGACCGGACAAAAATGAAAAAAAAAAGCAACCGCGGAGTAGAATGAACTCATCGCTCGGGTTCAACTCCGACTAGCAGGGAGCAGCCCTTTCTCCCGTGGGACTGGGTCCGGTCCGAACGGCAAAAAATATAGAATTGTTCGAAATGACAAAATAGAACTTTTTGTTTTTTTTTGAATTGCCACACAAACGAAATCCCAGAGAAGAAAGACACACAATCGAACTTACGGGTGCCAGTCGCTTCCTTCTCTGCTTGGGTTCATCTAACGGGGTCTCATAAAGCTAAATTTTATCATCATCTTAATAGCGATTTCATGACTTCTGGAAAATGTCGCAGTCCATTACTTGCACCGCAGCTGTGCAGTTCGTGGCCCCCGGGGTGGCGCACACAAGAAATTTTCTATGAAAATAAAAGTAAATCTTTGCGGTTGAACACGATGGGAAAACGGTTTGCTCGGTTAGCCGTCGTTCGTTCGTTCGTTCGCTCACTCCGTGCCATCATCGGATGTCGTCGTAGAACAAAGAACTGGATCTTACTGGAAGTCCAGGAAAAACGAATGTGTAACATGCAGCAAATTTATTGTTATGATTACAACCCAAACAACTCCACCGTTTACACTAACAACATCGGATATTGCTACTATTAAGAGAAACCTCTAGTCTTTACACCCCCTGCCCCCCGGATCCTCCCCTCCCCGAACCCAGTTTGCCAGTGCCGATCATCAACCAGCAACCAGCAAATGGTGTTTGGTGGTCGGCATGTAATGGATCTACGTGCGCGGATTGTGTCGCTCTGCCTCCCTTTTTTGTCCACAGAGGAAACTACCGCACCGCTCGGTGCATTCCTCGGCGAAAAAGTTCCAATCCCGCAACACACCACCGCCGCCGCCGCCGCCGCCACCGCCGCCGCCACCGCCACCGTCGTCATCACCACCGGAGGTAGCGATGTTTTCTGGAAAGAACATTTTTGTGGTGCGCGGCCAGAGAGCGCACAACTTGATGGGCCAAAACTACTACTGGCGCGGCGCGAGTGCGATTTGTGGACAACCACCGCCACTCAACTGTTGTTGCACAGTTGCAGCAGCAGCAGCAGCAACAGCAAAGCAAGAACACGGCAAAGCAATCACACAGGTCGTTCCCTCTTTTGCGCGGGTTCCCTTTCCTGGAAGTGCTGCATTTTGCGGACTCCGACTGAAGCCAGTAATTTCCTGCTTGTTCAAAAACAAGTGCCTGGGAAGTTTAGGCAGCAGCAGCAGCAGCAGCAGCAGCAAACAAAGTCGGTTCAGTTCAGTGGCCCCGCGAAAGTACACAAAACAGAGGGCAGCACTCTCTCGCGGGAGCACAGGCGCGCGCGCGCCCGTTGAGCACAATTGCAACAGTTGCCCTTTTATGTAATTTCTGTCAACTCGATCACTTTTTCCACTCTTTATGCAAATACCAAAGACACCAGGCTGTGACGGCGGCTGCGGCTGCGGCCCCAGCGCTATCCGTCCAAAAATGGTTTGGTGAGTAGAATGGTTCGGAGGTCGGAAGTGGTGGCAGCGAGCAGCAGCCAGCGTCGGTTTTGAATGGATATTCTAACAACCAGCTCATTATATCGCGCATCTTTCTCCGCGCGAATCCCGCCGGTCGGTCGGAGGTAGAATTCTCAACCCACGTACCACACGAGAACGCCGCGCCGTGGGGGCCATTGAAATAGCTCAACACCAAACATAACTGCGCGACCGCAGCTTGCCACCGCGACCCGGGCGGTTAATCCTCTCGAGTCGAGTAGCTCCTCTGCTCAACAAAACGGAAGTCAGTAATCTGTTGGCTGAGGTTATTCGATTTTTTTCCATTATGCAACCAGAAGCTTAACTGAGACAAATCAAATCCTTATTACGTCGTCGTGGCTGAGTAAATCGTAGGGTCGTAATAACAATAATAATCGATGGGTTGCACGCACAGCACGCACGTCCGGAGTGCTCTACACTGGAGTATACCAGCGGCATTGATACGTTTAACAGTTTATGGTTTTTCATTTTTTTTTAACAAGAACGAGGGTTTCATGTAATGATAGAGCTGAAACAAATTGGATGGCGTTGCATCAAACTACTGAAAGGACGGGATACAATCCGTCTTATTGTTACGATTCTTCAGTGTATAACAGGTCAAATGTGTCTCTCCAATACACTCAGTAATAGGTTTTGGTTTCAGTGTAACTAGTTTGAAAAAACCTAACGATTCAAATTGAACTACTAAGTAACGTTAGCAGTCCTCTTTGAACTGCTATGCACTAATGACTCGAAGACGAATTGTACAAAATAAGATTTAGATTGATTGTTGTTGTGATATTGCAACTGTAGAAGAGAGTCGAAGAAACAGATATCGATATGAAATCGATCCATTGATTATAAGCCGACACTGAAGTGACTATTTGTACATCGCCTAATCATTCAAATAATTTTTTTTAGTTCAAATGTTATTATTGCATAAAAAATGTTCTTCTATAATATTTTAAACCAGCTTTGCTCAAGTGGTCCGCGAACACCCGGAGGACGTGAATTATAATATAACACATGGGCTGAAAAGTGACCGGGCCTAACAAAGAGAGCACAATTTTTTTGGTTCAAAATTAACTTTACTCATCAACATAATCTCCATCAAATGCAACGGCAATCATCCCAGCGCCATTCTAACATTTCAATACCACTTTTGTAGAACGATTTATCTTTGGCCTCAAAATAGGCCTTTAGTTTCAGCAATAGCCTCTTCATTCGTGCGAAATTTTTTACCGGAGAGCATTTTTTCAGGTCTGCGAACAGCCAGTAGTCGCTGGAAGCCAAATCTGACGAATACGGTGGATGTGGGAGAAATTCTAAGTTCAATTCTATTCGGTGCGTTGTCTTGATGAAACGATTGTTGTGTGCATTCGGACCGCTTTGGACGAGGTTCACCAGTTGATGTCCATTCAGATGACAATCGTTTTGATTCTGGAGTGAAATGATGAATCCATGTTTCATCCATTGTCACATACCGACGCAAAAATTCCAAACACTGTTTAGAAAATGGCCAAACATTGCTCAGAATCATCAACACGCTGTCGTTTTTGGTCAACAGTGAGCAATCATCGGTGTCTCTACGACCGCGTTTGTAATCAGCAAACCAACGTTTTATTATTCTTTCTGATGGAGCGGAGTCTCCATAACACATTTCAAGCCATAGCTTTGCTTGAACGGTATTTTTTCCCATCAAGAAGTAACAGTTCGGCTGAAAAGTTCGTATCGTTTAATAGAAACACACATTTTTTTTGCCAAAATTCGTTTTTATTATTCAACATAATTGCCATCAGAGGCGATACAGCGATTACAGCGATCTTCCAACTTATCGATACCATTTTTGTAGTACGATTTGTCCTTTGCCTCAAAATAGGCCTCAGTTTCAGCGATTACCTCTTCATTGCTTCTAAATTTTTTACCAGCGAGCATTCTCTTGAGGTCTGAGAACAGGAAAAAGTCACTGGGGGCCAAATCTGGAGAATACGGTAGATGAGGGAGCAATTCGAAGCCCAATTCGTTCAATTTCAGCATGGTTTTTCGTTGTTGTTTTTGATCGATTGTGAGCTCACGCGGCACCCATTTTGCGCAAAGCTTTCTCATATCCAAATATTCGTGAATAATATGTCCAACACGTTCCTTTGATATCTTTAGGGTGTCAGCTATCTCGATCAACTTCACTTTACGGTCATTGAAAATCATTTTGTGGATTTTTTCACGTTTTCATCGGTAACAGCCTCTTTTGGACGTCCACTGCGTTCATCGTCTTCGGTGCTCATATGACCAGTACGAAATTTTGCAAACCATTTTTTGGCGTCGGCGGCACTTTTTTTCATCAAAAAGTAGTGTTTCATCAACACACGAAATTCCTTTTTTTCCATTTGGATTTCCTCTTGCAGAAATTATTGCGATATAAAGATTTACGTACCTTCTAAAAGTAATCCCGCAAAAAAGAAACCCTCAATTGAACACGCGAAAGGCAATGGATGTGGAATGTTGTCGTAAAACTATTTATTTTTCCTGCAAACTGCTTTTGTAACAGAAAACATCTAGTTTTGTTTATTTTATGTTGCGCAATCTAATACAAATGCATTGAAGCAGTGTTGCTAACTTTTTTATTAAAGAATTAAAATCTACATTCATAAAATGTAAGCAATTTTCCACCAAACGTTGGTGAAAAATTGATCAAAACTAATATTTCATCCAAAATGTCAGGCTTAACATTCATTTGAGAATAAATTATTGTTAGAAAAGATTGTTTGAAACTCAATAGTGCAAGCCACTTCGATAAACTCGTTGCACTGCATATACGAATACATAGATCTATGACATACGTACCAAATAAAATGTACGTAATACACAAATTACCAACACAAGTGAACTTGGTTTACTCTTGATCCTTAAAACACGAAATTGTTTTTGATCCATTGTTTTGAAAATTACAAAAGTAGCGTCACTCTTAGCACTATAACTTACAAACTAATGAAAAGAATATCATGAAATTTTAAGAGCTATCTTTTAAGGGTTAGGTATTAACTGGAAAGAATAATGACTGCAACAAAACTAGCGCCATCTATGTGTTAATCCCGGAACTTTTCAGCCCATGCGTAATTTAGGTTTTATCTTTATGTTACTTGTCAAATATAGATTCTTCAAGTGAACTGTTGTGGCATCTTGTCAAATTTGGCAAAAGAAACTTCACTGAACCTTATTGAAATGTAGTTCAGGTAGGGGTAGTACTCAAACCACCTCTTGCTAGAACATCTGTCGAATCTGTCGTTTTATGGACGCTGAAGAGTAGCAGAATGCGTACGCAGCTGTTAACTCCTTGCGCGATCACCAGTTTTTAACCAAATTACTAAGCCTTACAGAACGAACGGCAATCTTTTCACATATGTTTTCTTTAAACATTATTCCGACCCAACAGTGTTAGATTCTTTCTTGATTGACCACAACAACTTCCTGTCAGTTAATAATTTGTTGTTCCGGCCTGATGTTGGCTTTAAAGCTCTCTAAACCGCTTGATCCAAAATATATCGAAGCCTATCACTGAATTATTATTCAAGGAATGATCCTACCGCATTTTCAACCGTAACAACAGGTTGGGACTCCACAAATCAGATCAAAATTGGCTCAAGTAACACGTTTCCCGTCTTATTCGAAGATTGAGCCTTGTTTCAGTAGTGAATTGAGATAACGGATAGACAAGATTACGAGCTTTGTGTAGTTTTTTTTAGCCTAATTATACTAGTTTATCAGTGGAAATTATCTCCCAAAAAGAAGAATCAGTGGAACTATTTGTGTTGAATTCATGATAGTTCATTTTTAACGGGGATTTCCGAAGTTTTTATGCGATTTTTTTTAAAGTTATGCGGTTGTCTCGTTTTGTCTCTCAACTCTGAATCTTAGAAATATTTCGATTTTTGCTCAAAAAAAATATTGTTCGAGACTAAACCGGAGTTCGACGTTTCAAGCATTTCTAAAACATTTTCGATTTCAGATATCTAAAATTTTTCGATTTCGGAAATCTCAACATTCTTCTAAATTCCTAAATTTCAATGTTTGTCTTTCTCTATATTAAGAAATTGGACTTACTGAAAAAAAACAACTTTCGAACGAAGCCTCGGTGACCCAGAGTGTAATATACAAAAGGACTCAGCTCAACGAGATCGGAAAATGTCTGTGTGTGTGTGCACTTTTCAACGAGTTTTTTTACCGCGCAATTTTGTCAGAGACAGCTGATCAAATTTTAACAAACACTAAGAAGCTCTAGGCTCGTTTGAAAGCTACTATTGTGCTGTTGATCAAGTTCGAAGCTCAAATGGCTGTGATTTCTGGTTCCGGAGATATGCTGGTATAAGTGATGTAATCGTCAAAACGCGTTGTTTTTATCACCGTGCAATTTTCTCACAGGCGGCTGAATAAAATTTAACAAGCTTAGGCACCTTTGAAAGCTACTTTTGAGCCATTGATTAAGTTCGAAGATCGCATGGCTGTGACTTGCACTTCCGGTTTTATAATGGTATAAGTGACGTAACCGACAAAACGCGTTGTACTCTTACCCTTTCTGAGAGCCATTCTGTCGCACCGATTTTCTCAGACTTAGGTTAGTTTGAAAGTTACTATTAGACTGTTGATCCAGTTCAAAGATTAAATAACTCCGCTTCCGGTTTCGGAGATATAATGGCATAAGTGACGTAATCACACCACTAGGTTTGTTCAAACAATTTTTTGTCGAGATAACATCAGATTACAATGTTTCATGAATTTTTGAAAGCCTTTGACTACATGTTTTTGATAGTTTTGCGTTTTTTACGCAGATTTCCCAAGTTACGCCTGTTTTCTTTGTGGGGTACGTATCTTCCGCGTAAAAAAAAACTGTTCAGTGTATAAATGGTTAAACAAGATTAACATAACTGTAAAATGACCTTCTGTTGTTTAATCGATCCTTGAAATTGCTCTGTCATTGAGCTACCCTGAACAAAACTAGAAATCACATATCAGAAGCAACAAAATGGTCGTTTTACCAAAAGCGGGTCTTACTTGTTCCAAAACAATGCACTCGAAATGTTTCTGTCGTTAAAAAACTTCTATGGTCTTCCAGTTCCAGCAAATTCTACTGAACAAAGAAATTTCATGATAATTCTAAAGTGATCTCACTGCAGCAACACCTGTTCAATCCGCTAGTCGTTCTGTCCAATCTGTCACCTTTTTCTTCGCGAAAGCGAAATCTATTCCGAGAGCACCGGAACCAACAAAAAGCGTCAAACTCATTCGCGATCCGAATGTTTTGGTTTTGTCATTCCGGACGTCGCGAAATGCTTTACCATTATTCCCGGTGAAACGGTTATTCCATGGATGTCGCGACGTTTGTTGTTGTTGTTTTGTAAAGCTGCATATTTAATAATGTTTAATTGCCACTTTTAGCACCGTCGATTTGTCGTCGGATGAGGATGAAGACCTTCCGAAAGAAGTTTTGTGTTTTGTGTCCCTCCGCACCGCATCATGTCGATTGCGATGAAAATGTGAAGAGGTTATAACTTCAGGCTGCAAAAAGACCACCAGCTCGCTCGCGAGACGGGACAATCTGTCAAGAAGATGGTAATCTCTGCGATGCAAGCAACTCTATTATTCATTTTAGTTCCGTTTTTCACGGTTTTTGCACGGATCGTGCCATTTGTCGTAGGAAAATTCTTGGCCTGGCACAGCATTCAAACAGGAAAATCGAAAACATAAGCGAGATGAAGAATTACTGATTATCGGAAAGGAACAAAAGTTTCAGTTAACTATCGAATCCATACAGTGCTGCTTCGATATCTGTTAGAAGAGGATGCCATGGTCTACAGTGGGATCCATTTTACGACCACAAGTCCTATGTCAATTGTTCGAACATCCCCGTAGGACTGGTTCTGGTGGTTTTTTTTTCAAACGAAATTGTGACTTTCTTGAAAAATATGGTAAAAAAAATATGTGAATTATTATCAACCGTTAACCGTCATTGATTTTGACAATAGTTGTGTAGTCCTACGTCAACAGTTCGAGAAATCCTGTGGGGCTGTTCCTTGTAGTTTTCATTTCAACTAAAACTATTAACTACAACTTTCGTACATTTTTTTCTGTTTTTGTTCAAAAACTTTAACGGTGGAAGTGCTCGTCTTTTGAGGCTCTTCACGTATCAATCTGTATCGCAATGTCGTCAAATGGAGGATAGTATAGAATTGCCTATTTGAACATTCCCCGATTTAAACAGATTTGCAAACGTAGGACCGATCGTTGTCATGCTGTAGAATCACTGTTTCGTGCTTTTACCGTTTGTGCTGTAGCCATATTTTGTGCACAACGCTTGGTTCAATCGCCTCCATAGATTTTTGCTCTGCTACAACGACTTATAATAACAGGCTCCGCTCTGATTTTACTAAATTAAAACCAAAGACATGATCATATAAGTGACGTAACCGACAAGACATACTGTTTTTTTTTCTATCCGCCTAAATTTCTCAAGCATGATTGATTTCAAAATTCTTTGGCTCGGTTGAATGTTACAATTAATTGAATTATTAACCAAGTTCGAAAATCAAATTTCTGACACTTTTGGTTCCGGATATATAATGGTATAAGTAACGTAAACGACAAACGGTACTGGCTTTCTATTATCTTGACTGTCTCGGAGAACGCTGAGCCGGTTTCAACAAGCTAAGGCTCATTTGAAAGCTGCTGGTTCCAGATACATAATGGTATAAATGATGTAACCGACACACCGGCTAACACTTACGCTTCCGTGAACGTTACCGAAAACGCGACGTAAGCGTTGAGGCATATTTTTAAAACATTACCCGAATCTGACAAGTTTTAAAACTAACCTGAATACTTTCAAAAATTATTCGTATAAAAAAAAGTTATTTTAAGGGCTGAGGCCAGTAGGTCGCCTTTAACCACGTGTCTCGCTCTGCGTATTACATTTCTCTCCATGCTCTCTCGCATTTGTACAAAATGACTCTCGATGGGCCGGGTGGTGACCAGAAAACTTTCGATATTTTCGGATACAAGTTTGCATAAAATAAAGTTACCGCTTGTTTGGCAGCCTTTCTGAGTTCGATTTTATTTCTCTCTCATTTTTCGTGGCGCTTGCATAGAAATCGACTTACCTTCACGAAAATAACATTCATTTCATTTTTAGCGCGACAACATATATGTTTTTATGCACTAATCGCATCTAAATTAAATTTCCTAGACATTGTCAGGATAGATTTTTGATCCATGCTTTTGAAGGTGAGATATTCAATAAACAAGTTGAATGACGGCATTTTCAGCTATGCAATTCTTCCTTCAGAAAAAAGACTTTCCCGATCGCTAAAGTCAATGAATCATTCTGAAATTTCAACAGAATAATCTAAACTAATTTTCTAAGAGATTATCAGTTGGGTATTTTTATATTCGTCATCGTTTCTGAGAAAATTAAATTTGAAGCATGAAAATAGCCCGCTAAAGCACCCTAAAACACACTGGCCTCAGCCCTTAATGACAAAAGGAAGGAATAAACTTTTATAATATATGCGGGTGGGTAATGTCAGAGACATAACTGGAGGACGTGAATACCAACAAAACTGGTATGCTGTTTTCACATTTCCGAATACCAATACACGCGCGTATTAGATAGCTTGAGTGTGTGAGTGTGTGCATCAGTACTAAAGTATGACTTATTGACGACAAACTTATTCTACCGCACAAATAACGCTGAACGAATGAGAGTTAAAACAATACAACAAACAATGCTATAGTTCCTTCTTTGGAGATTTACATTTAAGTTCTGTGGAGAAAAACTTTGCATAGTTCTTTGGGAATGTTTTATTGGTTCTATTATAAACCGATTTGTGAAATTTACCGATGTCTACAGCTGTTGAGAATTTTTTTTCCATTTCATTTATACCAAAACCTTAATCTATAAGGGAACTGAACTGAATTAAATAACCTAATTCGGAACTGGAATCTGGAACTAGCTCCGAATTCAGTTACAAAATTTAGGTTTGGAATCCACATCAATAATTCAGTTCAGAAAGAGAGCTCCAGAATTCACAACAAAACCCAAGATCCGAATTCAATTCCTGCATGCCTATTCTGAATTTTCGAAATGAATTACGAAACTGAATAAAATATGAATTAATAGCTGAAACTGAATTCAGGAATTAAATTCTAGTTCAGTTCAAAAACTTTAATTCTGAATCCAGAACTAAAATTCATATCTTGAATTTCGTTCCAGAATTGATGCTGAATCAGAACTCTGGATCAGTATCAGTTCAGTTCCAAAATCTAGTCAAGAAACCCGTTCCAGGGTCTAGAATTAGGATTCAGTTCCAGAGTTTTAGTTTTAACTTTAGAGCCTGTATTCTTGAACTACATTCTGGAACTGAAACAGAAAGGTCATTTAGTCGAAAGTCGTTTCGCCGAAGAGGTCATTTCGCCGAAAGGGTCATTTCGCCGAAAGCGTCATTTCGCCGAAAGGGCCATTTCGTTTACATCACATAATAAATTGGAAAACTGCAAATTCTGATTATTCATCAAAAACATGAATTTGTTTCAATATCTCCTGAATAATTGATGTGGCGCAGGCAGCCAAATAACCGAAGTCAAGATGGCCTGATCTACTCAGGGCTAGGTTTCTTTGTTTTAGTGATGTCCGAACGAGCGATATTTTTTTTATTTGCACTCAGTTATCGGGAAATACTGCAAGCAATTACCTAGTAAATACTCTAATAAAGTCAACCAGTTTTCTTGGGAATCCCGTTCTGAACAAACTTATTCCAGAAAAATATGGCGCTTGCATAGAAATCGACTTACCTTCACAATAACTGAGTGAAAATGATAACTGAGTGCAAATGAAAAAAATATCGCTCGTTCGGACATCACTAAAACAAAGAAACCTAGCCCTGAGTAGATCAGGCCATCTTGACTTCGGTTATTTGGCTGCCTGCGCCACATCAATTATTCAGGAGATATTGAAACAAATTCATGTTTTTGATGAATAATCAGAATTTGCAGTTTTCCAATTTATTATGTGATGTAAACGAAATGGCCCTTTCGGCGAAATGACGCTTTCGGCGAAATGACCCTTTCGGCGAAATGACCTATTCGGCGAAACGACTTTCGACTAAATGACCTTTCTGTTTCAGTTCCAGAATGTAGTTCAAGAATACAGGCTCTAAAGTTAAAACTAAAACTCTGGACATAAAAATAAAATTTAAAAAATCTGTCTTTCTGAATTATTTCAGAAGTACGATTGTAGTTCAACAAAACGGGAGTAAACATTATCATTTTTCATTTTTTTTTTTACAATTTTTATTCAGGCCAATTTGCGTATAGCTTTACGTGGCCGATTTACCCATGTTTTTGTTACATAATATTATTTTTTTATTGTTGGATCTCGTTGTCACCCTTCTTCTAGGGGGAGAGGAGCTTCCATTCCCTTCTAGCAAAGATTGGAGGTCATTTTGTCCGTTGCATCCATTGCTACATCGTTGGAGTTGTGAGTGGTTTCTGTTTCCTTGTTTTCATTGTTGATCGCAGTCTTGGGTTCATTTGCAGTTGCTGTAGATGCGCTTTGTACATTGATTGCAGTTGATAGTTGGTTAGATGGTGAAGGTGTTTTTGAAACAGGAGCACTGCATTCACTACAGGGTCCGGCACTCGAAGTGTAACCAATTAAAAAGGCCATAAATTCAGTTTGGAAAATTACTTTTACTTAATTCAAAGTACAAAATGTGTAAAAATAATACAAAATTCAGAATCAATTCACTTTTGCTCGATATGACCACCTTTTGCCTTAACTATGGCCTTGAGACGGTCAAAAAACGAATCGCAAGCAGCCCGAATGTGACTTGCAGGTGTATTTTGGCCCACTCGCGGACAATAACTTTTTTCAGCGCCTCGAGACTGGTGTATCTTTTAGTTCGGACTTTGCTCTCCAAAATGGCCCAAAGAGAATAATCCATTGGATTCGCATCTGGTGAATTCGAGAGCCATTGTGTGGACGTGATGAAGTTCGGAACGTTGTTTTTCAGCCATTCTTGGTTCACTCGAGCTTTGTGAGACGGTGCCGAGTCCTGCTGAAACGTCCATGGTCTGCCACCGAAATGTTTGTCTGCCCACGGCTTCAAAGCAACCTCCAGAATACTTTCCCGATAATATGTCGCATTTACCTTGACGTCAGGCTCGAAGGTCTGAAGTTGGTTACACTTCGAGTGCCGGACCCTGTAGTTTCCGTTGTTGGGTGGTTGTCCTTGGTTTTGTTTGTTTTCGCAGTTTCAGTGCAAGGTTTACCGTAGTGTGCAGGTTGTTCACAAAACTGGCATGTAACCAGCTGATTTTCATAGGTAATCATCGTTTTACATGGATGTGTCCCACCTTGACCACAAATGATGTAAGATGGAATTGCCTTACGTAGATGCATACGTACCACTCGCACGCCATTCCGGATACCGGGGAAAAAATTCCGCCATACTTCCCTTTCGATGGAAAGGACTTCACCGTACTGCGACATATTCTCCCGAACGTACTGATCGGTGACCTGCGGGGCAAGGTCATGTACGCGTACTTCTATGGCATTGTCCACCATGTATACAGGGATTTTATATTTAACATTGTCATGATCAATACTGTGCACCCCGTTATTAACCGAAGCAAATGCAATTGCATCTTTTTCACGTTTGAACATAATGTACACACAGTCTCATTTACATCTTTAACGTTTAGATGCATTCGTTCCTTAAGCAAGATTTCAATTTCGGTTGCTGCTGGTCTAACTTTGCAGCGCTTGAAATCAATACAAATTGAACTTGGCCTTGTAGGCCAAGTTTCTGGCTTTGTTAAATCGTATTTGCCCATTTCGTACTTGCTATTGTTCACTGCACTGTATTGTCTTTGTTTCTGTCGTGGCGACCGTAAGAAATTTTCGACTGTGTCGGATGCGATGCGAGCACAAACTGATCATTTTTCATTGGTCTTTATTTCAATTCTATACCAATCACAATATGAAGACTATTGAAGAATTCAGCGAAATGACCCATTCGGCAAAATGACCCTGATCCATTTTTATTTGGACACAGATTTGAGTCATTCGTGTGAAATTCAGACATTCAAGCTTTTAATAACTTTGGATTTACGTTACTTATGAACTGCATAATTGTTTGGCTGTGTGGATTAGGAATCGGGTTCTCCATTTCGACCACTGGTTTTGGTATTTTTGAATATGTTATCATATTTTGCTTCAAAAAGACGAACATATTTCCTTTGAAAAAGTCCAAAATTCAATATAAAAGGAAGTTTATTTGCAGCTGAAGCAGTTTTCACAGACGAAATATCAACGCCCAACGCTGAAGCAAGAAGCTCCTCTGGCGGTCGGCCAGAATCTTCATCTAGCAATATCTTCGATTCAGTGTCAGATTTCCCGCAAAAAAAAAACGTTTGTTACACTGCCATCTATTGACAAGTAAAGGAAATTCAATTGAGGCGCAAAAAGTTCAACAATAAATCAGATCTCACGCAGAATTAATCCGGGCCATTTAACTCAATCGTAGGCTAGTTCTTCCTCCTACTGAGTGCGATTTGTTACTGCAACTATCAACGAATACATCTTCCAAAAGCACCCCTGCTTGACCACTTCAGTGATTGCCGTTTTTCTCACCCGGTAGCTTGGTACGGAAAACTAGAACAAGGCCACCGTGTCTTGGGGATATAATCGCTGATCGTAGATAAACGCCCTTCGTCTGCCTGTCGATCTCATGTAGATCTCCCATTTCTCCGGCTAATCATCCCGACTAATTTGGTCGTCCGTGCGTCGTCCGGCACGGTCCCTGGAGATAACACACCGAGCGCGTAGGCAACAGTTCCGAGTAGTCAAGATAGACCCCGGCTTATCTGAACCGCAAAGCCGCAACCTAATCAATCGAACTGGTTTTTCGAAATTGAGCACATTTACCTAATCTCACTCGACATAGAATGCAGTGCGCGAGCAGGGAACGATTGAAGTGCAGATACGGACACAACAGCAACAACAACAAAAAAAAGCGCGGGCGATCCCGAACGAAGATACGGAATCGGGCGCGCTCAATTCTCTGCAGGAAGAAAGACCTTCACAAGTGCACAGTGCCTAACTGTAAAGCCTTTCCTCGCAGCATGCCAGCCTGCCTGTTGCCAGTGTTCGATTTCACCCCACAGCCTACTCACTCACAGATTCACTTGTTAAATATTTATTTAAGCAATCAATTTAAATTACCTTTCGCGTACTTCTCCTACGGGTTCGGATCAGATGATCTAGTCCGTATGCTTACCAGGGGGGCGCACACACCTCCCGACAGTTCGACCACTAGAAGCATATCTTAAACGGCGCGACTCACTCCGGCAACAAACTTGTAGAAGTTTATCTGGCTTATCTTCCCACTACTTTCGGATGCCTTGCCTTGCCTGGCCGGCAGGCTTCCTGTCCTGGGCTGAGCCTTCTCCGGTAGACTACTACTCGCGTCGTAACAAGCCGAATCGAGCGAAAATCAGCACCTTTTATTACACTTGTAGGCTTCGAGGTCGCCCGCACCAGGGACAGACTGTCGGCAGCCTAATCTAATTTATTAGCGTTTTTCATTCTGCTGATCCATTTGCGAAAGCGAGACTGAGATAAACTTTCTGCTCCCCGAAAGGTTTGGGGCCGCGTCGTCGTCGTCGTCGTCCTCGTCGTTGTGTGAGCCTTCTTCAACCAGGCAACAACAAAACCGTACACCCAATCGACCGACAGATCCACCTGAAAGGGATCTAATCAATAAAATTAACATTCTATCAGTGCAGTCCAATTTTCCGGACTGCATTCAAAACGGACCGGTCTCGGTAAAAGTTTAATTTGTCAGCCAGCCAGCCAGCCAGCCAGACCCGCGGATTAGCATTTCTTGGCAGCGAAAAAAAAAAGAAAGAAAAAAAACGGAGCAACCATCGCCGTGCAGTACACCCCAAGAAATTACCACACAATGTTAATGTTATGATAATCCCATTGCTACTCGGTGACTACTGTACTCTGCCGACTGCTAAGGAGCAAATCCCGATGGGGTGACGATTCGATTCTTGGAATGTGAAACCGAGCAGCAGCAACAGCATCATCAGTTTGCACCCGTTACTTGGTATAGTTGGGTAGCCCCACGAGTGTTTCGAGAGCTGAGGCGTCAATTTGTCCCTTTCTGGAACCACGAAGCCCACTCCCGCGGGACAAACAGCTCCGGTGAGATTCGCACAAAGAAGAAAGGGTCTTGCGTGTGTGTGTGTGAATGTCTTTGATTATGTCATGTTTTTGTTTGCCTGCCCGGTGCAGTGACACTAGCGGATTGAAGTATTTATTTGTCACTTTTGTCGTGTCGAGAGCGAGCACCTGCACCTGATTTACTATTCCGAGCTCCCGAGTGAAAGAGTGAAGCAGCGGCGGACCACGCGTAGGCAGGTCAAGCGCAGTAAAGGGTGTATTCGATAAAATTGGAACACACAAATTTACTCAGCTTTTTGATGATTGTCCACACGCTACTCATCAAATTTTGTACAACCGATTTTACCAGTATTTTTGCTTGTCTCCCTATTTTCCTACAATTCCATTTCTGTTTAAATAGTTTTGGGATGTATATGAATTCCATTTCGTAAAGGTCCGATAAATTTGGTGGGTTCAAATATTTTAGCACAAAACTGACACCGTTCGATTGCTTCAATAACTACTTTCCTACACTTTTCGAGGGTAGTAGTAGTCGGAAGCTAAATCAACCCAAATCAGAGAAGATCTTTTGTGCTTCCGGAGACCTTATCAGCCGTTTCTTCAAGCAGTCTTACGATTGGCCATTTCGAGCTGGTTTTCGAGCAGTTTTCCATGTAGTTATTCCAAGTAGTTTATCGAGCAGTTTTTTCGAGTAGTTTTTGTTAACAATTTTTAAAGTAGTTTTTCGTGCTGTTTTTTTTTTCAAGTTGTTTGTAAAGTTTTCCGAGCAGTTTCTAAAGCAGTTTTTCCAAACAGTTTTTCAAGTAAATTTTTTGATCTTTTGTACCTCTGGAGACCGTATCAACATTTTTTTCAAGCACTCTTACGATTAACTTCTGCGAGCAGTTTGGCAAGGAGTTATTCCGAGCAGTTTATCGAGCAGTTTTTGAGTAGTTTTTCGAACAATTTTTTAAGTAGTTTTTCGAGCTGACTTTTTCAAGTTGCTTGTCGAGCGGTTTGACGAGTAGTTTCTTCAAACAGTTTTTCTGAACAGTTTCTTCAAATAGTTTTCCGAGCGGTTTTTCAAAGCAGCTTTTCCAAACAGTTTTTCAAGTAAATTTTTTTATCTTTTGTGCCTCCGGAGACCGTATCAACATTTTATTTTTCAAGCACTCTTATGATTAACTTTTGCGAGCGCAGTTTGGCAAGGAGTTATTCCGAGCAGTTTATCGAGCAGTTTTTGAGTAGTTTTTTGAACAAATTTTTAAGTAGTTTTTCGAGCTGACTTTTTCAAGTTGTTTGTCGAGCGGTTTTTTGAGTAGTTTCTTCAAATAGTTTTCCGAGCAGTTTTTAAGAGCAGCTTTTTCAAACAGTTCTCCAAGTAATTTTTTTGATCTTTTGTGCTTCCGGAGACCTTATCAACATGTTTTTCAAGCAGTCTTACGATTAGCTTTTTCGAGTAGTTTTACAAGTAGTCATTCCGAGCAGTTGTTCAAGCAATTTTTTCGAGAGTTTTTTAAACAGATTTTTATGTAGTTTTTCGAACTGTTTTTATTAAGTTGTTCCACGAACGGCTCTTTGAGTAGTTTCTTCGAGCAGTTTTTCCGAGCAGTTTCTTCAAATAGTTTTCCGAGCAGTTTTCTAAAGCAGTTTTTCCAAACAGTTTTTCAAGCAAAGTTTTTGGAGATGATTTTTTGTGCTTCCGGAGACCTAATCAACATTTTTTCCGAGCAGTCTTACGATTAACTTTATCGAGTAGTTTTTTGAATAGTTTATTAGGTAATTTTTCGAGCTTTTTTATTAAGTTGTTCCTCGAGCGGCTTTTTGAGTAGTTTCTTAGAACAGTATTCCGAGCAGTTTCTTCAAACAGTTTTCCAAGCAGTTTTTCTATAGCAGTTTTTCAAGCAAAGGTTTTGGAGATTATCTTTTGTGCTTCCGGAGACCTTATAAACATTTTTTCCAAGCAATCTTACGATTAACTTTTTCGAGCAATTTTGCAAGTAGTTATTCCGAGCAGTTTTTTTTTCGAGTAGTTTTTTGAATAATTTTTTCGAGTAGTTTCTTCAAACAGTTTTCCGAACACTTTTTTTAAACAGTTTTTCCAAACAATTTTTCGAGCAAAGTTTTTGGAAGTTTTTTCGAGTAGTTTTCCGAGAAGTTTTAGCATTATTTGAACAGTGCATCACGTTTTGAATACCAGTTTGTCCTCGTGTCCACAGTGGTCCGAAACGGGAAATTAGCGTGACAATTTTCACTATTAAATATTAGTTTTCGGTAGTTGGCATCTTCACAAAAGTAGTTTATAATCAAATGGCGCTCCTTTTGATGGAAAAGATTACTAGGGTGGTCCTTGTTTAGATTGAAATCTGAAATTAAACTTTCTTAATTGAATTCAAAAACGATTTCATTGTACGATAAAGTTGTAGGAAATTTTATTTTGAGCAACTTTGCTGAAGAAAGCACCTCTCTAGCTTTTCATTTGATCGAGTTACATCAATTTTCCCAAGTAAAAGTAAGGTGGCTTCTGAAACATCACTTTTTTGTTCTAACTTTTTGGTGAAACGTTCTAGGGAAAGGTTGTCTTCGAAAGAGTTGTTGAATTAATTTATGCGAACAATTTTGCTGAACTAAGCTTTTTCGTGTGAGCTACCAGTAAAAAGTCATGATTGTTTTTTCGTCAAAAACTAGTCAAGCTTCAATTCTAAATAATAAATTAATTAAAACTGTTTTGCAATCAATTTTCGGCTGCAGTTTTTTGTATGTCTCATTTCTAGAATTAACAATGTATGGAATACTTGTAGGGCTAATTTTTTTTTTATTCAATAATATAATATAATACAGGGTGATTTTTTAAGAGCTTGAGAACTTTTTTAAACAATAAAACGCATAAAATTTGCAAAATCTCATCGGTTCTTTATTTTAAACGTTAGATTGGTACATGACATTTACTTTTTGAAGATAATTTCATTTAAATGTTGACCGCGGCTGCGTCTTAGGTGGTCAATTCGGAAAATCCGCTTTTTTATCGACAAATTTTGTTCAGCGATGAGGCTCATTTCTGGTTGAATGGCTACGTAAATAAGCAAAATTGCCGCATTTGGAGTGAAGAGCAACCAGAAGCCGTTCAAGAACTGCCCATGCATCCCGAAAAATGCACTGTTTGGTGTGGTTTGTACGCTGGTGGAATCATTGGACCGTATTTTTTCAAAGATGCTGTTGGACGCAACGTTACAGTGAATGGCGATCGCTATCGTTCGATGCTAACAAACTTTTTGTTGCCAAAAATGGAAGAACTGAACTTGGTAGACATGTGGTTTCAACAAGATGGCGCTACATGCCACACAGCTCGCGATTCTATGGCCATTTTGAGGGAAAACTTCGGAGAACAATTCATCTCAAGAAATGGACCGGTAAGTTGGCCACCAAGATCATGCGATTTGACGCCTTTAGACTATTTTTTGTGGGGCTACGTCAAGTCTAAAGTCTACAGAAATAAGCCAGTAACTATTCCAGCTTTGGAAGACAACATTTCCGAAGAAATTCGGGCTATTCCGGCCGAAATGCTCGAAAAAGTTGCCCAAAATTGGACTTTCCGAATGGACCACCTAAGACGCAGCCGCGGTCAACATTTAAATGAAATTATCTTCAAAAAGTAAATGTCATGTACCAATCTAACGTTTAAAATAAAGAACCGATGAGATTTTGCAAATTTTATGCGTTTTATTGTTTAAAAAAGTTCTCAAGCTCTTAAAAAATCACCCTGTATTAAGGCACACTGCTTAAGCTCTAAGATGCCAAGGGTATTTACTAATCTTAATTATCGTCTAACTTAAAACTAGAGTAGTATCATTATGTAATATAGTATCTGGCGATCGGTAGTGGCCGGTGAATTGAATTTAGGATGAGATGATTCCAGATGGCGATGGTAATTTTCTATGTTGGCCGCATTCTTCGGTCCGTGAGGGTCCGCGGGAAACACCCCCAGGCTACGAAGGCCCGGCGGGTGGCCCGCATGCTGGTCATTGACTGGAGCGGTCTTCCGGTGATGGTGATGTTACGGAAGAGAATGAAAAAAAGATGTAAATATTGTGGGAAACGGGGTAAAAAAGGGGTGTGGGAACAAAATGTTTGAAAACGACAGAGATCTAATTAGTTGCCATCTGTAGGGCTAATTTGATACTTTTATTTTTATTTTTCAAGTAGTTTTTTGAACAATTTTTAAGTAGTTTTTCGAGCTGACTTTTTCAAGTTGTTTCACAGGCGACTTTTTGAGTAGTTTCTTCGAACAGTTTTTCCGTGTAGTTTCTTCAAACAGTTTTCCGAGCACTTTTTAAGCAGTTTTTCAAGCAGTTTTTGGAAGTTTTTTCGAGCAGTTTATTAAGCAGTTTTTTGAGCAGTTCTTCGAGTATATATTCGAGCAGATCTAGTTTTTCCATCGTTAGAAGAACAAAATTTTAAAGAAAACACGTTTCGAGTGTAGTAGCCGGATGCTAAATCATCCCAAAACAGAGAAGATGTTTTGTGCTCCCAGAGACCTTATCAGTAATTTTTGCAAGCAGTCTTACGATTGGCTATTTCGAGCAGTTTTCCATATAAATATTCCGAGTAGTTTTTCGAGAATTTTTTTCGAGTAGTTCTTTGAACAGTTTTTAAAGTAGTTTTCGGATCTGTTTTTTTTTTCAAGTTATTTCTCGGGCGGCTCTTTGAGTAGTTTCTTCAAGTTAGTTTTTCCGAGCACTTTTTTCAAGCAGTTATTCCAAACAGTTTTCAAAGATGATCTTTTGTGCTTCCGGAGACCTTATCAACATTTTTTCCAAGCAGTCCTACGATTAACTTTTTCGAGCTGTTTTGCAAGTAGTTATTCCGAGAAATTTTTTGAATAGTTTTTTAAGTGGTTTCTCGAGCGGCTTTTTGAGTAGTTTCTTCGAGCAGTTTCTTCAAACAGTTTTCCGAGCGGTTTTTTCACAGTTTTTCAAGCAAAATTTTTGGAAAAGTTTTTTTAGCAATTTTTTTCTAAGTTTTCTAAGTTCTAAGTTCTAGTTTTTCGAGCAGTTGTTATTAAGTTGATTCGCTAGCGGTTTTTTGAGTAGTTTCTTCAAATAGTTTTCCGAGCAGTTTTTTCAAGTAAATTTTTTGATTTCTTGAGCGACTTTTTGAGTAGTTTTTTTCGAACATTTTTTCCGATTGGTTTCTTCAAACAGTTTTCCGAGCACTTTTTACAAGCAGTTTCTCAGACAAAGTTTTTGGAAGTTTTTTCAAGCAGTTTTTTGAGTAGTTTTCCGAGTAGATTTTCGAGCAGTTCTAGTTTTTTCATCGTTGGAAGAACAAGATTTAAAAACAAAAAATTTTCAAGCGTAGTAACCGGATGCTAAATCAGCCCAAAGCTGAGATGATCTTTTATGCTTCCGGAGACCTTATCAACAGCTTTTCCAAGTAGTCTTACGATTAGCTTTTTCGTTAGTTATCCGGAGAAGTATTTCAAGCAGTTTTTTCGAGTAGTTCTTTGAACAGTTTTTAAAATATTTTTTCAAGCTGTTTTTTTTTTCAAGTTGTTTCTCGAGCGGCTTTTCGAGTAATTTTTCCGAATAGTTATTCCGAGCAGTTTCCTGAAACAGTTTTCCGAGTACTTTTTTCAAGCAGTTTTTCAAGCAAAGTTTTTTTTGGGCAGTTTTTTGATAAGTTTTCCGAGTACTTTTTCGAGCAGTTCTAGTTGAAGTTGAAGAAAAAATAATCTTTCAGCATGGCTCTAATAACATGACCCGGGACTGTAAATTGAGATAGATCGAAAAGGTATCATCTCACTTTTTTTATGAATTAAATATTGTATAATAATAATGTGAAAAGATATTAGCTAATCAATACTAATCGATGGAAACCTATGAAACAGGCCATTATTGAAGGTTCAAAATTGTTGTAAACTTTTATACGGGAGACATCACTGTGCTACAGAAGAGTCTAATGAGTCGATGTCCTTTCGTTAATTAAGTTAGGTGATTAGTGTTGTCATGCATTTGGAACGATTATTGTGAGTTGGTATCAACATCAAAATATCAGTCCGCGAGTAACTCTTATTGAAAGAAAAAAAGAAATCATGTTGAAAACAGCTTTCATTCGCCTAGACTATTTAACATTCCAACGCAATGCAACAGCGTGATAGAATTTCCTCTCAAGTTGCTGGGTGCAGGTACCTGCAGTTATGTTTTACATCCCATCCCGATTTAGGGCTTTTTGAACCGTGTTAAAATGCAACCCAACACGCACTATAACAGTTCGGCTGAAAAGTTCGTATCGTTTAATAGAAACACACATTTTTTTGCCAAAATTCGTTTTTATTATTCAACATAATTGCCATCAGAGGCGATACAGCGATTATAGCGATCTTCCAACTTTTCGATACCATTTTTGTAGTACGATTTGTCCTTTGCCTCAAAATAGGCCTCAGTTTCAGCGATTACCTCTTCATTGCTTCTAAATTTTTTACCAGCGAGCATTCTCTTGAGGTCTGAGAACAGGAAAAAGTCACTGGGGGCAAAATCTGGAGAATACGGTGGATGAGGGAGCAATTCGAAGCCCAATTCGTTCAATTTCAGCATGGTTTTCATCGACTTGTGACACGGTGCATTGTCTTGATGAAACAAAACTTTTTTCTTCTTCAAATGAGGCCGTTTTTTTGAAATTTCATCCTTAAAACGCTCTAATAACGCTATATAATAGTCACTGTTGATGGTTTTTCCCTTTTTAAGGTAGTCGATGAAAATTATACCATGCGAATCCCAAAATACAGATGCCATAACCTTACCGGTCGATTGTTGAGTCTTTCCACGCTTTGGGTTCGGTTCATCGCGTGCAGTCCACTCAGCTGACTGTCGATTGGACTCCGGAGTGAAGTGATGGAGCCATGTTTCGTCCATTGTTACATATCGACGTAAAAAATCGGTTTTATTTCGATATAACAGCTCCAAACACTGCTCAGAATCATCAATTTGTTGTTGTTTTTGATCGATTGTGAGCTCACGCGGCACCCATTTTGCACAAAGCTTTCTCATATCCAAATATTCGTGAATGACCAGTACGAAATTTTGCATATGACCAGTACGAAATTTTGCAAACCACTTACGAATTGTTGCTTCGCCCGGTGCAAAGTCTGGATAACACTCATCAAGCCATTTTTTGGTATCTTTTTTTCATCAAAAAGAAGTGTTTCATCAACACACGAAATTCCTTTTTTCCATTTTTTTTTCACAATAACAAAAGTAGCTTCACTCAAAATGCAATATCTCACAAACTAATAATCAGACAGCTGTCAAATTTATACACGTATCTTTTGAAGGTTGGTACTAACTGAAAATGGTATGGATTTAATTCTAGTGGCGCCCTCTCATAGAAACGATACGAACTTTTCAGCCGATCTGTTAGTTTTCTTTACGAAAAACTACTGACACCTCGTACATTTCAGCAACATCTTGAATTGACATGTTCGCAAACTTGGCCTCAAAGCAAAGCTCTTATGATTCTACCAGCTGCAATTGATGTTTATTCGTATCCGACTTCCAGTCCCGGAATTACAGGATGAAGTGTGCTGAAAATTGTCAAAACTTCGTTAGGAACGACGATCCAAATTATGGGAAAATTCTCAAAATTGTGGTTCCTTTTAAGTTGTTGACTAAACAAACCGCTTTCGGTTATATCGGTTCTTAGTTCCCGGTTTCGGAAGTACCGGAAACAGTTGTCAAAAGCTTCAAAAAACGAAACTGTTGTTGAAATAATGAAGTTTGTTTGAAGAATTTCATGAATAGATGAGTAATTTGAGAAAGGCATAATTGAAACAGGTTTTTACTCATACATACGGTTCAAAAGTTACATTTTCATCGAATGCACCCTGTAGTTCGAGTAGAAGCAAATCAACATCATCGAAGCTCAAATTTCTTGGCCATCTAAAGCAAAGACTTGTACTCGCTCCGTGTTCCACGCGCTTGACATCGGTCGTATTCATTTGCATAATGCGTACTACAGGAAAATAAATAATTGTTCTGTCAGTTAAGCTAAGCCCTTTCGCGTGGAAAGATGCTATAATTATGACATTTAAATCTGTTGAAGTAGTGTCGCGCAGAAAAGTGTTTATTTTTTTGTTTTGCTCGAGAGAAAGTACGACTCGACATTCCGGCGCAGTTGGAAGACCGAACGAACGAACGAACTCATGAAGACATCAGCTGACAGATCCAGAAGGGCCAACTGATATCGATTGCAAACCAAGAAACATCATCCCTAATTGCAACAATCGTCCGCGATCTAGCCTTTCGTGCCGGCGGCAAAGATTTCTCTCTCTCTCTCTTTCTGTCTCTGCTGGCCTCGCGTGAATCTCATAACAAACAAATTAATTTGCTACAATTTAAAATTTATATCTCATTAGTAAATGAAGCCTAGCTGTGTTTCCACTTAGTTCAACTGCTGCTTTGCTTTTCCGAACCAACTGCTGATCCTGGCTTGGTTGCAGCTGTGCAGCATCCAATCTCGGCTTGATCCGGCTCCGGTACTTGATTTCGCATTTCGCGCAAGACAGTGGAACAGTTCGAGCTGGTGCTGCAGCTACAACTGCCTTAGTTTATTTTTTCCGGACCCAACCGAGCGCCCCCGACTGCAAATTTATTTACCTCACTATCGTATACCAAATGCTATAAACTGGCTTTACAGCGACAGCATCTTCCTTGAGACGGGCGAGATCCAAGCGGATGGTAAACTGGTGTAGATAATTTTCTCGGCAGAGGGAGCATAAGAAAAAAATGCTGTTTCCATTGCCCACTTTTCACAGGTGTTGTGGAGCAGCAGCAGTAAAAAACAAGCATACCTTAATAAATATAATTGAGTAATCAAAGCGCCTTCGGCTGGCCCGGCGGCTACAGCGACTAAACTCCACTCTAGAGACCCCCATCGACAAATACCACACCAAGCAGCAAGCTTGGTATCCGTGGAAAACGCGAACGAATTAGTCAGATAATTAGGTCAATCGAATGATGATGAAGCGACTGACTATCGCTATCGCTCTTTCCATCCGATAGCCGCCTGTATCGGATTCTGCTGATAGCGGACTCGGTCTCTCGCCGTGAAATGGTCGAATTGATTGAGCAGGATCTGCTTGGCTTGACGCGTACACAGCATGATCACAAATCTTTATCGCTTCGCAACTGTCTGTTGCTGGCTTGATAAGAAAGGACTGCACGGCAGAGTGAAGTGTGAAAAAGATGCACCACCGCAGAGCAGCGGGTTGGTTGTTGCAGTAATTATGAATTCCAGACACCATGTCGGGCCATCGCTGCTGCTAATTGAGTGCCACCCTATGTGGCTAATCAGGTAGCAGATCAATCGATCGATCGGAGGAAGTCAAGTCATAAGTTTGGTTTATAATTTCATGGTCGATGTAGGCGGTATCATGAGGATTCGAAGCGAGATACGATTTCTTGTATTTCTCCACTCAATTTTGGGTCGCCGCACATGCTCCTAAAACATTCACAGCCAGAGATGAAAATCGGCTGAAAATCTCTATGATAAAGTAAAATGAGCCCCCTTCCACAGCTCCACGATCGACACCAATAATATCGATTTCCAAATACAGATCGCGGGTCAAAAAATTAGTTTAAACCTTCAAAAATTATCTTCACAAGGATTTATTTTTAATTCTTTTTTTTCCTAAGAAATCGGCTCTATTGGACTTATTAAAAGGTAACTTTGAAAGGGGAAAAAATTCATTTTACCCCCCAAATTTATGCTAAGTGCACATACCTACCATACCATACATTTTACGTTTCGTCTTTGATTCATCAGTGCATAGCAGTTTATGGTGAACTGCTCGCGCGACCTGACGGCTCAACATATACCGCTAGGCAGTTCGCTTTCACATCTTATCCAAGTCAGTCGATAAAACAAAACCGCTTACGTTCGGGACGGAAGAAACCAAGTACAGTATTGTGTAGTGAACAATAGAACGAACTCGAAATGTGTGAACCAAACGAACATAAAGCTGCCACCTGGATTCAGGCAGTGCAAAATTCGACCTTCGATACGAGAACTTGAACACGCTTGCTTAAGGAGCAAATGCATAGTATTACAAAGAGTTGGATGCAGTTCAATTCGCTTATGACAATAACAATGTAGAGCATGAAAACATCAAGTACAACGTAACTGCTATATATGGAAGATAGTACTATAGAATTGCGTGTATATGATCTACCCTCAAGCATCTGTGATCCTTATATTAGCAAAACTATGTCTATGGAGAGATTCTTTCCATCGAATAAGACAAGTGGAAAAACTTTTTGCCCGGTACTCTAAATGGCGTACGTGTGTTACGCATGCGCTTGAAGAAGGCTATACCTTCTTGTGTGACTTTCGGCCAAGATACAAGAGTTCCATGCATATCACTTGTTACCTATGACAATCAGATGGCCACATGTCAATATTGTCAAAAAGCTGTTCACTATGGTAAGCCATGTGAAAAACTGGACAACAAGGTACACCAGCTAACACTGCACCCAACACCTGGGCAAAAAAAGTAACAGCGATGATTCCACCAACTACAGTGACACCGAACCAATGGATGGGAGCGAGAATAGCGAACCATATGAGACGCAGACCTAATGTTAATGCTATTTGCAAAACATTTGTGGTAATGTCTAAACTGACGTCTCGGACGTAACAAGTTTCGGCTTGCTAGGTTTGGTAAATTTTTAAATACTATTGGGAACAATTAATTAGCAATTTTATTGAAAGTTTCCATTTAGCCATAGCCAATTTTCTTCAAATAAAAAGACGGATGGATAGTGTCATGAGACATAACCGGATGACGTGAATACGAATAAAATGGTTGAATGAGTTTTTTTATGTTAAAGAACCCGAATTCTGAATTTGAAATTCAGGAAACGAATTTTGGAGCCGAATATTAGAACTGAATTCTGAAATCTAATTTAATGCTTGATTTTGGAGCTGAACTCTAAACCTGAACTCGGGAACTGAATTTTAAAACTGATTGTTGAACCGAACACTGAACCTGTGTTCTGGAACTGAATCCCAGTTTACGATTCTGGTTCGACACTGAATTCTAGCACAGAACTATGGTCTGGTATGCAGCTGAATTTTAGCTTCCGAATTACGATTCAGGATTCAGTTTTCAAATTCGGATCCAGAATTCAGCTCTGAAATTCAGTTCTAGAATCCAGAATGCAAAATAGAACTGAGTTTTGCGACCAAATTCTTAATTCAGATCCTGGATTGTGGATGTATTTTAGAATCGAACACCGGAAATACAACTGAATTTTGGATCTAAATTCTGGTCCTGTATTTCGGTCTTAAATTCCAGGATTGAAACTGAATGCGGGCTGGCAATTTTGGAACTGATTTCTGACCTCAATTTTAGTACCAGAATAGAGTTTCAATATTCAGATTCTAGTTCAGAATTCATTTACGAAATTTAGTTCTAAAGTCCTGGTCTACAATCAAGATTCTGAACTTAATTCCAAATTTCGGTTCCAAAACCCAGGCTTGGAGTGAACTTCTAAGTTCTGGAGCCTGGATGAGGAACTGATCTGAATCTGGAAATCTGGTGTTGGGTTCTGAAATTTAATTCCAAACCCTGAAATTATCAAGAGATTGCAACACGGAACTCATTCAGGCGGAGCACTAAAATATTTATTTCCAAAGCCGATCTCCATATTCCAACAGATAAGTAATTTAAATTAAGTAGTAAACATTTATCGCTCCTAAAAGAAGAATTTCACGCTCATTGTTTACTTTTCGGTGTGTTTTGTTTTAATGCGAAGGATCGACAGCTGAATGCCGATGTAATTGCCCTTGTTTGAAATGAGACTCACATCAACTGAACCAAAACCGTAGGCTCGGGTACGAGAAACGTGTCATAAGCTTTCTGCATTGGTACATTTATTCATTGATACCAAACATTTGAGAAAACTTTAATTTTTTAATTATTTGTGATTATGTTATACAACTGAAAAGATTATCATAAAATGATGATCATATTTCCGATGGTATGTAGCGAAAATTATGTTGATACGTTAGATACAACGAGAGATATTCACGATCAAAAACTTATCACTCTCTTATAGGGGTAAATTTTGAAAAGGCGCCCCATAGTAAAGAAAGTCGTATTCACGACAAAAAAAAATGCTCCTAACGTAACACCAGATCTCCACGATTCATTTATATCTAAGACATCTGGCATCAAAACTAAAACTTTAGAGTGCGGAAATTTCATGTTAAAAATTAGAAATTTTCGAACTAAAAAATTCTTCTTTATTTTTTTTTTTTTTTTATTCAATAATATAATATAATATTAAGGCACACTCAAATTCTTCTTTATAAAAGCCAAGATGACCAACAACATACAGCGCAATATAAATGGAAAAACAAGAGACGGTTAGACAATGCCAGAGTCATAACTGGATCAACGGGAATACGAAAAAAACTAAGCGTTTCTGTTTTATTTCCACCGGAAGTTTTTTTTGGGATCAATCCGTTGGTCCTAAGAAGGACCGAATTGTTGAACTTCCCCGATGTTGAACAATGTTAAAAGCCTTTTCTGCGAATCTGAAGTTTCTGCTGCTGACTATCGATGAGAATAATTACCGTTTGCTCGATGCGTCAGTTAACCACAGTTAAAGTTAAGAAATTTAGATCACGAACATTTGATAAACAGTAGGATAAGTCAAATAATACTAAATCTAACTATTTCTTCGCGTTTCGCTTTCGGATCATCAGTGCTTAAAGCAAGCAGTTCAAATTGAACTGCCATCTCGTGCCTAGCAGTTCAATTTAAAACGTCAAGCAGACGCAAAGTTTGCCCTATTTATGCAACCGTTAAATAATATTGCTCAGGTGTAGTATTATTTTTGACGGATTAAATTGAACTGCTAGGCACGAGATGGCAGTTCAAGTTGAACTGCTTCAAGCACTGATGAGCCGAAGGCGATACACACGGAAATAGAAACAAAATATGTGCTTTCTGTACAAACCAACAAAACCGTTCAATGATCACTGAATCTATGTTTTGAATATAGTAGTGTAGTAGATGCACTATTTTCGAAAAAAAGAAAATGTCACCTTTGTGACTGGCTACAAATTATGAAAAATCACTGAACGCAACGTCGTATTCCTTCTAACGAATCTACCATCATTCGAATATACTTGTCATGAAATATTCCCTCCTATGCTCATTGGAACCAAAAAAAATTATACTTTGAGTTATTAAAATTAAAATACAAAATTATTCTTATACTTCTCTACAAAAGCGAGAGATGACCAACAACATACAGCGCTATATAAATGAAAAAACAAACAGAGGCGGTTGGATAATGTCAACGTCATAGCCGGATTGACGGGAATACGAAAAAAAAACTTAACGTTCCTTTTTTATTTCCAACGGAGCAAAATATCGTGAATAGCTTTTTTTTCTGGATCAATCTGTTGGTCCTAAGAAGGACCGAATACACTACAGAGAATTGTATCATAAATTGCTGATGATTTTTTTTTATGACATAGCAAGAATGGGGAACCCATTCTTTGATTATTTTCAGCAACGGTGTTTTCAAATATTTTTCGATTCTCAATAATCTGCTACACTGAGGTGTGTTTTACGCGGTGTTTTTATGTGCGTGTTCACGCGGTTTTCCGAAGTTACGCGTCTTCTCACGCGGATTTCAGAAGTTATGCGGTTTTTTTCATGCGAGTTTTCAAAGTTATCCGGTTTTCTTGTTTTGTCTTAGAAATGCATGAAATGTCGAGATCAGGTGTTATTCCGAAATTTTGAGTCAACTACTCTCTGACACTTAGAAAAATCGATTATTTTTAATAAAAAAAATTGTTTAGATTACAACAGATCTCGACGTTTCATGCATTTCGAGGGCATTTGGCATCAACAAAAAAAATCGTTAGTTTGCGTTTTTCTGAAGTTGAAGTTAAGGTCTTAAATTTTCGAAGTCCCAGTCGTTTTTTTTTTCTTTTTTTTTTCAGATTAAACCATGCATTTCTAAGACATTTGGCATAAAAGAACCGTTTTGTTTTCTACGCGCATTTTTGAAATCCCAGTCGTTTTTGTTCAAAAAAATTATTTTTAATTACACCATATTTCAACGTTTCATTTCTAGAACATTGAACATCAGAAAAAATTTCGATTTCGGAAATACTAAAATATTTGTATGTCTCATTTTTTCCAATTTTTTTATCATTTTTTTCAACAAAAAATTTTTTTGTTGAGATTACACCAGATCTGGACGTTTCATGCTAGGACATTTGGCATAATAAAATACTCTAATTTTGCGGTTTTTTTTCTACGTGGATTTCCGAAGTCCCAATCGTTTCTGCACCAAAAAAAAAATTTTAAGATTACACCATATTTCTAGGACATTGAACATCAGAAAAAAAATTTTCGATTTCTGAAATCCTTAAATTTTTGTCCCAAAGTCGATAAAAAAAAATAATCTTTTTAGGTTAAACCTGATTTCATGCATTTCTAGGATATTTGGCATCAAAACAAAATTCTTTAGTTTGGCGGTTTTTTTACGCGGATTTCCGAAGTCCCAGTCGTTTTTTTTTCAAACAAAAAAAAAATTTTTTTTAGATTACACCATATCTTAACGTTTCTATTCTAAGACATTGGTTGAGCTTCAAAAAAAATCTCGATTTCAGAGCTCGTAAACATTTTCTATGCTAAAGTCGATTTTTCGAAAATAATTTTTTTTTTTTGCATTAAACCAGATTTGGACGTTGCATGCATTTCTAAGGTATTTAGCATCGCAGAAAAATTCTTTAGTTTTGCGTTATTTTGCGCGGTTTTTTTACGCGGAGAATACGGAGAATATTCAATTTGGGCTAAATAAAAATATCGATTCTTTACATCTATACGTTTGTTAAAATTTCGTTTTAAATAAAATTAAAAATTCATTCGCACACTCTTCGATAATCTTCATTCTTCATCATTGTAAGGCAGAAACGATGGCGAAAAACCTCTACCCATTAAAATTTGTTCATCACTCATGTATAAAATGAATAATAGTGGACCTAAGAGGCTTCCCTGAGGTACGCTCAATTCGCTTTATAAAAAAAATTGTTCTTTTGCTTCTTGCTTGATGAAAAGCTCTCAAAGAACTAGAAAAAAACTCCTTTCTGTTAGTAATCAGATTGAACAACTTTCTCCAAAACTATTTGAATTTAGGAAGGCTTTACTTCTTTTTACATTACTGTTTTAGTTTCGTAAAATAAGATGTATCGTTGCTCACACTTTTCTTTCTAAAACGTGATTATTCTTTAATCAAGACGTGTTCCGATTGTGCTACAATTTCAAATTGATTTAGCCGTAACTTCCAATAATTAATCTTGTAGCTCCTAAACGATATGCTAGTTCAACAAAGTAGGGCCCCAATAATGTAATTAATTATTTTTGTAATTAAGAGAATAGTTGACACTTTTCAGGATTCTGTCACGAATGCTGTTGTTGACTATGATTATCTTATAATCTTATAACATCTTAAATAACTAAATTTGGAAAAATTGTATTCAAATCCTTCGTAAGATCAGAATGGTGCCACTTCCGTAATATCTCCAAATCCTTGGGGGTTGGAGGTTTCATCGAATGCTCATTTTGGCGCAGAACGATTAATTTTTGTTTTGCTTTTTGATGTCTTCTCAAATTATTAAATGATAAGTAAATTGGAAGACAATCTTCAAATTGGCATTGAATTTAGAGTTTGAGCTCGGGGTCAGCCTGAGTGCCAGCTTCAGTCGACACTGTCGTATCATTTTGAATACATATATTATACTACATGGAATGAATAGTCCCGGGCCTCTCACAGAAAAGACGTGAATAGTTTCGAACCGTGTGTATTTTTTGTAGAAAACAAGCCTCCAGATAGGCCCAATGCCAAATTTTACGACAATCGATCCACAAGTGTTTGAATAACAGCTGATCATGTCAGACGAGTTCTAGTTTTCATCAAGCTATGGAAAAAGACGAGTTTCGTGATTTACGGTTCGGATTGGTCCAACATCCCCCGTATTTTCCAGACTTGGCCCCCCAGCGACTATTATCTATTTTCAAACCTGAAAAGGTTTCTTCAGGGAAAGAAATTGCTGAGGTCATTGTAGAAACGAAAGCCTATTTTGAAAGCCTATTTTGATGGCCTTGACATCAAAATGTTGGAGAACCGATTGGTCAAGTGTATCACTCATGATAAAAAATCGACCTTTTCTTTGTCAGCACTTCTCACATCCCATGTAATGGTAACATGCTTGAAGAATTGATATTATATTGACCATCAATAACCCACAGGGATCCTCGGCGAAACGGTTGCTCCGGTGTCATAAATATCAAAACAACTTGTAAATCTAAAGAAAAAAACCATCTAACTAATCGTTAATGTGGAATCCGACAAAAAACAAGCGACCAACTCATTGGAATGTGCCAGCAACTGATTGATTTATGGCCGGCACTGCGGACAGAATCGTGATTCAATGATACTATTAGGCAGCAATTATCTCGCTCCTGGAAGCAACCAACGAGATTGTGCGTTCTTGGCGCTCGCAGAATTCGAGACACACGTCGAATCTTCAATTGGCGCCTTCGTGGCCGTCGTGTTTATGTTCGGTTTGTCACTCACCGATTCGATCGGTCAACGAGTCGGCACCGAACGCATGACGAATGACAACCGTAGCAAAAAGTGTTCCCTTGCCGCCAAAGACAAAGATTCGATCCGGTAAAAAATGACGACAGACAGGCGCAACAGATCTGCTAAAGGTCGCCCATCCACGGCAAAATCGAACAAACAATATGACAGCTTCTATGATAACACCGGACGGGAATTCTCTCAAGTTCACCGACGTCCACCATATGGGACGGATCTGACAGCAGGTTTCCCCGGTTCGTGCCGGACTGCTTTTATCGAGATATCCGTGTGGTAAACAGTAGTTTTATCACTTGTTTGGATCTCGCATTTACCAGCACCTACCATCGTTGCAGCCACAAACGCAAACCTTCCTGCCGCCACCGCCGCCGCCACCTGCCACGGATCTAGATCTCACCGAGACCGGACCGAAGTGTGGGAGAGTGCTTTTCCCTTAAATGGAAATTGTACTTAATTGGGCTTTCTTTATCATTATGCTAGAGGCGGCTGCCACTGGGCACAGTCGTAGTCTACCATGGGATGGAAGGGAGGCGGAAAGAGGACGAGATGTTTGATGGCCGATCCAAGTCCGCGTCACACACGGCGAGTGATCGTGGACAGAAATTAATTACGATACTTTCGCTCGGATGGTTCAACCAACTGACTACCGCCTGGCGGCAATGGTTAATTGACTTCAAACGCGACCCCGTTAAATGCATTGCCGTGCGCGCCGCGGAAAACGAGCAAACCACCGCAGTATGTACGTGTAAACTGGTAAACTGAATCTGGTTGCTCTAAAATCCACACACACACACACACACACGCACGCACTGACGGTGCTACATTTGGATTAGATTGATCGGGCGCAGGCAGCGGAGAATATGCGATGCCACATTTGTACCACCCAGTGACCTAAATTGGACGTTTTTGGAGTCGCCGCATAAACACGTGAGGTGATGGCCTAATGAGGCCTACCTCCCAATACTGGCGTGGGAAGTGATGCCCCGTTGCAATGGACAGGGAGACAGCTGGTGGGGTTAATGTTGCTTTAAGTGTTTTCCCGTTAAATAAGCACTTTTCAGTTTGAACACGAAAACTACCTGAATAGTGCTAAATGCACTGACTAAATTCCGGAGGAGATATCTAGGTTTTTTTTTTCAATATCTCAGTTTGAAACAGTTGATACTGCACTCCCGGATTCCAGAAACATTAGATTCGTCAAGTAACAAACAAACGATTAAAATCATAAACCGATCGGTTCCCGAAGCCGCGGTTAAATGTCGATTCTTCACATCGAACGAAAAATGAATGAGTACCGAACCGATATAATGAACATGATTCAAAACATACTGCACCCCTTGTGTGGTCGACTGAACATGAAATTCGTTTTCACAATTTTGCGATCGGAACTGAGAGAAACGGAATATGTTCCAATACTACGGAACGGCGTAGAGGAGCAATTCAGAACGGAGAAAAAGGCCAAGTTTCCCAAAAAAAAAATGTGGTTTGGTAGGCAATATGCAGCTGAGGTCGAACAAGCCAAAGATTCATAATAATAAACAAAAAAAAATATAACGTCAAGAATGCCCAAAGAAGCGATTGTAACCATTCCTACGCCGCCGTGACTTTCTCTCGCTATTCTGGTGTGATTTGGCATATTGTCACTGTGCCAAAGATGTTTTGGAATGATATAAAGCGAATGGAGTCCATATTCTACCGAAATAGGTCAATCCACCTAACTGCCCGGAATTGCGACCTATCGAGCGATATTGGCCTCTCGTGTAAACCGTGAAATGAACTGAATAAATTTCGAATTTCAAAGTATTATTTGTCATCTAAAACAGATTGATTGGAATCCGACCGAGTTGACTGGATTAAAAATGGCATACAACTTTTAGAAAAACTCAACTTCTTATATGGGACGGTACGGATTTCGATTAACGGTCAACATAATCTTGCGGTGAGTTACCTTACCAACCTTTTCGACACATTTCTCCTAGCTGTGCAACAATGATTATCCGTTACATTCCATCGGTATCATGGCGACTTGATTCTTTTCATTCCAAGCCATGGAAAATACTGAAAGTTTGCTAGATCAGACCAAAATTACACCCGAGAGCTATGCTTTTCATTGAGAAGTATCAATCATTTTCGCAAAATGTAGATATCTGTGGTCAAGTGGATGACTCTTTTGACTCCGAGGACAAAAAGCTTACCAAATGGGTAACTTTTTTACCAGATTTGTAGAATACAGATCTGGTAATGATTAAATTTGATGTGCGTTTACAGTCCATGGATTTTCCGAGAATGTTTTCTTGATGTATCCAAAAACTGAAGAACTTGCTTATCAAAATTTGGCTGACGATTTTTGCGGGAAACTGTGAAGTTCCTTGTATTTATGCCAAAATCGTTGTAAAATTTGGGATTCTGCTCCAACGATCTGATGACTATTCGGTCAGCACCTCATCCGTTTGGATGGAGCAAAATGGATGGATAGAAAGTCAAATGGATGATCCGTTCGACTGCAGGAACAAATCGCTTGCCAGAAAAGCATTTTCTTTCCGAGTTTGTGTACATTGACATACTGTTTCCAAAACACTTATTAAGGTATTTCCTGAAGAGCCATGAAGGTCAGGGCACATACTACGGACTCGAGCATACGCCATTTCGGATCAGGGTCATTTCGCCGAAAGCCATTTCGCCGAATCCTGAAATCGTAATTAGAATTGATAGAAATTAAAGACAAACGAAAGATGATAGCGTTAACGCCCGTTTTGTTAACTTACCATTGTACTTCTTGAATAATGATTGATTGTTGTACTTTTGAATAAAGATTGATTCATGAACCTCAGAAAGTAGTTCACAAGAAAACTTGTTGACTACTAGCTAGTAAGCATCAAAGCAATTGCATAGGTGTATCTACCAGGCAAATGTAGGTGGTATTTTCCGTTTATTAAGTGAAAATGAAAAAATACTAATGCGGCTACGCCACATCGTTTTAGTTCATGTGCTGTCCGACCTCGCTATTGCTCGTTCGGACCTAACTAAAGCAAAGAAACCTAGCTTTGAGTAGACCGGGCAAACGAGGCGGTTACAGGTTTGTGCGAAATGGCTTTCGGCGATATAACCCGCTCCCGCCATTTCACCTTCTACTCTGAACCGACGATCTGTGATCAATTTGTCACTCTCTCAATATATAGATATGACTATTTTCCCGTGTTCACCCACTTTTGTCGAGTTCTCTGAAACTATAACTCGTGATATAAAACATGGGCTGAAAAGTCCCGGGCCTAACAAAGAGAACACGATTTTTTTGGTTCAAAATTAACTTTATTCATCAACATAATCTCCATCAAGAGCAAGGCAATCATTCCAGCGCCGATCTAACATTTCAATACCACTTTTGAAGAACGATTTATTTTTTGGCCTCAAAATAGGCCTCAGTTTAAGCTATAGCCTCTTCATTCGTGCGAAATTTCTTACCAGAGAGCATTTTTTTCAGGTCTGCCAACACCCAGTAGTCGCTAGGAGCCAAATCTGGCGAATGCGGTGGGTGTGGGAGCAATTCGAAGTTCAATTCATGTAGTTTTGCCATTGTTTTGATTGACTTGTGACACGGTGCGTTGTCTTGATGAAACAATTTTTTTTTCTTTGCCATATGCAGTCGTTTCTTAGCAAAATTTTAGCCTTCAAACGCTCCAATAACGCTATGTAATATTTACTGTAATTGTTATTTTCCTCAAAATAGTCGATAAATATTACACCACGCACATCCTAAAATACCGAGACCATAACCTCTCCAGCCGATTGTTGTGCTTTCAGGTGCTTTGAACGAGGTTCACCAGTTGTTGACCACTCAGATGACGACAGTTTTGATTCTGGAGTGAAGTGATGAATCCATGTTTCATCCATTGTCACATATCGACGCGAAAACTCAGAATCATCAACACGTTTTCGTTTTTGATCAACAGCGAGCAAACGCGGCACCCACTTTGAACAGAGCTTTCTCATAGTCAAATGTTAAAGCAATATGCAATATTTTTTTTTCTGGCGTTACCGCCTCATTTGGACGTCCACTGCGTTCTGCATCATCGGACTCTCTACGACCACGTTTGAACAACACATTTCGTATAACACTTCTCAAGCCATTACTTCGCTTGAACGGTATTTTTTCCCATCAAGAAGCAGTGTAGAATTAAAACACGAAATTGTTTTTGATCTATTGTTCTGTAAATAACAAAAGTAGCATCACTCTTAGCACAATAACTCACAAACTAATGAAAAGAATATCATGAAATTTAACCAGCTGTATTTCTAAAGGTTAGTACTAACTGAAAAAAAGGTGACTGCAATAAAACTAGTGCCATCTATGTATTAGGTCTGGGACTTTGCAGCCCATGTGTTCGATCATTTTGGGAGGATTATTCGGTAACAACAGTCTTCATCTTCAAGAGAATAATTTTGATTACTTTTCGAGTTGCAGGAGATCGTTTTGTAGTTTCGGTTTCGACTTAGTGTCTTGAATTTGACAAAAAATCTGCTCCTTAATGCGTGTCTTTGTGTGTGAAACACTGCTCTCGTATCTCATGAAGATTAATATTTTCTAACTCATGTTCAGACAATCACAAAAACTTGATCAATGTCTCCCGCGGCACCGCACCGATCACGCAGCCTGCCCCTAGAGAGTGTTCCGATCTTTGGTCCGACATGCGCATCGGCGGCAGTCGCAATGTCTCATTTGTTCGGTTATCGTGTCAGCAAACAACATCCGGCCGCTATCAGATCGACTGTAGTTGGTCATCGTTAAGAGCTCTGTGCGCACTTCCCCGAACAATAATAAGATCAAACAAATCTGACAAGCCCGAGAGCTGGTCGTTAGAACCGTCCACCGTGTCGAAACAACAACAACAACAAGACACATGGTTATCCCTGATGATTGGGACCCGGTTGGGCGGTGTGGTTTATTAAATCGAAGAAAATCGATAATAACAGGCTCACCGGACAGGCAGGCAAGCTGCACTCGTTCTGAATTTGTTCTGTGCATTAGGCACCGCGGCGGCGGTCAGTTTACCGGGCAGTTTGGTCTGCCAGAAACCAGGAACCACAGCCACTCTAATGCCGCGGCGAGTGAACCACAGATTCTTATCATCGTTGTTGGTTGGAAAATAAAATATGTACGTATACATTCCGCTTAATGGCCTGTTGTAGGCTAGTTATTGTTGTTAGACTAACAATTGCCTTGATGTCGCCCTTCTGCCTGCCTGCCTGCCTGCCTGTCTGCCCGTGGTTCGGGAAACTTTTGCTAACAATAATGATAGAGAGGAGCAACGCTGGAATCCCGCGCGATAGATGCTGCGATGTTAGAAAACACACCACACCTTGCACTGTGCCACGACATTCTACGATGGAAAACCTGTGAACATTCTACCGGAAAACACAATCAGCAAAGACAGAACATAATTAACAGGTTGTTATGAATTCTTTGGTAACATCGACGATGGCTCATCAAAGCCAGAGAGAGAGAAAGGCCAAAGCGCATCGCATCGATAACGTCGTAGATCTCAAGAAGAAGGGAAAGCAATGTGATCCATTTCGCGTTAATAGACAAGAACATTGCAGTGAGAAACAAAAAAAAACACACTTTGACTGCAACAGTCGTCACCTAGCGCTCCCCTCCCCCCACCTTAAACTCAGCTCCTTCAAACAGCATCCAAGGCAGGACCGGCCGGCCGGCCGAGAAACTGGGGAGTAATTGGAGGAATATCTTTCCCGTGAGCGCTCTGATCATGATGGCTATCGTGCTGCAGACGACTACAACCAGCAAGCATGCCTCGTCAACCCTCATCAGCTTGCGAGAACAAGACGCGGGGCTAAACATGCAGTGACCCGACCTTTCCGAGGCATCAAGCACTCTTCTTCTTCTTCTACTCTCTAATCTTCGCCCGGGAATCTTCGAACAGTTCAATCCCTCCGCGAAAGAAAAAGTTGTGGGGCGCAAGGTGGGCGTACAGGATACACCACCACTTCAGATTAAATGATTCCCATGCTTGCCAGATTCGCGAGAGATGTTGTAAGTTGCTGCCCTCAAAAGCACGACTAGACCGCCGACCGGCCGATCACCCAGCCAAACTCGTTACCGGATCGTTCAATTATTTAGTCCCTTGTTCTAGGCAGTTGCTACACAGGTGAAAGGTTAGGTTACTTCACATGTTACCAAGCGAAGAACCAAGTTGACGGGTAACCTTGTGTTTTTTTTATGTCTGTTTGTGTGGGTTTGTGGTGGAAGAAGGATGACCTCATTAGGGAAACTATCGTCGGTATTGACTTCAATCGACATCGGATCATCTCGAGTTCTCGCTCATCCGGGGGCCGGAACCACCAATCACCTATCTGTAACTTAGCTCCAGTGTGAGGTCCCGTGAGGTCTGTTTTTTCTCCATCATCAATTAGTGACCACCACCGTTCCGAGGGTACAATTAGCGGAAAATGCGTCCATTTTCACAAGGCACACACACACACCAAACGGTACTTTTTACGGCACAACGGGCCCCAACGGGTGAGAACATCAGAACGGACCCATCTTAACATATTATCAGTAAGCACCGGCAAACGTGAGTGCGATGAGAACCTGAAGCCGAAAGGTAGATAGATAGGTTAATTAATTTCTAAACAATTAATAAATACACACTAATTCTATAGTATTTTCTATCTGCGTGAAATGCTCTGCAGAACTCTCTTGGTCTCGACCAGTGCACGACAAGCTCTCCACCATTTGCCTTCACTATTGTATACAGAAAATATTAATTAATACATATACAATCTTACCGGGGTCTGTCCACGGGGGAGAACCTTTGCCGTGGCGGGCGAGAGATGGTGCACCGAGATTGCACTCAATTCAATGCGCTAATAATAATAAATTGCAGATAATACCTAGTCTCACGTAGCAGTCCAGTGTACTAGGCTAAGCCAGGCCGGAAAGTTCGCGCAAAAACCTTAGCCCCCGACCCACCCCTTCTTCAGCCACTTTCCCTGGATCGAGAATGATGCATTAATCTCATTTGTTTTACCGCTCATTGCCGTGGTCGCGGGTGTAGTATGATGTTGTATGTTTAGTTTTCCGAACAGAATCAATAGTAAAAGTTCGCGACCTTGGTTGCAATGATGAAGCGCGTTGTGGGTGGCCAAACCCCCATTCGGTGCTTTATTAATGCGAATAGGATTATCTAACTTTCATTGTCCGAGAGGCAATAAATTGCGTGAGCCCTCGAGGCTCACGCGGAGGTGAGTCTGGTGAAAAGAAAATATTGCTGGCGCAACGATAATCGCCTCCGGCGGTCTGTGGTCAGCTTCGAAGAATTTTTTCTTTTAATATTAATTTTGGAGCAGAGAACAATCCACTGGATGCTGAGATTCTTTAACTGTCTTTCTCCAACAGGCATAAAACCTCCTCATTTTTTGTATCAATAGCTTTTACAAGCCATCTGTCGTATGTTCGAGCACCGACCTGGAAGGATTCTTAGTGTCAGTAGAATCCATAGTACTAGCCATGCAATGATTCTGTACGCTAAGAATCGGCTTCGAAGTCTGTTCAAACAGAAAGGCCAAATTCCACGAAAGGAATGTAAAATGCCCAAGACTTTCGATTACAAACATCCAAATATAATTCTCATAGAGAAGGGCTATGCAATCACTGTGAAAATCGACTTTTTAACCGTTTTTTTTATACCATTGGATTCAGCTCAACGAACCGAGCAAATGTCTGTATGTGTCCGTCCGTCCGTCCGTGTGTGCGTATGTATGTAGGTATGTAACAAAAATATGCACTCACTTTTCACACAGATGACTGAACCTATTTTCACAAACTAAGATTCAAACGAAAGGCCTCATGGTCCCATAGCCTGCTATTGAATTTCATCCCGATCCGACTTCCGGTTCCGGAGTTATATGGAAATATGTGAAAATTTGAGAAAAAGTTTGCACTCAATTATCTCTGAAACAGCTCAACCGATTTTCGCAAACTAAAATTCAAATGAAAGGTCTTATAGTTTCCCCTCAAAATTTGTACAACATTTCATGTGGATCTGACTTCCGGCTCCGGAATTAAAGCGTGATAAGTGGAAAATTACCA
Organism: Malaya genurostris; assembly: GCF_030247185.1. Taxonomy (NCBI): domain Eukaryota; kingdom Metazoa; phylum Arthropoda; class Insecta; order Diptera; family Culicidae; genus Malaya; species Malaya genurostris. The sequence goes on from NC_080570.1 coordinate 30,586,210, forward strand.
ATTTCAATCGTTTTTTTTTCACGAACGGTGAACAAAAATAAGTACAAATCTCATAAAACTGTCTGATCAATTCTTCTAGTTTGCAGAACTTGTTATTATTTTTACGTTTCGTCTTTGACTCATCAGTGCAGAGCAGTTCAAATTAAACTACTTGGTGCTAAACTCGGTTTCAATTTGAACAGAGATGAGCCAAAGACGAAACGTAAAAATAATAAAAACGGTTATGTGCCCTGGCACAAAATTTGGCTAACCCCTAAATGAGAACTCGTTAGTTGGTGGGCATACAAACTTAATTCGGTGAAACTAGTCCCCCCCTTTTAGATTTCCGGAAGCACCGAAAGTGGTGATAGAATTCACTTCGATTTCTCTGCGATGCTTGAAAGCTACCGTAAAATTTCATCCAGATACAAACTTCCGGATCCGCGATGTTACAGGGCGATGAGTGTCGAACTGGCATATAGAATGACGATACAATACCGTGTAACGTGGAAGAAGAAAACACAAAACGATCCATGTGTGCTTTGTTCTATTTCGTACACGCTGTAAAGAAAACGAAACGATTACGGATGTCTGCTACTAGTGTGTGATCTTGGTAAAAGACGGTGCTGCGGTTAATAATAAAAATTTTTGCTATTTAATAAGTGCGACCGTAAGGATAAAAGAATGTGAAACCGGGGTAAAATAAATGATATAAAAAATTAAAAGAATGACAATAAATTGGAGTTTTTTTGAAAAAAAAAAATGCAATTTTCACAGCCGGTAGTGCAGTAACACTGTGCCGGGGGTGTAGTGATGTCAATAATAATAGTAATAATAATCGTAATAATAATAATACAATAGTAGATATTAATATCTAAATGTTACATCTCTGAGACATTTAGCATCAACAAAAATTTCGATTTCGGAAATTTGATTTGATTTGAAAAAAATATTTGAAACCAGAGCGGTTTTTTCTATGCGGATTTCTGAAGTTACGCGATTTTTCTACACAAGTTTCCGAAGTTATGCATTTTATTTCAGCGCGGTTTTTTATGCGGTACGTATCCTCCGCGTAAAAAGAGACTAACGATGCGTGCTTTGTTCTATTTCGTACGCGCTATAAAGAAAACGAAACGGTTACGGATGTCTGCTACTAGTGTGTGATATTGGTAAAAGACGATGCTGCGGTTAATAAATTTTTTTGATATTTAGGTGCGATCGCAAGGAGAAAAGAATGTGAGGCCGTGGTAAAATAAATGATATAAAAAATTAAAAGAATGTCAATAAATTGGAGTTTATTTTAAAAAGAAAAGCAATTTTCATAGCCCGTAGTGCAGTAACACCGTGCTGGGGGTGTAGTTATGTCAATAATAATAGTAATAATAATAATAATAATAATAATAATAATAATAGTAATAATAACAATAATAATCCTACTACATGTTTTAATGCTGGCGATTCATGCTGTTTAGCTTGACTTACATATGCAGAAGTAACAAAAACGCAAGTTCATTTCATTTGTTAAATTTAATGTTTATTTGGTGGCTAAATTATGCTAAACATACTAAATTTGAGCTAAATCGGTTTTGGGTAAGGGGTGCCGCCGCCCGGCGGTTACAGTTGCCAAATGTTTTAGAATAGCATAAAACGCCGAGATTTAATGTCATCCCAAAAAAAATTGTTTTGAAAAAAATCGACTCTCTGGGACAGAAATTTCCGAACTCGAAAAAAAATGTTGATGCCAAATGTCTTAGAATTCTATATTTACACAGAACGGAAAAACTGCATGTATAAATGAATCAAAATGCACGAGTATCGTTTTAAATACCTTGTAAATATTGAGTTATTTATTTTGATTCGAATAATTAACAAATGCGTATTTCAACGCTTACGTTACTTGAAAAATTCGCAGAACAGAAAGTATCAGCAATTATTATTCCCTTGCGCTTGCGGATAGAAAAACGTGCGACTTGTCGGTTACGTCACTTCTACGATTATATCTTCAGAACCAAAAGGGCTCACCAAGAGTTTTGGGATCGTCATCAAATAATCTAATGGTAGCATTCAAAAGCGTCTAAAATTTTCGAAATCGGTTCAGACATTTCCGAAAAAATTTAAAGGTATTGAAAAAAAAATCTACGATTTGACGTTTACGTCTTCTATGAGATGAAGTCTGCCGAACCGAAAATACTCGCCATAACCCTACCAAAGTTGATCAATGATTTCAAAGAAACTTCGAAATAAGCTACTATGAGAAAGTTGAACGATAATTTTCAAATTCAGCCAATTAGAAGTGAGTTCCGTGTTTATTTTTGTAGTTTGTTTCATCTTTGTTTTCGATACGTCTGGTAAACGGAGATTGATGAGCTTGACTAGGAACAGTTTTTAACACAATTTCGCAGAAAGAGCTGGTATCGTAGACTGCGATGATGGATGTCAAAATTCAATTTCTGTAACGGATCTGGACAATCAGAAATGAAGGCAGCGACAACGGATCAATTCAAGGAAGATTATGTGAAGTTCAAATAAGGTGAAAATACAAACGATACCAGATGATTGCCTTGAGGCACACCTGAAGACTTTCTGAGCATTTTTCGAACACTAAATTTGCAATGCCCTTGGGCCCGGTTTTTTTTTATTTTATGACTCCGGTAGTGATAATGGGATGTGGACTAATTAAGGAACATGAAGGAACGTTGTTTACTGCTCCGAAGACCTGATGACTATTCAAATTCTTAATTTTGGTGTAACGATCCGGCTACCAACGAGTTGATCTAACTTCTGTTCTCAGTGTTTGTTTACTCAATCAAAACCGGATCCGACCGCCAATCAACGAACGCATAAAGTTCCTCCATGCGTCACACTACGAATATAAAAAAGCACTCCACCAAACATTCCATCCGGTCAGTTTTCTACATCTGGTACCCTGGCTGGGAAAAGTCTACCAAGGCAATTAACAGTTTCGCTTTCCAGCCGTCGTCGTCGTCATCATCGACAACGGCCCCCAGAGCGCAGGGAAAATGCTCTAAAATATGAAAACCGTGCGATAACCTTGATGGAATCATAGGCTCTCCCAGCGTCTACCGTCCGTCCGTCCGTCCAACCGGTTTACGGTTCGTGGAGAGTAACGACACGACGTGAAAAAGCGAAATCGTGTGAATTTAATGACCCATGCGAAACGATCCGAAGGAAAATTCCCGCTGTAAAGGTTCGGGAGTCGGTTCGAAACATTTGCAATGTGGTCACAGCAAGCGACCGGGACAACGTCAATAACGACACCGGGTCCGCCCGACAGCGGTTGACCTATGCCAGTTTAGGTTCAGAGCGGGCAGCAACAAAAAAAACACGCCGGGTAGAGCAACCAAATTCGACCATTGGGAATAGAAAGTGCCGAAGCTCTGGAAAAAAAAACTTTGACTAGGATTTACAGTGCCCCCCAAAATCAAGTAACCATGCAAATTCGACAAACCGTTGGTGAATTTATGAACCATGGCGGAAAGTTATTTTCGTAGGAAACTGGGAAAATTACGTCTCACGGGCGTAAATACCTTCAACATAAGTTTTAAGACCCTGTTGAAAGTAACTATTTGTGTGCATTTCAACTATTCGAAACTGTTAATTTTCAACTTCTTCCGATTGATCCGTCGAGCTTTTCATATAACGTTGAAATTCATAGAATAAAAAGCATGCTGCACAATAGTTCGGAATGTCATATTTAACGCCTAATTTGAACGAAAGAGAAACTTAAAAAATGGTTCAGGATACCTAGAACTCCAAAATAACAGACCAAAATTTTATGCAACACGTAGAAGTGAGAGAATTGTATAACTAGTATCTTCCGTTTAAAGGAACCTTGGTGATGAGGCATTGACCGCATCCACAGATTGCCTGCCAAACATTTAACATTTTTTTAGGTGAAAGTTTACATTTCTCATTCTGACTGACTTCACAGTCAGTCGACAAACCAGATTCTAGTAACGTCGAACTTTGGCCACTGGCACTTATTTGGTATCGATCTCGAAAACTCGGTTTGGTGTACGAGTTTCTTGCGTGAGACAGCACTTTTGAACGCTCCGAGACCGAAATGTTTCGGATCCGTTGGCTTTTCATGTCGCTTGCTTTGTTCAATGCTTCTTGAATGTCGTGATGCAATTGAATAATGAATTCTTAGCTGTTCGCCAAGCTATTCTGCTACAAACACTACTTTTCAGTTCTGAAATCATCCCCGTGGAGCGGAACAGTAACCGTTTATACATTTCAAAAACCAATTACGGCTCGGCAAAGCAAAATTTCAAAATTCTAAGAATACTTACTTACCTTACCTAACAGCTATAGGCCTGGGGTGTCCTTTGCTGTATCAAGCATACGTCTCCACATAACGCGGTCCATGGCTGCTCGTCGCCAGCCACTCAAGGCACGGATGCTTCTGAGATCACCCTCCACTTGATCGATCCACCTTGCTCGCTGCGCTCCTCTTCTTCTTGTACCAGTCGGATTAGATTCAAGAACCATTTTCACTGGGCTGTCGTCCGACATCCTTATGACATGCCCAGCCCATCGTAGACGTCCGATTTTAGCTGTCCGTACGAAGGGTGGTTCTCCTAGCAGCTGTTGCAATTCGTGATTCATACGCCGTCTCCACGTTCCGTCTTCCATCTGCGCTCCGCCATAGATGGCCCTCAGTACCTTTCTTTCGAAAACACTGAGGGCGCGTTGGTCCTCTGCCAACATTGTCCAGGTCTCGTGGCCATAGAGAACAACCGGTCTAATGAGCGTTTTGTAGATGATCAATTTCGTGCGGTTACGTACTTTTCTCGATCGGAGGGTTTTTCTGAGTCCAAAGTACGCACGATTCCCTGCCAAAATAAGTCTATGCATTTTTCTGCTGGTGTCATTATCGGCGGTCACCAGTGAGCCCAAATACACGAACTCGTCAACCACCTCGATATCGTCACCGTCTATCAATATTCGTGGTGGGAGACGTAGTGTTTCTTCTCTAGAGCCTCTTCCTCTCATGTATTTTGTTTTCGACGCATTTATGGCCAGTCCGATACGCCTAGCTTCAGCTTTCAGTCCGATGTAGGTTTCCGTCATCTTCTTACGTGTTACGTGTCACAATATCAATATCGTCAGCGAAGCCAAAAAGTTGTACGGACTTTCGGAAGATCGTGCCACTCGTGTCGATCCTCGCTCTTCGATTCACACCTTCCAGGGCAATATTGAACAAGATACAAGAGAGTCCATCACCTTGCCGTAGCTCTCTCCGAGATTCGAAGGGACTCGAGAGCGTCCCAGATACTCGGACGTAGCACATCACTCTATCCATTGCTGCTTTGACCAATCGTGTCAGTTTATCCGGGAAACCGTATTCGTGCATTATCTGCCATAGCTGTTCTCGATCGGCTGTGTCGTATGCCGCTTTGAAGTCAATGAACAGGTGATGCGTGGGTACGTTGTATTCACGACACTTCTGGAGTACTTGTATTATCGCGAATATGTGATCCGCAGTGGCGCGGGCTCCAGTAAATCCCGCTTGGTACGGCCCTACGAATTTCTTAGCTATTGGTGATAGACGACGGCAAAGGATTTGGGAGAGTACCTTTTTTTTATTCAATATTACAATATATTTTTAGGCACATTGCTTAAGCTCTAAGATGCCAAGGTTATTTTCTAATCTTAATTACGAATAACTCAAAACTAGAATAGTATCATTAGAATATGTGATCTTAGCTTCTCGAAAATCCAGCGTTCAGCTGGCGATCGGCAGTGGTCGATGTATTCAATATTGCACGAGTCTTCCAGATGGCGTTGGTAAATATTAAGCGCTGGCCGCATCCTTCGGTCCGTGTGGGTCCGCGGGAAACATCCCCAGGCTACGAAAGCCCGGCGGTTGGCCCGCATGCTGGGTTTTCGACTGGAGCGGTCTTCCGTGGGCGGTGATGGTGATGTTACGGAAGAGAATGAAAAAGAAAGTAAATATTGTGGAAACGGGGTAAAAAGGGGATGTTGTGGGAACAAAATGTCTGAAAACGACAGAGATATAATTAGTTGCCATCGATATGGTGAAGAGACAGGGGAGGGGGAACGAAAAAGTTAGTGACAAAAAAGATCTTGTTAGTTCCAATGAAGATGGTGGCCAGGGACGGGGATCGAGAGTTGTAGGCGGCGTTCAGCAATGTGATTGCGCGGTAATTGCAACAGTCTAGCTTATCGCCCTATTTGTAGACGGGACATACGACTCCATCCATCCATCCCTGCGGTAGAATCTCCTCCTCCTAAATCCTAGAAATCATCCAGTGCAGCGCTAACTAAGAATACTTAGTTATGATAAATTTGATTTCGAAAACTTAAGTGTTTTTGGTTTTTCGAAAATCGGTCTAGTTTTTGAATAATTGATCAAAAACGCGATTTTCGCATTCCGCTACAATTCACCTTAAAAACCAGTTTCAGCTGTCAAAAAGGTAATCAAATACTTCTTGCTAACGGTAGATAAAATGAAAGTCGACAGCTTTGTCGATTTTGTGAATCCTATTGAAATCAATACCAAGATTATTAAACAAGTATTGTCACAATTTGACATTACTGAGACAAATTTTGGTGAAATTAGGAAAATCATTGGCTGGCGGCAACTAAAAACACGGCTCCTAAGAATTCTTAAAAAAAATTATCCTGGTGTTTGTTTTACCCATTATGCATACTTATTCTGAAATTCGAAAAAAAACACTAGAAAAGTTCCTAAGTGCAAATGACAGTTCCTCTTTCCTTCGATTATTACGGTCCTATAGGCAATCCTTCTATCTTACAGTTTGCATAGAATAACGACTGAAACTGGAATCTTTTATAATATTGGTCGAGATTTAATAGAAATCGGTACTGAATCCCCTGGTTATTAATAACTTCGAAAGGCTAGTTGAGCTTCAATCTCAAACAAGATTCATGACAGTATATTTTAACCATATGTCACAGGAAATCAACCCTTCAAGATATATTCCTACCCGTGTCAGCCTCCTAAATGTCCCTGACTCAACTTAATTTTTCGACACATCTATGCAGCGCGAAGTGCGTGGAATCCCGGAACACCTACGCTCGATGGAAATCCCAAAAATATTTACAAGTAAGTTCAGGCATATTGACTCTGAGAAAATATTTTACACGGACGGATCACGAATTGAAGAGGCTACTGGGTTTGGTATATTCAACAATAATGTTTCGGTCTCATTTAAGCTTCAAGAACCTGCATCTGTGTATATTGCAGAGTTAGCAGCAGTTTGAGTGTAATCGTCACATTATCTCCAAACCATTATTTTCTTTTCACAGATAGTCAGTGCAATTGCAATTGAAGCTATTCGCTCAAACGCTGCTTGCCAAAATGAACCTTTTTTCTTGGGCAAAATAAAACAGTGCCTGAACGTCATATTGAATAATAATTATTAAATCACAATAGTTTGGGTTCCGGCTCATTGCTCCATTTCAGGCAATGAAAGAGCCGATAGTTTAGCCAAACGTGGTGCTATTGAGGGTGAGATTTATGAAAGACCGATTGCTTTCAACGAATTCTATAGCGCGTCTTGCCAAAGAACACTTGCCAGCTGGCAAGCTTCTTGGGATAAAGATGATCTGGGTCGGTGGATGCACTCAATTATTCCTAAAATATCGACAAAGGCATGGTTCAGGGGACTGGATGTGAGTAGAGATTTCATTCGTGTGATGTCCAGACTCATGTCCAATCACTACACGTTAGACGCACATCTCCCTCGAATTGGGCTCTCCGAGACTAATCATTGTGCTTGCGGCGAAGGTTACCGCGATATTGACCATGTTGTTTGGACATGCGTGGAGTTTCGTGATGTCAGATCTCAACTAATAAATTCCTTGCGTACCCAAGGTAGACTATCCAATGTCCCAGTTCGCGACATTCTTGCTTGTCGTGACCTTCCATACATGAAACTTCTTTATCATTTCATTAAATCCATTGGAGTTCCAATTTAAATTTTATTTTATGTTAGACTGTTTTCTCTTCCATGAGTTCAACCAATAGCCAACTATAGGATATTGAATATAAGTGGTGAACTGATACAAACAAACCTGAAATAGTTATAAGATCATGTACAAAATAAATGTATTTTATTTAATGTAATTTAAAATAGCAACTCGCTTGATAAAAACAGTGTTTAGATTAACTAATGAGTACCAACATACTAATATGATATTCGAAATGTATTAGGTTTAAACTACTATGTATTGTGGATGCCACGGCGAAGAAAAACTTATGTATATTGCCTATGAAATAAACGTATTGATGAAAAAAAAATTTAATAGAAATCCAGCAGAAGCATCCAAATTATCCATATTTTTCAGTATGAGCATTCATTGTGCTGTTATTGAACTAAGAAAGCTCTTATTGTACTGAACTCCTAGTTCAAAAACTTGTACTGAACTTCTAGTTCAAACACAAAATGGCCTTCATCTTTTCATTTGTTGCATCAGGAAAATCATGCTAAAAAATCGTTACTAAGATTGGGACTAGTAAACTTTTCCCGGAATTTCACTAACACTCCCAACTTTTTCCCGGTAAAACCAAATTCCCGACGTTTTCCCGGTTTTCCCGATTTTCCCGGTCACTTGCCACCCTGAGTTGTTATCCATTCAAGATGTCAAAGGGCTTATTTTTTCAACTGCTTAGCGGTTCGGATTAGACACATCAGTGACTGGGATTCGGAAACACTGGTTTTGGAACTTTGAGTTAGAAACTTTTGTTGTTTTAATAACTCAACCGGCCCAAAACTTAATCTCATTTTTTTCAAACTAATTAGAGCTGATTATACGTGGAACAGTGACACAGTTTTGCACACAATGCCCCCCTAAAAGATAGCGAGAAGGAAAGCGAAAAGACAACACAGTTTCTCAAAAAAAAAACCCGCAAGCCAGATAACACAATTCGAAACGATAACAATAGCTACTAACAAACAGAAGGGGGCCAGTCACGGGGGAGGGGAAAAACGTCCACAAACCACAAACCCCCTTCTTTTCCGGGGTGTCCAATTGGCCACTCTCGCTTGCACTTTGGCGGAAAGAATGCCCCATAAAAATATCTCCGGTGCATACACAGCAAAAAAAAACCCTACAGAAAAAAGTGCTAATTCAATCAAGCTTGCTCCAATTTCCCTTTTTCTTTCTCGGCTGCTACCGTTCCCAGCTGTTTGAGCTGGCAGAGCGGTTTGTCGGAGAGATCTCGCTTTTGTTTTTTTTTTGTTTTTGTGTTTCCGTCCGAAACCGATTCGATCCCCGGCCCCGTCGCTGTCTATCTCGCACTTATAACGGAAATATTCACCATTGATCGCTGGAAAACAGTTGTCCGGTACTATTTTCGTTGTAAATTGCACATTGAAAGCTGCGGCGTACATGTCGGACTTATGACTATTGGTTGAATATTTCACCGGACCTTCCCCGCGGTTGGCAGCATTTTATTGCACACGGAAGAATTTATTCACATTCCGCTACTTCTTGCGGCAATGGAAATTTATGGCAAAACTCGGCGGAGAGCGCACACACAGGGAAAGATCGACGAATTCAAATCGGACCCAGCGGACCGGGAAGGACCTCTAATCGCCGTCATAGAATCTCATGTCTCCACACGCTTCAAGGCGCACCAGAGAAAACCAGAGAGTGGCACCGCCTACCAATTCCCGGTTGTTTTTTTTTTTTGCTTACTTTTTCTACTCATCTCATCTACCGAAAAGCCCAGTCAGGAGGGGCGCTTCTACTACTACTACCTCTACTACTATTGCTTATCTCACTAAATTTATCAATTATTATAATTATTAGGTTCGCTCTGGCCAAAGTCGGACTACGGAAACTTCTGCCCCCGGAGGCAGAAAGAAAAGTGCACGTGAATGATGCAAATTCAGTGCTCGGAAAGTATGTCGTCCGTCCCGAAAAACCAGATTAACTGGCGACGATTTGAATAATCTGCCTGAACTTCTATGTGTCATACGAGAGACATTTTATTGGTTTCGTTTCTCGCGTTCTTTTTTCCCGGGCCCAATCGCACACGGCCACAAACGAAACGTGATTCCTTTGGCCTTTCGGTACGGGGGGGGGGGGGGATCCAGGGCCGGTAGCCAACTAACTAACGGCATATCCATACATTCATACTACCGCCCCTCTTCTACCTCTTGCGGATGATTCTGGCAAAAGACAAAAGAAATGTACCCAGCGACGAGCGATGACCAACCAACCAACGAACGCGGAAATGCAATTTGTTGCAATTTTTATGATTCATTGTTAGCTATCTAGTAGCGAGGATCTGGCGGACACGAGCCAGCATCATCGCACTGTCACAGTATGGCACTTTAATTAACCGCGTCTCTCTCTCTGTGTTTTTTTTTCTTTTCGTTTTTCATCTCAGCTCGGCCAACTTCTACCAATCGACTATGGCTTGCGAACTGTCCGACATGGACCGTATCACGCTGGCCGGATCCAGTGCATTCCAATTGGCGGACGGTTCGGACTACCTGGAGAACAACTGTGCCGAGGAACCGACGAAGCTGTGCGAGTTCAAGCGTATGTCCGGCCGGATTCTGAAGACCGTGGATTCCGTCTATCAGGATGTTGCCAGCGTCGATGAGTGCCGTGAGCTGTGCCTTAGTTCTCCGTACCGTTGCCATTCGTACGACTACGGCGATACCGGCGATATGGTTTGCCGTTTGTCCCATCACAGCCGGGCTACCCTTGCCGATATTCAGGATCCCTACCTGGACGTACCGGAAGCTGCCACGTATGAGCTGTCCTCATGCTACAACGTTTCGATCGAGTGCCGTGCCGGAGATATGATTGCCAAGATTCGCACCTCGAAATTGTTCGACGGAAAGGTTTACGCCAAGGGTGCTCCCAATTCGTGCTCGGTTGATGTGAAGAATTCGCTGGAATTTGAACTCCGTATGGGCTACCAGGACATCGACTGCAACGTTCGTCAGAATGGACTCGGACGGTACCTCAATGACGTGGTCATCCAACATCACGACACCATCGTCACCTCGTCCGATTTGGGCCTGGCCGTGACCTGTCAGTACGATCTTACCAACAAAACCGTTTCCAACGATGTCGATCTGGATGTGGCCGGAGATATTGAACCGGCTCTGTCGGAGGAAGTGGTCGTCGATTCACCGAACGTGGTCATGAAGATCACCACTCGCGATGGATCCGATATGATGCGTACTGCCGAAGTCGGTGATCCCCTGGCTCTGCGATTCGAAATTCTGGACCCACAATCCCCGTACGAGATCTTTGTTCGCGAACTGGTCGCAATGGACGGAGTTGACAGCAGCGAAATCACCCTCATCGATGCCCGCGGTTGCCCGACCGATCACTTCATCATGGGACCGATCTACAAGAGTGCCGGATCCGGAAAGATTCTGCTGTCACACTTCGATGCCTTCAAGTTCCCGTCCTCGGAGATGGTTCAGTTCCGTGCTCTCGTTACCCCGTGTATGCCGACCTGCGAACCGGTACAGTGCGACCAGGATGACTTTGCCGCCGGCGAACTGCGCTCGATCGTATCGTACGGACGTAAACGTCGGTCCCTGAACGTCACCGAGCAGTTCAGCAGCTCATCACACCGGGCCCGTCGGGAAACCACACACCAGGCTCCCCAGGACGACATGCTGCTCGTACAGTCGATCCAAATCACCGACAAATTTGGCTTCGAGAAGCAACAGGCTAAACCGAAGATCGGAAGTAGCGAAACCGTATTCGTGGCTGCGTCCGATGCTCAAGGCATTTGCGTTAATGGACTTGGTAAGTTTTGACCGTGACGCAGTTACGGAAAATGATGAAGATGGAGTTCACAACTAACAAGACCCCGTTTTTCCACAGGTCTCATCGTTGCTGGAGCCGTATTCTTGCTTGGACAGCTTGCGGTTATCGCCATCTGGACGTACCTGTGGCAACGCCGCAGGAAGCAGCGTCAGTTCGAGAATGCATCGATGGGTTCCTCGGTGATGCCCAGCCCAACCATGGCCGCTGGCCGAGGGGATTCGATGTGCAAGCTGTACGACAGTGGTTACGCTGGCAGGCACTTCTGAGAATCTACCGTATCTATTCCGTACAGATCCCACACATAAATACTACACAAGGCTGATCTATATACTTTCACAACAACTCCCAGTTTACAGATACAAAACCAGCAGAACACCACCAATCCATCCATCCATCCATTCATAACAAAACATTATCAAACATTGTCGTTGAAGCTTCCAGAAGCTCCGCCTTCAAGCGGCACCCGACGAACTCATTCTAGGTTTAGGATCGCCTGTTTTCTCTTTTCTCGCCAGCCCCGACGACGAGGCGAGGCGAGGCGGCCGAGGAGAAAATCAAGGCAACAGAACTGCCATTTAATGGTCTAATTTTTACAATATTTTTCGCTCACATCAACCAGATAAAACCGTTTTGTAGTTTGTTGTGCTAAAAATACGACCAGTAAGGATGTGAGAGAATGAGTACTCCCCTCCGACGAGAGTACTCAATGCTGCTCGCATACCCGCGCGCCTTCAGATAATTTCCTAATAAACAATTTTGCACTCAATTTCCAATACATACACTAGAGAGAAAGAGAGAGGGAGACAGAGAAAAAAAAAGTAAAAAAAAACGACACGTACCCTTCGTCTAGCAGCGAACAATCAAACATCGAACTAATCTTTATGTTTTACATTCCCAAAATACGGAGAATAGGACGACTGGAGTATAGAACTAATGAAAAGCGATCTTTCGGCGAGAAAAATCGAGCATGTGTGTGCACGGGGCTAGCGTGAACCAGAAACCGAAATAGTATTCTAAACAAAGCGGAAACGGGATGCACGAGTGCGAGTCAAGTTTATAGGCGAATGAGTGCGACTTAGGGTTAGCTAATTTTTCTATCTCGAAAACGAAAAAAAACACATTCTCACATGAAAAAAAAAAAAAAGTAATCTATTCTAAATGTGGAAATTTATACTCCTTTGTCCTTTTCTCCTGAGCTCCGAGCTTCGGCTAGTGCGAATCAATCCCGGAGAGCAAAAAAAAACGGACTGCCCGCCCAGTGACAAGCTTGGGGCTCAATTTTAAGCATTTATCATAATTTATTTTGTATTCATTAATTCCTTACTTTTAGTAGCCTACGAATGCAAACAAGAAAAGCATCCTCTACTGTGTTTTTTTTCTGTTTTGTAATTTAACTTAGTGCTGCAGTGACATTGTCTTAAATAGTTACGAAGCAAATGCAATAAGAGAATAATAGCAAACTAGAAGAGAAGGAAATAAAAAATAAAAAAAACACATGTTTAGTATTTACAATAGCAACCTAACCGGGCCGTAGTACTAGTAGATTGTAGGGCGAAGAAATATAGATAGACTTCCCTTATTTCAAAAGCGCCGAAAACCGCCTCCCGTATTCCAATCTGTTTTATTTATAAATTCATAGCATACTAACCATTCATTATCATTGCATTAGAGATGTGACTTATTGCGAAGGAACGGTTAACTGACGAAGAGGAAAACAATAATAATCAACAGAGAGCAAGTTAAAGAATATTGCAAAACACCGAGTAAAAGTCAAAAATTAATATTTAATTTAAAGGAAAAAAAAAAGAGAGAGCGAAAGAAGCAGAACTTAGTGAAAATTAAATTTAATTTAATTTTAATCGTAAGGCAAACAATAATAACGAATGAAGAAAAAAAACGAATAATACATAAATTACATATGCATATGTTTTCTATGTATTGAAGAAACAATATAATGTAAAACATTATTTTTATGAATAAAATAAAAACGGAAAAATTAAACCAAACGTGTTGGAAAAATATTGCGAAAGAAATTCTTTGAACAACCTTTGATAACCGAAATAATGGACAAACAGAAAGCGGATTTATTTTTTACTCATCATCTATTCTTCCCTTCGATAAACACATGCACGAAAAAACACGAAGATAGGCAACACTGCAAATTCAATACACATACAGCAACAGAATTTGAAAAATGCTTTCTTTTAATTCGCAAACCTCACTGCACTAGGGCAACGGCTCCCTATTTCATCTGAGCTCCTATTTCCATCTCATCCCTTCACCTCATTACTTTGAACATGAATAACATTTTAAAACCTACCAGAACCAAACTGTGAAATGTTTTAAAATGATTATGAAAGCTGTTGTCACACTTTCCTATTGAAAGAAATGGTTTTAAGTTCTTCGTGTATCGTTTTTTTCATTTAAAATAAACTCATTTTTCAATTTAGGACACATTTTCGTCTCAAGATTTACAGTTCGTCATGTTTCTGATTATCTACTAATCGATTCGTCTCAACACATGATCACTTTTTCGCACAATTACACTACCATTGAATGGTGGATGACTTCATAATTAGTAATGTTCACTTGCCACTTGTTTAATTAACGATTTAAAACCTCAAGAATTACCCGACAAACAATAAAAGTCTTTAAAAATATGAGATGAAAGTTTTTCACTTAGTTCACTTGATTGCGCTTTGTTTTCATCTCATTTGGTTTCGCAAAGTTGCCAAGTTATCTCATATTGTTACAAAAAATAAATTGTTTTTCTTCTTCAAATTATTACCAAAAAGTATGGTTTTGGTATCCGTGACATTAGTTTAATTATATTATTATTATAATTATTTAAATAAAACTGTTTTGGCTTCGAATATTACCAGAAAGAGCGTGTTAAATACTAATGAAATAACCATTGTGGCAAATCTAGTAGCACTGGTTTCGTTCCGCTATACGCCAACATAACGCTGTGAAGTGTGTGTGTGTTTCATCGGCTGTGTACAGAGATGCCAGGTATTTTCATAGAAAATATGTATTACTTTGCATAGAAAGTCTATATCTGTTCTATCTGTTTTCACGAATAAAATGATGTTAAAAGATAGATAGGCTTTAGATCTCCGTAAGTCATTGCCCCATTAATTAGAGTAAATTTTTTTACCAATAATAATAATGTGGAAAAATCCTGGTGGGTACGGTTCTATCGTTTGAGTTGTATATCTGGCAGCGGTAAGGCAGTCGGTCACCAGAATGTCTGCAAGCCATATTTTTCCAGCTGGCAGCGTTTAGTCAGCCATCTGGCAGCCATGCGAATGCGGGTGAGAGTATAATAGTGGAATATTTTGTTTTGATTGCTGTCGCCATTGCTAATTTATAGGATGAATAAAAGATCAACGATAGGATGAATAAAAATCCATTGAGATGAAATTAGGAGCAGAGTAGTGAAAACATCATTAGTGTTTTTAGCTGTTTTATAAATATTAGTTCAATTTTCAAGAAATGTGAATCAATTTTCAACGTGGAGCAAGGCGAATGAAGCAGTAATATGAAATAGTTACAGTGATTTTAGTGGCTAAATCGAGGTTTGAAGGCGACGTCCTTACAAATGAGATGAAATAGGGAGCCCTTACCCTATTTCTTAAATGGATACCATTGCTCTTATGGACTAGACCACCAATTTCCCTTCATTTTCTTCGAAATTATTTGAGGATATATTCTTCATTGATTCAGGCCATTTTAAAATACTAAAACACGAAACGAACAATTTCGGATTTTGTTCTAGTTTCATCGCTGCCATTTTTTCCTTACATCCTCTGACTCTGAAAACACTTTTTCCAATAACCGAACACTTTGCTGAATGCTCCTAACAGATTACAGTCGAACCGATACGAACTTTTTCACACTATTTGACCCTTTTTCCATCGAGGATTCGAAAAGAAAAACGCGAATAGAAATCGAACCAAATCGTACGGGAAACCACGCGTAAATTACGCAAGTTCAAACGGGAGTCGAAAGCAACGGTACCGTTATGTCGGCTTCCAATGCGACACAAAAGCTGCAACGATGTGATACGTGACACTGTACAATGTCTCGCATGCGACACTTTGCAGAAAAAGAAAAACACTGAAAAAAAATCAACAGGCTTCGTTCACCTGCACAGAATTAGTAAGGAATAATATCTGAACCAAAACAAAATCAGTGAACATTTTTCAGTCGAAAATTAATGGAGAATTCCCAGTCAGGAAAGCCATTTTTCCTGACGTCAATTCCGTAGATTTTCGTACTGAAGCGACGTATATCCGAAATTATAAATTGTCATTCGCGAAGAAATTTGTATACTGTTCAGTTTGGAGCCATCAAAATAAATTCTCGAAAATGAGAGACTGTTGCCGCAATTCAACACACTTAGTTGAGATATTACAATTTGAATTGATTAATGATTGAAGTACAATGAGGTATTTTACACACGGGGGATACGTACCGCACGAAAAAAACGTGTAAAAAAATTGTGTATCTTCGGAAATACGCCTGAAAACCCGCAAAACTTATAAATTTCGTTTTTTGACAAATCTTTATGAAACATTTCGACAAAAATTTGTTTGAGAACAAATCGACTTTGGGAGAACTCCGAAATTTTTTTGTCGTGAATACGACTTACTTTACTATGAGGCGCCTTTTCAAAATTTACTCTCTGAGAGTGTGATAAGTTTTTGATCGTGAACATATCTTGTTGTATCTAACGAATCAACATAATTTTTGCTACATTTCATCGGAAATATGATCACAATTTCAGTTGTGTGACCCATGTCAACACCAGCCAATCAGAACGCGTTCTGAGAAAAAGAATAAAATATCTGCTGCTGTACAACAAATCGTTCGAGAAAAATGTTCCGAACAGTGCTTAATATCGTAGTGAGTTCCACAATTTGGTCCTTCCGAGAGGTAGGAATGAATCCCGAACAGCATTCTGATAGTTTCTTTCAATGAAATGCAAATCCGAAATGAAATAATCGAAATTAAAATTCTATATGCTATTTTTATATCCGTTAGGACCGCCCATTAGTTAAAAAGCTACAAACGAAATCACGTAAAAAGAAACCTCTTAACAAGAATAGGATCAGTTTGGATTCTATCGCCACTGCGAGCAGATGTATTGTGTGTCGTTTGCAAAGCTAGTTCCGCTTCCGACAAGAGCGATTACGTCACAGCTGCCAGTCGTTTGCATTGGTGAAAAAGCAACGAAAAGGGACAACGGTGGAGAGCATCACACAAAATCAGCCGTTCTAATGGCTCTAAAGGTTTTCTAAAGAACTATTAAAATTTCTTCTTCGCAAATCGAAGGTAAAAATCCTCAGTTTAGTGCAAATCTAGAACAGTTTGATTAGATTTATGCACTTTTCGCTGTGTGAAATTCACAGTAATCAAGATCGAGCCTTCTTTGTTTTTGCGAAAAATGTGGAAAAGGGGAATGCTTGCATAATTCATACAATTGATCAACTAATTGATATTCGGAAGTGTTAAAAAACATGTCAGTTGTTTTCGTATTCACGACATCCAGTTATGTCTCTGACATTACCCACCCGCCTTTTTATGCCTGATGTCTTAGAATTGCATAGAACGTCGAAATCTGGTATAATCTGTTAAAAAATTGAAAATTTTCGCCAATTTTTTAAATGTCATTGTTGATTAAAAAGAAATTCGGAATAACACCAAATTTCGACGTTTCATGCATTTCTATGAAAAATCAAGAAAACCGCATAACTTCGAAAATTAGCATAAAAAACCGTGTAACTTACACACTAAGAAAAATTCGCAGAATTCTGTAATTTTTTACGGAATTTTCAACAGCTGAACGTTCGGTAATTATATTGATTACCGATCGTTCGGTAATTGCTGAACTGTCAAACAACTACCGTAAACTGTAAACCAAATGGATCTAACTGATTGTTCGGTAATTTTTTGTTTGTTTTGTTTTCCTTTGGTTAAAATTCTGGATTTTTGGATTTCAAAAAACAACACAAATTTGCAAAAAAGAATGAAGAAAATTCCAACCTTTTGTGGCTATGGTTTAATTCCACGAATCCGTCGAGTTCACCAGATATTACCCGCGAACGATTTGTGTAGGCAGCAAGTGGACAAATGATTTATTATTTTCTGCCTATAAGTAAACAAAAAGCTTTTAGTGGTTCTAATGTTTTAAAAACTTTAGCACCTGTATCTCAATCCATTCGATGAACTCTTTAATATTTTTTTCGTTTGGATAATAAAAAGACACTTACCGAAAATTTTTATAACTGTTTGACAGTTAGACAGACAGAAAAATAAAGCTTAAAATAGAATCAAGCTGCCCTTTTGGAAGGTGCAAAATTTATTTCAAAATTATAAGGATTATGAAGAAACACTCGATTTTGTCATTTTGAAAAATCATGGGGAATTTCGAATCACTTTGCTAATTGGAACCATTTGAACAAATAATGATTATTTTTGAGTTGTAATGAAAAATAAGATTTTAATGAAAAATGAAATGTTGTTTCATGAAGTTTACGATTGCAACGTAACGCGGCACATTGGTGATAAATTTATTAGTGGTTCGATATTCTCCACAAGCAATGATCTACAAAATATTTGCATTTAGCGCAGTTTCCCTGCAAAAGTGTCGATTGAATACCACAGAGAATCGAGAAGATTTCCGCTTGTTACATAGTGCAGGATCCATCTCGTGACTGAGATTGCTCGAATGTCATTTCACGACAGTAGACACCAGCATCTTATAGAGAACTGGCTGTATAACAAGATATGCGTTGATCAAGTTGTCGTTTGATTTTGCACTACGAGAATATCATGCACTGAACATTTTAGAAATGGATCCTGTTCCAACCGGAATGTCACTGTTCCAATGCAAAACCAAAACGGTCATTGTCCTTTGCACGAAGGTGATTATTTGCCAACGGGACGAATAGCATTTCATTTGACAGACAACGAAGGAAGGGTGAACAACAAAGGATCGGACAGACAATTCGAATAAATCACCGATTTGATGGCAGCAGACGGAAAAACGATCGCTAAATTGTGGTTGGTTTAGAGTTTTGATTGCTTGATTGTTTAGTGCGGATAATTTTTTTTTACATTTTCCTTCAATATTATTTCAGAGAAACCGTTGCGACTAATAGTTTTGAGATTGAAGTGAATATTTCAAATAAGTCGAAAAATCAATGACTCTTTGTTTACTTTCTCTTCTGTCTATAACTCATCAATTTTCACGTTTGCTTTGTAACTATTTGGGAAAATTGACGAAAAAAATTTCATTTTGCTATCGTTACTACATCGTTGACGAACGTTTGCACAATTACCTAAGACATAATCGAAAGAGATAGTAAACAGAGAGAATTTGTAATTTGTTTTTCGGGCCATCCGAAATGTTCACGTCGATTTGCCGAAAGACGAAAAGACATTAAATCTATTTTGTACTCACCACCTTTTCTTCTCATTGAAAAGTAGAATCTAAAAACATCACACTTATCACAAAAACAATAAAATAGGCAACACTGCTAACTTTATATGAAACCATCATTCATATAAAATTTTCATTTATTTCTTGAAAAAATAATATTGCTTTTTTGGATCAGAACACCACTTTCACTTGATTTTCTTCAACATTATTCAATTTTCTTCATTGATTTAGGTCATATTGAAATATTTAAACAAAAAGCGAATGATTTCTGATTTTCTTCTATGCTAAGCGCTGCCATTTTTTCTTTGCACTCACCACATTTTTTAAACTCTGAAAACACTTTTCAATAACCACCGAACACTTTGTTGAATGCTCCCAACGATTACAGTCGAACCGATACGTACTTTTTCACACGATTTGACCATTTTCCATCGAGGAAATGGCATCCGAACAGGAAAACGCGAATCGAGATCGAACCGAATCGTACGGAAAACCACGCGTAGATTACCAACAGCGGCAAGATCAAACGGGAATCGAAGGCAAAAGTACCGTTATGTGTCGCGACGGATCGAAACACACTCACACTAGAGATGGTCGGGTATAGAAATTCTTATACCCGAACCCGACCCGTACCCGAGTGATCAGCAAAAAAATTTACCCGTACCCGACCCGTACCCGATTGAAAATTTAAAAAATCACCCGTACCCGACCCGTACCCGATCAATAATAAATAAAAATTACCCGTACCCGAAAAAAAATAAAAAATTTTACCCGTACCCGACCCGTACCCGATTAAAAATTACCTGTACCCGTACCCGACCCGAATGAGTAGTAAAAATTTTACCAAAATTCAGTATGGAAAAAAATGTGTTTTAGATATCGAGCCGTATCAGGCTCTAGTTGGTAAGAAAAATACATTAAAATGCTTGTTTACTTTTAAACATATAAATACACTGTGAAGCATGAATAATGTAATGTAACTTTGTTTTAAACATGCATAAAAAACAAACGGTTCATCCGAATTCAAAATTTTTTTTTTCGTATTAAAGTACAATCCTTCCGGGTAATTGTGGAATATAATTTCATTCAAATGGCTGCCTCGGCTGGCCTTGCAGTACGCCATACGGTCGGTCCAGCTTTTTAATACATTTTCGATTGTATGCAGCTTTATTTCAGCTATGGATGCACGAATGTTATCCTTCAAGGCTTGAATTGTCTCTGGCTTGTCCACATAACACTTATCTTTGACAGCCGCTCAAAGATAATAGTCTAACGGTGTCAAATCACAGCTCCGAAGCGGCCAAACGACATCCGAATTTCGACTGATAATTCGATCTCCGAAGACTGTGCACAGATGATCGATCGTAGCGTTGGCTGTGTGGCACGGAGCGCCGTCTTGTTGGAATCAAAAGGTGTCCAAGTCTACCTCTTCAAGTAACGGGAAGAACCAATCGCTAATGATGACGCGGTACCGCTCGCCATTGACCGTGGCGGCGGCTCCTGCCTCATTTTCTAAGAAAAAAGGCCCAATGATGCCGCCAGACAAAAATCCGCACCAAACCGTCACTCTCTGAGATCGGCTTCTCCATGATGACGTGCGGGTTTTCCGTCCCCAGATGCGACAATTTTGCTTATTAACATACCCGCCGAGATGAAAGTGTGCCTCATCCGAGAAGATGATTTTTTTGCACACATTCCGCAACATTACCATGATTTTGAAAGTAAAACTGCACTATTTTCACGCGGTCCTCAAGCGTATACACAACCATTTTCGTTCAGCGGAAGGATACAACTAAGTTTCTGTCAAATCAGAAGTGACATTTAGGTTACCAATGTCGAAATAACCGCTAGTTCAAAAATAAATGTTAGATGGCGGACCCTGTAGATTTCCAATGTCTTTGGTACTTTATACTCATTTACAAATGTCAACAAAAGCGAGTAATATCTACTCAAATTTTTCAAAAAGCATATTTACCCAATATGTCGTAATACCCGTTGTACTCAATTTTGGGTAGGTATGGTTTTTACGAAACAGTGCGACTTTTGATCCAATTCTTTAGAACTATAAGTAAGCGTGCTCATTATCTTGACACACAAATAAAAATTCACATTCGAATCACTTGAAAAATCACGTAAAATAGTTCCAAATGTCAAATTGAATATTATACGTGACGAAAATGAATGTTATGCGAACATCCCCTAAAATGAATAGTGTGTTATCAGTTCGACCAAAGAATCAAACAATGTACGTGTATTCCCGGTGTGAAAAATTCAATTTTGAACATGGTGAACAGTGAGTCCTTCAAGTGTAAGTAGTTTGAACATTTGTAGGAAATTTTTTTGGTTACAATTTTTTACTATAAAGCAAAATTATTTATGATTTTGATTTAAATTAATCTGTCAACTATGCCCGTTTTGTAAACCTCACAAACCCACACCCACGATGTTATCGGTAGCTGGTGGTTTTTACAGCCATTGAACCGGTGGAACCCTCAACGAGTGAACACGGTGAAAATTTGAGTATTTCACGAGAAAAGATTTTCACCCTTACTTTTGCGACTCCACGTTGTCACGCATCGAGATTTTCACTTGTAGTCCAGTGAAAAGAAACGAAAATTAACTAGCAATATAGCCCAACTTGCTGTGCCATCAATCGGTGTCATTTAAAGTGAGGTGACACCACCCAGAAGTGCAGAATAATAAGAACTTCTATGCAGATTTTCTGAAATAAATGTCCATGTTTTTATGGTAAGAATCCCAATGATTTTTATGAAAATTTTGAAAGTCTCTAACCAATATTTAAAATAACAGTTTTCTGGTATCTGAATGTGATATGAGTACTACACTACATTTTATATACTGCCCATACTTGCATATCAGTCCCATATGGGAAATCGGCATGTTGAGAAAAAGACGATCAAAAGTTTATTTCCGATTTTTTTTATTTATTGTGCTCCCTAATGCTGGTCCCGGGTTGGCGGTTCAATGCATAGGACGCTGGTCTTACAAGCCAGCTGTCGTATGTTCGAACCCCGACCTGGAAGGATTCTTAGTGTCAGTAGGATTCATATTACTAGCCATGCAATGATTCTGTACACTAAGAATCGGCTGCGAAGTCTGTTGAAACAGAAAGGCCAAATTCCACGAAAGGAATGTAATGCCAAGACTTTGCTTTGCTCCCTAATGCTAAATCTTGGTGTTATTACATGAAATATCGGTAATACACCTTTGCTGTTCCAATATTGCAACAAATGAAATTATTGAAATTTTGCACTGAATGGGACTGATATGCGGGTACTTTAGCATATGGGACACAGAAATGAGTTGATATTTTTTTATATTTTACTGAACAAACCCTCAACTTTCATTGCAATTTCTGAGAGTTTATTGAGGAAAGCCTCCATTCCTCAAGCTAACTCAAAATTGGCGAAAATCGATATGAGACTGATATGCGAGTATGGGCAGTATATGAATCAAATAATTTTTACTGGATTGTGCATTAAACAGCTGTAAAATGGCAGTCCATTAAATCCTACGTGAAAAGTAGATTCCGACCGCAACATCATAGAGCTAAGGCAGTGTGTCTTATTAAATATGTTATAAACAAAGTAGGGCGGGAAATATTCACATAACTTTTCATGAAGAAAAAAATGTTTTTTTCTGGAAAAAGATGCCGTTTGACAGGTCTGGTCCTAGGCGGGAATGTCAAAACCCCTTGAATCAAATTGATTATTTTTCGGAAGAACTGTTTTGCAATGAAAAAATCTCGTCAACGTGTAAACATATTTATGTGAAGTACAAATGGTCGGGTAATCGATCCGAAAAAAAAATTTACCCGTACCCGACCCGTACCCGAGTGAGCGATAAATTTTTTTACCCGTACCCGACCCGTACCCGAGTGAGCAGTAAAATTTTTTACCCGTACCCGACCCGTACCCGATTGAAAATAAAATTTTTTACCCGTACCCGACCAAAAACCCGTCGGGTACGGGTACGGGTCGGGTTTCGGGTAAAATACCCGATACCCGACCATCTCTAACTCACACAAACTGTTTCTAATGCGACACAAATGCTGCAACAATGATACGCGATACTTTGCAGAAAAAGAAAGACACTGAAAATATTGAACACGGTCTATTCACTGCACAGAATTAGTAGAGAATAAATTCTGAACCAAAACCGAAATCGAGTTTTGTTAAACATTCTGTTTTCTTGTGTGTTGACATTGTGAGTGTGCGAAAGAATAAGGAAAACTCATTTATTTTTACAACTCGCACGAAATCTTTCTATAAAAACGTTTATCAGGCACAATTTATATACGAATCGATGGGAAAATTATCATCTAGAATTGTAGGTTCTTGGAATTTCCGTTTTATTCCCCGTTCTCTCACAATTTTGGGTAAAGTGCGTAAAGTGACCATGGCGATGCGCTACCTTAATGAACCATTTTTTTTTTGTTTCTAACATCAATTCCGTAGAGTTAGCACTGAAGCAACGTATATCTGATCGTACAATAAAAAAGGATGTTTTATCACACGTGAAAAACATGAAACTCCTGTTCTTGTTTTTTTTTTAATAATCGCAGTTTGCGCAGTTTCTCATTTCAGAGACGCGCGTGCACAAAACATCGAATAATTTCAAAATGAAAATATTTTTGCTTTTTGCGATAGTTCATAATATTAGAAACATGTTATTACTTGAACGCAGTATATATCGCTTTGAAAAATTGTACTAAATCTGATAAAATTTAACATTTTTAAAACATTGTTGCTCTAGTTTTTGATAAAAATAGATTTCTGATCAATTTGAATACTTTTGTATAGTTCGAATAAAAACTCTGGTGTCGTAATGCATCACAATAAATAGTTGCCTAAAAGTTTATGCAACTGAACATATTGGGTCAGGATTCGTAAAATCACCCGAAAAAAATGGTATTTTTATTTTTCGTTCAAGTGTTGAAGTAGAAGTTAAAAAATCTGGAAAACTACGTCATAATACAATAAAACATCGCAGAATTTAAATCCGTTGAAAGTCTTTAGTCAACGCTTATGGAATTTTGCAATGCACGTTGACAAATTTTCATTGGAAATTTCATGAGTGTTGACAATCAATGCAGGATACAGATTTAATACATATTGCCAAAAATATATACATAATTGTGCCTACTTCTATCCTCCAACGCAATACAAAATCGAACCCGTTTTATTACAATATTTACTTGCTTCTGGTCTGCCGCCACTAAATTTCGGGTGAAAATTACCAACACAATCAAAAATAGTCTAGATGAACAACGTTAAGAAAAATAAATGGTTACCTTTCAACATCGCTAAAAAAGTTAAATATATTATCAACGTAATCCAATAATTTATTGTGACGACTCATTTTCAAAAATTATGATGAAATCAGGCATCCCTGCAAGCAGCTGATCGGTAGTGACAAACGAGGGGGAACCAACTAGTAAAAAAAAACTTTTACATAACACAAGGGTTGTACCTGTAGTAATTAGTTCGCGCAGTAAAATATAGATCGAACTAGTGCATCACGAAAATTTCTTTTTATTAAAATTTACTCATACTGTCATGTCTGTTAGTCTGTGCTCGAGATACCAAAAAGTCGAATACGAAAAAAACGTCGAAGTTTAACGAAAGTCCTCTCGAGCACAAACCGGTGATCCACTCGTTTACTCGGTTTACTTAAACATACACTCTTACCAGCCGCTACCTAGTTTTGGGTCAAAGCTTACCCCCGATCAACAAAAGTGCATCTCCCCATTTTTACGTAACGAGAGATGACCGCAAAATTTAGGTAAATGTAAGTTTGCCCGAAGTGTTGACATGGCATCCAACCGACTTTTTGGGGGTTACAGGCGTTACGAAGCGTTAAATGTCTACTTTTCTGCGAATCATAGTCGTTACGAAGCGTTATATGCGTTACTTTTTTGTGAGACATAGGGGTTACATTTTGTGAATTAGCGGGAAATTTAGGTCTGCTTTATTTATGACTCCAGCTAGAAAAAGAGCGTTGCATGTGTTATTATTTTGTGAGTCATAAGCGTTAAGAAGCGTTACTTTTTTTGTGTGTCATAGGCGTTACATGAGTTGCTTTTTTGTGCGTCATAGGCGTTACGAGCGTAACTTTTTGTGGGTTACAGGCGTTACGTTACGTTACATGTCTAATTTTTCTGAGTCATAGGCGTTACGAAGCGTTACATGCGTTATTTTTAGGTGATGCATAAGTGTTACAAAGCGTTAGATGTGCTACTTTTTGTGGGTTATAGACAATACGATGACATTACATTGCGTCACGTGCGTTATTTCTTGTGAGTTACAGGTGTTTCAAACTGTTACTTTTTGTGAGTTACATACGTTACTAAGCGTTACTTTTTTGTTTATAGACGTTATGAAGCGTTACAAAGCGTTACTTTTTTTGTAAGTTATAGGCGTTACGAAGCGTTACATATGTGATTTTTGTGAGTTCTAGGCGTTACGAAATGTTTCTTTTTGTAAGTTACATACTTTACTAAGCGTTACTTGTTTGTGAGTTATAGATGTTACTGAGCGGTACTTTTTTGTAAGTTATAGACGTTACGAAGCGTTATATACGTGATTTTTGTTAATTACAGGCGTTACGAAACGTTACATATGATTAACACACGAATTATTGACTAGTATTTTTATACGAGGAAAATATTTTCAGCTGTGTAGCACCATCAAACACTTTCAGCGTCGCAGTACAAAAAGTGAATATTTCCAAAACAGCTTTCCCATAGTGAGCAGTTAAGTGTGAGTGTTTAAGCAATTGAAGATTGACACCGCTTATTTAATAAAATAATTGTGAAATGCTATTTCGTGAAGTGATAGTGATTCGCTACGACAGTTTAAAGTTTGGAAACAATTACCTTGTATTATTTTGCTTCTAAATTAAATTAGAGATTTTGTCGTGAATACGACTTACTTTACTATGGCGTGCCTTTTCAAAATTTACCCTCTGAGAGAGTGATAAGTTTTTGATCGTGAATATCTCTTGTTGTATCTAACGAATCAAGATAATTTTTGCTACATGCCATCGGGAATATGATCACAATTTTTTGATAAAATTTTCAGTTGTGTGACATAATCTCAAATAATTCAAAATTAAACTTTTCTGAAATGTTTGGTATAAACGAGTATCAAAGAGGATAATTCATAAGGCGCGTTTGACTTTCTCGTATTTTTAAAGCTCATAGCTCAGTGATCTGTGAAGGGATTTATATAATCTAACTAGAAATAGAATCGAAATTTTTCAACTTAAACGTGTATAGCAAAAGCATTGAAGAATTTCAAAAGAACACTATTGAAAAACCTGTTTCATTTGACCCATGTCAATACCAGCCCATCAGAACGCGTTCTGAGGAAGAGAACAAAATATATGCTGCTGTACAACAAATGCTGAACGAAAAATGTTCCGAAAAGTGGTGAATATCGTAGTGAGTTCCTCAATTTGGTATTTCTGAATGCTAGAAACGAATCCCTACAGCATATTGATAGTTTCTATCAATAAATTATGCAAATCCGAAATGAAATAATCGACATTAAAATTCTGTATGCGACTATTTTTATAGCCGTGAGGACCGCCCATTAGTGAAAAAGCTACAAACGAAATCAGGTAGAAACAAGCCTCTCAACAAAAAGTGAAGCCTTCTTTGTTTTTGCGAAAAATGTGCAAAAGGGGAATGCTTGCATAATTCATACAATTGATTGTATTGAACTAATTGATATTCGGATGTGTTAAGGAACATGTCAGTTGTTTTCGTATTCACGACGTCCAGTTATGTCTCTGACATTACCCACCCGCCTTTTTAGACCCGTAGACTTTGGCTTGGCTTAACTTTTAAGCTATGTTTAACGAAATGCAATGAAATTGTAGCCGAAAATTTACCATTATCCGAAAATTTACCAACAAACATCCGCTTTCTGTGGTGCATGTGGAAATGCAGAGGATTCTTCGGTTCAATGCAGTTTACACAATGTGAAACTATGTGCTATATCCTAGCAAGTTGTTTCAGAAAAAAAACTACAAGGATCAACCCCATGGGGTTGTTCGAGCCATAGATGTGTAACAAGGCAACCAAAATTTTTAATGATCTACAATCAAACAGTTCAATCAATTGTCACACTTTTGAATTCGCAAATGTATGAGAGTCTGCTTAGATTGAACTTTATTAGGAACCAAAACCGAACACGCGAACCCAGAATATAGACTTTATTTGTCGTGATTTGTATTTGTTTTGTAGTCGACAAAATTAAACCAATAGCCCAAATGTATGCAATTATATGTTTGTACACGATACGGATAGCGATATTTAAGCTTGCGATACGGATATCGATATTTAAGCTTCTCTTCGCCAAACTTGTGTTCAAGTTTTGTATGCAAGCAGTTATTTTTATAGCGTTTCTCTAACATTACTACCATTCTGCGATTTCAGTTGAAGCGAGTTTCTTATTATCAATCGAGTTCATCTTGTATAAATTAGAAATTAATCCTAAGCACTCATTTACCCTGGGAAGTAACGTAACGACATAACATGGAATTTTATCCGGACTTGCATGACACAAGATCAGAGCATACCAATTAAAGCTCCAAATTGTTTTATGGCACTTTTTGTCTTGCTGTCTAGCAACAACCTACCCCTAGCATGCTACTCATTGGACTGAAACGTTAGCTATAATTTTGCTTATATTTATAGATTCGCGTGCTTCCAGCAGCTGCGCTTTAGCATCGATTGACCAATCAGAGCAATGCTTTCCCTTTGATATATCGCTTACTCCTTCAAAACCGTAGACTATGGCAGGGAAATCCAGTATGCCGGAGATTTTTTGCAGACAAAATAGGACACTGCTAGCTATTAATCAACATTTCAATGATACACAATTAAAAATACATGCCTATGAACATTCAAATCAATACGTAGAAATATTTCCAATCAAATGGTGATATGATATTAATAATTTATATAAAATTGACTGAGCTGTAATTGTTCAAAACCTGACCACATTTCTACGTGTATTTTTCTTGAGTTTCTAGTTTGCACGCCTATATAGAAAACAAAAATGTGTTCCACATTAAAACATTTTGCAAATTTAATTGGTTCTGATCAACAACGGAGTAGCAACACACGGACGGTCTCTAATGCTAATGCTATTTGACCTTATGGTTATTCGACCATTTGACACATTCGGCCTTTTATTCCTTCGACCTATTAGTGTTTTGACGTGTGTTTGTTCATCGACGTTTTGTCATTCGACCTTCTGTCATTCGACATTATAGTACCCGGCATTATGGGCAACCCGATTTTTCTTTGTATCGTATGCTACAATCCCTTGGCTTTTGGTGATAGACGACTGTCGGAAGCATTGTAATAGTTCCTTGTAAACGGTATTCTGTACCTGTAATTGCGTAGCAGTGGTCATAGTTCATAACATATCACTCTTTCGATACATTTCGACGGAATAACTATGTAGGTGATCTTCCGGTAACCTTGTGAAGGGGATAATGGATACGGGAGAAAATGGTACTTCGAGTTTCACATCCCATCGAGAACAACAGTCGAACGACTCGGGTCTTGACTCATGCGGAAATTTCCCGTTTATGATGCTGTATTTGGGAAAGAATTCTTTGATATTCATTACGCACACCCTGTCACCGATTAGTAGCTCTATAATCACGATCCGGTGTCTTTTGCCCAGTCTGTTCCTAAAACGCTGGAGATATCACAGTTACGACTACCTTCTAGAGTCGTACGAAGCCCACTTTTTCACTTATGTCTCGTCCAACAAAGTTCCGGCAGTGCTACGACATCGAACCTGCGAGTTTGGAACTCGCGACGAACTTCCAAAGATTGAATAAAAAAGAACTAATATAAAAATTTGCTCATTTTCAATATTGAAACAAGTAAAAGACAACAGAAGAGAAGGCTTGTACCATTAAAAAACCGATCGAACCGTCGAGAATCAAAACCGAATCGCATGAGCAGGACAAGTGACAGCACTTCAGTAACTTCAATGCAAATAGCAAAACAAACCTTTTCCAACGTGCCTCGCTGATATCCGTCACGTTGCTTACTCTGGCGAAGCATTCGATAAGGACCCAAACATAATTATTCTAGCCATCATTTTTCAGCAAATTGAATAGCCAACATTTGAAAGTGCGAACAATTTTAAAAAGAATTAGTACAAACAATTTCCTATTCCTTTTGAGTATTCCTCTCATCAACAACTTTTAGCAGTTTCAGGATAATGCGATGAAGAAATTTCGAAGAGATGAAAATGTATGACTGCGTGAGATGGATATGAGGTTGAATTTATTCATAAACCCTGTTTTATCGGCAATGTTCCTGAACGAACCTACACGACGACAGTCGTTTGGCATCCTCCACGTGAAGGAGAAATTGCGCGATGATGTCTGCGCAGCATCCTCCTGCCGTGATATATCGTGTTAATAACCTACTCTACACTAACACCTGTTGCAGTAGCAGCAGGGCAGGCAGCACGCACTCCTTTGGGATGTGCGCTTTTTTTTTCTCCAGGACACGTGAGCTCGGGCGCATGCCCTGCACCGGGCAAGAACACATTAAAAAATTTCTATCCCGACCGTGACAGGACTCGAACCTGCAATCTTCGGATTCGAAGTCCGACGCCTTCATCCATTAGGCCACACGGTCTACTCGTCAGCTGATTGTGCAATGGAACTACATAAGCTCAGCAAGGACGAGTGAATCCAGCAGCATAGGGAATGTTGGCGGAGATATTCAAACATCACTCATCGCTACTTACCCGTAATCGTTGGTCGGAAACGGTCCATACGCGACTAGCAAAATCATTCGAGGCTGCCAGAATCAGAGATCCGGTAGAATCGAACTCCACTGAATTGATTCCCTGATTACTTCC
This sequence comes from Malaya genurostris, assembly GCF_030247185.1. Taxonomy (NCBI): domain Eukaryota; kingdom Metazoa; phylum Arthropoda; class Insecta; order Diptera; family Culicidae; genus Malaya; species Malaya genurostris. The sequence goes on from NC_080570.1 coordinate 30,616,378, forward strand.
AACCAAAGCACCACGAGGTTCACAAATTCCTGTAAAAACCGATGTGTTATAATTCTCTTCCGGCGTGTTCACCTCGCCAATACTAACCTTTTCCAACGTCCCACAGTTTCACCTTCCTGTCGGCACCACCGGTCGCCACCACCCGTTCTATCGGACTCCAACGAACCGCATTCACTTCGCCATCGTGTGCATCGAACTTAAATTCGATCCCTTCTGGCGGTCCATCGGAACCGAAATCGAACCGATCTATGTCCCCCAACCCACCCAACGACGACGGTCCCGGAATGTCCCGTATCGCCCGTTCCAGTTCACTTTCGATTCGCGCTTTCTTTTCCTTGAAAAATTTATCATTCTCTTTGTTCATGATTTCCGCATCCCGTGATTTGTATTCCATCAGTAGATTCAGAAGCTTACTGTTTTCATCTTGAATTGCCCGAAGCTTTTCTTCGGCCGTGTTGGCCCGAAGTTGCGAAGCTAGCGATTCGTCCTTGATCGTGACGTGAGAAGCCTTCAGCTCTTCCAGTTCGTCCCGAAGGACAACGTTGGCGGCACACTGCTCAACCAGGGCATGCTCCTTCTCGGCTAGCATTCGTTGCAGGTCCGTCAACTTCTGGTTCAGATTGATGATCATCTGCGAGTGTTCGCCTTTCCGTTTGTGCAACTCCGTCAGTTCTTCCTGTTGGGCCAGGATTTTCTTCTCCAGCGACTGAATCTGAGCGTTCGTTATGGCGGCCAGGTCGGACCCAGCTGTACTCCCGGAACTGTCGCGAATCTTTTTATCTATTTTCAGTTCCAGGTTTTCCTGCCGTAGCATGGCCGCCGCATCAAACAGACGATTGTCTACGGAAGAAAAATAGTTTTTTTTGTTATCAACGTATTCTTTAAGATAGAAAAAAGTTTGTTATTCATAAATCTCTTGATTTTGTAAATCTGTAATGTTTTTTTTTTCATAAAAGTTTGTCCACATGTGGCACAATTAATCCAAAATTCCAAAATGAGAGATTCGACGACTATTTATGCTATCAGTAACCTACAAAGGCAATTTTCACGTCGTCAGTTGTGATAAGCATAAACATTAAAATCGAACGAATACGCAATATTTTATAGGAAAACGCTAAACGCTTGCACAGTTCGACGCATCTTATTTGGAAAATCGTATCTTTTAGCATTCGAATTCAACTTCTACTGGTGACCATATGGAACGATGATTCACTTTCACTTTATCGTTGCGTAAAACTCGCTGAAATAAAAAATAAACGACAGCAAGCACGCATTGTGATGCAATTTGGTCTGCACAAATCGAGTCCCAACGACGAAAGGGGGTTGGTTAAACATCAGAGCCGCAGCTTCTTTGTGCCACCTTAATTCAATTAATTTACGTTCAATGATTTGGCCGAGAGATAAATGACCGGAAACCCAACAGAAAACTGCCGCAATGTCTCGGAAACTTACTGTAGGCAATAATATCCGCATATCGAGAGGTTTCGTTCCGATTGCGATTCCGTAAACGATCCGCAATGATATCACGCCAATTATCCGGTCTTGCTCCAGCTGCCATCCTTTCCCGTAACATAAACAACGTTCGTCGTACCGATGTGGAATCTCAGCGGTCGCGGCGCACTTTCGTTACTTTTATTTATACAGTTTTCGACGGCAAACACGAACCAATCAAAGTACTACCAATTCCAACTGATCAATTCACGAGGAAACTTCGAAATATATCCCGAACGGACAGTGTTTGTATTTTGATTATCAACTTTTTTTACCAACATCCCCGATCCGACACAGGTACACACTCTTTGTTTTGTTTTTCCTTCGGGTAGCATGGAAGATAGAGAAGTGCTGGCAACCTTGCCGATGACAGAACGATTTGAAGACGTTCCAGTACGGGTGGCTAAACTTTTATATTCGTAATACAGCATCACATCTAGATCAGTTTCAATATTTGTTTCAGACTTTTCTCTTACTTACTACCCGTAAAAAAATAAACCATTGATTTTACAGCATAAACAATTGATTCGCAATTAGATATATGGGTTACAATACATTTTATTGTATCTTGACAAGATTTTTTTCATTTCCAACGATTCAATGTATTGTTCCTACGATTCTACAATTGAATTTATTGTACACGTGATGTTTTAAACAATATGGAAACTGTACATTTGATTGTTTTCCAAGAAAACATGTATGAGAAAACTTCATGATTTGAATTGTTACGATACTTAACAACCTATACATTCTATTGTAAAAAGCATTTCCACAATTGATTGAATAGTGTATAACAATACATTAAAATATTTTTCAATGGTCAAAGCAAAATTGTGGCAGGTTTTGTAACAGCAAATCATATTGTTTTTCAACAATATTTTTTATTCGGGTACAACAACTGCAAGTGAGATTGTTTTGTTTGCATCAAGAAAATGCCAGTATTAAATAAGATTTAGACGATTAATAAACTTCGGTCGACGCCAAGATTAATTTACGAATTTCTTTAGCCGAATATTATTCACGTATTGAACGTCAAAAATTCAATTTTGATCATTTTTATGTTAATGTTTGATAAAAAATTGGATTCATTCTAAGTCTTTAATTTGTTGCTACCCATTAGAAAATTTAGCTACGCTGCTTTAGTGCATCTGTATTAGGTTGCGTTACAAAAAAATTAACAGAAATAAATATCTTTTGTTGAAAAGCACTTTTCCGAAAAAAATGAAGAGTTTTTCGAAAAGAAGTTGTATTTATTACCGTCGGCAACTTGAAGCAAAGGTTTCTATTCCTTTGGAATATTGCGGTTTTCAGAGGGGCATAGAGTGCGACGGAATCGCCGCCGAATAGCGCCAGAATCACAGATGCCTAGTTGCAGTTTTGCATGTAAATTTGTCGATTACTTTTGTAAGCAGTCTCTGCAATTTTGCAGACTTTTTACATATTTTTGAAACATTTATATACAACAGTCAAATTTACAGACTTTTAAAATTGAGTCGGACTTCTTGTTTGGGTTTTCCTCGTCATATTTATAAAATGTAACACTTGCATTCTAGTATTCTAGTATGCAGACGAGCAAATTTTCCCTGGCATCTCTGCCAGGAGTTGGACAGTTGTTTTAACCTCTTCGCTGTCTGTTGTACTCAGAGATGCCATTTATACAGATTTATCTGTATTATACAGATTTTTACATACGCATACAGATTTAATACAGAGTACAGATTTTATACAGATTTTCAAAATTTTATACATATTTATACAGATGTCACAAAAAGTAAGAAAGAACAAATTTAACTTTTCTGCCTGAGCTATCTTTTAGTATTTGATTCCACTGACGATACAAAAGTCTATCAATCAACGGACAAATCACAAATTAATATAAAAATCTGTGAAATCCATTTATATATTAAAATTTGAAACCAATTTGAACTGATATTCAATTTTTTTCAATGACTGAGTGAAAACATATATTGGAGAAGCCAAATGAATGAAAAACTAACAGAAAAGATGGTTTTTTGGAAAAAGATACAACCACAATCTATTGGAATAACATCTTTTATCATCATTTTGTTGTAAGAATTTCATTTTATTAGTGAATACAGATTAATACAGATTTTTTATACAAAGAATACAGATTTTCTATGAAAATATTTGGCATCTCTGGTTGTACTGAAGATTATAGCATTTTCATATCCGGCATTAGAGCGAATAGAAAAATAAATCGGCAATTACAGATTTGAAGCATCAACAAGCACACTGAGCTAAATTTTCATTTTCACATTATATGATATTCTAATTATTTTTTCACTATTAACATTTCCAATGACAGCTACAAAGTGTATTGAACATCATGTCAAAAATATCAGATAATCTTATGAAACATAAAACTCTTCGTAACGTTATTTTTACAAAATTTCCATATAACGAATGAAATTTCCAGTCTGGGTCAAATTTATTGGCACGCCCTATAACCACAGACTAACAGACATGACAGTATGTGTAAATTCTTATAAAAATAATTTTTCGTGATGCACTAGTTCCACCTATATTGTACTGCGCGAACTATTTACTATCTGTACACCCCTTGTGATATGTATAAGTTTTTTTACTAGTTGGTTTCCCCTCGTTTGTCAACACCGATCAGCTGCTTGCAGGGATGCCTGATTTCATCAAAATATTTGAAAATGAATCGTCACAATAAATTTTTGGATTACGTTGATAATATATTTAACTTTTTCGCGATGTTGGAAGGTAACCATTTATTTGACTCAACGTTGTTAATCTAGACTATTTTTTTTTGTGTTGGAAGTTTCACCCGAAATTAAGTGGCGGCAGACCAGAAGCAAGTAAATATTGGTTCGATTTTGTATTGCGTTGGAGGATGAGAAGTAGGCACAATTATGTATATAGTTTTGGCAATATGTATTAAATCTGTACCCTGCATGAAATTCGCATGGAGGTATACAACTCAATACATTACAGGTAATTCTGTATGAATGGCAACTCTGTTGGTAAATGAAAAAAATAAACACAGTCTAGATGACAGACAGGATGTTTTTGATAGGGTAACGTGGCGCCATCATGACATATGTGAGTACTGTCCCAAATAAAGGAATATTCAAAATGACCGTTAAAATGATTGAAGAATCTAATTTGAGTGTCCTGTCTGTTAGTCTGTGCTATAACCATTACTAGATATCCACACAACATACATTGAAACAACTTATGAAGCGCATATTATATTCACTTCGAATTAATATAGATAGGTTTATCTATACCATATGACCAGTTTTATAAAATTTATTTATAACTTTTAAAGGAGGTCATCCCATTTCTTTATAGCAGTTATACATAGATCAAATGATTACTATTTGATTGAATAAGCGATACATATACGATTCAAATTATAAAAAACTGGGATAATGATGATTAAGGGAATCAAAAACAATAATAAACATAATTGTCTTATCAAAAACTTATTGTTATATTTTTCGCATATAAAGAGTTTCATAATAAAATATTATTTTAATATTTCAACTACACTTACTTCTTTGGGACTGGCTGATTTCATCGGATATTTACTGTCACCAGACGAATCAGATGCACTCCGAAAAGGTGATAATCGGAAACTACTCCTTTTTTCGAGGATTCAAGCTATACTAGTCATCAGTTCCGTAAGTGAGCACCTCCTGATATTTGGGGAGGAGACGTGGGATCCAGAAGCTATAAAAGAAAAATTTCAATCCTCATACTAGACAGACAGAGTAATGAAACGTACCGGATATTTATTTCAGGGGCACAACCTTGAACGAAGTGAGCTGTCTTGTCAACGATTTCAAATAACAGAATTTCCTAAAAAAACTGTCTGGAGCAGTCGATGAATATCGAGGACACAACTCTTTCTTCAGCTTCAAGTAGTACGATTCACAACTATTCTTTTGTAAAAACAAATATCCATTATTAAGTTAAAGAATTATTTCTTGTTATTTTCTTCAGCTGTCTCGTTTTCTTCCTTGTTGCAGATTCGATGTACGCTTCCAATGAAAATTATAAGTTTTCACATAACTTTTATTAAACCTAATCAGCATGCGATTAATAGAAAAATGTATTGAATAATAAAATTATATTGGCTTAAGTTTTATCGACTTCTCGCATAATTTGTATATGGTATGTTTATCAATATCATAAAGATTTTATGTAGAGTTCCATTAATGGTCATAAGTTGTCATATGTCTTTTGTGAAATACCATCTGCGTACGATTCATAAGACACATTAAAAGAATATAAATTATGTAACGAGTTAGGTTTCATCGGATTTCAATATACATTATATGGAATATTCTTATAACTTTCATTATGGTAAAGTCTATTTAGATTTAACCAAAGACATCATATTAACAAGACATCCAGCTTTCACATTTCCCGAACAAATCATTGGCAACATCCTTTTTTACGAGCATTGTCGCCCTCAGGTGAGTCCGCATCGAATCTCATACACAGAAGTAGGGGAGAGAAATGTCAAATTCGTGCGCGCCAAAATAGCAGGGTTGCGCACCCATACAATTGACATGATATGTGATACCGCGCGATGGCGTTGCTGAACTGAAGATTGATGTCGCTCCAAGCTGACAGGGTCTGATTTAATGTACACTTTAAATAAAGATTATAAGTTTTCATATAACATCTATAAATTATATTCTGCATACGATTCATATGACAAATCTGATGAATATAAGTAAGATTTTCATTTCAGATATGTATCTGTCAAAGGCGACTAAATTGTTAGAGTAGACGACGATTTATGTTTTTTTTTGTAGTAGTTTATTTTTATAGTTAATATTGATAATGTTTCGAGTGAAGCACGAGGTTTTTCTAGACAAAGACGTCGATTAATACAAAGTATCATAGCATAATTATTCTGGTTACAAAATCATTTTCATTTAACCGACAATTCAAAAAAAATATTTTTCTAGTTTGTGGTCTCGTAGGGGTTGAATCGATGCTAATGACAGTTTCGCTATCTTTGCGGCATTTTATCGCTATCTTGTCGCATCGCAATCTTTGTTAGCCGCCAGTGAAAATTACAATACTTGTTATAAAAACTATCCAACTCGTGGCAAAGATGCCAGGTAAAATTTTGCACATTTGCTTAATATAAATGCTCCACTTCTAGTCTTTAATTTTGTCAGTACGACAAGAAAAAACTAACAAAAAACTTAACGTAATTTTAAAAGTCTGTAAATTGGGCTATAGAAACTTCAAAAATCTGTAAAAAGTCCACAAAAGTACATACAAAGTCTGCTTCCAACATAAATCGGCAAATTTACAAACAGATCCGCACACCTGTCATCTGCGGTTTTGACACTCATTATTTCACTATTCTGCGGTGATCCTGTCGCATGCTAAGCCCCGCTGAAAACCACAAAATCACGGCCGGAATTCGTTAGTTGGAACCGTGTGGCAGCTCACTATGGGCGATCTAACGGTGTATTTCACAGCTAGAGGTGTACGTGTGCAAGGATGCTGATTGAAAGTTTATCTGTCAAAATGCAGGAAAAATCCAATTTCTACTTATAAAATCATTTATAACTTATTTGAAACGTAATTTGTTTAAGCGAAAAGTTAATTCTAATGTGAAAATTATCGTTCTCGACCTCTGATATATGAGAAAACTAAATTTGAGAAACGTCAGTTATTACCGAGATCGTCAGCAAAAATTTTACTGTCAGTTTGGCATAAACTGAATTTTCGGCAAAACAAAGAAGTGAAATTTATGATTTGCTGAGGTTTTAGCAATTGAAAGAAAACATAGAAATTCTTTTTGCCTTTCTCTATAGAAAGGTATTAGAATTGCTGGAAAAACCGACTTTCGAACGGAGCCTCGGAGACCCATAGTGTTATATACCATTCGACTGAGCTCGACGAGATCGGAAAATGTCTCTGTGTGTGTGTGTGTGTGTGTGTGTGTGTGTGTGTGTGTGTGTGTGTGTATGTGTGTGTGTGTGTGTGTGTGTGTGTGTATGTGTGTGCACTTTTCGAAGATATTTGAACGCGCTCAATTTTCTCAGAGATGGCTCAACCGATTTGAACAAACTTGGGCTCGTTTGAAAGCTACTATCGGGGCATTGATCAAGTTCGAAGACAAAATGGCTGTGACTTTTGGTTCCGGAGATATGATTGTATAAGTGACGTAACCGACAAAAAGCGTTGTATTTGAACGCGCTCAATTTTCTCAGAGATGGCTGAACCGATTTGAACAAACTTGGACTCGTTTGAAAGCCACTGGCGGGCCATTGATCAAGTTCGAAGATCAAATGGCTGTGAGTTTTGGTTCCGGAGATATGATTGTATAAGTGACGTAACCGACAAAAAGCGTTGTATTTGAACGCGCTCAATTTTCTCAGAGATGGCTGATCCGATTTTAACAAACTTGGGCTCGTTTGAAAGCTACTGTCGGGCCGTTGATCAAGTTCGAAGATCAAATGGTTGTGACTTTTGGTTCCAGATATATGATGGTATAAGTGACGTAACCGACAAAACACGTTGGTTTTTACCGCTCTTGTATATATAAGGGTGCCAAAATTTTGGGATCAACTCTATTTTCGTGAAGTTCTAGTGCTCAAAAGTTTAAGCACCTCGAAAAAAGCCTTCATGCAAAATTTGACCTAAATTGGACATGCTTAAGGGGTGCTGCCCGGTGGTAAAGGTTTGACAATTATCGATCTTGAAAAAGCACCATAGGGGGGAGTACATGAAATTTCCAAAATCGAAATTTTTTTTTGATGCCAAAACTCTTAAAACTGCATAAAACATCGAAATTTAGAGTCATCTCAAAAAAAAATTTTTTTGAAAAAATCAACTTTCTGGGACTTAGAAAAATTTTCATAAAAGTCCCAAAAAGTCGATTTTTTCAAAAAATTTTTTTTTCGAGATGACACTAAATCTCGACGTTTCATGCAATTCTAAGCCTTTTGGCATCAAAATTTTTTTTTCGATTTCGAAAATTTCATGTACTCCCCCCTATGGTGATTTTTCAAGATATATGAAAATTTCACTAAGTGGACTAAGAAGGCTTTTTTATTTTAGATTAGCATCACTGTTCTCATACAAATAGGCAACGCAAATGTCAAGCACTGGTTTGGAAAAATGATGCTGACTGTGTGACATAAAACACTGAAGCATGCTTTTGTGAACTACTCAAATCAATCTGAATCAATTGGCGTCTAAAATTATTTAATAAATGTATGAAACATATTTTCATGAGACTGTTATGAAAGAAGAGAAAGGCATTATCACACCACTAGGTGGATTAAGAAGGGTTTTTTTTTATTATAACCATTCAATTGGATATCAAGAGTTCGGACAAGAGTTCGGATTAAACGCCGATTGTCGAAAATGTAGGTTGACATGCTGTTGACGTACTTCGACATATTCTTTAAAGACTTCTTAACAGTGAAAGCAGAATGTGGAAGGTTCTCTCAATAAATAATTTACCATAACTTATAGCTATTATACTTACTGAATTGATGGTCTTCCTTTTGGACTAAATCACTTTCTTCTAATGGCTACCGAAAAAGTAATCGGAAATATTTCGCCAGAAAATGGCTGCGTAGTGCCAAGCGAAAATGTAAAACGTAAATGACAGTTGTCTTGCCGAGTTTCGGCAAAAGCTAATTCATGTTCCGCATTTGCAGATTTCGAGATGATTGTTAATTACCTAAATCTAATACCAAATCTCGACAAAAACATGCACTTTGCCGAAAAAGTCAGTCAATCCACTAAATGAATCTCGGAAAACATAATATTGATTACTGAGCAATCAGCAAAATTTGGTGTTGCCGATCTGTCTCGCCATATTACTTCACCGAGCTCGAGAATTGGTTTTAAGTGTGACAGATTCTGTTTTAAACAATGAAATTTTTCAGTTTTTGTTTTCGAAATGCGAGAAAATCTTATGCTGATCATTTACAAATGATTTCAAAGCGTGATGGGTTAGTCGATGGCCTCACGCAGCCCACTCAGGTTCGATTCCTAACCGTCGTACATAGGGTCAGCAAGTTTTTCTGGCCCGAAGAGGCGAATGATCTTAAGGTTAAAAAAACCACTATGACTGGAACAAAAAAAAGATTTTATTCGTCGCGAAAATTATGAAACGTTACTTGAAGGACCGTGCAGATGTCCAAACCTAACCTAACCTTATAAGAAATTGCTTTTTAACGCTTTTTGATTTTCTTTTCCAGCGTTCAAAATAACCTTACCCGAACCGAAACAAATTCCGGATCACGATATTTGTCAACATATAAATTTATAAAATCAAAAATGATTATATGAAATAAAACAAATTGTTTTTGAATATTTCCTGTAACAGATCCTAAAATTTTACAATATAATAAATTTTGCAATGTTCATCGTCTACTCTTCTAGCTGAAGTGTGTTTAAAAAGACGTAAATCAAATGAAGTGTGTTAAAAAGGTGAAATTTCAAAGCAGCTTTGAATTCTCACATTTCGGAACTTTTTTTAAAAAATTTGGCTTATCGGACATTACGCGACATGTTTGTTGTACCGAAATTGGTAAAATGGTCATTCGTTATTCAACACGTTTATTTAGAAAATAGTTGTAGCCAAAATCCAAAGCATGGTCGAATTTGAAATTGAGACTTTCAGAGTTTTAGACTCAATTTAACCTATGCGTTGTTATTAATGAAAGAAATAATGCAAGTACATTTTTTATTTTTTATTATTTTTACCGTTTGGTGATAGTTTTTGAACTAAAAATAATATCAATTGATTTAGAACATTTTAAACTAATTATATGCATCTCTTTCGGTCTATTAGATCCAAATACCGCTAGAAACATCTGGAGAAAAAGCTAACAAATGGGGACGGGTATAGCGTGATGGGATAGTCGATGCCTTTCACGCAGCCCGCCTGGGTTCGATTCCCAACCCCGCACATATAGGGTCAGAAAGTTTTTCTGGTCCGAAGAGGCGAATGACCTAAGATGTTAAAGCCTCTATAATTGAAAACAAAAAAAAAAAAAAAAAAGCTAACGAATCAATGACTTTAAAAAGTGTAATTTCATTAAAATACGAGCTAACAATGACATATACTAAAACAGAACCGTAAACTTTGAACATTGACATAGTTACTTGAACATTTCGGTTGTGAGTTCAGTAAGCTATTCTGAACATTATCAGGAGTACTGTCAGCCATATGCAGATAAAACCACTGGACGGAATATTCGCAGCTGCCGGAACAGTCGGTGTCACTTCGGCTGATCTGGCAGATTTTTCTACCAGTGTAGTCCCACTGGTAGAGCTAGAAGTTCTGGTAACGATCGTAGAGGAGACCGGTGTCATTATGGATCGGGAGGTCGTTGCTGTTATGCTGACCGCAGTATTTCCGGAACCCGTGGATTCGGGGGCTTCGACAACTAGCGAACTTGCTCTTACAGTTGTAGTAACTTCGTAATCCGTTGCGTGTTTTGTTTCTGCATATGTTGTTGTTTCTAGAATAACGGTTTCCGTGACATTACCGGTTATGGTGGAACCATGAGGGTTTCTGTTTTCAAGAATAGCAGTTGTATCGTCGATGGCAGATATTCTTGTATCTGAATGTCTTTCCGTAGAAGTGGATATGTCGACTTCTGTGGTACTTGCAATCTCCTCGTTAGTCATTGAATCATACCAACTACCAGTAGTGTTTGGCGACACAATTGTGGTTATTTGAGCTACAGTTTTGGTTTTGGTAGATGTTTCCTGACTCGTACCAGTTTCAAGGGTTGTCGTACTTATAGAGTTCATACCGTTCGAAGTAGTCACTTCAGTTGTGGCTGTATTTTCTTCATCAGCTGAACTCGATTTTAATAACATTTCAACTTTATTGATATTCGCAGCTTTTGAGGTAATAACTTCAGCTATTTCTGTAGTTGCAGGAATTTCATCGGTTAAGATACGGTTTGTTGATATGGAAATATGGGAATCGGTTTCTGTTGCACTGGTAACTAAATATTCATCGGAATTTTCATCGCTTGTTGTGGTTATTGTCACTGCAGCCATGTTTCTTCTATCGATAGGTTCCTCGGTTACAACTGAATCAGCAGGGTTTCTATAAGTTGTAGTTGCTATGCTTGCAATAGCCGAGCTAACTTCAACAGCTGTAGTATCTCCACGGTTCGAAAGTCGAGAAGTTGGACTAACTTGGGTGGTAGTAATTCTTTCATCAGCAAGTGGTATTAAAGTTGTGCGAGTTTCAAGATCGGTAGTCATAAGAGAAGTAGTAGTCATTGTATCTTCGTCTCCGCTTGATAGTTCCGAATCGGTAGAAACGGAAATTTCTGTAGTCGTACGGGCTTCACTATTGATTGTTTCTTCTAGACTAGTATTATCTGAAATCACTGAAATACTAGCTTTGGCAGTGGTAATACCGAGAACATTGGTAGTTGGCCAAATTTCAATATTGGCTTCAGTTGTAGTAAGACGATTATCAGCTGTAACTATTTTGGTTGTCGTAGAACTATTCGTATAAGTTGGTAGATCGATTTCAGTGGTGCTGGTATTCTCTTCACTTGACGAAGTATCATACCAATTTGTAGTGGTTTCCAACGTTGAAACAGTAGTTGTTTGATCAACCAAAACTACTTCAGTTGATGTATCCAAAACAGTGCTTACCAACTGTTTACGAACTGTCACATCTTCAGAGCTAGTGACAGTGCTACTGTCAGTTGGTGTGCTTTCGGTAGTCGGTAAAGTTTCCAAAAGGCTCCCGGTGATAGTTGAAGCAACATTCGCGGTATAATCAGAAGCGATTATGTCATCTTCATTCGAAGTAATCTTCATTGTTGTTGCCATTGTATCGATTGATTTTGATTTTAACATAGTTTCCAAACTATCTGATGGAAAATTCTTGGCGGTAATTTCAGTTTTTTCACTAGATTTTCCCTCAAATGGAGTAACCGCTTCGGTAGTGGTGAAGTTTTCATCTGTTAAAACGCGGTTGGTCGAAATGGGAGTTTCTGTTGTACTAGCAATAGTATTTTGTGTGGTACTCTCATCACTAGTAGTGGTGTCATACAATTGTGTGCTAGTTATCGGCAATTCGATCATGTTTTCTCCTTTGATAGATTCTTTAGCCTCTTCCGAAGCGGTTGGAAATCTCAAAGTTGTGGCTGCCAGATTTTTATTAGTTACAGTTACCGTTTCGTGTGCAAAGAGTTTTGGAGTTTCTGTGAAAATGTCAGGAATGGCAGTGTCATGAGAAGTAGTAGATTCCTTTGCAGTGATCATCGCATCTTCGTAGCTACTTGCCGAATCAGTTGTTAGTACCGAAGTAATTATTTCTGTTGTTGTTCCTGTTTCTGAACTGGTATCAGAAGTCATTGTATAAATTTTGCCAGTAGGATTACCGAGTAGGGAAAGAGTCTCCGTAGTAGTAGAAATTTCCAGAACAGTGAGTTCTGCAGCATCGGTGACGGGTGCGATTCTCTCATTTCTGATTTCTGGAGTCGTGGTCGTAATAGTTATGTCGTGAATCAATTCGGTTGCCTCGGCGGAAAATGTGGTCGACGAATATTCCGTGACTTCACCGACAATGTCTTCAGATTTTATGGCACTAGCTTCGGTTGTTGTAGGACTCCCTCCGAGGAAATCATTCTCAGTAGTTGTGGTTATTTCAGCATCGCTTATCTTTGTAATCTCTGTTGTAGTTATCTTTTCAGCAATATCAATTTCTTCGCTGGAGCTAGTAACAGTTGTTGTATCGTCTGACGCTAGCTTACTCAAATTTTGTTCGGTTATGGAACTTTCCGTTACTGTGACCATTTCGGTGGTAGGATTGATTGTGGTTTCGGTGTATTTGGCGGCACTGTTTGGAACTGAAATTACTTCTTTTACTGTTGTACTTTCCGAAAACACTTCAGTTGTTTGTTCACTAGGAATACTTCCAACTGGCACTACAGAAAACGCTTCAGTAGACTCAAACATCGTCACATTGTTCACTAAATCTTTTTTCGCATTAGAAATTACACTGACCGGTCCTGTACTAAGCAGTTTACTATTTTTTACCCGGGAATCAATATCAGCAATTTCATTTTCGGTCACATCAACAGAACTGACCTCCGTCACATTCCGTTCCGGTGTATCAAAATCCAGTAGATTATTGATTCGTTGTAGGTCGACGATGCCAGAATCCGTAAATTCAACTTTGTTGACAACCACCGTGGGCCTGTGGTCGAAAAAGAACAGCGTAAATACACTTTTTACAAATTTTCCAAAAAAAAACTTACTTTTCATAGTACAACGGGCTTCCACAGACTAAAACCAGGAAGGTTGCATAATTTAAAACACGCACTAAATTATTCATATTTTTTCACAGTTTTAATATTATGATTCGAGCTGTCCTGCTTCCATGAGCCGCACACAAACCGCGAATGTTTCCTCAGCAGCTTTCCGGACCAACTAAGTTTTGGTGATCTGACGGAAGCGATGTGACTTTGAACACTCCTTGCAAGACACTGTTTTAGTCAATTCGAGCCAAATTCAGAAACCCTTATTTGGTTTTCACCGCAAATCCTTTTCCATTCTAGCCGGCAAAGCGATGCAAGTCGGCAGACAGCAAAATTACTACCCAAGAAAGCTAGCGAATTCCTCTACCTGGAACCGAACCGAAGTCAGGTGGCGTCAAATCGTATGACTGCAGCTCGGACAGGTACCGGACGGAGGCGACACCAAACAAACCCTCTTTTAGTTTTGCTTGTGAAGCCGCACCGGCGGGAAAAGTGACTGTTTGCTACTCAACAATTCATCACGAACCAATTAGGGTGAGAATTTCCGCACCGGTTGTTCTCGGCTTCTCCGCCCACTGTTTGTTCATAAATTCATTCGGATTTTTCTCAACACAAACTGTTGAACAGACAGGCGGATCCTTTCGGAATTTATTCTTTTCCAATTGACACCAAACGGGTCCGTCTCGTCAGTCGTCTCCTCGGACGATGCGGTCAGCCTGAATGGACCTAACAATTGTAACTGTCGACAGGACACTTGCGGCGTTTGAATAAAACCCAAGGTGATACCTTCATAAAAATCAATATCGAGCACCTCAATTTGAATCCGATCGATTGTGATGACATTGGCTGTGAAATATGATGTGTGTCTAATCAGCAGGTCCACAATGTGACCCGTCTAGACTTATTCACGTACGTACGTAGGGTAAGAGCTCCCTATCTCATCTCATTTGTAAGGACGTTACCTTAAAATCTGATTTAGGGACTAAAGTACTTATTTAAAAGTTTATTAATCAACTGACAAATCACATATTAAAATGGAAATCTTTTGTGCAAATATTTGATGATGAACACTGATAAACATTTATATTAAAATTTTAAACCAATTTGAACTGATTCATTTTATTAGTGAAAACAGATAGAGCAGATACATATTTCCTATGAAAATATCTGGCATCTCTGTGCACAGCTGATGAAACACACACAGTGTTATGGTGACGTATAGCGGAAAGAGCCTAGTGCTACTAGATTTGCCACAATGGTCATTTGATTCGTATTTAACAAGCTCTATTTGGTAATATTAGAATCCGAAACAGATTTATTTATATATAAATATCTATGATATAATTAAACTAATGTCACGGATACCAAAAACTATTTGTTGATGATAATTTGAAGAAGGAAAACAATTTTTTTTGTAACACTATTAGAAAACTTGGCAACTTTGCGAAACCAAATGAGATGAAAACAAAGCGTAATCAAGTGAACTATGTGAAAAACTTTCATCTCATATTTTTGAAGCCTTGTATCGCTTGTCGGGTAATTTTTGATGTTTTTAATCGCTAATTAAACAAGTGGCAAGTGAACATTACTAATTATGCAGTCATCCAGCATTCAATCGTAGAGTAATTGTGCGAAATAGTGATCATGTTTCGAGACGAATCGATTAGTAGATATTTAGAAACATGACGAACTGTAAATCTTGAGACGAAAATGTGTCCTAAATTGAAAAGTGAGTAATGAGGTGAAGTGACGAGATGGAAATAGAAGCTCAGCTGAAATAGGGAGCCGTTACCCTACATAAAATAATGCACGCATGATGTTCATTTACGGAACTTTGCTGCTATTACACATTATTGAGCTCATGGGTGTAATCGCATTTAATCATGAAAAAAAAGTATGGTACAATAGATTTGGCCTTCTATTTCAAGCTAATTTATTGACTGACGATGAATGAGGATGTCCATCATATTCTGTTAGCTTTGGCCACCCGTTCTATGCGAAACACTTGTCTGTATAAAATTTAGACAACTTTAGCTAGAATGTTCAGTGCTGCACAATACTTCCTTCAAACATTTCTTTAACGTACAATTAGATCTATAGCTATAGGATGGCGTAACTAAAACATTTAGCTTTAAGCATTAGAGCATTGCTATTTTCATTGAACTATTAGCCCTTTTCATTAGGAGAAATTATATTTCTTTGGATTTTTTGTCTTTATTAATCATCATTATAAAAGGTTTCACCAAAAGTCTACGTAGTCTCATAATTATTTTTAATTTTTTTCCAGAATTCAGGCTTATGTCGCTTTTCACTTGATGCCAAACCTAACCCAGTTTCCACCGTATCACTTTATTTTCAGTGCAAAATGAGCCCGAATAACTTTCCATCCGTATAACCTTCAAATGAGCCGGAATATGCGGAATTATTATGCTCCTTACCAAGACATCAGAATATTATTTCAACTTAACTCGGTAAAGAGTAAAAAGCAAAAAATAAAAAGTAAAAAAGTCATGTTGGTGATCTAATTCGGCATTTCATTATGCCGAGCCCGAGAATCGGTTCTAGGTTTGCAAATTCCGTTTAACCGAAACCAAAACTATCTCCATATACGGCACAATCTGTTGAGCAAAAGATTATTCAGAGTAAAATGTGCACACTTAAATTGGATTACCGATCTCATATCTGTTCGAACACCGGTAGCTGAATTTTTCAGTGAAAGTAATATATCAGTAGAATGAGAATGTTCGGTAGTTCGGCTGTTCTGAAGTCGTCAAAAGTTAAAAAAAAACGGAATGAAATTTATTTCGTTTTCGCTTGATACCAAGCCTAACCCAGTTGCCACCCTAACTGCTGTCAAACCGTTTGTTTGAACGTAGTTTTAACGTTGTTGAACTGAAAATCGAGTCAGTTCCCAACCTGATGTTTATATCAGGTTTGTTAAAACCCCCGTTGCTAAGTACGAAATCAATACAGTTTCGTGAAAAGTGTTTGTTTGATGAAACTACCCTGGATCAGTTTCAGTTTTCTCAAGCGAAAACGACATTAGTGTGTGTAGTATTCGTGATCAAATTCGGAATCCATTTGGAAATCATACTGAGTTCCGAATCAAATTCCAGACGAGTTAACTGGGCAGGAGTTGGCCGGATTTAGAATTATTACAAAAA
The DNA here is from genome assembly GCF_030247185.1 of Malaya genurostris. Lineage (NCBI taxonomy): Eukaryota > Metazoa > Arthropoda > Insecta > Diptera > Culicidae > Malaya > Malaya genurostris. The sequence goes on from NC_080570.1 coordinate 30,633,314, forward strand.
AAAAAACGCTTCCCAGAGACATCTAGCATTTGCGTAACTGTTTGGAATGATTATTATTCATTAGGTTTGGATTATTTTATTCAACCGTAAATAAAGCTTCGGAAAGCTGTTTGACGCTTTTAATCAGCGAGAGCTCGTTTCCAATGCAACAGCCGACTGCATAGTGAAAGTTTATGTATTGTGAACCAGGGATGCCAGATTTCAAACCACTTCGAAACGAGTGAAAATTCATTTGCACAAAAACAACGTATTGTAATTTGGAAAGGAATGTTTTTTTCCCCGTTTGTTTGTGACATTAACCGAAAGAAAAACGCGATCGAAAATTTGTAATTTATTACTTTTGTATTTTTCTCTCTACTGTTACTCATCTCTCCAACGGAATTTTTGCTCTGTTTATTGATTGTTTCACATCAGGATCTGACTCTTTTTTTATATTTTTTCTTTAGCCCAATCATGACAATGGTTTTCGGCTGTGTTTCACTATAGAGTTTTGATACAACCGCGTTGTCTGCTTCGCTCAGTAGATGAACCGAGGTGGGATGTTGCATCAGTTCTAACAGCACTTGTATGGGGATACTTTTGTATTTTCACCGGTTTCCGATCTGTGTGTATTTCTTGAACTGCGCTTCGTGGTTTTTGGCTGTAGTTTGCTCATTTTCATTGTTATGTCACGACTACAAGGATTATGTTAGGTAAGGTTGTGTCAAGTTTGATGGGAGTAAATGTTTAATTTTATTCTTGCACGCTTGATTTGAGCAATAGATTGGTATAGATAGAGGAGATCGAAGAGAAAGTGATATCTACGGGGATATTTCTAAGGAAGAGAGTACAAATAGAGGTTTCCTTAACAGATATACAGCGTAGTGTCTATTCTGATTGATTTTTTTTTTGTTGTTTTGATGTACATGATTATGTTAGCCGAAAAATGGGCAGGATTAGAATTTCGCTTTTCTTCTAGTTGAATGTGTGGTCGTAATGTTTACTGACTAGCGGTTTAGAAGGATTAGAATAGAAAAAACAGAAAAAAAACGTACATTCGATTTAGCTTAGGTAGATCGGAAATAGGAGTGTATTTTTTCTCTACTCCCTTTTTTTTCTTTTTCTAGTAACTAGTAGTACGACATTCAGTACACTGTTGATAGATTTCTGTTTGATTGGGTTCGATATATTTGCTCCACTTTCTAGTTGGAAGATAGTTACATTTGGTTGCTTACCTTCGGTTTCAAACATTCGTTCCTATACGATTGATTACAGCATAATTTTAACAGGCATACTGGATAAACAGCAATTTCCATTCTTATGTTAAGTGTTGTAGGTCTCTACTGTCACATACAGTTGAAGTACGAAGGGATTCGATTTTCTGTATATCTAGGCGACCAAACATGATCCATTGATTGGTATGAATAAGATTTGCTATTTTGGATTAGGAAGGGAACATTTAGAGTTGTTATGTTCGGAAAAATGTTTTGTTTTTTTTAACAACAGAGTGATTTTTTCACAATCAGGTGGTTGTTGCTCTAAATCCGTTTTGCTGCATCTGTTTGTGTGTATCTTATAAAAATATAGATTTTATTTTGATCTCTTTCATTCGTTCTCTAAACAGTTAGCTTGATTAATTGCTGTTCTAAATTTCTCTTTTCCATGTTTTACGGTTAAGTGAATCTGTCAACAAACAACGAAATACCGCAGTGCACTCTGCAGTGTAACAAATTGTTTTCTTCAAATTATCTACGTCCCGGCAGGCGAGGGAAAAATGATATACACTTTCACTTTGGGGTCTCGGTAGCAGGACTATAATTTTCTCAAACGCTACACTTCGGGACACTTAGGAAGTTTCGGTGTATAAAATGATTCACTGCAAGATCACGAGCGACAAGCATTTCGTAAACAAATCTGTCTTGATAACACTGGTGACGGTTTCCAGAAACTGTGTGTGGCCATTTAGAACCAGAACGGTTCCTACCTTCGTCTTCGAACATTTGTTTTGTCTGTAAGTAGCGCTAGTTTCCTACTGTTAACTAAATTAAATACACTGCTATGGCATATGAAAACGATTTCGCTGTTTCGCTGTTTTAGAATATACTTATACAAAACTAGAGGTTTTTCTCGCTTACACGTGGCGTGGACGTTTCTCTTAGCAATATTGTTTTGTTTTGTTCATTTTTCTATACTCGACAACGTGTGTAATGGTCTAAAAAGTGATTAACCGACTTTTAACAACTAAATACTCTTACCCCTAACGTGGTTTCTAAATGGAAGAATAAGAACTTTTTTTTTCGCGCGATTGAATTGTTTTCCGATCTGATTATCTTTTCGATTGTAGCATATTGTTAACCAACAAACTAAAACTGACAGTTGCGGTCTGTCAAAATCATTAAACTCGCCGATCGTATAGAGCAAGTTGAATATCCAGTTAATATCTTCACTGTTGCGATTTTGTTTTCTGACGGTATTTGTTTCAGTTGGTAAAGCAGTTGGGTGGAAGTGTCGTAAGAAAGTTTAACTTTTCATTCTACACACTTAGACTGTTCGACGGAATTCGGTAATTTTTTACCGAGTATTTAACTGTTCGGTAAGAGTGCGTTCGTTGATTGCGAAGTGTTCGGCACTGAACGTTTTATTGATCTGTCAAAAGCTACCGAACAATTATGTAAACGCAAAATCATTAACGGACGGTTCGGTAAGGTTAATGTTTATTACGATTATGTATTTGATCGAAAGTTGGAAGGCTTTTCGGATTAAGATATTGGCCTTAGAAATGTTTTAGACGCTGGAAAATTTGTCATTTCTGATATTTACCGAAAGTTTTCGGTAAAAAATTGACCGAACACCAATACTATATCTAAGTGTGCAGTAACTTTGGTTCAACTGAAAGGATTTTTTTTGTAGTTTTATGCAGTTACTCTGCACTGACATGAAATCAGAAAAGTAGAATTTTATTAAAAACATAAAAAATCTCATTCTGTCAGCTGAACTCTCGCCTTAAATTGGGAAAAATTCTTAAATATTAAACTGAGTTATGGCGCTAATCAATTGAGCAGATGTGACGAACGTGTAGCCCAAATTTTTAATGCTTATTTTTTGTTCGGTACGGAAATATCTGCTAGATAAATTTTAATGTCATTTTCGAAAAGGTTCTAAATTTTAAACGAACTATCATCAGACTGATTTACGTTTCCTTCGATTTCGCGTGTGAGAAAATACGATCCAAACAGAAATAAAAAAACATTTTAAATGCGTCAGTACGTGGCGATGATATGAGAGCTGAAATTTCGACCAGAATGTTGCTACTGGTACATACAAATTCCAATCTGTAAATTGGGTTTTGACTGGTGAGTATCACACTAAACGCTATTTGATACTACCTGGATTGTTGGACCATTTAATTTCCTTGTTTCATATGTAATTAAATTCGCAACTTGCAGACTCTGTTTCCCTTTCTCTAAGACAATGGGAAGCTAGAAGCAATCGCTACAAATCATCACATAAGATATGTCTTCATCGCTCTTCATAAATAAAGGTTTTCGTCTGCATTCCATACCGATAGTGATCGAAGTAGGCGCATGATTGTAGATTGCGGTGTTCTGGCAACACTTCTATGACTTGGATAGTGAAAAAATCAAAAATCTATAGAACCGGTAAACGATAAGTATAACTATCTATATACAGTACAGAAATCGCGAGAGTGTGACACCAAAAGAAAATACATTCAAGGTTTGACTAGAATCAATGCTAAAGCCTAATACCAAAGCAGTTACAGAGCCAATCTCGGCATAAAAGTTGTCTACGTCTCACATCCGTCTCAGAATATCTTATTATTCGCACTAGTTTTTGTTCAATAGCCGAACCTGTTGGTATCATTTATTATCCTAATTAAACAGTACATCATCTGTACAGTCTCTCTCTATATATAGATGCATCCTTAAATAGTCGTAATCCTTAACAATTTGGCATTCTCATTTTGTTTGGTTGTCGGTTCAACAGAGCAAGGAAGTGGAAACTGGCATCCACCGTCGCAGGAACCTAGTCCTCGAGGAGCCTCCAGCTTCCACTTCACTAATTAATATACTCTTACAAATTATCAACAATACAGCTAGTAAACTAAAATGTCTTGTGATTCACTTGCGATGTCCCGTGAATGGTTTTAGTATTATTCTGGAGGTTTTCCACTCGACAAAACCCGGTTTTTTAAGTAACTGTTTTCTGTTGCTGTTCGCTTCTTAGTAGATAACAAGTGTCCCATCTTAATCACTACAAGTTTCAAATAAATAGCTTAAACAAATGGTTGACTTTTTGACTCTGGTCTGGTCGATAGCTATAACACGTTGGGTTATTCTTCACGGTACCTACTGGTTGGCACACTAATTTATGGTTTCATCCTCCAGGAGATGTGCTCTTCTTCGCATGGACGATTCAAAGTATAAAGGAAGCAGGAAATAACATGGAATCGATATACTGTCGGTGCTGCGAATGAGTAAGTGTCTGTACGTGTGTGTGTGTGCCTGTGTGCGGTGCCTGGTCAGCTTGTTTTGCGTTGACAAAAGCCGCAGCAGCAGCAGCATTTTAGAACCCTTTGATGACTCCGTATGCCTCTAAACTGCTCATCACCAGATACATGACCCACAGCGAAAACAGGACGCAGGCCGTGAGGTATTTCGGCTTTTTGGGACCACCCAGTTCGCCGCCGATCTTCGGATTTCGGCGTAACATCAGCACAAATATCGCGATGAAAGCCTCCGTACAGAACAGGGTCACCGAGAAGGCCAGTCTGAAATGGTGAAATAAATTTTATTTTTTTGAAAACAAAAAAAAAATCAGTAGTGATTTTGTATTTGATTGATAGAATACAGTTTAGAGAACATTACGTTAAAAGTGTTGGTTTGCAAGATACAGTGATTCAAACCATAGAATGGAAAAAAGTTTTTGGCCACACTATGTGTTATCCGTCATCTTTTGTTTACATTCAGCTTAGAGTGACTATAATCAGAGTGACGACAGCTGTTCGTTTGGAATGACAGCTACCAGTTCCAAACGAGCAAAATGACCTGTTAATTCAATGTGAAGCTAATGGAATGTTTTGAATTGTTACCAACATTACGTATTATACAGATTTTTACATGCTCATACAGATTTAATACAGAGTACAGATTTTCTCAATTTAATACAGATTTATACAGATCTCACAAAAAGTAAGAAATAAAAAATTAAACTTTTGTCTGAACTACAATTTAGAAATAATACATTGCTTGCTTTTTGTTTTACAAGCAATAATCAATTTTCGGCTTTCCTACAGGACATCAATTATAAATCGACAGAATATTAAAATTTCAATTTCACTAACATAGAATTATTTCGGAATGTACAGCGTACGAAAATTATTTGAATTTTCTATTAGTAAACTCCACTCGAAAATCTATCATATACTGGTTTTACAATTCAGAAAAAGTAGGATTACGCATGAACCTACAGAATGAAACAGTTCTCAGATCGTTTAGGCCATCTTTCGCAGTGAAGTGAGTTCCACTATTCCACTGAAACTGGAATCGCCCCGAATATTGGCTTTGCAGCAGCCTTTGCGACTAGCACCAACAGGTTATCTACCTGCAGCTTACAGTTGTCTTCGTCTCGAAAAACAACCTCTCCGTTCGAATGCTTTTTACTGCATGAAACCCTTCACTGTCAACATTTTGGGATCATCTTAATTGCGTAAAGCGGTTGCTGGGTGAGTGGTGCCGGCCGGCATTGGAAGTTATTTAGGAATTAACCTTGTTTGTGCTAGGGTACATAACCAATTTCTTTATGTTTACGTTTCGGTTTAGCCTCGGCGGTTTATGTTGGAGTGCAGGTGGCATAACAGTTCAACATAAACTGCTATGCACTGTCGAGTCTAAGACGAAACGTAAAGATGATGGTGAAAGTATGATAATTTACCATTTTGAATAATCACCGGTTTACATGAAATTTCCGAAATCAATTCCAAATATCTTAAAATTGGCTGAAACGATAAGATCAAAAGAAATTCTTTTTTGTCGTGAATACGACTTACTTTACTATGGGGTGCCTTTTCAAAGTGATAAGTTTTTGATCGTGAATATTTCTTGTTGTATCTAACGAATCAACATATTTTTTGCTACACGCCATCGGAAATATGATCACAATTTTATGATGAAAATATCAGTTTTGTGACATAATCTCAAATAATTCAAAATTAAACTTTTCTGAAATGTTTGGTATAAACGAGTATCATAGAGGATAATTCATAGAGCGCGTTTGCCTCCTCGTATTTTTAAAGCTCATAGCTCAGTGATCCGTGAAAGAATTTATATAATCTAACTACCAATAGAATCGAAATTTTTCAACTTAAACGTGTATAGCAACAGCGTTGAAGTATGTCAATAGTACACTATTGAAACACCTGTTTCATTTGACCCATGTCAACACCAACCAATCAGAACGCGTTCTAAGGAAGAGAACAAAATATCTGCTGCTGTACAACAAATCGTTCGAGAAAAAAGTTCCGAAAAGTGTTGAATATCGTAGTGAGTTCCTCAATTTGGTCCTTCTGAATGCTAGAAACAAATCCCTACAGCATATTAATAGTTTCTTTCAATAAATTATGCAAATCCGAAATGAAATAATCGACATTAAAATTCTGTATCCGGCTATTTTTATAGCCGTTAGGACCGCCCATTAGTGAAAAAGCTACAAACGAAATCACGTAAAAAGAAAGCTCTTAACAAAAATTGGATCAGTTTGGATTCTATCGCCAATGCGAGCAGATGTATTTTGTGCCGTTTGCAAAGCTAGTTTCGCTTCCGACAAGAGCGATTACGTCACAGCTGCCAGTTATTTGCATTGATGAAAAAACAACGGTGGAGAGCATTAAACAAAATCAGCCGTTCTAATGGCTCAAAAGATTTCTAAAGAACTATTAGGATTTTAGTTTTTGCAATGACTGAGCGGAAACATATATTGGAGAAGCCAAATGAATGAAAAACTAACAGAAAAGATGATTTTTTGGAAAAAGATACGCTCAGAGACAGGACTCGAACCTGCGTTCTTATGCACATACGCGCTACCAATACTCTAAGTATTGTAACAGACACACTACTAACACGCTACTATTTCGCCACTCTGAATCTTGTTTTAGTCACTCTTCTCTGTATTTCTGGTAATGATTCCAATATTTAGGAGTATAAGGATCAGGGTCATTTCACCGAAAGCCATTTTGCCGAAAGCCGTTTCGCCGAAAGCCATTTCGCCGAAAGGGTTATTTCGCCGAATGACATTTCGCCGAATGGATCACTTCGCTGAATGCCATTTCGCCGAAAGGGCCATTTCACCAAATCCTGAAATCGTAATTAGAAATGATTTAAATTAAAGACAAACGAAAGATGATAGCGTTAACGGCCGTTTTGTTGACCTACCATTGTACTTCTTGAATAATGATTGATTGTTTTACTCTTGAATAAAGATTGATTCGTGAACCTCAGAAAGTAGTTCCCAAGAAAACTTGTTGACTATTAGCTAGTAAGCATCAAAGTAATTGCATAGGTCTATCTACTTCGCAAATGTAGGTGGTATTTTCCGTTTATTAAGTGAAATTACCCTTTCGGTGAAATGACCCTTCCGGCGAAATGACCCTTTCGGCGAAACGACCTATTCGGCGAAACGACTTTCGGCGATATGACCCGCTTCCCATATTTACGATTATTGTAAAAAGTCTCACTTTTTCTGAGGTCATCTATCCACAGTTTTCATAATAACTTTGAGTAAACAACCCTATTTTTCGTTTTTTTTTCAGTGTATATTCTTTCTGGAAGTAGTTCCTTTCCAATGATTAACAAATTCGGTTGACTAACAACAAAGTTATGATTTGGTAAAGTTGAAGTTCTCATTATCCTATTCGCCATGCAGGTGCCGCATGTATGCAGATAGGGCATATTTCGAGTTTGGAACGGGAAAAATCAGATTGCGCACTTGGACATTTGAATAATAGTCAATTTTCGGGAATGGTAATCCCTTTGTGGGAACCCTTTTAGAAAATCAAATTTTTGCTTTTTCAGAGGTTCGCAGGTTTGCTCTCTGAAAATTAGATCGTTGGTAGGTCCAAGTTCCCAACCACAATCGCACGGAAAGAAATCCGTTACTGCTGTCATGATTAGAAAATCATGAAACCAATCATTTTAACTTATCATGAAATCATGAGCAATAACTCTTCTCTCGCGAAAATGAATCATGGTTCGAAAATGCGTTACTTGAAGAATGCATTTCTTTCAAAACTCGTAACTCTAATTTTCTACCCGGATATCACTTTGAACTCTCTGCCTCAAGTGATGTGATAGATTAATAGATTAATGGTAAAGCAAAAATCAGACATTGAATAGGAAGACCTACTGAAAATGTTTACTTGATCCTGAAGCATGTAATTTAATAATTGTTGTTTTACCAACATAACATAAAAATGAAGATAATGATCAGAAAATTGACATCATAAGAGACATTTTTCATTTGACAAACATTAATGTTTCATTTTGTTCGAATGTATTCTTACATATTTGATGTGATCGTTGTTGCTACAATAATATTCCGAGAGCTAGCGTTTATTTCGATTGTGAATTTGGAACACCATCTAACGAAAATCAGAAAAATATTTTGTTCAACCACTTTGATAAATTTGTTTCATAGATATAACAACACAAGCTGTATTTATGCACCTAAATATTATGAAAAAGACGAATTTTTTGCAAGAATTCGACATAGAGTTTCTTTTTAAGAGGCTTGATTCACTCGTGTTTTTTAATGCAGTTCGATGTGTTTAAATTCTGAAACACAAAATCAAAACTGAAATAATGAACGCAAGTAAACACGTCATCTCTTGCGTCGTCGTTTTTTAAAAACAGAAAAAAAGAAGTTCGTCGTGCTTTTCTCTTAATTTATATTGCAACAATGACCATCGTTGCAAAAATCACACAAAACGCCTGCATTTATGTTGCAAAAATTACCATCGTAGCAGAAACACGCCTGAAGTTATACCCAACAACTTCAAGTGCGTTACGTTTAAATTTCATCGAAATCAGTCCAAATGGATCATGATTCGAGAAATTTTAATCATGGTGTATTATCATAACATGAAAATATATTATTTTCCGCAAATCATGACTCGTTTTACTCATTTCTATATACGAATACGAATAAAACTGACACGTTTTTTTATACTTTCGAATTCGAATTGATAGTTGATCGATTGTGTGAATTGTGAAACTTTCCCCCTTTTCACTACTAGCATTTTAAACGATTTTTGACGTTGATTATCTCATTTCATTGAAAGAAACTATCAAGATGCTGTACAGGATTCATTTCTGCCTTTTAGATGGACCAAATTGTGGAATTCTCTGCGATATTTAGCACAGTTTGGAAAAATTTTCTCGAACGGTTTTCACACAGCGAAAAGTTTACGAAACAAATCAAATTATTTTGGATTTTCACTAAACTGATGATTTTTACCTTCGATTTGCAAAGAAGTAATCTTAATAGTTCTTTAGATAACATTTAGAGCCTTTAGAACAACTGATTTTATATAATGTTGTCCAAATTTTGGTTTTTTGTTTACACAATTTTTTATCGTTATCTATAATTGGATTACCACATATCATCAGTTGAATTCCGGTTTAGGATGTGCAAAAAGTACAACTGTTCACACGTACTTTTCCTCTAGGAAAACACTTTGCTGACTAGTCTGGCGAACAAACAAACAAACAACCAAACACTGCTGCCGAGTAGTTGTTAATGACCCGGGGTTGGCTTCAATACTTACGTTCCGGGCTGCACCTCAAAATTGCGCCCATGAAAGGCGTGGTAGCAGGCGCCGATGGTCCAGGCAAGACCGATACCGAGGAACACATTGACGGCATTACTGCCGGTGACGTTTCCAACACTAGCGTCGGCGTATTTATCCTGAATGGCAGCAACCTTGCTGGCGAATGTGTCTACAGGAAAATAGCAAGAAAACACAATGTCCTCGAGTTAGCAAAACAAAAAACCATTGTCGATTGCATCATCCATCGGTTGTGAAACTTACCCGGTATACTCGTACCCATCGCAACGAAGATAATGGCAGTGACAGAATCCTTAATACCTAGGGTACAACCGAAGTGTGATGCCACATCTCCTATGATTGCCGTCACCACACCTATGCAGAAGATGGAAACCACAAAGCAAAGATAGCCGCCGCCGATATCTGTCGAAGAGAAAAAATAAATGTAAGTGGGTTAATTCTTAGCAATTCCTGTTGTTTTAATGTACGTCATAAGAACGGCAAGGCCAACATTGCATAACACATCACGAAACAAGTACGGTACGCAAATTGATAATCTTCTAGTCGAGTGTTTTATTCATAGACATGTGCAAGCTACTGGAAAACACCTCTGCCAACGAGCAGGAATATTCAAATCGCAACTCCGGGGTCGAGAGTATGGTGACCATGTGTGTTGCACTTCAGCACAAGCAAATTATGAGCTTACACGGATCCGGAAGCAATCATGCATGCCGTGGCTTTCGAAATGATAATTACTCGCCAGAACCGAAACTGCATTCTATCAACCAGTCAATTTCAATCCGAGTTAATCCACCACAATATGGGATTTGAATTAATTTAGAATGAACCGCAATACCTAAAACTACATCGGCACACTTCTGGATGGACTTTGACAATTTGGATGGGTACCCGATCAAGACGCAAAAAAGACCTGTGAGTCGTGATTCAATAAATTTAAATGTCTTCTACTGGCTGCTTCACAGAACCTTTATAAAAACTTTTAAGTTACCGCATGAGAAGGTGCCATTGTTCCAGTTCGTACGAAATCTCGGATCTTCCTCTTGATGGAGCCCCTCAACGCCCGCACATCGCACATCGGATCCTTGCGGATAAACGACAATACACACTTTTTCCGGCATTCTTCGAAGTAACCTTGGGATTCCATCGTCTAGGATGTGACGAACGGATCCGTTTTCGGATCGGAACTTTCTTGTCACATCTTGGATCGAAAGTGCTGAGCTGTTGATCCCTGGTTCCAGGGTTTCTTTGCTGGTTTCGAGCACTCGACAAACTATTGTTTTCGGTTTCTTCAGCACTTTGGCCAGCTTAGAATCACAGTATTTGTTTTCCTATTTTCGAGTTTCGTTTGACGTTATTTCTAAACGTGATCGGCTACATAGATTACACTTGCACCAGTTGCTCGTTTTTGCTCTTCTCTAGAGCAGAGCTGCAAATGGTCAGTCATGTCAAATGATCAAAATCATCGTCAGCTGTAATCGGTACGGTCAAAGTGTCTGTCAAATGAGATACTCGATAGTTCTATCAAATACAAATAATAATACCCCTAAGTCCCATACAAACGAACCGCCAATGTTTGGTTCATAGCCTGAACAAGTAAGCCTAGCAAATTACTCCCTTTCATTGCGATAGTTTGAAAATGTGGAAGGAGATCGTTTCTGGCAACGCTTCATGCTAGTTGCTACGGTACAAAACAAACTTGTTTGTTTATGTTTATTGTTGCTGTATTAAACTGCAGCAATCAGTCTAAATATCACCGGCACTATCACAAAAGATGAAAAATTAACACAAACACCTACGAATCTACAAATATCAATACAGCTAGTAGTATATTCATGGTGGCTTAACCATTCTAGATTATTGTTTAACTTACATTCCGCTTGTGATCTTGATTATCAGATAAAAACTGTTTGTTTATTTATTTTTCACTATAATAAACAGTAACTATGGTGAACTTGTTCTTACCCTTCAGTGTTGCTAGTTTTATAGAAAACTCGTTAAAGTACATTGTCACTCTGACAGTGTATCATGACAGTGTACCGCACGATGAAAATGTGTCCTTGAAAATTTGTCGAAGTATTCCGTATTATAAATTGTATTTGGTTCTATGACCAAGTAGAAGTACACTCAGTCAAAGACAGACGACTTTTTTGTTTTCTCTCTCATTCTCCTATTCCTTGTTGAAGTAAAAAAAGTCCATGAGAGTACAAACATAAACATAAATTGATAAAATTCATTGTTCTTTGCAAATAGTCATCGAACTTCGGAGTTTATTGGTGTAAATGAATTTAATTCAATGTTCATGCTGCTTGAATAATATTTAGTCACATCGTAATCATGCAGTGACAGGAGAAATGAAGATATTGTCAATCGCATCGGCAATGAATGAGCGTCCTGGTGAGTGTAATATCAGGAGAATTTAAGTTATGACAGATCTGCTCTCGGACACTCAAAATATGATGATTGGTAGAGCCTGGTTGGCAGCAGTCCAGTGACATTAGCTTTCCAATTTTCGGCGTGCAAAGTTGCTAGTTGATAGTGACATTTAGCAGCTCTGCTCTAGAGTGCCTATAACCAGAGTGACGACATCTCATCCGTAATGTTGGCAACAACCAGAGATGCCAGATATTTTCATAGAAAATCTGTATTCTTTGTATAAAAAGCATGTATTAATCTGTATTCACCAATAAAATGAAATTCTTACAACAAAATGATGCTAAGATATGTTATTACAATAGATGGTGGTTGTAAGGAGTGTATCGAAAATAAGCTATTCACAAATTTTTCTTTCAAATTATGATAAAAAACGATATTTTATTCAAACTAAAAATTGATCCTTTATTGTACAAGAGTAAACCTGAGCATTATGAAAACCGGATGAAATTTAAGTTATTCCTTCAGGAATTTTCGAACTTTTGATTGAACGCTCTTCATCAAGTTCGGGACAAGTGTTGCATCGCATTTTTTGGACGCTTCAGCCCAATTTTTTTAACTCCTGCATGTTCCGAGCTGCCTTACCAGTCTTCTTGAAGACCCTCTCCCCGATTGCCCAGTAACGTTCGATGGGTCGAAACTGAGGGCAATTTGGTGGATTGATATTTTCCTCAACGAAATTTATACTCTTTTCCGCAAGCCAATTGAAAGTTGTTTTGGCATAGTGAGCCGACGCTAAATCTGGCCAAAAAAGTGGAGGTGTACTGTGCTTCTTATAGAAAGGCAGTAATCTCTTTTGGAGACACTCAGATCGATAGATTTCTGCATTTATAGTTCCGGAAGTGTAAAAATGGTTGAATTCAATCCACAGAAACATATTGTTTGCCATACCAGCATCTTTCGATCGAGTTTCTCCACTTGAATCAACCCGTCCGTATCGCTCACATCCTCCCCAACGACCACAGTAATGTACCTGGACCTGGAAGGGTTTTGGAGTCCTCCTTTACATAAATCTCATCGTTCATCAAAACGCATGCATCCGGACACTGCAAAAGACGCGAATACAATTTCCGGCCCCTTGTTTCGAGATTTTCTGCTTCTTGTAGGTCTTCAGGTGATTTCGCCTCTTGATACGCTGTCGTGGGATGGTCGAATTGGCTGACAGGCAGGGATGCCAGTTCAATATTTCAAAAATCTGTCTCTGACTCAAAAATTTATCTGAATTTGTTTGGGTCCAACTATATACAAGGATATTTCGACCGGGCGTCAATTTCAGCGAGCAAAAAAAGATGGTCTCACCACCTAACGTATATAGGCCAAAACCGTTAAGATCTGGTGAGATCTGACAAAATCTTTCAAAAAATCACAAAATTTGTAAAATCTGGGAAAATTTGTAAAATCTGGGAAAAAAAAATCTCTGGCAAAAAATCTGGTTCGTTAGAGTGTCTGGCGAAGCGAGAAAAATCCGACGTTTGGCAACGCTGCTGACAGGGTCTGCGAACACTCAGCTGTAAAAATCTCGGGCTCGGCAAGCAAAATCAATACATTAATAATTGCACGTGCTGAAGTGGGTCTATAATAAAAAAAAATCATCTATTTTTCACATTTTCAGTTTATTGAATTCCTCCTCTAATTTATCTTGATAAAAATGTTCATTGACTTCGTTCGTATGGTGACCTTTTAACGGTTCGATTGGTTGTTTTTGGTTTCACTTTTCGCGCGACTCGTATTTTAACAAAGACTATGGTTAAAATTACCAAGTTTCTGTATCAAGTATTTATCGACAAGAGAAATAGTTTAGACATAATTCGGTTGCAAAATGTTGATCGGGGTAAACCTCAATTGGCACATTGTCGCAAAGCTGATTTACCGGTAGCGACACCTGCCAATGAAAAATGGAACCAAGAAAAGGAGGATTCTTTCGGAAATTTTCATATCGGCAGTAGTGATTTGCAACATTTTTATCGTTTACTCAATAGTACAAACGGATATCAGCAATAAAAGTACACTCGGAGTAGAAGAAAATCGATTTCAAATGGATTACTACTACTTTTTTTAGTGTAAACTACGATTAAACACGGAAAATCTTCAGAAGTGTGTAAAATAAGTAAGGTTAGGTTTTTTCGGATCAACACTTTTTTAAACAGAAACCAGTGTAATGTTGAATGCTCGAGTACTAGAATGTTTAACGATCGAATACCATTTATATCGGATATTTTATTTGTTATTTCCTGGCATTTGAAAAATTGTATTAAATCATGTTTAATGCTGTATTCTGAATAAACGGTAGATTTCGCACAATGAACTAAGATCAACATTACCGCCTCAGAGTAACAACTTTGTCTTCAACTTCTACTATGGATTTGCCCGTTTTCATAGCAAATCGTTGAGAAGGTTCCTACCGATTTGACAGCTCTTGCTGAAAGTATCATCTCTAAACAAGCAGCGCCTCTACATTTCAGTTTTGAGACGATATGCCAATTCACAGCACCAGCTGCTTGTTAAGAAATGATACTTTCAGCAAGAGCTGTCAAATCGGTAGGAAAATTTCTAATAACTCCACCTTTTTAACGATTTCTTATGAAAACGGGCAAATTCATTTGAAAAATCATAGTAGAAGTTGAAGAAAAAGTTTTTACTTTGAGGCGGTAATGTTGATCTTAGTTCATTGTGCGAAATCTACCGTTTATTCAGAATAGAGCATTAAACTTGGTTTGATACCATTTTTCAAATGTCTGGAAATAACAAATAAAGTATCCGATATAAATAGTACTCGATCGCTATACATTCTAGTCCTCGAGAAATCAAAGTTACACTGGTTACTCTTTGAAAAAATGTTGATCCGAAAAAACCTAACCTTACCCAATTTCACACATTTCTGAAGATTTTCCAGGTTTAATCGTAGTTTACACTAAAAAAAAGTAGTAGTAATCACTTTGAAATCGATTTTCTTCTACTCCGAGTGTACTTCTATTGCTAATATATATTTGTACTCTTGAATAAACGATAAAAATGTTGCAAATCACTACTGTCGATATGAAAATTTTCGAAAGAATCCTCCTTTTCTTGGTTCCATTTTTCATTGGCAGGTGTCGCTACCGGTAAATCAGCTTTGCGACAATTTGCCAATAACGCAGTTTATTATTCATGATTACATTAATTTTGATTTTTTTTCTCATCGGAAAACTGTAAAATTCCAAAATCGGCATTTGCTGCAGCATTGCGTTTGCTCTTGTCATCCCTCGGAGCAAATCTGGCTACCTGTTCGACCGCTGTACGTCCTACGACCCGTGGAATTCCCTCAACTACTACCGCCCGAACGGCACGGCCGGATTGGTCAATGCCTGGATCAGCCATCGACTGCACAGGAACGAATCGAGATGAAACGAGCTTTGGTTCTACTGTAACTTCCGATGATCGTCGGAACCGGGTCGGGGGTTCTCGCCTTTGCTGAAACCGAGCCCGTGTCCGTCTTCCGGAGCGGTATTCGCTTCGATGCGTATTGGATACATGACTCAAAGTTGGTCCATCTGAGCCAGGCACTAGCCTAGCTGTTCCGGGAAACTGACCAGTGAAGCTATTAATTGCATTTAAATTTTTAGCTTTACCGATAATCTGTGGCACTGCTGCCGCTAGCAACAAAAAAACTACGCCTACTTTTCCCATGTTGTTTGCGGATTTTACTGTCGGGCTTGTAAACGCGCTGCTTTTTTATAGGACACAGGTTTTTTTTTCTGGCGAGCACATGGTTTGGGTTATTGATGTGTAATAAAATCTTAATTGTGTTATATAGCTGCGATTTGTATCGTTTTGTTCCATATTCCGATCACTGATCAATTTCACGTACAGGCGAGAGTATATTCTGTTTTTTCATCATTTGTACGTGTTTTTTTTAGCGAATTTTTCAATTCGTTGCCATTACAGTTGAAAAGCTTAAATAATGCATAAAATCAACAAATTGATTTTTACGTAAATAAATTCAAATTTAAGGTGAGTGCAAACTTGCAGATTCGATTGACAAAAAAAAAACAAATAAAATTCATTCATTCCATCAGTAGTATTTACAGTTAGACCCTAATAATCAGAGCTTAAAATTGTCACGCATTTTCAATGAAAGAAACTATTCCAACAATCTCATTTTCAATATTTTCCTGGCTCATTCGTAAATGACCGACACCAGAACAAACGAAGAGCGACGAAGCATTTTCGCTTTTCATTGAAAATATGAGAGAGTATGATTGCCAACGTCACACGTTCCTCTATGACAAGACGAAACCAAACTAACGTCTGCAGGGAGCATCAGTAAAATTCCAATTCTTATTCTTTCATCGATGTATTGAAAAATTGCGACGCTTGCCTATAAAGAGTGTCTAAGATATGATAAATAGAAGTAATTACATCCCAGAACCTCTTTGGAAACCAAAACTACTACAAATTCGAGCACTAACAGGTAAAACTCTTTGTGAAACCTTTTTCTGTCATTTTCGATTCTCATAGCTTCGGTTGAATACCGACACTGCATACTATGAGATTTTCATTGAAAACAACAAATGACTGAAAGGGCAAATGGAAGAAAGATCACAATTTTGAAACTACTGTTTCGCTTATGTCATTGACTAAATATGGATTTCGTTCTCCTAGTTTGCAAGCGAAGCTGAGAGTGACATTAATATCTTGTCATTTTAGTCTATTTTGAGTCAATGAAAATGACTTTTATTAACCATTGTTGGGTGATTTTGGAACTAACTTTATTATATTCAGTTTAAGTTGTTTCCAACGCTTTGTTAAACAGTGTACAATCATTTTGGATGACGAAACATACCTTCAGGCTGACTACTGTCAACTACCCGAGCAAGTATACTTCATCACTAAGTCTAAGTTCAACATTCTGAAGGATGCTCGAAAGAAGAAATCATTCAAATTTTCAAAGAAGTTCCTGATCTGGCGTGTGATTTGTGAATGTGTGCACATTTCATCCATGCTTTGGAACAATCAACGGTGCGACTCATACGGAAAAGTGCCTTAAGATTGAAGCATTTTGGACCCAGATTTATAAAAAAAATACAATCGTCGCTCTAAATGTCGATTGCAAATTTTAAACACCCGTCAGCCAGAACCGGAAGTTCGATCCGGATAAAATTCAATAGTAGCTTATGGGACAATAAGACCTTTCACTTGAGCGTAACCGTAGTGAAAATCGATTAAGCCGTATCTGAGAAAATGAGTTTTTGATGACTGTTTCCAGTACTTCCGGAATCGAGATCTAGGACATGGTTGCGCGAAGGAAACTGTCACATTTGTTATGTAAATTGTCGAAAGTTCCGAAGTGCCAGACGAAACAACTAACCAGCAATAAAAAGTATAAGAACGAAGGTTTACAATCGTTTATTTAAAAAAAAAAAACATATATTCGACAAATGTTTTCCATTACTTGTTAGGCAATTTTCGAACCGTTTCGGAATAAATTGCACAGTGTTGCACTGTCAACGTTTCTCGCGAAGTGTGGCACGTTATTCCATCCTACTGAAACCACGTACGACTGAGACTACGCTTCCATTTCGATTCGGGTAAAAAAATGGTTTTCAAACATGTGATAATTTCTCACTCCGAGACCGCACACCACTTAACCTGGACGTTTTATTTTGGTCACAGAACCTGTTTTTACAAAATGTTTCACCCACAGCTTCACAGTATTACGCAATTGCACCTGCATTTTCGGCTTTAATTTAAAATGTTTTTTAAACTCACGAACAGTTGTAACGTACGACTGATTCTTCAAAAACGGGTTATAAATTAAAAAAAACGTGATGAGCGACACTCTAGTGCTCCATGAAGGAAAACTACTAGACCAAAATAAGCCTTCATTCTTCTACTTTCCGATGCCGTGTTCGGTTTCTCCCTCTCTTGTTTGGTTCCAGTGTAACCGGAGAACAAAATGTGTCAGATTCCTTCGCGTAACCCTGTATATCCGAAATCAAACTAACCAGAACTGCACAGTTCAAGAGCTGTACGATTTGTGGAAAGAATATTGCTCGCTTTTTTTCAGCGACATTTATTGGAAAATGCTCTTGTAATTCCAAAACTGGAAGTTGGATCTAGAAAAAATAACGTTTTGTGGCATGAATTTCGGCATTTTTTTTTTTTGCACATTTAACTCCGTTACTCCGGAACCGATAGTCGGACCCAAGCAGAGTTCAATAGTAGGCTATGGGATTTCCATTCCCGAAAAAAAAACTTCCACACAACAAATTCGAATCGACATTACCTTCTCACATTTCAACGTTAACTTTAAACTTTTAGTTAAAATCTGTCAACAGTCAAGTTGTTGTTTTTGTCTGATGAATAGTTTTTCTTAGACAACGAAAAACACCTTGCAAAATAGTTCAAGTTTCAAATCTTTTTTAAAAATCATGTAATCATTGTTTTGTACTATCCGCTAAAGGGAATATTCAAACACAACTGTGTCAAACGAAGTAAATTTTTTTTTCGAAACTTTGCTTACACTCAAATTCAGAATCGTAATTTAAGTAAAATTTAACAACTCGATAAAAAAAACTATTGAAAAGTCAAGTTCTCGTCAAAAATACTACTAGCACAGACTAACAGACAGGACACTCAAATTAGATTCTTCAATCATTTTAACGGTCATTTCGAATATTTCTTTATTTGGGACAGTACTCACATGTGTCATGATGGCGCCACGTTACCCTATCAAAAACATCCTACCTGTCATTTAGACTGTGTTTATTTTTTCCATTCACCAACAGAGTTGCCATTCATACAGAATTACCTGTAATGTATTGATTTGTATACGTCCATGCGAATTTCATGCAGGATACAGATTTAATACATATTGCCAAAACTATATACATAATTGTGCTACTTCTCATCCTCCAACGCAATACAAAATCGAACCCGTTTTGTTACAATATTTACTTGCTTCTTGTCTGCCGCCACTTAATTTCGGGTGAAACTTACCAACACAATAAAAAATAATCTAGATGAGCAACGTTGAGAAAAATAAATGGTTACCTTCTAACATCGCGAAAAAGTTAAATATATTATCAACGTAATCCAATAATTTATTGTGACGATTCATTTTCAAATATTTTGATGAAATCAGGCATCCCTGCTAGCAGCTGATCGGTGTTGACAAACGAGGGGAAACCAACTAGTAAAAAAACTTTTACGTAACACAAGGGGTGTACAGATAGTAAATAGCTCGCGCAGTACAATATAGGTGGAACTAGTGCATCACGAAAAATTATTTTTATAAGAATTTACTCATACTGTCATGTCTGTTAGTCTGTGCTACTAGTTAATTTGCGAAATGGTTCACACACGGAACCGAAAAACAGCCTAATTTCAAGTATATTCCTCTCAATTTGTGGGTTCAGTTCAATAACTTAATTTCAGGTAAAGTGACTCTAGGTAGTTTCCATAAAGCAAAAAAATACTTAAATATGAGTACTCATGATAAGTTATATTTATTCTCCAGTTCTCAGGTTGATGCGGTTTACTCGATTTTAGCTTATTGAACGAAACTTTCGCTGTTGGGTGGTTTTGCACTTTGTATTCTGATAACAATGGAAGGAGCGAATGAAAGAAAAAATTCAAGGGACCCAAAATTAAGTAAAAAGAAGTTAAATAATAGGTAGTTTTTATTTTCCGTGCACTTTGAAGCCCTGCACTGTAAATCATTTTTACCTATTTTTTAGGAGAAATAACTCATTGTCGAGGTCTTCTATAAGCTACCCAAAATTAGGTTTGACTTGTTCGTAAAAAATGGGTAGCGTGCTTTGTAATAACATAACGCTTTGGGTATACTTACATATACCTACATTTTGAGGTCATCACTCGTTACTTTAAATTGGGGAGATGTACTTTAGTTGATTTTGGGTAGGTTTTGACCCAAAATTAGATAGCCGCTGGTAAGAGTGTACCTGTTTACCCATCGTCTATCAGTGTTGCCATATTTACAGATTTTTAAATAATGTTTTATGCTGAGAAAAAAAATTAATTTAATTTAAATTTTTGGGTTCGGCTTTTGATTTGAAATAAACGTGAAAAATGTTTGGATGAATGCATTTCTGTTTATTAATTATTAACGTTTAAAAACAATTAATTGAGTATACTTCTGCAGTTGATTTTTTTTGCGTGATTTTCTATCCTCTCCTGTCTTCAAAGGAAAAATCGTAACAAATCGCTTTATTAAAGATGTTTATATTGTAATATTGGTTTTCAAAAACAGATTCGTTATTCGCATAAGTCTCAGGCATATTGTTGTCAACTTTTTCCACCTCAACGTATTCGATGGAACATTTAGTAAAACCATCTGACTTTTTTCCATTCCACCTAGTTATTATTTTTCTTGTGATTATTCTCCTTGAAACTGCCCCATTCCAAAATCGTCAGTACTTCTTTCAGAGCACTCGAAACTTCATGCACAATATGCATTATCCTTCCTCGAGCTATAAAATCTTATCCTAACTTGAATCTTGATGGGGTATAATTTTGAATAGAAAGATCTTCACCCATAGATTTCACTCGTTTCCATTCTAAGCGCTTCTCCAAGCTTCCCATTTATGAAAGTCATTGAACAGAACGAGATCTACTCCCAATAACTTACATTGACAGGTAAAATGAAGTCCCACTAGAAATCACAATCCCAATTTGCATTAAACACAAAATAGTAACAAAAAAGTGCAAACTTCAATCGAGCTGCAAAATAAAATCCCTGTAAAAAGACCCTGTTATAATCCGAGACACTTAGTCTTAGAGTTTGACGGATTTTCTCTTCGCGTGTCTCGGATTATAACAGGGTCTTTTTACAGGTATTTTTTTTTGCAGCTCGATTGAAGTTTGCACTTTTTTGTTACTATTTTGTGTTCAATGCAAATTTTGATAGTGATTTCTAGTGGGACTTCATTTTACCTGTCAATGTAAGTTATTGGGAGTAGATCTCGTTCTGTTCAATGACTTTCATAAATGGGAAGCTTGGAGAAGCGCTTAGAATGGAAACGAGTGAAATCTATGGGTGAAGATCTTTCTATTCAAAATTAGACCCCATCAAGATTCAAGTCAGGATAAGATTTTATAGCTCGAGGAAGGATAATGCATATTGTGCATGAAGTTTCGAGTGCTCTGAAAGAAGTACTGACGATTTTGGAATGGGGCAGATTCAAGGAAAATAATCACCTCCAGGGAAAGTTCTCCATTAAATGACACACCCGTATCCTGATAAATTAATCCGATAAGTGACTTCTTGCTCCGCTAGGTCATGAACATGAGATGTATAAGATAAAAACGTAATCAATAGTGAACTTAAACAACTGATTATGGCATCAAAATACCCTGGAGCAGTCCTGTCCTGTCTGTCGGTTAGCCGATAACGTTGTATCAATATTCATAAAATAAAGCAACCGACATATCACGTGTCAAAAGCAATCCAACAACGGCTCCGCATGGCATCAAATTTAACGTTGTAATGTCAAATGTATCATTCACATGCACATACGTTTGACCATGATTTTCAAGTACGTCATGTTCACCAGAAAGTATGTCGCATATAATTTGATTATAAAATCGGAGAGATGACTGTCTTGGTACTATGATGTCTTTGGTCATAGATATGTTAACCACACGGCAACGTTTTCGGCGATGTGTAATATCTTTTCCGTGACATTAAACCAAGGACTAACGACACAGACAACAGACATTCAAGTGGGAAGGAGAACCTTTTATAAAATTATTAGTTGTGTCTGTGTTATTTCTGTGGATTGGCCGTTACTGAAAACAAATCAGATTATTATTTTAAGTTAGACGTTCGTTTTCTGTGCTGGAAGCAGACTTGCCTGATGGGAACGCTTCCCGCATACTGCAGGCTCATTTTGTGCACGTTCAAAGCAATCTAGCTGCAAAGTTGGCGAGAAAGTAGGTGCCGAATATAAAATATTCCACATATTCGGGAAACTTTCCACCGAGCAATCATTGATGGAAGAGTAAAATGGCCACGCCAAGGTTCGATGTGGGTCGAAATGGGGAAGGAGGATGAATTCTTGGTGGAAACGTATGATGGCTTGCGAGGTACGTTAGCACAGGTATGCATGCAAGAATAGGAGTTTGTGAATAACTAAGAACAAGGAACCATGATGCAATCATGTTTCATTGATGATATCAGCTTATAAGCTGTGCATCGACATTAGGAAGGCAAAAAAAAATCCATCTATCATCTGGCCAAAAGTCAAACCAACGTTTGAGGTTGAAGAGACTATATTAACTATAGAACTGTTTTTGAACAAAATTTTTCCGTTTTGACCCGAAATAGGACGAACGGACGAAGAACGAAGCAGCACAAAAATTTTAAAGAAAACAATCGTATTGTTTGACACGCAAATTGTACTTGTGGTAGGAATAGTCAATCGTTCGCCATTTCAGATGCAAAAAAGTTCGGAACAGGCGATCGATGACATCGATTATAAGTCATGGAGGGAAAACTTGCGTTCTAGTTCCTTTGTCTCTTAACTGTATGCTGTTGAAATTTTTTTCTCTACGATGGAATTTCCGAAATGAACTGCTTCATTCCTCAGCACATCGTACGTAAAACAATCGACAATCTTGAGTTCCATATCGAAAGAAATTTAATGCATCCAATTCGCTGGAGTCCACTTAGTAACTAGGAATGCTTTTCCAGCTTACTGTGTCTGAACTATTTATTGCGAATCGCTGCTGCATGGGTCCATTCTCTTTCCACCGGATATGACACAGCATATGGAATAAATCAGCTGACATTGGTTAGCACATTTGCGGCAAGTGAATCGAAGACACAGTGGGGGTGGAGGCGATGGTTATCCAGGGTAGATAATAGCTGTTCATATTCCGAAGTTTACTGCGATTTTCGAATGGAAATTTATTGATTAGTACCGAGTTTCATTTTATCCTGCTGCAGCGAGTGCGGTCTGTTTCCATATAGGAACTGATTCTGCTATTGATGATTATTTATGTTGGTTTTTGAATTTGACAGTTAGATCGTTTTGGCACAGTAGGTTTCCCGTGACCTCATCGATGTTGGTGAGAGGTTAACAATAAAACTAGTGATTCAAACTGGGGACGGTAAATGTTTTGAATCTGCATATGCTGGATTCTGGAAATTTACATAACTCATTTGGATAGATTAAAATCCCCGGCACGAATCGGAATTTGCAATAGTACCGTGGTGACAATAGTCGTCAATTTCAATTGTCGAATTACTTTCCACTCTACCTAGCGACTTTAGTTGATGGTAAAAAATATGATTATTCTGACTCTTACCTGTCGGTGGAATAAAGGCAAAGATAAGCTTCCAAAATACGGTTAGGAAATGCATTATGTAATCCGAACAGCTGGGGGTTGGTGCGTCCTCGCCTTCGTTGTCACCGTCGTCGTCTCCTGTAAAGGTTAAATAGAGAATAAATTAAACTGATTTCAATATTCGGACGATAATTGAAATTTAAATTTGAAAACTGGTGGTTTGTCATGTCAGGGACATAACCACAATGACACGATATCGAATAGGACTGAACTATTGGAAAATTATAACCGTATGCGTTTTGTTGGTATATTATTCCCTTAACCTATTATCAAATTTCGATTGTCTGGTTGTTCTGTTCTTCCAAGCTAGTTGTCGCAGTTGTTTGTACCTTACAAGATTACAACAACATTATTATGCTGATAGGTGTTTTAGAACAGATTTTCCAAAATAATTGGAATAATTTGATGATTTGCAAGTCGAGTGGAATCAATTTCGAGCATAATGCATTAATTAATCTCTAGATCTTATAATAAAAACTAAGAATTTCCCAGAGCTGTAAAGACCACTTAACCTCACTTCTTCGAATATGATGTGTCATTTTACGATTTCTCCAAAAATATCCATGGAACATACTGTAATATGTGCCTTTAACACTAAATCTCCTCACACATTCCAGACCATGTAATATGAATATTTAAGACTAAATCTTTCACACACCCCAGACCACACGCACTAAACAAAAACCCGTAAAAGCACCTAGAAACCTACATAAAATAAAAACATTACCTTAATGAAGGCAACTAAAATATCAACACTTGCACGTTCCGGTGACCCAACGAAAAAAACGCAGTGGTCATAAAATTCGACTACAGAAACAAGGAAGCATCAAGTTTCAAATCGTTATGTCATCGAAGTAACAGCCAAACAAAAACACAACAGCCTGTGTCACTTCCCTCTTATTCACGTCCCTCATGTCCCACAATCGATACAAGTCAACATGACCTAGAATAACAGCAACTCAAGAACACACACTAACTCAAACCGACACTCACGAGAATAACCCAACATGCTATCGCCCTCTCCTCTCCGTATCACACCCGCTCACGCTCATCAAGAAGCTTTACTCACTCTCTTACCCACGAAATATACAATGGCCGACACGATACAACGAGTCCCATTGGCTAAGCCATATTTACATTGAGCGTTCTAACTCCTCCTCCCGGATTCTCAGTGATCCCAATTGTAAAAACTAATTAGCTAGGCTAGGAGAGAATAGACTATATAAGTTGAAGAACTGATCAAAATAAAGCAATCTTAATCACAACTTTAATCAATTTTCAATACCGCAGGAGGCCACTGAACCACAAATAATGGAGTTGTTTTACTCGATTTTTACATGTTGCATGTTAGTATTCGATTCATGGGAAAAACATATGAAAAACTAGCGAATTTTTCAAATTGAAATTATTTAGTTAGAAGAGTTAGTTGGATTCGTCAATAGTGGTGATGAGGTGTGGATCTATGAATATGACGTCGAAATCGCACAACAATCGACCGAATGGCGCTTCGAAGGCGAGCCGTTGTTTTAAATTTTCTTCCATTATAAAAATCGCCACACGAAAATTTTTCAACTTCTTTGTATAGACGCCAAACAAAAACTAATCGTACGATATGCGTCAAAATTTGACAGAATGTGTATAAAAGTGTTGCCAACGTTGAGAGAATAAAAGTTTACCGATTGGACAAGCGCGGGAATTTTAAAATGAAAATTCCGGTTCTTTTTTTTATCATAAGGTATGTCCGGCACAGGGTTCACAGGGTGAAAAATCTATAAAATACAGATTAATCTGTATTTTATAGATTTTTCAGATAAATTTGTGACCAACATTCGGTATATGCTAAGTACAGATTATTGGCCAGAAATACAAATTTTTATAGATTTTCGATTGCAAAGATTAAAAATTGAACAATGATAAAATAAAAAATGTTGAAAATAATAGTATTGTAGTTAAACAGAAAGGCCGATTCGGGACATTCATTTGGCGGGTTTAAAACATAGAAACGCGCACCATTTATTTTCATGGGGATCAGCATCCTGCTCTCGAGGGATCGACCAGTTGGATGACGAGGTCTGTCCAGAGATGCCGGTTGGAGGGTAATTTCCGGTTCACTGGCGCCTCGACGACCCAAAACTGATGCTACGTCGCGGAACTACCCGACTAGTCTCCGCCAAAAGATCTAGTCTACACCGACGGAGGGTTCCCCGACGAGGGAAGTCCTCCCGACCCGACGCTTACGGTACACGTCTACGACCCGACCGAAAAGATGCCTAAGTCGATCCAATGATTCCGGTTTGAGCGTGACTTCCGGTTCACTGGCGCTCAGACGATCCTAACGGTACCACGCGACGATCTACTCATCCAGTCCCCGACAAAGGATCTAGAATACTCCGACGGAGAGTTCGCCGGTGAAGGAGATTCTCCCGACACCGAGTTCTCTCTTACACCACACGGGACACCCGAAGGAGTGCCGGGGTCGTTTCGGCGATTCCGGTTGGAGCATGGCATCCGGTTCGCTGGCGCCTCGACGACTCGAATCGGTGTTGTGGCGACTACTCGACTAGTCCCCGCCGAAGGATTTAGCCTACACCAACGGAGAGTTCTCCGACGAAGGAGGCTCTCCCGAAACCGACGCTTTCGATACTCGTCAACGCCCGACCGAGAGGATGCCTGGGTCGATCCAGTGATTCCGGTTGGAGGATAGCTCCCGGTTCACTGGCGCCCCGACGATCGTAACAGTTTTACGTACTACTCGTCTAGTCCACGACGAAAGATCTAGACTACTCCGACGAAGAGCTCCCCGACGAAGGAGGTTCTCCCGGACCGACGTTTATTCGCTAATCCCTCTTGAGCCTACTACGGTTGCACGCGACCAGCGGTTGAGCTAGTTTCACACTACTTATCTGTAGAATACTTGAACTTTTTATATGTAGAAAACAACCCATTTTCACATATTTTTGAGAAAAAAAGCAACGGCAAACCGTTCCACACTCTCATTGAACATAACTCAAAATTGAGTGACACACCACTCAAATTTATAAAAAGTGCACGTACTCTGAACTTGAATTACCACTTATCTACTCATTTTTTTAATTAAGAGACGAATCTGTAACTTAAAATAAGAATTTTTTTTAAAATTTGAGCTAGTTTAACTCAAAATTTGTGGTCCTTGCACACAAAATATTCTTCGTTAATGTTTATACACAAAGTTATTCTTCTTTTCTTCAAATGGGAAAAAAGTTATCCAAATCCTTTTGGTCGGCTTGGAGTCAAAATTGAACGATTTTGATATTCCTACGTTGGACTTCTCACTTAGCATAATAGAAACCACACAATTTCTATTGAAAATTGAAATTGATGATTCATGGTTTCAAAAAACGGGTCTAGAAACGGCAATGAAAAACGACGTATTCTAATAAACTTTGTTTTTTTTTTTTTACTCAAATGTTTGAAAACTCAACGCTTACTCGAATGTATGAATAAATGCGAAAGAACTCATGTCCTGAGTAAATTTTACTCAAATTCTGGCATATTGTTCCAGTTTATGAATTTGAGTACACGCAACTCGAACTATTAGCTATGTTCAAAAAGCGTGTATTACACACTAACAGTGATGCCAGGTCTGCAGATTGGTTTGTAAATCTGCAGAATTTTTATATAAGCATCATTCTTATATAATTTTTATATGAGCTGAAAACCATGTTTTGGTAGATATCCGTCAAAATCGTCGCGCTCTTCAGTGCATTTTCTGTCTGTCAGTTCGAAATGGATTCCGAATCAAATCCGAGTGGGCGTCGTGAATATGACTCAGTTTACTCTTTTTGTATCTAACGTATAAACATGATTTTGCTACAGGTTTAACAGAGTGAAAGTCGCACTTAACAAGTGCAAATAAAACCAGCATTTGACAGCTTTACGTTTGAGTAAAAGGCTCCGAACAGTGTTTAATATCGTAGAGATTTCCACAATTTGGCCCTTTTGAATGCCAGAAATGAATCCCGCATTTTGATAGTTTCTTTTAATATAAAATCTATAAAAATATACAAATCACTTCGTAATATTTAATTGTATGTCAGAATGTTTGTTCTATCTAAACCGTACTTAAGTTTAAGTGCATCGTTTCAAATTCTAGTAGTGAAGAAAGGGAAAGCTTGCACAATTCACACAATCGATCAACTAACTGATATTCGGAAGTGTGAAGGAAGCGTGCCAATTTTAATCGTATTCACGACATTCAGTTATGTCTCTGACATTACCCACCCGCCGTTTTTATTCAGTATTCCATGTGGAATTTAGCATGAAATCCGAAACAAAGCGGACTCCAGTGATACAACCGATTCCGAATGAATTTTACCGAACGAACTGAATTATAAATTCGTGTTCTTCACCGAGAACGAAAGAAAATACTCACCTGCACTGACGGTCACTGCTTCAACAAATTGTTCCTTCCATGACGAGGTTCCGATCAGAAGGGAAGCATTTGCTCGCTGAACTAGCTTATCTACGGTGTTCTGTAATGAAACGAAGAGTGAAAAGGATTTGTTTAGTTTAACTTTCTATAACACTACAGTAACTTGGTAAAATGCTAAAAAGATATTAGAATTTATTTTTTGATTGAAATGGATTAGCTACCTTTTGTCGTTCCCGAGTGATCTGCAAATTCGCTCCCACCCACTATTGGTTGATCATATGTACAATACGGAATTTATCAAAACAATTTTTACAGCGATTTTCCTCTTGTTTGCATATTGGAAAACAGTTATCCGGTCTGACTAGAGCAGGAAATCCTTCATTCATTTTATTGATGTATCATCGAACCGGTGTCCGATGTGCGCCCACCATAGGGATGAAACAGCAAAAACAAAAGTTTTATTCGCCGGAAAGTTTTGATATCGGTACCGAGAAACCCAATCAACATGTTTATCACGAGATAGCGTGATGGTGATGCTTTTGACCTTTTTCCATGTATTTTGAAACTTTTTGAAATTTCCTGTCAATTCCCTAGAGTTTAAGCGATAGCAAAAGGCAAACTTTACAAATTGGATGAAATACATAATTCTTTGCGTGTTGTCATTAAAACCACGGTTAAATCTGTCTCAAATTTTTCAAAGTCTCGTATGGAACAACGTCCAACACTGCACGTATCTTATGGGCGACAGTCATTTATAAATTTATTTCAACATCATTTGTCTATGTGAAAAATTAATTTTCGTGTTTGAAAAATCATTTTCTTTCTCTGTTACTTTTGCAACACCCAAGATTCTGTTCCAAGCAATAAATAATTTTCAGTTCTGATTCCAGTATGTTTTTCAAAATTTTCAAATGATTCCACTTGAAGAACCGTACAAATGCGCAAACTTAACCAATTAAACGATGTTGTTATGAAGACACTGCTTTTCAACGACTTTTGATTTATTCCTCTAGCGTTCAAAAAAACCTCAATCGAACTGAAGCAAATTCCAGATCTCGATATTGGTCAACATATCTTTTTATAAAATCAAACATGATAAAACGACACCAGCAGCTGGAGAAAACTGCTCAAAAACCTGACTGGAAAAGCTGCTCGAAAAACCTAATCGAAAAACTTCTCAATAACTAGCTACTTTAAGGAACTGTTAAAAAACTGCTCGAAAAACCACTAAAAATACCGAAAAAAAATGCTTCAAAAACTGCTCGAAATGTGCTCGAAAAAATACTCGGAAAAATTGCTTGAAAATTCCAAAAACTGTTCGAAAAACTGCTTGAAAAAACAGTTTGAAAAACTTATACGAAAGACTACTTGAAAAAATTTATCGAAAATGTGATTGGAAAACTGCTAAAAAAAACCCTGTTGAAAAAACTACTTGAAAAGACAGCTCGAAACACTTTTCAACTAAATTGATCGTGGAGTTTCTCGAAGTAACTGTTCGGTAACAGTTTAAAAAACTACTCAAAAGCTGCTTGAAAACCCTGCTTATAAATCTGTCCTAAGGAATTGTTTGAAAACTGATCGAAAAACTACCTAAAAACTACTCAAAAAATTCTTAACAAAATTACTCGAAAGAACCGCTAAAAAAACAGTTTGAAAAACTACTCGAAAACTGTTTCAAAAAACTTATCTAAAAAACTGCTCGAAAAGTTACTTGAAAGCTGCTTGAGAGACTTCTCGACAAATACTCTCAAAACTACACAATCAAGTTTCTCTAAAGAACTATTCGAAAAGTCAATTAAAACACCGAAAATGATCGAAAAACTGCTCTAAAAACTGCTCGACATCTGCTCTATAAGCTACTATAAAACAGTGCTTGAAAAATTACTCGAAAAAGTCGCTCGAAAACAGCTTGAAAAACTAGTTAAATTAAACCACTTGGAAAAACTTATCCGAAAATTGCTTGGAAAAACAGTTCGAAAAGCTGCTCGAAAAAATACTCAACAAAATTGCTTGTGAAGTTGCTTCAAAGAGCTTCTCGAAAACATAAACTAATTTTTAAAAACAACTTAAAATGCTGCTCTATGGAACTGTTTGAAAGCTGCTCGAAAACTGTGAAAAACTACTTAAAAACTGCTAGAATAAATTCTCAACAAAAATTGCCTGAAAAGTCACTTGAAAGAACAGCTATAAAAACAAATTGTCAACAAAATTACTCGAAAAAACTGTATAAAAACTACTCTAAAGCTGCTTAAAAACCTGCTTCAAAAACTGATCGAAGAAGCTGTTCGAACAATGTTCAAAAAATTACTCAATCAAGTTACTCTTAAGAACTGTTCTTAGAAACTGCAAAAAAACGAAAAAAATGCTAAAAAAACTGTTTGAAACCTGCTATTAGCTGCTCGAAAACACTGCTTGGAAAATTACTCGAGAATGTCGCTCGAAAACAAAACGGAACTAGACTGCTAAAAAAAACTCGAAAAAACTGCTTGAAAAAAACATCCTAAAAGCTGCTCGACAACTGCACAAACTACCACTTTTCTCGAAAGAACTGCTACAAAACAGTTTTAAAAACTACTCGAAAGCTGCATGGAAATCTTCAAAACACTTCTCGAAAAAACTATTCGGAACACTACTTTAGAAACTGCTCGAAACTACCCGAAAAACTACTTTGAAAAACTGCTCGATAAACTTATCAACAGTTGATCAAAAAGTTGCTCAAAAAAGACGCTCTAAATAACTTCGAAAAAACTACTTAATTAGCTGATCTAAGGAAAGCTGCTCGAAAAACTACATAAAAACTGATAGAAAATATTCTCAACAAAACAGTTCCGGAAGTTGCTCGAAAGAACTGCTGTAAAAACATTCTCAAAAATTACTCGAAAGCTGCTTGAAAAGCTGCTCGAATTTTTTTTATGAAAGCTTGAACAACTGCTCAAAAAACTACTCAATCAAGTTTCTCTAGAACTGTTCTAAGAACCACTCGAAAAGTCAGTTAAAAACAAAACAAAAATAATCGAAAAACTAGTCTAAAATCTGATCGAAATCTGCGCTATAAGCTGCTCTAAAGCACTGCTTGAAAAATTGATCGACAAATTGCTCGAAGAACTGCTCGAAAAAATTCTGAGTAAAATTGCTTGTAAAGTTTTTCGAAAGAGCCGCTCGAATTAGTTTCAAAAAAGCTGCTCGAAAGAACTACTCAGAAAGCTGCTCTAATGGCGTTTTTCATTGAAAACCACTGATGGTGTTGATTGCTCTGGTTTTACACTTTCGAGCAGAAATGGCAATGAAACACCGTCAGAATATTGCATTTCTGCTCGAAAGTGAAAGTGCAAAATCAGAGCAATCCACGCCACCAGTGTTTTTTTTTAAAATGAAAACGGCATAAGCAACTGCTTCGAAGCTGCTCTAAGAAACTACTTCAAAGCTCCTCGAAAAACTTATCTAAAGCAGCTCGAAAAAACTGCTTGACAAAACTAGAAAGAAGCTCGGAAAATTCTCATCAAAATTGCTCAAATGTCGCTTCAAAGAAGTGTTAAAAAACAGTTTGAAAGCTCGAAAGCTGTCTTAGAATAACTGCTCGAAAAAACTGCTTAAGAGGTACTTTAAGAAACTGCTCGAAAAAATTACTTAAAAAACTGCTAGAAAAATAGTTCGAATAAACTGCTAAAAAACAGTTCGAAAAGTTGTTCGAACTGCTAGAAAAACAGTTTAAACAACTACTCGAAAGCTGCTTGAAAACCTGCTTCAAAATACTGGTAGGAATGTTACTCAAAAAAACACCTCCAAGAACTGAGCGGAAAACTACTTGATAAAACTACTTGAAAAAATACTCAAAAAAGCAAAACAGTGTACGGAACTGCTAAAAAGACAGCTAAATAAATAATCTGAATAACTGCTCGAAAAAACTACTCAGAAAGCTGCTCTAAAAAACTGCTTGAAAGCTGCTCTAAGAAACTACTTCAAAGCTGCTCGAAAAACAGATCTAAAGCGACTCGCAAAAATTGCTTGACAAAACTAGAAAGGTCGGAAAATTCTCATCAAAATTGCTCAAATATCGCTTTAAAGTAATGTTAGAGAAAACAGTTCAAAAACTCTAAAGCTGCTTGAAAACTGGATCGCAAAAACTACTTAAGAGATGCTCTAAGAAACTACTCGAAAAAATTGTTCAAAAAACTTCTAAAAAAAATAGCTTGAATAAATTGCTCGATAAAGTGCTCAAAAATAGCTCGAAAAGTTGTTCAAAAGAATTGTTAGAGAAGTAGTTTTACAAACTACTCGAAAGCTGCTTGAAAAACTGATATAAAACTATTCGAGAAATAGCTAGAAAACTGCACAAAGTACTTTCAAAAACAGAAGCTGCTCTGAAAAACTCGAAAAACTACTCAAAAATTACCCGAAAAACTACATGAAAATATTGCTCGAATAAATCTCAACAAAATTGGCTCTAAAAACTGAGCGGGAAACTATTTGAACAAAAAAAAACTACTTCAAAGCAAAGCAATGTACAGAACTGCTCAAAAGACTGTTCGAAAAAACAGCTAAATAAATTATCTAAATAACTGTTCGAAAGAATTGTTAAAGAAATAGTTTTGAAAACTACTTGAAAGCTCTTTGAAAAACTGTTGTAAAATACTATTCAAAAAACAGCTAGAAATCTGCTCGAAAACTGTACAAAACCTGCTCGAAAAAATCTCAACAAAATTTACTCGAAAGAACTGTTAGAACAACAGTTTAAAAAACTACTCGAAAACTGTTTGAAAATCTACTTCAAAATCCTGCTGGGAAAAACTATTTGAAAAGCTGCTCTAAGAAACTCGAAAAACTGTTCGAAAACTACCGGAAAGACTACTTGAACATATTACTCGAACAAATTTCAACGAAATTGGTCAAAAAGTTACTCAAGAAACGGCTCTAAAAACTGAGCGGAAAACTACTTCAAAAAAACTTCTTGAGCAAACTACTCAAAAAAGCAAAACAGTGTACAGAGCTGCTCAAAAGATTGCTCAAAAAAACAGCTTAATAAATCGCTCCAAAAACTGTTCGAAATCTGCTTGACAAAAAACACTAGTAAAAAGCTGCTCTAAATAACTGTTCGAAAAAAACTACTCAAGAAGCTGGTCTAAGGAACTGCTTGAAAACTGATCGAAAAACTACATCAAAACTCAGTGTTTGCAATGACTGAGTGGAAACATATATGAATGAAAAACTCACAGAAAAGATGAATTTTTGGAATAAGATACGCTGTGAGACAGGATTCGAACCTGCGTTCTTATGCATTCCGTGCATACGCGCTATCATTTTGCCACCCTGAACCTTGTGATAGACACAGCTCTAAAACACGGTTAGGCATGATAGAGCATACATCGAACATAGTTTACATCCTGACCGTCTTCCGACCGATACCATACATCCAAACATCTTTTCTGTTCATCAAACACTAGTCTTCTCGATACATAAAAACTGTTCGAAAATATTCTCAAAAAAATTGCTTCGAAAGTTGCTCGAAAGGACTGCTATATAAACAGTCTAAAAA
Organism: Malaya genurostris; assembly: GCF_030247185.1. Lineage (NCBI taxonomy): Eukaryota > Metazoa > Arthropoda > Insecta > Diptera > Culicidae > Malaya > Malaya genurostris. The sequence continues at coordinate 30,666,875 of NC_080570.1, forward strand.
TTACTTGAAGGCGGCTTGGAAGCTGCTTTAAAAACAGCTCGAGAAAATTGTTCGAAAAGTTGTTTAAAAAAATATTCGAAAAAGGATAAAACACTGCTCGAAAAACTACTTATTCATGCTAAAGAACTGAACCGCTAAAAACCAGCTGAAAACCAGAAACAATATCTCCAAACTGCTCTAAAAAGTCATCGAAATCGGTTCAAAAAAAAGAATCAGTTTCCAACTTCCTCGAAAACTGCTAGACATACAGCTCAAAAACCTACTAGAAAAACTGCTCAAAATAACTAATTGGAAAACTGTTCGAATTGGAAGGATAAACTCGAAAGCTTCTTGAAAAATTACTCGAAAAATCAACTTAAAAAGTTGGTCTAAAGAAGTGCTACTCGAAAACTGATCGGAAAATTGCTTGAAAAAACTTCTTGAAAAACTGCTCGAATTTAAAAAAAATTACTCGAATGCTGTGTTTAGTTAGGACCGGGTACCTTCAAATAGTGTCTGGGTGTCTTGTGTAAACTTACTCGAAAAAGGCTAAAACACTGCTCGAAAAACTACTTATTCATGTTGAAGAACCGATCGATAAAAGCGCTTGAAAACCAGCTAAAAACCAGAAAAAATATCTTCCAACTTCTCTAAAAAGTATTCGAAATCGGCTCTACTCAAAAAATTTCCTTGAAAACTGCTAGACAAACAGCTAGAAAATCTACTAGAAAAACTGCTCAAAATAACTATTTCGAAAACGGTTTGAAAAAAAAAACTACTCTAGTTTTAAAAAAATTTACTCGAAAGCTTCTTAAAACACTGCTTTAAAAAAACTGCTCGAAAAATCGACTTAAAAAGCTTCTCTAAAGAAGTGCTACTTGAAAAAAACTGCTCGAGAAATTGCTTGAAAACTGCTCGAATTTTTAAAAAATTACTCGAAAGCTGTGATTAGTTATGACCGTGTGCCTTCAAATGAGATTAACATAGTGATAAAGGATACTGACAATCCTGACTATATTGTGTAGAGCTCCTACACTTATCTGATTGTCACTTTAATGTTCCATTCGTGTTAGCAGAGAAGTATAAAGGTATGATTTGACAGGCAGAGGACAGTCTAGTCTAGTAAAATTGTAGTAATAATTGCGATGCAATACGTCATTCACAGAGTTTCAGAAACAAGTTCGAACTGTGCCATATGAAAATAGTACAAAACGAACACAATTTAAATATGCAAACATGTTTCTGTGGATCATGCCATTTAATTTCAGTCTGCGCTAGTTCAACAATGATACTCAAAAACTGCACCCTCACGTGCAATGCGAATTCGAATGGAGGTATAAATATGATCCGCTAGTAGTTCTAGTAGTCAATGTTCGACAGAATGGATCTTATCTATTCGATCCCAACGATATTCTTGATCCTATCCCTGGCTGTCTACTATTTCCTACGCCGTCAACAGGAACTATGGCTCCGGTTAGGCCTTCCAGTGGCTGTCCGACCGCATCTGCTGTTCGGAAATTTGCGTGGAATTGGCCAAACGGAACACAGCTGCTATCTCATGCAACGGTTGTACTGGGAGTTCAAACGACAAGGTCTGAAACTGGGAGGTTTCATGAGTTTCATTCAACCGGCGATTTTGATCGTTGATCCGGAGTTGGTGAAGTGCATCTTGGTGAAGGATTTCAACAACTTCCACGATCGGGGGATTTTCTCGGATACGGTCGGTGATCCACTGAGTGGTGGACTGTTCAACTTGGAAGGTTTCCAGTGGAAAACGATGAGACAGAAGCTTACACCGGCCTTCTCATCGGGCAAGATGAAGTATATGTTCGGTGGAGTGATAAATGTGGCACAGGATCTGAAGAAATTTATGGCGGAAAATTACCACAGGGATGATTTGGAGATAAAGGATGTACTGCAGCGGTTCACGATGGATGTGATAGGCCGTGTGGCTTTCGGAATTGAATTTAGTGCGACAAAAAAATCCGATTCCGAGTTCAAGAGAATGGCCACCAAAGCTCTCGATTTTGATGTCACTCAGTTATTGATACTATTCCTTGGAGGACGCTACAAAACATTGCTGAAGAACCTAGGTGTTAAACTGTTACCCAAGGATGTGACGAAATTCTTTATGGAACTTGCCCGTAATACCGTGGCTTTGAGGGAAAATAGTGGATTAAAGAGAAACGATTTTATGGATCTGTTGTTGGAGATTAGAGACCAAGGAAAAGTCACGCGTGAAGAAATGACGATTCGTGAAATTGCCGCGCAATGTTTTGTATTCCTCACGGCTGGAATCGAGACATCATCGGCGACGATGAATTTTTGTATGTACGAGTTGGTCAAAAATCTCGACATACAAGAAAAGTTGAGATTGGAATTTGAGGACTCGATTGCTAGGAGCAACGGTGAATTAACTTATGAAGCTTTAATGTCAATGGAACTGCTGGATCGAGTCGTTAGCGGTAATCGTTATCAGATTAGCACATTCAACGCACTATTTAACTAGCTGTCTAATTTCAGAAACTCTGCGAAAATATCCTCCATTGGATAATTTGATTCGTGTCTCCAGCACGGCTTATACCATTCCGGACACGAAGTTAACAGTACCGGCAGGTACGGCTTTCCAGATACCAGTCTATGCAATGCACCATGATCCGGAGTATTTTCCGGACCCGGATCGTTTCGATCCGGAACGATTCAGGTCAGAAATTGTCCGGACGCGTCCCTCATACTGCTATCTACCGTTCGGAGCTGGTCCTCGTAACTGCATTGGATTACGCTTCGGGCTGATGCAAACCAAAATAGGCTTGGTGACGCTGCTGCGGGACTTTCGATTCTCAGAAAACGCTAGGACTCACTCCAAGTTGGCGTTTGACCCGACAAAGTTTCTGCTGGCACCTCAATCGGGAATGTATTTTAAGATCGAACCCGTACGAACGTGACGCGGAACTGATACACGCTCATTTGATGAGTATATCAATTATACAATTATTATAATTGCATATTTTAAGTAGTGTTAATTATAGCTACATGAGAAAGACATCTCATTTGTGTATTTCTATCGGTGTCGTATACATTCCTGTCGAATCCATTCCACTAGTCAAATCCATTCCGAAAATGAACATGTTGAACAAGGTTTACAAAGAATATCGATTATTCGGAAGTCGCGATCTTGGATTTTGAATGGAATTCAAACATTGTTTTCCCGCACTTATTTGTCAAATCAGTTTAAGTACGAAGTATGAATATTGTTAAAGCAAATATTTTCATTTCCAAAATTTTCTTTCCATGAAATATGTTGTTTGGGATCTGGTTCGCAAAAATAAATTACGTGAATCGAACATTTCGTTAAAACTATAAGGAACATCCTATGGGGTTGTTCGAACTGTTGAACTGTGGTTTTTGATATTTTGGTAGCAGGTCTCCGGACTCTACATATTTCGGAAATAATGAAATCAATTTTCGGAAAAAATCCTGTTCGAAAAATTGATTTAAAATTGCTCCAAATCTGCTCTAAAAGCTGCTCGATAAAATACTTCAATCTGCTTCAAAAAAACGATCGGAAAAACAGCTACACAAGTTCGGAAGCTGCTTAAAAAACTGCTCGAATAATTATTCAATCAAGTTGCTCTATGGAACTGTTCGAAACAACCGCACGAAAAATCAGTCAAAAACCGACAAAATGACCGAACAACTGCCCTAAAAATTGTTCGAAAGCTGCTGTATAAGCTGCACGAAAACACTGTATGAAAAATTACTCGAAAAAAGTTTAAAACCCCAGCTCGAAAAACCTGTTCGAGAAGCTACTTTGAAAAACTGAGCGGAAAACCGCTTGAAAAAACTGTTAGAAAAACTGAAACGTAAGAACAACTCTAAAAAATTCTCAACAAAATTGCTCAAAAGAACTACTGGAGAAGCTGCTCTAAGAAAATGCTTCAAAGCTGCTCGAAAAACTAATTAAAAAACGGCTCGAGAAAACTGCTTGACAAAACTACACTAAAACAACTCGGAAATTTCTCAACTAAATTGCTCAAATGTTGCTTAGAAGAAATGTTAGAGCAATAGTTAAAAAAACTGGAAACTTTCTTGAAGAAAACTGCTAGAAAAAACTACTCAAAAAGCTGCTTCAAAGAACTGCTCGAAAATATTACTAAAAAATTGCTCGAATTACAGTTTTAGAAACTATTCAAAAGTGGCTTGAAAAACTGCTAAAAATTACTGGAAAAATATGCTCCATAAATAGCTTAAAAGCAACTTAACAACTGCACAAATTATTAAAAAAAAACAGCTCGAAAAACAGTTAAAAAGTTACTCAAAAGCTGCCTGAAAATATGTTTCAAAATACTGCTAAAAAATACTCAAAAACTTTTTCGAAAACTGCTCGGAAAACTACTTGAAAAAACTGCTCGAAGAATTCTCAACTAAATTGGTCGAAAAATTGCTCAAAAAACTGCTCGAAAACCGAATCGGAAAACTACTTGAAAATATGAGTGAAAAAACTGCTCGAAAAACAAAGCTAAATAAATCGAAAAACAAAGCTAAATAAAAGCTAACTGCTCGAAAAACAAAGCTAAATAAATAAATTGGTCGAATGCTGCATGGAATAATTTGCTTAAAACATTCCTAATATGCTGCTATAAATAACAGTTTAAAAAAGCCCCTCGAAAAACCTACCCTCTACTGCTTGAAAGCTGGACACACTACATAAAAACTGCTCGAAAATATTCTCAACAAAATTGCTCTGAAAGTTGCTCGAAAAAAACTGTTAGACAAACAGGAAACTACTTGAAATTGCTTAGAAAACTGTTCGAAAAAAGTGCATGAAAAATTATTTGAAGGTTGCTAGAAAAATTGATCGAAAATATTCTCAACAAAAGTTGCTTGAAAAAAAAACTGTTAGATAAACAGGAAACTACTTGAGATTGCTAAGAAAACTGCTCGAAAAAGGTGCATGAAACATGATTTGAAGGCTGCTTGAAAAATTGCTCGAAAATGATTCAAAGACTGCTAGGAAAATTACTGAATCAAGCTAAAGAAATGTTCAAAAAAACCGCTCGAAACACCAGCAATATATTAACAATGTTAAAAAAGCTGCTATAAATAACAGTTTGGAAAAGCTCCTCGAAAAACCTCTCTTCTATTGCTTGAAAGCTACTATAAAAACTGCTCGAAAATATTCTCAACAAAATTGTTCCGAAAGTTGCTCGAAAAAAACTGTTAAACAAACAGTTAGGAAACTAATTGAGATTGCTTAGAAAACTGCTCGAAAAAGGTGCATGAAAAATGATTTGAAGGCTGCTTGAAAAATTGCTCGAAAATGGTTCAAAGACAGATAGAAAAATTACTGAATCAAGCTAAAGAGCTGTTCGAAAAAACCGCTCGAAACACCAACTATAAACTAACAATGTTAAAAAAGCTGCTATAAATAACAGTTTGGAAAAGCTCCTCAAAAAACCTACGTTCCTCTCATTGAAAGCTGCTCGAAAAACTACATAAAAACTGCTCGAAAATATTTTCAACGAAATTGCTTCGAAAGTTGCTTGAAAAAACTGATAGGAAACTACTCGAAATCTGCTTAAGATTGCTTAGAAAACTGCTCGAAAAAAGTTCATGAAAAATTGTTTGAAGGGTGCTTGAAAAATTGCTCAATAATGGTTCAAAAACTTCTAGAAAAATTACTGAATCAAGCTAAAGAGCTGTTCGAAAAAATCGCTCGAAACACCAGTTATAAAATATCCCCAAACTTCTGCAAAAACTGTTCGAAATCTGCTCTATAATCTACTCGAAAAATGACTCAAAAAATTTACTCGAATACTACTTGACAAACAGCTTGAAAAGTTACCTGAAAAACTGCTCCAAATAATTTACCGGGAAACTGCTTGACAAAACTTTTCAAAAAACTGCTCGAGTTTCAAAAAACTTCAACTCGAAATCCAATAAGTGCTTTAAAAAAACTGCTTGAAAAATAAACTTAAACAGCTGCGCTGAAGAAAACTATTCAAAAATGCTATTTGAACAAATTGCTGGAAAAACTGCTAGAAAAAACTGTTCGAAGCTGCTTTGAAAAACTGATCGGAAAAATGCGTCATAAAACAGTTCGGAGAAATTACTCGAAAGCTTCTTTAAAAACTTTTTTATAAAAGCTACCCGAAAAAATAAACCAAATAGCTATTCTAAGAAATCGTTTGAAAGCTGCTCGAAAACTGCCAAAAAACTATTAAAAAACTGTTCGAAAAAAATCTCATTAAAATTTCCTGAAAAGTCGCTTGAAGGAACAGCTAGAAAAACAATTTGAAAAACATTAAAGATGCTTGAAAGGCTGTTCGAAAAGCTGCTTGAGAAACTGCTAGAAAATCTGCTTGAAAAACTGCTCAAAAACTGATTGATCAAATTGCTCGAAAAATTGTTTGCAAACCCGTTTGAAAATGTTGTTCAAAAAACTACTCGAAAGAACTACCTAAAAATCTGCATGAAAAAAACTGATCTAAAACAATTATTGAAAAAACTGCTCGAAAAAACTGTTTGCAAACCTGCTTAAAAAAGCTGTTTGAGAAACTACTTAAAAAACTGCTAGAAGAAACTAATCGAAAACAGTTCGAAAAATTGCTTGAAAAAGTTACTTGAGATAATTGTTAGAAAAAATACCCGAAAAACTGCTCAAAAGACTTGCTTGAAAAAACGACTGCTAGAAAAAATTGCTTGGAAATAATTGTTCAAAAACTGTTTGAAAAACAGATCGAAAACTGCTTGAAAAAGCCGTACCAAAGAAACTGCAAACCTGCTGTTTGAAAAACTACTCAAATAAATTGCTGGAAAGAGCTTATCGAAAATTGTTCGAAAATCTCCTTGAAAAAACTGCTCGAAAAAACTGTTTGAAAAACTATCCGAAAAACTGCTCGAAAGACCTGCTTGAAGAAACGACTGCTCGAAAAAATTAATTGAATTTTTTTTCTAAAACTGTTCGAAAAACAGCTCAAAAATTACTTGAAAAAGCCGTTCCAAAGAACTCCACGAACTTGTCCAAATGCGCTGTTTTCTGATACTGTTCGAAAAAACTGTTTGCAAACCTGCTTAAAAAAGCTGCTTGAAAAACTACTCGAAAAAATTGTTGGAAAAATCTTATTGAACACTGTTCGAAAATCTTAAAAAATCTGCTCGAAAAAATGCTCGAAAGACCTGCCTAAAAAAACTGTTTGACAAAATGCTTAAAAAAACTAATTAAAAACTGTTTGAAAAACAGTTCGAAAACTGCTTGAAAAAGCCGTTCTTAAGAACTGCTCGAAAACTTGCCCGAATGCGGTGCTTGCAGAAACTGCTTGAAAAAACTGTTTACAAACCTGGGGAAAAAGTTGAATGAACAAATTGCTCGATATTCGCAAGCCCGCTTGGAAATGTTGTTAGAAAAACTGCTTAAAAAATGATCAAAAAACTGTTTGAAAAACAGCCCGAAAATCTGCTTGAAAAAGCTGTTCTAAAGAACTGCTTGAAAACTTGTCTGAAAGTGTTGCTTGTTTGAAAAACTACTCGAGCAAGCTACTCGAAAGAACTGCTTCAAAAAAAGAAATCTGTTCGAAAACTTCATGATAAAACTGATCAAAAATTGTTTGCAAAACAGGTCGATAATCTACGTAAAAAAGCTGTTGTAAATAATTGCCCGGAAACTTACTCGAAAGCGCTACTTGCTGAAACTGCTTGAACAAACTGATTTCAAAACTGTTTGATAAACTACTCAAAAAACTGCTACCTGCTTCAAAAAAATTGCTCGAAAAAAACGATTAATAAAAAATTGTTCGTAAACTGCTTGAAAAACTAATCAATTTGACAATTCGTTCAATTAGGACGGCGTAGATTCCCAAACGATTTCTTCAGGTCAGATCGCAAGATAGTGGCTGTAGTCATCATTCTATGTGATCATAGAATAGTCAACGAAAACGAAAGTAAACAAAGATTTGCCCTCTTCTAATGATTGCCTTCAATCACATTTACTGCAAAATCATATCTTATGACTGTACGCCTACGCGTATTACATACAAAGAGCAAGAGCTCTCGACAACGAGAGCGTCTACGAGAAATGATTTTCAAGAACGAAAAATTTTCGCTGTACTTCGAAGATCAAGGTTCGTTTTAAGGTAGTGACGTCAACGGTACTGGCTTGGTTCGACACGGCAGGGAGGTGAGCAAATAATCCACCAAATCAGGACGGACTGAACTTTTGGAAGCGTGCGGCTGCGCACTGATAACATTCAGTAGCGTGCGGAACAATGAACGGAAAGCTCAAACGTTGGAGGCTTCAGTGCTCAGTCAGCAACTGCAACATGACCGCAAGTGTTGTGTTGATTTTGGCCCTGTTGGGGTTTTGTATTTTGCAAATTCGGAAATTGTACTGGACCCGTCGGGGAATTCCTCACACGGCGGGTCCTCATCTGCTGTTGGGAAATGTCCGAGGCATCTGGAGTACGGAACATTCGTCCACGCTTCTGCAAAAGATCTACAGGGAGTTCAAAAGGCGTGAACTGTCCGTCGGGGGTTTTAACTTTTTTTGCATCCCATCGATCCTACTGGTTGACTCGGAACTGGCCCGGCGAATGTTATCTCAAACGGACGGATTACATTCGAACGCCAGAGATGATCTGATGAGTCATACGTTGTTTGAGCACGTTGAGAGAGGTTGGAGAAAAACACACGAAAAACTTACCGCATTATACGATGCAAACATGATGAAACGAATCTTTCCCGTTATGGCCGGTGTGGCGGAGGAAATGCGCGTAGAGACTAGTAAGAACATTGACAGAGAGGATTCCGACGTCGAGGATTTTGTTGGCCGATATACTACGCACGTGATTAGCACGTGCGTATTCGGAGTTCGTTGTCGCACGATACAGTTAGCGAGAACTGAGTTTCGTGAAATGTGCGATCGAACCACGGAGTTTTGTTGGTTCAACTTATTCCGACAATGGATTTTGGTGTCGTTTCCAAATTTTGCCAGAGTTTTGCAAATAAAAAGGATGGTTTCATCGGAGGAAAAATTTTTCATAGGGCTGACCACGGCAACGGTTCTTCATCGGGAGTGCTACGGGATTCGGAAGGACGATATACTACAGGGACTTATTCGACTTCACCGGGAACAGAAGATTACTAAGGAAGAGTTATCCGGTCACTGTTTCAGTTTTGTTAAATTTGGTTTAGAGCCGTGCAACTCTGTAATGAAGTTTTGTATCTATGAGCTGGCCAGAAATCCACTTATTCAGGATCGTCTGCGGTCGGAAATAAAACACTCGCTGAATGGGATGGAGCTAGACTACAAAGTGGCCACATCGATGACATATTTGAGCCAGGTGATTAACGGTAAGTTATTGGAGCCCTCCGATAATCTTGTTTTTTTTTTATTAATCCATCGGTTTTCAGAAACACTTAGGATGTATCCCCCGGTAGACTACCTCTGTCGGGTGTCTCAATCGAACTCACTCAACCGGATACCGAGTGGAGCATTGTGTGTGATTCCCGTTTACGCGTTACATCACGACCCGGACCATTTTCCCGTCCCGGAACAATTCGATCCGGAACGTTTTTCGCCGAACGGGACGCAAACTTCAACCCACCAGTTCTGCTATCTTCCGTTCGGGGCAGGCCCACGCAGCTGTATCGGTTATCAATTTGGTTTAATGCTGATAAAAATTGGCATTATAACGTTGGTGCGCAATTTTCGATTCGTACCGAACGGCTCTGCCAGTCAGATACGGTTTAAACCGAACTCACTGAGGCTAAGTCCGGCTGCTGGCAGTTGGAATGTGCGGTTGGAACGCCTTAAATGACACTATCCTACTGACTTGGGATGCAGCAGATTTGAAGAATATTTATTGTAAAGTATGAGATGGTTTTCCTGGAATAAGTTTTACGATGTTACCAATAACTAACTCGAGGGTTGTAACAAAACACGAAGAGGAATTTTAGAAATTCATCTCATTAAATCTGGAGTCGGTACATTCTCGTTACGAAGCTACTAATTACTATTATTAAAATACACGAATAAACGACTGAATACTCTATGTTGGTTTTTATTATTATTACTATTATTGCACTGTATCTATTATTATAAGAAATGGACAAACTTTTTTGGTCGAATGCCCATTTTAAATATATTAGTCGTTCTACTGCCCACCAAGTAGAATACTTTTTAAAAATTCCGCGACAATTAACATTTTTGCAGTTAACTCGAGATTTAAATAAAAAATAGATAGAAATGATACAAACAATAATTTGCTTCCCAATCCCAACGCGGTAGAAATGAATTGTTAATTCAAGACCTCACTTGTCATTGCTCTACAGGAGGAATAAAGTGAGATCGACTGGTAGAGGAATGAAGTTTTTGAGTGCGAAATTGGATCACAGGGGATCAACTTATATGTGAACTTAACCGACATTCAGATCAAATTCCATGTTCTTGGCTAGCCGGAAGCCTTCTGCGTTGTGTATCATAACATCCACAGTAGTTCAGTTGGCAGAGCGATTTTCCCGGATTGGAGAAGGTTGCGGACGGATTTATAACTGTCTCTGAAAGCTTATGACGCATGTTTTTGAATTTCATTGTTTTCATTTTATCATTCATTATTTCAGACCGCCTTTTCGTTGGGTAATGGAGAAAATATCTGAATCAGGTGTGTTTTCTTGTGGCTTATGTGGAATACACTATGATTTTTAAGAGCTCGTTCAAAAGCAACTTTTCGAGCCATTTCTCGTTCTGGTTTTACTTCTTGTGTGAGAGACAAAAACGAAAACATTTTAAATCAAACAGTTTATTTGAGGTCAAACCGTTTTTTTGTGACTCTCAAGCGACGACTTTCCACAGGGGAAATTATGACAAACAAATAAGTTTTGGTGACAAAAATGTGTTTATTACATTTGTGACTGTGTTTATTACATTTGTTAGTATGGATCAGGGTCATCTCGCCGAAAGGGTTACTTCGCCGAAAGCCAGTTCGCTGAAAGGGCAATTTCGCCGAATCCTGAAATCGTCTTAAAATCGTAATTAGAATTGATTTAAAATAAAGACAAATGAAAGATGATAGCGTTAACGCCCGTTTTGTTGACCTACAATTGTACCTACTTGAATAAAGATTGATTCTTGCACTCTTGGATAAAGATTGATTCATGAACCTCAGAACGGAGTTCCCAAGAAAACTTGTTGACTATTAGCGACTAAGCATCAAAGCAATTGCATAGGTGTATCTACAAGGCAAATGTATGTGGAATTTTCCGTTTATTGAGAGAACATGAAAAAAATATCTACTGCGGCAACGCCATATCGCTACCGCTCGTTCGGACCTAACTAAAGCAAAGAAACCTAGCTCTTAGTAGAGCGGGCAAACGTGGCGGTTACAGGTTTGTATGCAAAAGGCCGCCGCATCCGACGGCGAGTCGGCGTCCGAGTCATCTTGGCTTCGGTTATGTGGCTGCGCCACATCAGTTATACAGGAGACATACATTTTTCGGCGAAATGACCCTTTCGGCGAAACGACTTTCGGTGAAACGGCATTCGGCGAAATGACCCGCTCCCGTTAGCATTTGGTTCTATGATTGTTAGAAGAACTCCCAAGTCCTCTCACCCAGTAAAAACTAAGCGATATCTAGATCTAGATTTTGGTCCTGAACACTGGATTAGAATAATGAACTACCGAACAAGGTTTCTGGATCAGAATACCTGGCGTCTTGAAAGAGATTCTTAATCCGAATATGGATTTTGAACTTGAAGCAGAGTTCAGTACCTATGTTCGGAACATGGATCTGGATTCTAGACCTGGAGTTAGACAGAGTTTCCGAAACTAAACTTTAAACCTATTTTGAACTTGAACTGTGAGCCTGAATTGGATTCAGGACCTGAGTTCTCTAGGATTCCTCAATTCTAAACTTGAACCTAAATTATTGACAGAGCTTCTAAACCTAGACCAGGATTCTGAACCAGCACCCTGGAGTTGGATATCCGACAAGGTTTCTGGATCTGAATACTGAATCTGGACATGGCTTTTGAACCAGAATTCTGACAGAGATTCTGAACCTGATTTCTTGGTTTGAACTTTCGAAGAAGGTTTCGGGTCCAAATCTGGAGCAGCACTCTGGAGCTCGATTCAGGGTTCCAAACAAGATTTTTACTCAAAAAAATTGACAGAGATACAAGGATGCAGTTCTGGACTTGCATTGTGACCTTGGATCCTGATTCTGTTTTCTGAAACTGATACAGAATTCTTTATTTGGATTCTGAATCTGGACCTGGATTCTGTACATGGATTCTAAGCCAAGATCTGAATTTCAGACCAGTATTCCGTACTATAATTGGAGCTTTAACCTGGACCTGAATTGAGTAACTTGCCCTAACCTCTGAACATGCATACGTGATCTGAGTGCAGAATCTGAATTCTGAACCTAAAATCGGGACTTCGATTCTGGACCAGAATTCTTAGTCTGGATTTGATTTCTGGAACGGGATAATGGACCTCAAATCTGGATCTGTGGATTTGAATTCTAAAATTGAAAGAGATTTTTTACATGATCCTGATTTAGTATATATTTTTTTTTGTTTCGATTATAGAGGCTTTAACTTCAAGGTCATTCACCTCTTCGGGTCAGAAAAACTTTCTGACCCTATGTGCGGGGATAGGAATCGAACCCAGGCGGGTTGCGTGAAAGGCATCGACTTACCCATCACGCTACACCCGTCCCCCTGATTTATTATTGTTTGTAGTCCTGAATTCGATTTCGGAAGGTTGCTTTTGCATTCTAGAAATTGGGGCGACAGTTTAAGACAGTTTTCCAAATAAGTTTTTTACGTTACTTTTGGGGTCCTGAAAAGGACCGTTAGTGGCTTTGAAGTTCTGGAAATAACTATTTGGATACGGATGATCACGTTTGTATTTCAGGAAGTAGGGCGCCATGAGTTTAGCACTGTACAAAGTTAAACCAATTTCTCTTGATTTGCACTAAACTGATGATTTTTACCTCCGATTTGCAAAGAAGTAATCCTTATAGTTCTTTAGATAATATTCAGAGCCATTAGAACGACTGACTTTGAACAACGTTCCCCATCGTTGCCCACTTTTCGTTTTCTTTTTCTCCAATGCAAACACGACCAGCAACTGATGTATTGATTGATTTATTTATTTATTTTTATTTCGTCAAGCAAATGTAGACTACATATAAATTGTTTACAATGTTCACTTACATACTACGCATTATTTCTACGACAAAGCTGAGATTTGATTTGATTTTTTGACATAGTAAGGTCAAGATGTTCGCAGTATTGATTGTAATGGCGCATTATTCGATTGACTGGACTGTATTTTGCATAATTTGTTCTAGTGTTTCTTTCTAAAAATAATTTCCTGGTTCGTAATTGACGGCTAGGTGTATAAAAATTTAGTTGCGATAATAAAGAAGGTGATTGAATGCGTTGAGAAATAATGTCGCTGATAAAATAAAGCATTGCAAGGTCGCGGCGTTCTTTAAGTGTTTGTATATTGATGAGCATGCAGCGTGCTTCATATGATGGTAGAGGAAATGCTGTCCAGTTTAATTTACGAAGTGCATATAAAAGAAATTGTTTTTGAATAGATTCGATGCGTTCTTCGTGAATAATATTATATGGATTCCATACTAGGCTGCAATATTCCAAAATAGGTCTGACATATGTAGTGTATAATAATTTTATTGTGTATGGGTCCTGAAAGTTATGACTGAAGCGTTTAATAAAGCCCAGCATGCTATTTGCTTTATTGATTATGGTATTGTAGTGTTCCACAAAAGTGAGCTTGGAGTCTAAGATTACGCCTAAATCTCTTACAATTTTACATTTTTCTACAAGTTGATTTCCTAGATGTATGTTTGTGGGTATAGTTTCATTTTTCCTACTGAAAGTTATTGAGTTACATTTTTTTACATTAAGTTGGAGTAGACTTTTGCAGCACCAAATGTAGAATAGATTGATTTCGTTCTGGAATATTACAGCGTCGTTGATATTTTTTATTTCCATGAAGAGTTTCATGTCGTCTGCATATATAAGCACTTTCAGATTTTTGAGTATGAAGGAAATGTCGTTTATATGTAAAATGAAAAGGAGAGGCCCTAAGTGAGAACCCTGAGGTACGCCAGATGTTACATTAATTGGTTCAGACAGAATGTTTTGGAAGCGGACTACCTGTACACGATTCGTTAAGTATGATTTGAGCCATTCAAGAAGAGTATGTTTTATGCCATATTTTTGTAGTTTGTGTAGAAGTAAAGGTATGTCAATACGGTCGAAGGCTTTGCTAAAGTCAGTGTAAAGAGTTTCTACGTAGTTGCCGGCGTCCATTGCATTCAGAGTGAATGTCATAAATTCTAAAAGATTTGTTGTAGTTGAGCGGCCTTTAAAAAAGCCATGTTGTTTGTTTGCTATTACATTTTTAAGTTGATGAAAAAGTTTTTCGTTTACAATTTTTTCAAATAATTTTGGAATGCATGAGATAATGGCTATTCCACGGTAGTTCCGAATGTTAGATTTTGCACCAGATTTAAATATTGGTACAAGAAAGGAAGATTTCCATGCTTTAGGAAAAGTACATTTATTAAGTGATAAGTTAAAAAGTAGTTGTAGTGGTAGTGTAAGTTCTTCAGCAAGATTTTTTAAAAATATTGGTGGTATACTGTCAGGTCCAGGCCCTTTTGAGGCGTCTAAGTTTTTCAGTGCTGTCGAAATGTCATGTTCTGATAGATAGTTTACAGAGATGGAGCTAGAAAATGCAGGTATGAAAGAGAAGTATTCACGGTCACGGTCAGTTTCTGAATAAGATGTATATACTTCTTGGAAAAAATTTGCAAATTGATTGCAGATTTCTGTACTATTTTTCCCTACATGTTCGTCGAGGTGCATTTGAAATGGAAAATTGTTGCTTTTTAGTTTAGTTTTTGTGTAGTTAAAAAAGTTCTTAGGGCAAGTCTTTATTTCGTTTTCAATTTTGCGGTTGTATTCTTCGTGTGCTGTGTTAATGGCTATTTTGAGTTGATTGCATAGATTTAAGTAATTTTGAAGATGAGCGTCACTTTTTTCTTGTTTGTAAGTTTTGTGTGCTTTTTGTTTCCTATTTTTCAAATGTTTTAGTTGTGAATTGAACCATACAGGTAATTTGCTGTTATGATTTTTTCTTCTTCTTTTCATGGGCAAAGTTTCGGATAATATTTTGTTTATAATGTGATAGAATTTGTTTACTTCGACGTCGACATTTCCTTCTGTACTCAGTATGTTCCGCCAATTTATTATATTTAGTCTACACTTGACTTCTTCAAAGTCAATTTTATTGTATTCCGGCATTTCCTCATATTCCAAGTCGTAGGGAAGGGATGCATTGTGTGTAAATAATGAATATTCAATTGCGGTGTGAAATGCTTCATTTTTCCATAATGGCAGGTTTGATGCATTCACACAAAAGTCTTCTGTGCAATTTGTGAAAAGAAGGTCTAAATATGCATTTTGTTGATTTTTTACGGAGTTTACTTGATGTAGGCCAAAATTAGAAATTTTGTCGAAAAAGTAGTGCAATGTTTCGTTTTCTCCAACGACTGGGAGTAAGATTGATTCATTTTCAATGTCAGAAATGAAGTCCGCATTACGTTGATTGAAGTCGCCAAAAATATGTAGCTTTACTTCGGGTTCCATATTCGAAATAATTGTGTCTAAAGATTGAAAGAATAATTCAAAAGAGAATTTGTTCGCATTTTCTGGTGGGAAGTAGACAGAGCAGTAAATATGTTCTTCTCCCAATATTGAGACTTTTGCCCATACATGCTCAAATTCTTTATATTTAGGAGTAATAATTTCTTCAGAAGTAAAGCAAGAGTTTATGGCTATGAGGACTCCACCTCCAGATTTTTTCTGACAGAGAGATAAATTTCGGTCGTGCCGGAATACGTTAAAATTATTTCCAAATACTTCTTCGCTTCTAGCACTTTCATCCCAGCTGCTTTCAGTTCCAAGGATTACGTCGAAAGAGGAGGTTATTAAATTTTGATGAATTTCTTTCATTTTGGCCGGGCTTTTCATGCGGTTGAAATTTTGGCAATAGACCAAAATTTCAGTCACATTTTGTCTATGAAGCGAAGAAGTTTTTGAGAATTCTGAAATACTTACATTACTAATTCCTGTTTCTATTCCTTCGTCAGAGGGCGTCGTTATTTCCGAAAATTCGGCCTTGTAAAATTGTGTTCGGCTTCCCGGATTAGTTGGAGTCGGCGTATGTGTTCACTTGTCAAAAATTTCCCATAAGAGTCCAGGTCGGCCTGCGCTTCCTTAGGTTTCATTCCATATTCCTGATGCACTTCGATGAAGATTCGTAAAAGGTGGTCAGGTGTTGTTGGAAGGCCTTCTGATGCTAATAGCATTTTTATACTAGTTGGTGTCATACCCTCGATGCATACTGTAGATTGTTGATTTTTCATGTATGACAAATACAGACGGACGACGTGCATTATTTTCGGGTCACGAAGTCTTGCTTTCAAGAAGCGTTCGTCGCCATTTGCAGATTGTGAAGTAAGACGTACAATTGGAGGACGCATTGGATCAATTTCGAATTGGCTGTCTGTACTCATGTCATGTGATACTGTAGATGTATTTACGTTCTGTGATATTGAAGATGTGTTCACATAGTTAGTGGATGGTGCAGCTTCGATGTCATTACTTCCTAAGTCCGGAGTAGTGTTGTTTTGAATACTTCTTGTTCCTTTGTAAGGGTTGATGGTTTCACCTTTTTGAAAATTTATGAATTTTGAGGCAATATCTGCACCTGGATTCCCGGAGAATTGAACCCGTGCAGCTGCTAGTAGGTCTTTGTCCAAGGGTAAGGTATATTGTAATGACATATTATTGTTATTGTTGTGGCAGGTATTGTTACTTTTAGTGTTCAAGTTGCTGTTGTAGTGCACATTATTGTCGTTGTTGTTGTTGTTGCTGCTGCTGTTGTTGTTGTTGCTGTTGTTGTTGTTGTTGTTGTTGTTGTTGTCGTGTTTGCTGTTGTTGGTGTAGTTGTTGTTTTTACTGCGTATACTGTAATTTGGATTATTTTGTTGTTTCCGCTTCCGATGTTTTCGTCTGAGGTTTGCTTTTTCAGCTTGTTTTTCTTGCAGCCGTCGAGTACGCTGTTTCTTGTCATACTCACTCCAGTCTCGTTTCCAGATTTTATTACTTCCAATGAAGCGCCAGCCACTGTCGCATGTTTGAATTTCCTTCTCTTTGAGTTCTTCAGCTAGAGACTTAGGTTTGGTATTTTGGTCTTTGGTTCCGATACTGGAGATTGAAGTCGATATTGCTTTGACTTCATCTCTCAATTCTTCCAGAATAGTGTTAGGTATTATTGCAGGGACTTCTGATTTGGTAGGTAGTAAGAATTTTTCTTCGAGGCGAAGAAGCCGTTCGCTCATTTCCTTGATGTGCTGGTCATTGACTTTACTAAAATCGCTAACGTTTTTTATGGCACTGTGTAACGAGGCCTCGAATGACTGTATGCGCTGACCTACTTTACCGCAAATGTTGTGGTCGTTTCTGCTGATACTGGACAATGACTGCTTCACGTCGATGAGCAAGCGCTCGACACTGTCGAATATTTCCAGGTAATGGGTTTTCATGTCTGCAGTGGTCCGGTGATACGTTTCCGTTTGATTTTTCGTGTGCTTTAGAAGTTGCTCCTGTAGATGAAGTAGTTTTAGAGTTTCAGCTCCTGTCCTTATTAAATGTTGACAGTCGGCACACACTGGTACCATAAATGCCAGAATAAAATTTTCTTGATGCCGCTGCACGCCGATGCAGGCTGAATGGTACGATTTTTCACAGAATTCGCATTTCCAAAGGAAGCGATCGTCAATATTAACACACGATTTTACACCGCACTTCATTATTCTAGATAAAATTTGTCCGAAAGGCTATGAAAAAAGCCCGCGCGCGACGTAGGCTACGCGTCAAAAAATAAATAAATATAAAAAAAAAAAAAAAAAAAAAAAAAAAAAAAAAATTTCAAGCTGACTAAATTTTAGTTAAGAGGTTTCTGTTTACGTGATTTCGTTTGTGGTTTTTTCACAAATGAGCAATTCCAACGGCCACAACAATAGCAACATATAGAATTTTGATGTCGATTATTTCATTTCGGATTTGCATAATTCAGTTAAAGAAACTATCAAAATTTTGTACAGGATTCATTTCTGGCTTCCAGAAGGGCCAAATTATGGCATTTCACGCTACGAAAAGTGAGCAAAGCTAATCAAACTATTCTTGATTTGCACTAAACTGATGATTTTTACGTTCGATTTGCAAAGAAGTTTAGAAGAAGACTGTTCGAATGTTCCTCATTGAAGTCCACTTTTCTTTGTTTTTTTTTTTTACAAACGACCAGAAGTTGGATGACACAGTCGCTCTTGTTTGAAGTGAAACTCCAATTGCAAATGTCCAACAGTTAATATGCTCACAGAACAACTAGTTCAGGCTTGAGAAAAGGAACCTCGTTACACTTTCGTGTTGTGAAATTTTGACCGATTCTATCAAATATTACGAAATTCTGGGAGATTAATACTAAGCTCCCCAGAAGAGTTCCTATGGAAGTGGTACGGCGGTCAAAGATTGAAATTTTCGATCTTGAAAAATCACCAAAGGATACATGAAAATTCTGAAATCCAAAAAAAAAAGTTTGACGTCAAATGCCTTAGAATTTCATGAAACGTCAACGATTTTGGTATCAGCTCGGAAAAAAATATGTAAAAAAAATCGGAAGGGATTTTTGAGATTTCTAAAAACTAAAAATTTTGTCTTGGAAGAAATCAAGTCATAAAATTGGATTCTAGAATTATGAAACTGAACTCATTTTTCAAATATTAAGTTCTTAAAATGGAAATGAATTCCGAGCCTGAATTCAGTTCCAAAATCTAGCTCCACAATCCATGTTCCGAATTTAGTTTCAGCAATTTCTGAAACTGAACTCAACAATAAAATTCTGAAACTGAATAAAGTAATTAATTTCTGGTTCAGTTATAAAATTCCGGTTTGGAAAGAAGGTCTAAAATTCAAATCCTGAGTTTCGTTCATGAATTCTGAAGTTTAATCCCTAAATCCGTGTTCTGGAAACTGAATTAAGGCACTGAATACAGCTCCAAAATTTGCTATTCTTTACGTTCCGTATTCGACACGTCAGTGCAGAGCAGTTCAAATTGAACTGCTCAGTGCAAAAACGTAGACAGTACAATTTGAACCGCTAAGCAGACGTAAAGTTAACGCTATTTGTGAAACACTTTTTTATATTTATACAATATATTTTCTGACGTCTTAGTTTTTGCACTAAGCAGTTCAATTTGAACTGCTCTGTACTGACGAGTCGAAGACGAAATGTAAAGAATAGTGAAATCGGTCATGTTAGCCAAACCCCTAAACATCCAGAATTAGGAATCAGTTGTAGAGTCATAGTTTGAAATTCTGAACCTGTAATCTAGAACTCAAGTCTGAAGTCTGAAACTAAATTCTTAACCAGAATCTGAATGCGATTACTGGAAACCTGTTGTTGCTGCTGCCTGTTGAAGGCGACTTCTCGCCACGAATGAGAGCGCAACCTCTAGCGATACACAACGAAAGTGTGGTTGATGTGAATGGTGCAGAACTGTCCGATTGAAGCGTTACGATCGGGTCAATACCGTACTCAATCGGTCCGATGATCGGACCGATGCGGGTCGACAAAATCCACCGGGAAGAATATAGCGTGATGAGCAGAGATGCCAGATCTGTAGATTTATCTTCTGCAAATTTCTTATTAAATGCTGCAGATATTTTTTGTTGCTGACTTTCGAAAATCAAGTTTTTCGCTGATTTTGAACAATATTTACAAACTTTTGAAAAGGACGTTGTTCTTTTTTCTTGCTCGTTGAACCTGTTTTGTGTATCATACCTAATTGAGAAATGAAAACCCGAAGATATTTTTTTCGAATTTTCAGTCCATTGCAACACGCTCTGAGGATGTTTGAATTTCTAACCTAGAAATCTCTGGTGATGAGTTAGTCGATGTCTTTTACGCGGTTGGGTTTGATTCCCAACCACGAACATAGGTCGGAGCTTTTCAGGCCCATCTCTATAATCGAAACAAAACAAAACGTCCGATGCTCTTAATCACGCTATTGGGATCTTCACTGTTTTGCGCTAGCGATACATAATGTAAACGTAAAGCTTTTTCAGGTTGACGCGGTTGATGCGTATGGTGAAGAATGGTCCAATGATGGTGCGATTGCAGCGATGATCGGATCGATGCGGATCGACGAAATTAAATTGGCATCGGGGATTCCGTTTCAAAATCGAGGAAAGGCGACGTTCGATGTATCGATATTCCTTGAAAACCATTGCAAATTAGATACTATTTAAAACTTGTGCCGTTTCATAACTGCATCCAACTGCAAACCTCCAAGTTAGAATCACATATCGTCTCAGGATCAGCTCGTTATCGTCTTCAATGATAAATATTCCGTTGTTTTTCTCACTAATAGAATCTTATAGTGTTCAAAACGCGACTTCGCCTCTACACGAATATTGTGTTTCTTAAAAACCTTGCGCCTACATTTAATCTAATCCTCTTTCGTTCCTATTTACGATCGAATCACTTGTTAATAACATAGTCGCAGAACTCCGATTGGCATTCAAATGAAGTGAATCGTAGCCGTCCAGTTCGCATCTAACGTAATCAAAATCGGGTTCTTTTCGAACTCACTACATTATGGCCGTCAACCGGTTCAAATCTACTCGGCTATCTCGGTCCATACTCCAATTTGCCTATGCCGATCCGCCTTTAGAGTTGTTCGAGTTGTTGCTGTTTCAGCTGTCCCGGTTTGTACTCAAATCTTCGATCGCGGTTATCCCAATCCGCTTTTCGAGTCGTTCCGATCTGTATTCAAAAAAGTGTCAGTATTAGAAATCAAATGGAATGAATAGTGGAGCTGAGAGAGACCATTTCCTCTCTCATTTATTTGGAGATTATATCATTCTAGTTATGGTAAAGAGGTGTGTTGAATTTGAATGCCAGTTACACAGTTTTTTTTCTGTCTAGCTCTAAAATCCAGTTCTACATCACTTCACCTCTCAAAATCCTTCAAAACAAAAAACATTTTTCTTTCCTATCCGTTCAACGTTTATTATTGTAAACAGTATTACTCATCGACTCGAAAAAGCTAATTCTACCTTGTAGATCAAGCACTATCTGTATGTAGCATTTCAAATTTGCTGTATCATGTAACGTTACAACGATCACAAGGTATGCAACATGAAATCAGCACTGTATCGTGATACATACTTGATACTACCGTGACAAACACAGATTCATGATGTACAATAATGTCGACGTTACATAAGTATCATAAATATGAGAAGGCCAAAAATGAAAATGAAACAACAACGATGAGATTGCACATTTTTGCGAATCCGTTATAGATCCTCTGCTCGGGTTTTTTCGGATCAGTACTTATCGGACAAGTCTCCAGGACGGTTGTGTTTTTCGTGCGTCGCAAGATAGCACAAAAATGTCGATAACGAGCGTGCTTCTTGTAGCACTTTGTTTGGTGGTGTCGGTTGTTTATCTCTATATCAAAAGTCGTCATCGTTTTTGGTCGGATCGAAATTTTCCGTGTGTTCGTGCGAAAAGCTTCCTCTATGGCCATTTCAAAGGAGCAATCTCAAACATACATGGGTGCTACCTCAATCAAAAGTTGTACCAAGAGTTCAAACGCAGAGGTGAACGTTTCGGTGGCTTCAGTTTCTTTGTGATTCCAACGGTGACCGTGGTCGATCTGGATCTGGTCAAAACAATCCTGGTACGGGATTTCAGTATCTTTCACGATCGAGGTATATACAACGACCCCAAAGCGGATCCTCTATCCGGGCATCTGTTTCTACTAGAGGGCGCTCCTTGGAGGTCGATGCGCAGAAAGCTAGCCCCTACCTTCACATCGGGCCGCATGAAGAATATGTTCGGGATGATAATTGATGTCGCGAAAGAGTTCGAAAACTTCATGATGAAAAATTATGACCGACAGCCGGAGATTGAAATGAAGGATATTGTATCTAGATTTACCACCGACGTGATTGGAACGTGTGCCTTCGGAATCGAGTGTAACACATTTAATAATCCAGACTCGGAGTTTCTGAAGTATGGTAAAAAAGTATTAGATCAAAGCATAGGAAATTTGTTGAAATTAGTATTTGCATCACTGTTTAAAAATGTTTCACGTTTCTTGAAAGTGAAATTGACCGACTCAGAAGTGGAGAAATTTTTCATTGGGCTCACGCGGGAGACCGTAGAATTTCGTGAGAAAAATAACGTCCAGAGGAATGATTTCCTGAATCTGCTTATTCAGATTAAAAACAACGTAGCACTGACGGAAAACCCTGAAGAAACAGTTGAAGAGACCGAAATGGGCCTCACTGTGGATGAAATGGCAGCACAGTGTTTTGTGTTTTTCATAGCAGGATTTGAAACTTCGTCGACAACAATGAACTTCTGCTTGTATGAACTGGCCAAAAATCCGGACATTCAGGAGAAGCTAAGAGACGAGATAGAGAGTGCGATAACAAGAAACAACGGTAAGATCACGTATGATTTGGTGATGGAGATGCAGTACCTTGATAACGTCATCAATGGTGAGTAAACTCCATTCCAATCACAGATTTTGTAAACACTGGGATTACCTTTTCGCAGAGACACTACGGAAATATCCCCCCATCGAAAGTCTGAACCGAGCCCCGGATTCAGATTATCGAATTCCTGACTCTGAGCATGTGATTCCTAAGCACACCGGGGTCATTATTCCGGTGTATGCGATCCATCACGACGAAGACATTTATCCAGATCCCGAACGATTCGATCCCAACCGGTTCCTACCGGAGGTGGTATCCTCCCGGCATCCGTACAGTTTCCTTCCGTTCGGAGAAGGACCTCGGATCTGTATCGGACTCCGCTTTGGAGTGATGCAAGCCAAGGTCGGATTGATCACGCTGCTGAGGAGTTTCCGGTTTTTGCCGTCTTCACGTACACCCGACAAGATCCGGTTCGATCCCAAGATTTTTGTTCTGTCACCGGTTGAAGGCAATTATCTAAAAGTGGAACGAATCGCTACCAACATTAAATAAAACTTGTTCAACCAAAGTTTATCACTGTTTTTTTTTTTACTGGAATAAAATAGTAGAACAGTCAAAGGAAGACGGACTGACGTTACTAATCGATGTTTTTCAATCAATCAACCCGATAAACATGGACGATTCAAATGTCAATAGACTCTCGTGTAATTTTATACTATTTCAAAAAAAAATTTGCATGCTGTTCTCAATACAAACATAAAACTGTTACGAACATTTGTACGTTATAGTTCAGTAAATTACGCCACACTAGGCTACCATAACTAGTGACTATTCGGAATACTGGTATTACTACATTCAGAACACCATGATTTGTTGCTTCCATTGACTTTAATGTCTCATAGGATAAGACAAAAACAAACTAAATCAATTCTAAGTAATTTTTACTTTCTTTTACTTTATTTTAGGAAACAGTGGACGTGCAGCAAAAATGCTCAATATTATTCAAACTGTAACTTGATATCAGTGTTGGCGTTATCGTTCTCAAAAAATCAAAAATCAGCTATCATCACCAATAATAATCGTCGGTGATTATCGTTTACAAAATCATCATCGATCATGATAACGAAATTGGTTTAATTTTCTGAGAACGAAAATGGGACAGCATTATCACTTCTGATCAATTGTTGCGCAATTATCTCCAAGCCAAATATCGCCACTGAGTATAATCTTATTCCAATCAATATCACTACTGTGATACTCCTCAAATTCGCTCATGATTATGAATTATCATTCTCACGATTATCAGCCATGTAACGATTTTCACTAGCAAATGAAGATATTCAATAGCTAAAAGTAATGCAAATACAGCGAATGAATAATGATAATAGAGACAAAAGCTTTTGTTTTGATTCCAGAATTGATTTACTCTCATGGTCAAATCAGACTAAACCCAATTAAACGCTATTTAGCATGAATTTGATTTTTAGGAGTGCAAAGTTTTGCATAGCAATTGATCGAGCCTTATGCTAAGAAAATGTGTTTTCTACGATAGCACTTAGTTGAACGCTTGTTTGTGTTCGTTCCTGCGCTCCTGTTACTTCTCTGTATAAAATTTAAGTAAATAGTGTTAATATTTCTGAAACTGCTGCATGAAAAATGCTCTGTAATGTCATTGTTGTGTCCGGTATATTCGAGAAAAATCGCGCACCTTCACCCTTAACGGACCCTTCCGTAACAGGTAAGAAAGAAGATTTCAATAACTTAGCAGCAACTTTTATTTTTAAGCGTTGTGCTTTCTTCGACGTTCAAACTATAATAATTTTACTCTATTAATTTTCTGCCACACCCCAGCAGTAAATCACGGTAGTAGTAGTGTGCAACGAACGCCCGCTTGTGAGGAATTCTGGCAACCGTCTGAAGGCTGACTGCATTCCGTCAAAATTGTCCAGGCGAAATTGCGTCATTATCTCGTAGTACGTGTCTTGTTTATTTCCCTCCTCTTTTTTTTCTTTTTTTTATTCGACTTCATTTGATATTCGTCAATCCCGCATGTACGTACAAAAAACTAATCTTGAGACGAGGTAAATGAGATTGAAATATGGGTATGTTTGGTAGTGAGAACGCAATGTTATTGGCAATAACATTTTCCATGATTAGTACATATGAAGGGCAATAACTTATTGCCTTTCATATGTATCTTTTATTGAAAAAATAAAACTAAGACGCTTAAAAAGTAGAACCGATTCAAAACGGTTCTGCCAATCTTGTATGGCAAGAATCCGACAGAAAAGAACCGTTAATAACCGCTAGGCGAAATTCTCTGCCGGAAACGGTTGTTGCATTGTTGCCAGACTTTTGCCGGAACTCTGGCAGAATTCCGGCAAAAATGGCTGGCAGACATAGCCAGCCGTCTGGGGGGAAATCTGCCCGCCGCGAACAAGTGGGCGTGTGAGAAGGAATGTCAGTCATGTACAATCAACAAATTGAACTGGGGTTACAAGGTATACTCTACACTCTAATTTTCTTTAGCGGGTAATTCGGTGGGTAAGCATGGTAATCCTAAACAGTCATTATAATTGTTTTTAGTTACTGCATTGAATATTGAAATTGGTTTGAGATTGGTTTCGAATATTACTATTTTCAGTGAAAAACGCAGCAGGACTGATAATCGTGAGAGTGATTTTGAATGATTATCGATTCATCATCGTTCCATAAATATGATATTTGTTAATTTGATATCTTCGCAACACTGCTTGATATTTTTCCAAACATGAACAAACATTGTCATAGTTACGACCTAGCATGTAGTGATCAGCCGCTTGTTGACTTCCGGTGAAACCCTCAACGAGTGAACACGTCGTATCGTGTTAGTGCGGTGAAAATTCGAGTATTTCACGAGAAAGAAAGGATTTTCATTTGTACTTCGGTGACTCCACGTTGTCACATAGCGAGGGTTTTACTTGTAGTCCAATGAAAAGAAAGTCCATTGGACTATAAACGAAAACTAACTGGCAATATAGCTAAATTGCTGTGCCATTAATCGGCGTCAGCTCAAGTGAGGTGACGCCACCAGAAGTGAAGAAGAAGAAGCCACTTGTTGTTTTACTTCAAAAGATGATTAGACTGAAAAAGTCAGTGAACTGCGTTTATCGAGCGGTGCTATTCAAATGATACATGAGAAATCGCACTCTATCTTGAGTTTGTCTCTGCTTTCTCTATCACGGTGACATCTTCATAAACTGGACGTCAATCCGAAGGCTTGAATTTTTAGAAAGGATCCAGGTATGTCGTAATGATCGGCATGAATATTCATCAGAACCAGAAAATATTCAAAGCAGGAAAACTGTAATTATTTGGATTATAATCAGTGCCGTAGTGAGCATTTCTGGCACCCGAGGCGAACTCAAAAATATTCGCCCCCACCAATTTTTCAAATCAACATTCAACACCATGAAGACGAGCTGGCATTATTTTGTTTCTCTGCAAGAACCCATAAGAAGTAAACAGTATTTGAAATGCAGAGGTCTTCGATTTTAGCTCGACTTGCGATCAAAAGGTTAGACCGTGAGCCATTCGAACTGAGTGCCTTCAAAGCTACCTGATTGTAGGAACAAAAATATATCCGTTTACCAGAGAATCTGCTGAAGTGTCGATTGTACTCCACACATAATTGCGTAGATGTTTGCTGCAAACAAGGTACTGTATCCACCAAGTATATGAGACTGCTCTAGTCTCATTTCACGACAGTAGACACCAGCAGAAGCACGACAATTCAACAGAGAACCGTCATGAAAGATAATTATTACGGTCGTCGCTTTTTTTTAAATAAACCAATCGTGCGACAAATTTTATCTAAATCCATCATGTTTTGGAGCCCCCTGGATATTGGCGTCCGAGGCGATCGCATAATCATCACTACGGCACTGAATATTATAACAGCAGACAGTTTTGAAATCGGACATAATATCGAACTTCAAAGCATCCTTACGTCTTACACCTTTTAGCAAAAAAATAACGCGTGTAACGCTTATAACTTACAAAACAGTAACGCATGTAACGGTGCGTAACATCTATAACTTACCCAAAAAATACACATGTAACGCTTCGTAACGCCTTTAACTTACAAAAAAGTAACGCTTCGTAACTCCTATAATTCACAAAAACGTAACGCTTCGTAACGCTTATAACGTACAAAAAAGTAACGCTTCGTAAAGCTTACAACTTACAAATAAAAAAACCGCATCGCAATGCCTTTAACTTACAGAAAGTAACGCCTACAACTTACTAGAAAGTAACACTTCGTAACGCCTTTAACTTTCTAAAAAGTAACCATTCGTAACGCTCCGTAACGCCTATAACTTATAAAAAAGTAACGCATGTAATGCTTCGTAACGTTTATAACCTACAAAAAAAGGAAACGCATGTAACGTCCGTAACACCTTTAGCTTTATTAACTTTAAAAAAGAAACGCTTCGTGACCAATAAAAAAGTTACGCTTCGTGACGCCTGTAACTTTAAAAAAAGTAACATGTAACGCTTCCAAACGCCTAAAACTTACTGAAAAGTAACGCTTCGTAACGCCTATAACTGACGAAACAAAGTAACGCATGTAACGCTTCGAAACGCCTATAACTGACGAAACAAAGTAACGCATGTAACGCTTCGAAACGCCTATGATTTAAAAAGTAACACTGCGTAACGCTTCCAACCTACAAAAATCTAACGCTTTGCGACGCCTTTAACTTACAAAAAAGTAACACATCGTAACGCCTATAACTTACAAAAAAGTAACGCAAACAACGCTTCGTGACTCCTATGATTCACAAAAAATAACACTTCGTAACGCTTACAACCTTTAAAAAAGTAACGCTTCGTGATGCCTGTAACTTACAAAAAAGTAACACATGTAACGCTTCATAACGCCTATAACTTACTGAAAAGTAACGCTTCGTAACTTCTATAACTTACGCTTCGTAACGCCTATAACATACAAAAAAGTAACGCAAATAACGCTTCGTAACGTCTATAACTTACGCTTCGTAACACCTTTAACTTACAAAAAAGTAACACATGTAACGCTTTATAACGCCTATGTCTCACAAAAAAGTAACGCTTCGTAACGCCTATAATTTACAAAAAAGTACGGGTGTGTAATATCATGTCGTCGTGAATACGAATAAAACTGACACGATTTCTTCATACTTTCGAATTCGAATTGATAGCTGATCGATTGTGTGAATTGTGAAACTTTTGGCGTCGATTATCTCTTTTCGGATTTGCATATTTCATTGAACGAATCTATCAAGATGCTGTACAGGATTCATTTCTACCTTTAAGAAGGACCAAATTGTGAATTCTCTACGATATATAGCACAGTTCGAATTATTTTGGATTTTCATTAAGCTGATGATTTTTACCTTTGATTTTCAAAGAAGTTATTTTAGTAGTTCCTTAGGTAACATAACTCCAATTCAAACGACCAAAAGCTCTGTTGTATAATGCAATCGTTCTTGTTTGAGTGGAAACTAGCTTTGCGTATAAACCGCAGCACATCCGTTCGCAGTGCCAAATGATGCGAAACTGGTTTAATGCGTCTTCTCGCCTTGACGACCGGAAGGCAAATGGGAACTACGATAATAGATTTTCGACCACGGCTTCCCTTTTGTAACGTTCAGTTGAAGGTATGTACCTGACTACCTCAAAATCGTCGTCATTGGGCGAAAAAATCAAGCGAAAATAAAGAGTTTTCCGCGTTGTTTTCAAAGTTCGAGAAAACTTAACTTTTGAGTTGTTTGTGGTTATCTCACACTGTTCAAAATATTATCCTAAATTTCTGATTATATTTTTGATGAAGTAGTGAAAGAATTATGTTGCTACCATTAATACAGGTTGAGATATTCACGATTAAGTTCTGCCCATTCTTTCATATGGCTTTGATTTTGAAAAGCCGCCCCATAGTAAAGTAAGTCGTATTCACGACAAAAGTAACACACGTAACGCTTCGTAATGCTACAAAATGTTTTTTTATAGGCGTTATAATTTACTAAAAAGTAACGCATGTAACGCTTCTTTACTCCTGTTTTTCAAAAAAGTAACGCTTCGTAACGCCTATAACTTGGGGATGGGTGATTCGATGCCTTTTACGCAACCCTCCTGGGTTCGATTCCCAACCCCGCTAATCAGGATCAGAAAGTTATTCTAGCTCGAAAAGGCTAATGACCTTAGCTCAAGCGTTGACTCAGATAGGCCTAAAAAAACTTCGCATCAATTATATTTTTGAACAAAATTTTCCTAACAAAATGGTTAAAATAGCACTCTATATTTCGTTATCTTGTTTACATAATTTTAATAGGTCACGCTAGACATTTCGTAATTTTATATTACTTGATTTAAGCTTTCCAAAAAATATATGTTTGTGCATTTTGGTAGGCTACCCTGCTTCCAACAAGTAGTTAAAGTTAATGTTAAAAGTTAAAATGTTAAATAACTTTGTAAGGAAAAGTGAAAATCGTATCGTTCAAATAATTTTACGTTTCTAGTAATTGTCTCGAACATAGTAGACATTTAATTGCGAAAAAAGTTATCTACCAAAAATTGATTTTAAGGCCTAAAATGATTGTGTTAGGCCTAAAGTTTCTTCGGCAAAGCTTTTAAACATTAGAAGTTCTAAAACTTCGTAGAAGATATCGTTTTTCTATCTCTCACGAGGAAAAAGTTGTTGAAATGGCCTTTTATCAAAGTAGGCTTTGCGCATGTTTGGCATGAATGAGATCTCCGAAGAAACCATTTGTATCGGATCAACGGTTTAGCAGCTAGTGAATAAGTTCACGTTTTTTATTGATTCAAACCACTGCAATTGTATGACTAGTATGACAATAATTTTCATTTGTTCATTTGTTTTTTTTTGATTACTCGACGAATAGTTGAAAAATTGCAATGCCGTGGAAGTCAATATGTTCCTAAGAACTCAATATGAATTGTAGAACTGACAGAAACGATAACCGTATCTCTAGTTGATTCCTAAATTCTCGGTTGATTTTTCAGAAGGCCGTAAGAGCAAGTGACAGTTTCTCTTTGTTCACTCCCTTTTTCGATTATTGTGATGTGATTTAAAAAGATTTTCTTGGATTTCACAGTTCTGTTTGAAAGTCGAACGTTTCGAGCATCATTCTATGCAAAGAGTTAAGTAATAAACGTGTAAACCGCTTGGTAATTAATAGAAGAGAAAGTAAACAAAGAGAAACTGTCACTTGCTCTTACGGCCTTCTGGAAAATCAACCGAGAATTGAACATCATTATTCATCGACTCAAGTGTCGTCATTCACTTGAAGATTACATCACTCTACTTATCATCAGTGAACAACCGGTACAAAGATGAGGTGTGTTGAATTTAACGCATTTGAATTTCTGAATGCCAATCCAGTTCCAAGTCACTTCATCCTCTCATAATTCATCCGAAAGGTTTTTTTCTTCATATCTGTTGTACGTTCATTATTGTAAACAGCATTACTTATCGACTTCAAAAGATAAATATAAACTCTCATGTAACATGAGATCATTACTGTGACAATCACATCAGTGGCCCTTACACGTGACAATATTATTGTCAATCCAAAGTATTGCTAATACCGTCAATCCAATTGTATCCGTATTTTTCGAAAAAATCAAGCAATTGGTGCTTTAAATATTGCAACTTAGTATTGAAACATTGAGAGATGTGTTCATTCCACATATTAAACAGTTTTCTCTCTGGAGAGAAAGTATTGTTGGATTGATAAGTAGTTTTGATTTATTGTATTGACAATAATATTGTCTCGTGTAAGGGCTGCTTATCATAAATATGAACAGGCAAAAAAGACCGCAAACAACAACGATGACATTGCACATTTTCGCGTATCCATTATAGATCCTCTCCTCGGGCTCTCGCAGATCAGTTCTCATCGGACAAGCCGCCAAGACGGTCGGGCGGTTCGTGAATTGCTCGATAGAGCAAAAATGTCGATAACGAGCGTGCTTCTTGTGGCACTTTGTCTAGTGGTGTCGGTTGTTTATCTCTATATCAAAAGTCGTCATCGTTTTTGGTCGGATCGAAATTTTCCATGTGTTCGTGAGAAACCAAGCTTCCTCTATGGCCATTTCAAAGGAGCAATCTCAAACATACATGGGTGCTACCTCAATCAAAAGTTGTACCAAGAGTTCAAACGCAGAGGTGAACGTTTCGGCGGCTACAGTTTCTTTGTGATCCCATCGGTGACCGTGGTCGATCTGGATCTGGTAAAGACAATCCTGGTGCGGGATTTCAGTATCTTTCACGATCGTGGTATATACAACGACCCCAAAGCGGATCCTCTATCCGGGCATTTGTTTCTACTAGAGGGCGCTCCGTGGAGGTCGATGCGCAGGAAGCTAACTCCTACCTTCACATCGGGGCGCATGAAGAGTATGTTCGGGATGATCATTGATGTCGCAGAAGAATTGAAAAACTACATGATGAAAACCTATGACCGACAGCCGGAGATTGAAATGAAGGATATTTTATCCAGGTTCACTACCGACGTGATCGGAACGTGTGCCTTCGGCATCGAGTGTAACACATTCAATAACCCAGATTCGGAGTTTTTGAAGTATGGGAAAAAAGCATTCGATCAAAACATAGCAGATTTGATGAAATTCGTATTTGCAACATTATTCAAAAATTTGGGGCGTTTATTGAAAGTGAAATTGACTGATTCAGAAGTGGAGAAATTTTTCATTGGACTTACGCGGGATACAGTCCAATTTCGTGAGAAAAATAACGTCCAGAGGAATGATTTCCTGAATCTGCTAATTCAGATTAAAAACAACGTAGCACTGGTGGACAATCCTGAAGAAACAGTCGATGAGACCGAAATGGGCCTCACTGTGGATGAAATGGCAGCACAGTGTTTTGTGTTTTTCATAGCAGGATTTGAAACTTCGTCGACAACAATGAACTTTTGCTTGTATGAACTAGCTAAAAATCCTGACATTCAGGAGAAGTTAAGACACGAGATAGAAAGTGCGATCACACGAAACGACGGTAAAATAACATACGATTTGGTGATGGAGATGCAGTACCTTGATAACGTCATCAATGGTGAGTAAACTCCATTCCAATCACAGATTTTGTAAACATTGGGATTAACTTTTCGCAGAAACACTAAGGAAATATCCCCCCATCGAAGGTCTGAACCGAGCCCCGGATTCAGATTATCGAATTCCTGACTCTGAGCATGTGATTCCTAAACACACCGCAGTCATCATTCCGGTGTATGCGATCCATCACGACGAAGATATTTATCCCGATCCCGAGCGTTTCGATCCCGACCGGTTCCTACCGAAGGTGGTATCCTCCCGGCATCCGTACAGTTTCCTGCCGTTCGGAGAAGGACCTCGGATCTGTATCGGACTCCGCTTTGGAGTGATGCAAGCCAAGGTCGGATTGATCACGCTGCTGAGGAGTTTCCGGTTTTTGCCGTCCTCACGTACACCCGACACGATCCGGTTCGATCCTAAATCTTTTGTTCTGTCACCGATAGAAGGCAATTACCTAAAAGTGGAACGAATTGCTTCCAGGAATAACTAAAGCGTTTTTAGTCCAAATAAATTGTTAAATCCATACAAAACAAGTCAAAAACAATATTTTTTCCATGTTCGGGAATATTTATGTAGAATTAGTATCCTACGTTGTTTCCAAGACGGACTGATAATGAACTCTTACTTTTTTTACTCTACACACCTAGAAAAAATCGTGTAAATTTACGTCTTCTGTGGCTGACATATTCTAGCGTCAAATTTAACTCATTTATACAGCTGATATTACACATATTTAATGCATTCTGATATATTTTTAAGTACTGAAACATGTAAATTTACACACCTGCTTGAAAAACTAGGTGTGTTTCACAAATATTTGAATCATGCTTGTAAAATGCAGTTCTTTTACGAATTACGTTCTTATGAATTGAGTCATACACACTTAGAAAATGTTACATCTGCATAGATGCACATAAAAGGAGCGTCGCGATTCACTTACATTCATAATACAAAGCTTGTAAAGATAAGTCATATCATTAACTTCACAGTCAATTTAACTGAAGCTTACATCTATACAGACGCAAAATTTATATTTACATTTTAGTAGATGTAATATTGTATCATCACTGAAGAAATTAGGGTACATTTGAATTTACGTCAAGCGTAAATTTCGTTTTTTCTAAGAGTGTATGTCGATTTGTGTCAGCCGTAATTTTCATTATTTTTTACTGTTTATGGCTGGCGTTTCGATTGTTGAGTTTTCATCTCAACCAACCGGATTATGACGAACGTTCTAGATGTCATTAAATCAACTATTTTTCGAGTTTTGTTTTTCCTTCAAATAAATGCTTCAAAATCGAACAATTTTATATCAAAATATCGATTCTGTATAAATTTCAATTTTTTTCCACATTATCAGATCCGAATGAATTCCGAATCGGCGAGAAAATTTCCTTCGGAAATTCCATGTCGAATGAATTCCGAATAAATTCTAACTTCAGTGCAACAACCGATTCCGAATGAATTTCGCCTACAACCGGTTGATTCGAAAACCTGTCGGAATTGAACGAAAAGACACAGACTTAATTGTCAATTCGTTTTCTTCTTATTCTTTTCCGATTTTGCACGGTGCTGATTTCCAGTTTATTAAAAAAAACATTATATGACTGAATATATAAATTACATTCTTCAAGTTTTTCTGATATACAGGACTAGTAAATAACCAGTTCTTTTTAGAATTCCAGCATAAACCTTAGCTTACTTCAGCCAGCATCATCCATTCCTCTAGTTAGAGTGTAATGAAAGGGCGTAAGTCACCAAATTCTCCCTTCTAAATCACCAATTATATTTGTTTGATTTGAAGCAAAATTTAGATCCGGACTTACAAGAAAAAAAAAAGATTTGTTTTCGCTGATTCTATTGCTGAAATAAATTAACCCTTTACAATGCCATTGAAAATTGAGTTGATGTTATTGGGAGTGTATTTGTTTATTCAATTATATTTTTTATTTATATCAGGAAACAAATTGGTTCATTTTATCCATGATCTTGTTTGTGTGATGATACAACCACAGACAAATTACAGACACGACAGTGACGATTTTTTTTGTCGCATTTTCAAGGTCCTCCGTGAAACTGGCAACGATGATAATAAACTGGTTGCACTGCTGAGTTCCCATCATCAAAATACAATGCAAATATCAAACCATGAGAGCCCTTCTGATTCGTTAACTTATTGGTAAACATTGAGATTTTATACTTCATTTGAATTATTTTAAGGTCTGAGGACAGTGTGTTTTAGGGTGTTTTTGAGGGCTATTTTAACGCTTCAAATCTGATTTTCTCAGGAACGGTGACGAATATCAAAAAACACAACTGACAATCTCTTAGAAAATTAGTTAAGATTATTCTGTGAAAATTTCAGAATGATTCATTGACTATAGCGGTCGGAAAAGTCTTTTTTTCTGAAGTAAGAATTGCATAGCTGAAAACGGCCACTTTCAACTTGTTCATTGAATATCTCGCCTTCAAAGGCATGCATCAAAAATCTGTCCTGACAATGTCTAGATAATTTAATTTAGATGCTATTAGTTTATAAAAACATAGGTGTTGTTGCGATAAAAATGAAGTGAATGTTATTTTTGTGAAGATAAGTCGATTTCTATGCACGCGCCGTTTTTTTCTGCTCCAGTTTCCAAGGTAACGAAACGAAAAATGAGAGAGAAATAAAAAATTTTTCTTTGATACAACTAAGTTCGTTGTTTGAATAAGCCGTATCAGTTTTATTCCTTCTAAAGCTCTCCCGTGGATAATCAAAAAAGTTTGCATGTGTTTTAGAAGGAAAATTGATGTGCTTCTTTTGTTCCCTTGGTGCTTTTCAACAGTTCAAGTGTATGTATGGATAATTCAAAAGATTACTAAACCTGCACTACATTACGTAACACATTATTAACAGAAAATATTTGATGCAGGATCTCTGCTTGATGGAGAACCGATTCATTGGATAGAATAAAAATTAATTTACCCAGAAGGTTTCGTGAATTTTCAATTTGAAAATGAATAAAATTCGAAATGAAATTAGTTTAAAATATGACCTTGAAAATTAGTTTGAAAGAATTTTTTTTTCTTAATGGCATGCTGACATGCTGGTCATTTTAGGTTTGCATCTTACCATTTATTTAAACTGCCAGTGAAGTTAGTTCACCTCGAACTGATTCCGCTAGGTAAATTTACGATGAAATTGTTTGTTAAGTTTTGACATTGACAGGAATGCGCAAAATATGTGTTATTTTTATCGACATATTTATTGAAACAAACTAATCCACTGAGAAAAATCGAATATGTCGTTTTGTAGCTTCAGGCAACAATATTCGCTATAATAAACCAAATTGTCACTTGTCACTGTTTCAATAAAATAAATCGTTGCGTTAAACAAAAATTTAGTTACGTTTATGATATTTTTCTATGTGTGTAATTCATGCAAGGGCCTCTTAAGTACGATTCGGACCGTCTGAATCGTACTTAAGAAGCCCTTACTTCTTCCGTCACCGTCACCGGAACGTCAACGTCCGTCACCGTCATTCTGATTCACACGATCCGGTTTCCTATCCGTGTCCGTCATGTCATTTTCTTACACGCAGAATTTGAAGAACTTAGTTTAGCACAATTTTATTCCACTAATACAAAATCTGGGAGCTTTTGAAGCCAATCGATCTGTTGTTTTTAAATCGAATAAATAACTTCCAAAATTAAGTAGAAAGAGAAAAAACAAAACAATCTGTTCCACTCAACAACGTAACGTACTTTCCAAATCTTCTGATAAGTTTAATTACTTAAATGTGGTACATTTCGTTTAAGAGTGGGATCTTGACACCGAATACATACATAACAAACGTCAGCTCAATACCGTAATCATATGCATCGTGCATGTGTGCGATAATCACAGTCCGTCAAATATTCTTTCGGAGAAGTGTTGACGGAGCTTGCCGTTGACGGACGTTGACGTTCCGGATCTCTGCTGGATCGTGTGAATGCGCAAAGGGAAAACTCATTTGACTAATTTTGACGGAGGCTGACGTTCCGGTGACGGTGACGGAAGAAGCCGGATCGTCTGAATCGTACATTAGAAGTAAACGAAACAATCGCAGTAGGCTTGTGCGTTGAACGTGAAAAATGTTTGCTCCCGTCAAAATGTTTCGAAAATTAGCTTTGCTCGTTTTAATAGAAAATATATGAAATGACCCCGTTTTTGATTGTGATTCTACGCTTAGGTAGAAGTGAATTTTTGTTTATTTTCCAAGTGGAGAAATGTAATTCGAAGGAAACATGATGAAGCCTTTGTTGGATTCATATAGACTGGCTCTTTTGGAGACTTTTCATCTCAAATCAGTCTTCTGTGTGTCAAATTTGTGATTGCAAGGAACTAGTGATCATGAAGATTGGACTAATAAGCGATTTTGTGCACAGCGCAATATGCACAAATAAACCATAAGCTGGCTTGCACTTGACAGCCAAACAATCTTTTCATATCGCATTGACGTTGCAGCTTTAAGCTTGGGCACATTGCTTAGTGCACCAGAATTCCGTGTATTAACACAAATTCTAATTGTATGAACCAATACATCGAACAGAGGTATCTAACATCTCACACTAGCTAAAGGTGTCACTAACAACAATCAGATGAAATGATTTGTGGAGCTGACAGAAACGATAACGATCTCTACTTGATTCTTAAATTGAACATCATTATTCATCGACTCAAGTGTCGTCATTCATTCGAAGATTACATCACTCTACTTATCATCAGTGAACAACCAGTACAAAGATGAGGTGTGTTGAATTTAACGCATTTAAATTTCGGAATGCCGGTTCCAATATTTCTTTTTCTGTCCAACTCTAAAACTCAGTTCCAAGTCACTTCATGCTCTCAAAATTCATTGTAAAAGATTTTTTTTTTCATTTCTGTTGTCCGTTCATTATTGTAAACAGTATTGCTCATCGCCATGAAAAGGCAAATGTTAATTCACTGATCAAACACTGCTTATGAATGGCGCTGGTAGCACGCAACATGAAACAATTACATTTGTATCATAGGTATAAGACGGTCTAAAATAAAAACGCAAGTAATAACGATGAAATTGCACATTTTAGCATATCCATTATAGATCCTCTCTTTTCGGGCTCTGGCAGATCAGTGCTCATCGGACAAGCCTCCAGAACGGTCGTGTTGTTCATGCATCGCAAGATAGCGCAAAAATGTCGATAACGAGCGTGCTTCTTGTGGTACTTTGTCTAGTGGTGTCTGCTATTTTGCTCTATATCAGAAGC
This sequence comes from Malaya genurostris, assembly GCF_030247185.1. Classification (NCBI taxonomy): domain Eukaryota; kingdom Metazoa; phylum Arthropoda; class Insecta; order Diptera; family Culicidae; genus Malaya; species Malaya genurostris. Next base: position 30,703,848 of record NC_080570.1, read on the forward strand.
CGTCATCGTTTTTGGTCGGATCGAAATTTTCCATGCGCTCGTGGGAAACCAAGCTTCCTATTCGGTCATTTAAAGGGCGCGTTCTCAAGCATACACGGATGTTACATTAATCAAAAGCTGTACCAAGAGTTCAAACGCAGAGGTGAACGTTTCGGTGGCTACAGTTTCTTTGTGATCCCATCGGTGACCGTGATCGATCTGGACCTAGTCAAAACAATCCTGGTACGGGATTTCAGTATCTTTCACGATCGAGGTATATACAACGACCCCAAAGCAGATCCTCTATCCGGGCATTTGTTTCTACTAGAGGGCGCTCCTTGGAGATCGATGCGCAGAAAGCTAGCTCCTACCTTCACATCGGGCCGCATGAAGAATATGTTTGGTATGATGATTGATGTCGCGGAAGAGTTCAAAAACTACATGATGAAAAATTATGACCGACAGCCGGAGATTGAGATGAAGGATGTTGTATCTAGATTTACTACCGACGTGATTGGAACGTGTGCCTTCGGAATCGAGTGTAACACATTTAATAATCCAGACTCGGAGTTTTTGAAATATGGGGAAAAAGCATTCAATCAAAACGTAGCCGATTTGATGAAATTCGTATTTGCACAACTGTTTAAAAAAACTTCACGTTTATTAAAAGTGAAATTGACCGACTCTGGAGTGGAGAAATTTTTCATTGGCCTCTCTCGGGAGACCGTGGAATTTCGTGAGAAAAATAACGTCCAGAGGAATGATTTCCTCAATCTACTAATTCAGATTAAAAACAACGGAGCCCTGACGGATAATCCTGAAGAGACAGTTAATCAGACCGAGATAGGCCTCACTGCGGATGAAATAGCAGCACAGTGTTTTGTGTTCTTCGTTGCCGGATTTGAAACTTCGTCGACAACAATGAACTTCTGCTTGTATGAACTGGCCAAAAATCCGGACATTCAGGGGAAGCTAAGAGACGAGATAGAGAGTGCGATAACAAGAAACAACGGTAAGATCACGTATGATTTGGTGATGGAGATGCAGTACCTTGATAACGTCATCAATGGTGAGTAAACTCGATTTCAATCACAGATTTTGTCAACACTGGGATTAACTTTTTGCAGAAACACTACGGAAATATCCCCCCATCGAAAGTTTGAACCGAACCCCGGATTCAGATTATCGAATTCCCGACTCTGAGTATGTGATTCCTAAGCACACCTCGGTCATCATTCCGGTGTATGCGATCCATCACGACGAAGACATTTATCCCGATCCCGAACGATTCGATCCTGACCGGTTCCTACCGGAGGTGGTATCCTCCCGGCATCCGTATAGTTTCCTGCCGTTCGGAGAAGGACCTCGGATCTGTATCGGACTTCGCTTTGGGGTAATGCAAGCCAAGGTCGGATTGATCACGCTACTGAGGAGTTTCCGGTTTTTGCCGTCTTCACGTACACCTGACACGATCCGGTTCTATCCTGGATCTTTTGTGCTGTCACCGATGGAAGGCAATTACCTAAAAGTGGAACGGATTGCTACCAAGATTGAATAAAGCGTGTTTAGCTCAAATAAATTGTTTTCTTGAAATAAATCTCTAGAACAGTCGAAATAAAGTTTTCTTTTCGCATTTTCAGAAATATTTATGTAGAATTGAGATCTCAGATGGTTTCCAAGACGGACTGAGTAATGAACTCTTACTCTATGGCTGGCTTTTCCTTTTTGAGTTTTCATGAACGTTTTAAATATTAAATCAACTGAGAAGAGTGAACTTTCAAAAATAAACAAATCAAGCTTCTTTCCTTTTCTTCAACTTCAAAATCGAACAATTTTGTATAAAAATGTCGATTCTGCAAAATTTCGAACGAACGTAACGAACAAAAACTCCTTGTTTTTATCTAAATGGAATGACCTACTACAAAACAAACAAAATTTTAATCATTTATTAAATTTATAAACAGATTGGGCAACCGGCTACCGAGAAAAAACTATTAATTTATCAAACAAACAAGTTATTTTTACTACTTATTTACTATACCGATGTATGTTATTAACCTTGTAATATCAAAGGATTGGCGCAATAGGTAATTTTTATCATTCAATTTAAAAAAAAATTAAAACTCCTGCAATTGTCGCCTTTTACGACATGGAAGCAGGAACCCAGTGGATCTATTCTTGGATTATTTTTCCCGCCGGATTCCACACGTCATTTAGACTGGTTCTGTCCGGAGAAAGCTAATAGGTACTATCAATCTCCTAGTGGAGCTCAGAGTCCCTTCGAAAATTAGCTTTGCTCATTTTTGTGATTACATGGAAATAGTGATCATTGAGATTGGACTCCTGACTTGACCGGACTAGTGTAGTCGTTTTTTGCACTTCCTGATTAAAAATTAACTTTTCATTCTATTCATTCTTCATCTTATACGCGGATCAGGATAACGGACGAATACTCTTTTTAAAACAGAAACCAGTGTAATGTTGATTTCTCGAGTACTAGAATATTTAGTAATTGAGTACCAATTATTTTGGATATTTTATTTGTTATTTCGCGGGCATTTGAAAAATGGTATCTAGCCAAGTATAATGTTCAATTCTAGATAAACGTTAGTTTTAGCACCATAAATTAAGATCGTCAGTAGCACCTCAGTGTAAAATCCTTATCTTCCACTTCTGCTACACGGGTAAAAATCCATTGCCGGTACCATGATTAAAAGTCATGACATCATGAATCATGTCTATCCTGAATAATAAGTCATGATTTCATGAGCAAAATGATGGGTATCATACACATTTGCTTATGAAATTTCATGAGAAGGCATGGTTCATGATTTCATGATTAAAAAATCATGGTAATAGATTTTTATCCGTGTATGATTTTTCAAATGAATTTGCTCGTTTTTTATCCGAAATCATTAAACACATGCACAAATTCAAAATTTCCCTGCCGATTTGACAGCTCTTGCTGAAAATCTCTAAATGAGCAGGGCATCTCCATTTCAATGTCAATGTGTCTTTTGTATAATTTAAAACTGCCAAAAACAAATCAAAATCATGTTGTTTCCAATGCAATGTTTTAAACTGCATCTGTTAGATATTGGACGCTGAAGAGATTGAGAATTAGTAACGCCATCTGTCTGCCAGACCGATAACTTATGGACCGACTGTTTGGAATTACCAGAATTACTTTTCAATTATTAAAATTATTGGACTTTGAAATTAATTGTCACCAGGGAATATAAAATTTTCCACAATATTATCAAAAGTGCAACTTTGCCGTACAAAACACCGTTTCCCTTGAACTGGATAAAACACTTCGTGCACCACGCTATGATACAACAATTTCGAAGATAACATTAGATGATAAGTAACAACTACCGTTCCATTTCGAATGTCAGCATTAGTCGGCACAAACTTCGATAGAAGGAATGAAATTGAATCGGTACACACCTTCGAATTTGTTTGTTGGATTACCCGAAGCAATCATTGAACTAGAGATTAAAATAATCCCACCAGGAGGTAAATTTGGTAACGAGATAACACTTATCACGCCGCAAGGCAGCGCTGAAAATTTGATACAACATTCTTCTACATGACATCATTATTTTGCAAGATATGATTTGGTTTGTATACCAGTGCAGAACTCTCGCTTGTAACGATCTAGGACAGGACCAGACAACTGGCTTCCTTTTCCCGAAAAATATTTCTCTTCTTATTCCGGTTGCTTCCTCGCGATCACTATTGCCAGTTGAAAAGCTTCTCCACTTATAACATGCGATTATGTATCGTTTGAAAACACTTAGACAAATGTTATTTCAGTCAAAAATATAACTCCGAATTCCTAGTTGATCAGATGCTTGTTTTAAAGAAAATGTTTAGTTGAAAAAGTTTAATAAAATATTTCTTAAACACTTATATTTCGGTAATTAATTTTTGCAGCTTCATTAACGATTTGACTTTATTTCAATTTGAGAAAAATACTACCAAACAGAAGTATCCAAAGATTTGATGCTATTCTCAAGTACAACCAAAATAATCAATATTCTCGTCCATATCACACTTCATGATTTCAGACTTTCTCTTTGTATCATCCAGTAATTGTTAAATGTACTCGGATACTTTCCACATTGACAGGACTTAAAAACAAATTGAACTTAAATCCTATTGAAATGAATTATTGTAAAAAGATGATCCAAAAAACAAAATATGCAATTTCAAACTACATTGTTGCCGACGACACAGACAACACTTTTTCTACCACCCTGTAGAAATTTTTATTTCAACAACTTGTAAAAGGTGATTTTTTTGAGGTTAGGATTTTCATGCATTAGTATTTGCTCAGATTTTTTGAGGTTATGATTTTCATGCATTATTATTTGCTCAGTATGCTCTGACATTTCATCATGAATAGACTTACTAACGAGCAACGCTTGCAAATCAGTGAATGGGCCCTAGAAAAGTTGGCAGAAAATCCGCTTTTTTATCGACAAATTTTGTTCAGCGATGAGGCTCATTTCTGGTTGAATGGCTACGTAAATAAGCAAAATTGCCGCATTTGGAGTGAAGAGCAACCAGAAGCCGTTCAAGAACTGCCCATGCATCCCGAAAAATGCACTGTTTGGTGTGGTTTGTACGCTGGTGGAATCATTGGACCGTATTTTTTCAAAGATGCTGTTGGACGCAACGTTACAGTGAATGGCGATCGCTATCGTTCGATGCTAACAAACTTTTTGTTGCCAAAAATGGAAGAACTGAACTTGGTTGACATGTGGTTTCAACAAGATGGCGCTACATGCCACACAGCTCGCGATTCTATGGCCATTTTGAGGGAAAACTTCGGAGAACAATTCATCTCAAGAAATGGACCGGTAAGTTGGCCACCAAGATCATGCGATTTGACGCCTTTAGACTATTTTTTGTGGGGCTACGTCAAGTCTAAAGTCTACAGAAATAAGCCAGTAACTATTCCAGCTTTGGAAGACAACATTTCCGAAGAAATTCGGGCTATTCCGGCCGAAATGCTCGAAAAAGTTGCCCAAAATTGGACTTTCCGAATGGACCACCTAAGACGCAGCCGCGGTCAACATTTAAATGAAATTATCTTCAAAAAGTAAATGTCATGTACCAATCTAACGTTTAAAATAAAGAACCGATGAGATTTTGCAAATTTTATGCGTTTTATTGTTTAAAAAAGTTCTCAAGCTCTTAAAAAATCACCCTGTACTTGCTTATGTCAATTTCAACCAATCACGAGCTGGTCCGACACTGGCTCTTGAAGTGGAATAACAATTGTCAGGTCCTATCCTAGGTAGCGGGCGTTACACGATCATTAAAAGTGTCATTACTAAAAAGTAACGTCATTTTTAATGAACGTGTAGGTGCAGTAATGATGAACTCCCCATTTAAATTTGGAATGTCATTACTTAGTAATATAATAAATTTAAATCGTTGTGACTATTGTAGAATTATATTAGGATAAGAATTTTATGTAAAAATGATGCTACGGCGAAGAAAAACAGATTTTCTGGCCGGAAATTAGAGAGAGAGAGAGAGAGTGAGTGAGTGAGTGAGAGAGAGAGAGAGAGAGAGAGAGAGAGAGAGAGAGAGAGAGAGAGAGAGAGAGAGAGAGAGAGAGAGAGAGAGAGAGAGAGAAAGGTTATCTGCCACATTCACGTGCGGACGAATGAAGGAACGATCGTGAAAGTGGCGGATGACAGAAATGAAAGATGTGTTGGACCGATTCACAGCCGATGTTATTGGATCGTGTGCGTTTGGGTTGAAGTGTAATACACTGAGGAATGCGGATTCAGATTTTCTAGGGCTATCGAACAGAACTTCACTGATGTGGTGAAATTTATCTTTGCCTCAACATTTATTTTTAAAAAAAATTCGAAAGAAAATAGAGAAGGCGATTGAAGACAATGACGGACAAATCACGTACTGCTTGTGATTTTCCGTGTGCGTCTGCAATGTTTCAGCTTTGCGATTGCCCAGAAAAAAGGCGGGTGGGTAATGTCAGAAACATGATCGGATTAACGTGAATACAAAAAACAATGACTCGTTGAAACTCAAACTGTGCCCTTATAAAGTACGATCTCAAGAGGTCAAAAGTGGGCTATATAAAACATATGTAATAAAAATAAGTTCAGTATCAAATATGATAACACTCAATGGAAGCATCGAAAATAACTAGAGTTGTTTTATAAACCAGTGGAAATATTCTGTGAGGGATGGTTTTCCTTGTATCTAGAACCTAGTATCTTGACCTCTACCATCATTATGATTTTAATGTATCAATTATTACATTTTTATTGTCGTCGTAATCGGTCGTTTCTCGTACACAAGCCTGTAATTATTTTAATGGTCTAATATGATTAGAAGTATCGCTTGGTCGATGTTAGCATCCATCAGCACCTCATACATTAAAACTCGAAGAACACAGGGTAGTGTCTAGTTTTCGTCTAATACGTTGATGAAGATTTTACGTCAGGGTGCAATTATAATATTGCTTGAGTGAAATTAAATTTCTCTTCCTTATAGGGTTTCGTCAGTCTTAATTTTTCGAAATATACAGCTCCTTATTTTTAATACTTGGCTTCCCTGCCCCGGCTCCATATGAAGACAGGTTCAAAGATTCCATCGTTGATTCGAAACGACACCCATACTAGTATAAAGATGCGTTCTACATCAATACTGTCATTTTCGCATTGCGTGTGGGCGTTTCCCATGTTTAATAATCTGATGATTTGGTTACAAATGGATAAAATTCAAATAGTTTTTTATCATATGTGGGACTGTAAAGTGCCTTGAATTGCCAAAACCTATGGGATCTGTGTTAGGGCAGACTGTTGGCGGGCACAAATTCGTCCAAAATTTTACTTGGAATTCATTGTGATTTCCAATTGGATTCCAAATTTCGTTTAGTTTTTGGTAATAATCAAGATAATTTAGACCTCATATATTCAAAACTACCATCCACTATTATCTTAAGTTTCGAAAATTTACGATGCAAAAATTGTAATAATGGGTTTTAAATCAGAAGACCAACGCACCTTTAGTGTTTTTGAAAGAAAGGTGCTGAGGATCATTTATGGCGCGGAATGCAAATGGAAGACGGAACGTGAAGACGGCGTATGAATCAAGAAGAACCACCGGGCAGCTAAAATCGGACATCTATGATGGGCAAGGCATATCATAAGGATGTCGGACAACAGCCCAGTGAAAATGGTTCTTGAATCTATACCGAGTGGGTCAAGAAAAAGCGGAGCGCAATGAGCAAGATGGATCGACCAAGTGGAGGGCGATTTATGATGCATCCGTGCCTTGAGTGACTGGCGTCCAGCAGCCATGGACCGAGTTATGTCGAGACGTATGCTTGATACAGCAAAGAACACCCCAGGATAATCGCTGTTAGGTAAGGTGGGTAAATCTTCAGAAGACGGGTTTCTCGTAAAACTGTTCACAAAAAAGTTAGAACAAAATAGGTAATTTTTTGAGAGCCACCCTACTTTTACTCCGAAAAATTTTTAATTCATTAGTGACAGTTAATTTGGTTACATTCATCAATTCCGGCAACTTTGCGAGCGAGTATTATGGATTTTCGCGATGTACAAGCAAAATTTTGACGGGTCACTACACTTGCTAAAATGTTTTGATGCTTTTTGAAATCGAATGCATTGGAAAATAGCGCACTGAACAAGTTTGTGCTCTAATTTCAATAAAGTCAACTAAGACTGGCTAAATGTGGTGATCTGAGGGAATACTGCGTTCATTTAGATTTTCCTCCAAAGGACTTTATTTCGAGATTTGACGATAAGGAGTGTATCGAAAATAAGCTATCCATATACATTTGTGTTGTACGCATATGTTTGTGATGGTTTTTATGCTCAGATCATTGCATGCTGTGGTGGTTTTTATGCTCAGATCACAGCATGCTGTGTGTTTGGCTGTCAGCTTTCGTTTGTTTGTTTGTTCGTGCGATTGAAATTCTGCGTTTTCAAAATGTCGCGTATTGAAAAGGAAGTGAAAATTAAGTTTCTGGACACATGGCTAGGTGAGAAGGGTATTACTATGCAAAAATTGGCGAGGCGGTTCGGAATTCATCATGCCAGTGTTAATACCATCATTAATATATTTGTGGAACACTACTCGTTGGGTGAGCTACCAGGAAGAGGCAGAAAAGCCAGTTTTCCAACCCGAAACTGGACCAGAAAGTGATCTCTAATCATGAAGAACAAATCAATGTCAATGCGTGATTTGGTCAAAAAAAGCAGGAACGAGTGTCGGAATGATCCAGCGTATCAAGAAGCGAAATCACCTGAAGACCTACAAGAAGCAGGAAATCAGCAGGAAATCAGCAGGAAATACAAAGTGTAGAACAGAAAAAGCGAGCAGCAACAAGGGCCCGGAAATTGTATTCGCGTTTTTTGCAGTATCCGGATGCATACGTTTTGATGGACGATGAGACTTATGTAAAGGAGGACTCAAAAACCCATCCAGGTCCACAATACTTTACTGTCGTCGTTGGAGAGGATGTGAGCGATGCGGACAAGTCGATTCAAGTGGATAAATTCGGTCGGAAGGTACTGGTATGGTAAGCAATATGTTCCTGTGGTTTGAAGTTAACAATTTTTTACACTACCGGAACCATAAATTCAGAAATCTATCGATCTGAGTGTCTCCAGAAGAGATTGCTGCCTTTATATAAGAAGCATAGTACACCTTCACTTTTATGGCCGGATTTAGCGTCGGCTCACTATGCTAAAACCACTCTCAATCCACCGAATTGGCCTCAGCTTCGACCTCTTCGAACGTTACTGGACAATCGTGAAGAGGGTCTTCAAGAAGACTGGTAAGGCAGCTGAAAACATGCAGGAGTTAAAAAAAAATTAGGGCTCAAGCGACCAAAAAATGCGATGCAACACTTGTCCGGAACTTGATGAAGAGCGTTCGATCAAAAGTTCGAAATTTCCTGAAGGAATAACTTAAATTTCATCCGGTTTTCATTATGCTCAAGGTTAACCTCGTACAATAAAGCACAATCATGTACATCTTTCACACTAATACTTGTGTCTTAATTTACCATTCGAAAGACTGTGAATCGCAAGTAAACTGTTTGATAAAAAAAGTGTCTTCTCTTCTCTCATACAACAAGTAAAACCATAACCATAACTGTCATAAACATGGTAAATAATTTCGATAAATACCTGTGTTAACAAAAACAGTTATAATGTCATAGTTATCCAATGTTTGCAACAGTTTAATAAATGTGAAGTTGTTGCGAAAACTAATTGGTTATATGAAACTATTGGTTGTTTCTGTTTCAGTCCTATATGAAAAGCACCTTACTAAAATACACAGTTCTGTCCACATTTGCCACAGAATAACATATCCAATGTAGAACTTTCTATTAGGAGAATGACAGACTTTAATATGACTGGTAAAATGATAATAACGAAGTACGGAAACTGGGTACAAGAGCTATTAATTCGCAACCTTCCATAGAAATCGTTCTACCAACTGAACTTCTGTGGATGTTATGAAACACAACTCAGAAGACAGTCGAAATAAATAGCTGAAAAAAAAAACGAAATTTACGCTTGATGTAAATTCAAGCATGCCGTAATTTTTTCGGTGATGACACAATATTACATCTTCTAACATGTAAAAATAAATTTTGCGTCTGTAAGTGTAAGTGAATCACGACGCTCCTTTTATGTGCATCTATAGAAAACTCAAGAGAACTATCGAACTCAAGTTAACTGCAACAATGGTGCATCGATTGTCACAGAAAGTTTTTTTTCACCTGTGGGCCGTAAGAAGATTAATATATCCAAAATGGACATTCGACCAAAAAAGTTTCGGAACCACTGCGTTAGATGATTCCATTTGGTTTACAGAACTGTTCGGTAGTTGTTTGACAGTCGAAAAAATAAAAAAAAATAAAAAATCGGTGAAAAATTACCGAATTCAGCAGAATTTTCTAAGTGTGATAGTTTTGATGGTTCTAATTAGAGATAAATGATATATGCGCGGAAAATTTTAAATCCCATCCAAGATTTTCAAATATATTGAACAGTTTTTAACAGTAAAGCTTTGGGATGATGCATACCAAAATCGCGTTGATTACCCGATTGAGGATATTTTTTTTCTCTCGCTCAACGAAGACACCGGATCGTTAATCGTGTTCGATACGAAAATGTTCGTGCTTTCTCCGAGCTATAGTTGATGATAAGATACATTATCTACTTTGCCAGCCGGGTCAAATAATTTGCTCCGTGGCTGATTGTCAAGTGCTAGAAGTCTCCATTGGAGGTTTCACAATCAACTGAACGTTTTTTCTTTTGAAGATTTTCTGTTTTTTTTTGTGTCACCGACCATTTCTCATTCACTGGTGATACAAATTCTAGTCGGATACTTAGCACTGACCTTGAATATCACATTCGAGTGGTTCAGCCGGAGAGCTGGCACTCGCTCTCATCTTCGCTCACGACGATTAACGTGCGCAGAGAGTAGTGACCGTCATCGCTCACAGAGCAGCACAACGCAATTTCATCAGTCACTGGCGGCCGTTCGGAAAAATCAGATGCGTTTTAGAGCGAAAAACATGCGCGATGTTTGAATGTATATTAGCGATCGTCATCACCGTCGTGCTCGCCACCGGTGCCAGCTGTTGGTTGTTTTTGGACAAACGGCGCAATTTTTGGAAGCAACGAAATTTCCCGTGCACTGGCCGGGCACTGCTGATGTACGGTGACTACAAGGAAACGGCCCGAACCGAACATATGCAGGTGACCAATCAGCGGTTGTATCGGGAGTTCAAAGCGAAGAAGGTACCGATCGGAGGAACGATACTTTTTATTGGCAAAGCGGCCCTTGTTATCGATCCGGAACTGATCAAGGCAATTTTGGTGAAGGATTTTAATAATTTCCATGATCGCGGTATCTACAACAATCCGGAAGTAGACCCATTATCGGGACATCTGTTCAACCTGGAAGGCCAAGCATGGCGTCAGCTAAGGACGAAATTGTCACCGACGTTCACCTCGGGAAAGATGAAGATGATGTTTGAAACCATTCTCGGAGTGGCGGATGAGTTCAGTGGACTGTTGAATGAGCAAACATCGAATGGAAAAGTGGAGTTGGACATGAAGAACATTTTCGCTGCCTTCACGACGGACGTGATCGGAACGTGCGCTTTCGGTATCGAGTGCAACAGTTTGCGTTACCCGGATTGTGAAATTCGCCAGGTATCGTCGAAAATTTTCCAGCAATCCTCCTGGCAAATTTTGTGGATGATGTTACTGATGACTTTCAAAGGAGTGGCTACCAAACTGAAGTTGAAAGCTATGGCACCAGATATAGAGAAATTTTTCATGGATCTAGTGCGCAATACGGTGGAGTATAGAGAGAAGAACAACGTCCAACGGAATGACTTCATGAATATGCTGATCCAGATGAAGAACAGTGAAAAGCTGGAGGAAAAGTTAACAATGAATGAAATAACAGCGCAAGCGTTCCTATTTTTCTTGGCGGCGTTCGATACATCGTCGACAACCATGGTAAACTGTTTGTATGAGCTGTCGTTGAACCCAGATATTCAAAATAAACTACGACACGAAATCCGACAAGTCTGTGGCAACGGAAAGCTAACTTACGAATCGGTTAGCTCCGTCGAATATCTTAACATGGTTATCGATGGTAGGTTTTCATATTGATTTGATGGTCCAATCTGGGTTAATCCATAAACTTTTCATTTACAGAAACCCTCCGAAAGTACCCGCCTTCGGATATTTTACTGAGAACATGCAACAAAAACTACCAGATTCCGGATAGTGATCTTATTATACCGGAACGGGTGATAGTCATAGTTCCGATACAAGCCATTCATAACGATCCGGAATACTACCCGGAACCGGAACGATTCGATCCCGAACGGTTCAGTGCCAAGAACCGAGCGGAAAGACATCCGTTTGTGTATTTACCGTTCGGAGAGGGGCCCCGTAACTGTATCGGAATGCGGTTCGGTTTGATGCAAACCAGAATCGGATTGATCACAGTTCTGCGAAACTACAGTGTGGAGACCAGTGAAAACACACCGATTCCGCTGGTAATCGATCCGAAGTCTGCACTTCCCTCGTCCGTAGGGGGTATCCCGTTAGTACTGCAGAAGATTTGAAAGGCACGTGGAACCGGTTAGGGATCATTCGAATTTGAACCCAAATATTCAGTTGAATATTGAGATAGTTGTTATTATTAGAAGTTAAATAAAGATAGGATTTTATTCAAAAAAATTTGAGAAAATTGATCAATATAATTTAATGTTTGAAGATGATTTCATGCAAATGATGCCCGCGGCTCCGCTTAAGATGGCCCATGCGCAAGGTCCAATTTTGGCACACTCTCCCCCAACATCTCGGCCGGTATTTTACGAATAAGTGGTTCAATATTGGCTTCCAGTGCGTCAATCGTTGCTGGTTTATCCTTGTAGACAGAAGCCTTAACATGGCCTCACATAAAAATTGTCCAAATGCGTTAAATCACACGATCGGCGGCTCTCGTTTTGGTAATTGTTTCGCGTGCCATGTGGGATGTGGCACCGTCTTGTTCAAACCACATGTCAGACACGTCCATTTCTGCCATTTTGGGCAAAAAATCGTTAATCATCACACGGTAACGCTCTCCATTCACAATAAATTTCCGCCCATCGTAGCCTTTGAAGATGTACGGTCCTTGGAAGTCTTCACTCCATTCAACCAGAAATTTCTTAATCTTTTAACCAAGCATGAATCTTTATAGTAAAATTTAATCATTTGCAAGCGTTGTTAGTTCGTAAGTTTTCTTCTTCTTCTTCTTTCGATTGCACAGCAACTTAGGCTATATTGTCAGTTCATTTTTGTTTATAGTCCAATGGACTTCATTTTCACTGGACTACAAGCGAAAATCTCGCTGTGTGGCTATGTCGAGTCGCCAAAGTAGGGATAAAAATTATTTCTTTCTTGCGAAATACTCAAACTTTCACCGCACTAACACGATTCAACGTGCTCTCAACCCGTTTAGAGATTCACCGGAAGTGCCTTCGTAGGTCGATTCATGATTAAATTATAGACCAAACTGAACAAGTTTGACAATAACACAAGACATCAATAACGCGTGTACAATGTTGCGCCATTTTCCGTTGCAATAAAAACCATTGCCGTATTATCGATTGCCAAGTACAAAGCATTTGTAGAAAGTATTGTTTAATTACTTTTTTTTTAATAAAAAGCTGCTGAATACCATCGAGTTTTTACAGAAGCTTACGAAAATTTTTTTGAGTTTTAACGGGGGAAAGACAAAAAAACGCAAAGCACAACTAAAAAAAATGATACCGAATTGCCGTCGTTTCTAATTGTCAATCGGGAAGGATTCAGAGTGTAGTAAAATGAGTTTCTCATGAGCTAAATAGTAGACAACAGGAGAAGCGAAAAAACGGCGAGCGAAACTTTGCTTTCTTAGCATGAAACGCCCCAGCCGACAAAAAGGCGGGTGGGTAATGTCAGAGACATAACTGGATGTCGTGAATACGAAAACAACTGACCTGTTCCTTAACACATCCGAATATCAATTAGTTGATCAATTGTATGAATTATGCAAGCATTCCCCTTTTTCACATTTTTCGCAAAAACAAAGAAGGCTTCACTTGATCTCGATTACTGTGAATTTCACATAGCGAAAAGTGCACAAATCTTACCAAACTGTTCTAGATTTGCACTAAACTGAGGATATTTACCTTTGATTTGCGAACAACAAATCCGAATAGTTACAAGCTCCACCAACATGGACTTCCAGCGGTTATAAATAATTATTTGCACAACCTTTTGTCAGAGAAGTGCATGTATTTTTCACATGGCGATTTGGCAACATTCAGAATTAGCTACATGGGTCTCCCGCAAGGCTCATGCCTCAGTCCGCTCCTCTATAATTTTTACGTGAATGACATTGACAGCTGTCTAGTAACCCCATGTACACTAAGGCAATTGGCAGATGATGGCGTGGTTTCAGTTACTGGGCCCAAAGCTATTGATCTGCATAAACCATTGCAAGATACCTTAGATAACTTGTCTGTTTGGGCTGTCCATCTGGGTATCGAATTCTCTGCGGAGAAAAGAGAGCTGGTCGTCTTTTCAAGAAAGCATGATCCCGCGCAGCTCCAGCTTCATATGATGGGAAGAATGATCCAACAGGTTTTAACTTTTAAATACCTCGGGGTGTGGTTCGATTCCAAATGCACGTGGGGAGGACACATTAGGTATCTGATAACGAAATGCCAACAAAGAGTAAATTTTCTTCGAACAATAACAGGATTTTGGTGGGGTTCTCATCCGCAAGATCTAATAAAATTGTATCAAACAACGATACTTTCAGTGATGGAATATGGATGCGTTTGTTTTCGTTCCGCTGCAAACTCTCATTTTATCAAACTTGAGCGAATTCAGTACCGTTGTTTGCGAATTGCCTTAGGCTGCATGCACTCGACACATACAATGAGTCTTGAAGTTCTGGCGGGAGTTCTTCCATTAAAAGATCGATTTTGGGAGCTTTCATCACGCCTGCTAATAAGATGTGAGGTGCTGAATCCCATGGTAATTAATAATTTCGAACGACTAGTCGAGCTTCGATCTCAAACAAAATTTATGACAGTATATTTTAACCATATGTCACAGGAAATCAACCCTTCAAGATATATTCCTATCCGTGTCAGCATCCTAAGTGCCCCTGACTCAACTTTATTTTTCGATACATCCATGCAGCGTGAAGTGCGTGGAATCCCGGATCATCTACGCTCGACGGAAATCCCAAAAATATTTTTAAGTAAGTTCAGGCATATTGACTCTGAGAAAATGTTTTACACGGACGGATCGCGAATTGAAGAAGCGACAGGGTTTGGTATGTTCAACAATAATGTTTCGGCCTCATTTAGGCTTCAAGAACCTGCATCTGTTTATATAGCAGAGCTAGCAGCAGTTCATTATAGTTTGAGTGTAATCGTCACATTATCTCCAAACCATTATTTCCTCTTCACAGATAGTCTGAGTGCAATTGAAGCCATTCGCTCAATCGCTGCTGGCAAAAATGAACCGTTTTTCTTGGGTAAAATAAAACAGTGTCTGAACGACATATTGAATAATAATTATCTAATCACTATAGTCTGGGTCCCGGCTCATTGCTCCATTCCAGGCAATGAAAGAGCCGATAATTTAGCCAAACGTGGTGCTATTGAGGGTGAAATTTATGAGCGACCGATTGCTTTCAACGAATTCTATAGTTCGTCTCGCCAAAGAACACTTGCCAGCTGGCAAGCATCTTGGGATAGAGATGATCTGGGTCGGTGGATGCACTCAATTATTCCGAAAATATCGACAAAGGCATGGTTCAGGGGACTGGATGTGAGTAGGGATTTCATTCGTGTGATGTCCAGACTCATGTCCAATCACTACACGTTAGATGCACATCTCCTTCGAATTGGGCTCTCCGAGACTAATCATTGCGCTTGCGGAGAAGGTTATCGGGATATTGATCATGTCGTTTGGACATGCGTGGAGTATCGTGATGTCAGATCTCAACTAATAAATTCTTTGCGTACCCAAGGTAAACTATCCAATATCCCAGTTCGAGACATTCTTGCTTGTCGTGACCTTTCATACATGAAACTTATTTATCATTTCATAAAGAAAATTGGAGTTTCAATTTAATAAAGGCCCCTTTTAAGACTTAGTTCTGATCTCAGCTGCGTCCATGAGTTCAACCAATAGCTAAATTAGAATAAAAATTATGTAATGATACAAACAAACTCGAAACAGTTTATGAAATTATCAACAAAATGTCTGAAAATAACAGCTTATTTTATAATTTATAGAAGTTAATCGTTTGGTTCAAATAATATTTCCGAGTAGATTTCATAATTAATGACGAGTTACCTAAGATGATATTTAAGCTATAAGAGAATATGTTTTAATAAATTCAAAACGTTGTGACTATGTTAGAATTAAATTAGGATAAGAATGTTATGTAAAAGTGATGCTACGGCGAAGAAAAACTTATGTAAACTGCCTTAAGAAATAAACGTATTTATGGAAAAAAAATCCGAATAGTTCTTTAGAAAACTTTTAGAGCCATTAGAACGGCTGATTTTGTGTAATGCTCTCTACCGTTGTTTTTTCACCAATGCTAATGACTGGCAGCTGTGACGTAATCGCTCTTGTCGAAAGCGAAACGACACAAAACACATCTGCTCGCAGTGGCGATAGAATCCAAACAGATTCAATTTTTGTTAAGAGGTGTCTTTTTATATGGTTTCGTTTGTAGCTTTTTCAGCCGCATACAGAATTTTAATGTCGAGTATTTCATTTCGGATTTGCATTTCATTGAAACAAACTATCAGGTGCTGCACGGGATTCATTCCTGCCTTTCAGAAGGACCAAATTGTGGAACTCACTACGATACTAAACACTGTTCGGAACATTTTTTTCGAACGATTTGTTGTACAGCAGCAGATATTTTGTTCTCTTCCTAAGACCGCGTTCTGATTGGCTGGTGTTGACATGGGTCAAATGAGACAGGTTTTTCAATAGTGAACTATTGAAATACTTCAATGCTTTTGCTAAACACGTTTAAGTTGAAAAATTTCGATTCTATTGGTAGTTAGATTATATAAATTCTTTCACAGATCACTGAGCTATGAGCTTTCAAAATACGAGAAAGGCAAACGCGCCTTATGAATTATCCTCTTTGATACTCGTTTTTACCAAACATTTCAGAAAAGTTTAATTTTGAATTATTTGAGATTATGTCACACAACTGAATATTTTATCATAAAATCGTGATCATATTCCCGATGGCATGTAGCAAAAATTATGTTGATTCGTTAGATTCACGATCAAAAACTTATCACTCTCTCAGAGGGTAAATTTTGAAAAGGCACCCCATAGTAAAGTAAGTCGTATTCACGACAAAAGGATATTGAATCAAACTTTGAGTCTGCTTAGCAGTTTAAATTGAATTACAAGGTGGAGATGACAGTTTAAGAGTTGAACTACTTTAAGCATCAAGCAGCCGAAGGCAAAACGTGAAGAAATCATGATCCGGTACCGGATTGTTACGGAAAATGAAAACTGGATTCAGTTTGAGAATCCTAAACGCAAATAAACATGGATTGAACTCTACAGGTTTAAAAAGCTATTTGGACTATTTTTCTTATACGATTGTTGTTGTTACAAACTGAGCTTTTGTGGTAATTTCAAGAACAAACTATACACTAAGATTTAATTCCTTTGTTCGGTAATATTTTTGACGAGGAATTTCGGAATATGAGTTTTATTTTACAATAATGATGCAAATTTTTACCGGTCGATCAGTTTACGTAAATTTTTATTACATAATTTTGTAAATAGATATGCAATTCATACGGTAAATCTGAATAGTCGCCGAGTTCGGTAAAAACTATGCTGTCCGTATGGTAAAATTATCTTCCAATAACCGAACTTCTGTGAAAACTGATTGTCGCGAAAACTAACTTTCAAACAGTTATTAAACTTTTCAGTAAGTGTCTTTTTATTAACCAAACGAAAAAAATTTTGAAGTGTTCATCGAATGTATTGAGGTACAGGTGCTAAAGTTTTTATAACATTAGAACCACTAAAAGCTTTCTGTTTACTTATAGGCAGAAAATAATTTGGTATCATTTGTCCACTTGCCGCCTGCATAAATCGTTCGAGGGTAATTTCTGGTGGACTCGACGGATTGTGCAGTGTTTTCGAAGGCGCTCAAAACTCCGGTCGGTCAGCCGGAACATTTGACCTTTTTTTCATGGAATAAAACCATAGCCACAACAGGTTGGAATTTTCTTCATTCGTTTTTGTGAATCCAGAATGTTAACCAAAGGAAATCAAACAAACAAAAAATTACCGAACAATCAGTTAGATCCATTTGGTTTACAGTTTGCGGTAGTTGTCCGACAGTTCAGCAATTACCGAATGATCGGTAATCAATTTAATTACCGACCGTTCAGCTGTTGAAAATTCGGTAAAAAATTACCGAATTCTGAAAAATTTTCTAAGTTGATTCCGTGAACGTTGTCCTTTTGAATTTTGATTTGACTGAAAAAGGTTAACAGCGAGATAAAACAAAATCAGAATCGCATCATGTCACAATTTTTCACTTTTGAACTATTAAAAAAAATTATTCTATTTCCAACACTACGGAGAGTCATGCATGACCAAAATGAGTAATATTGATCTACAGCCCACCACACCCAGGCTTACCAATTAACAACGCAATGCAATGGCTTCTGTGAGTGAATCCCAATAAAGAGAACGAACAAAAAAAAATAAACACTCTCCACTCGTGCAAGATTTCTCGCGCACACGATAAACCGGCTCATCATCAAGCGAATATTCTCGCTTACCACTTGTTCGTTAGTTTGCATTCGGCCGCGATTCGATTCGGTTCGGTTCGGTTGTTCGTTATGGGAGTGTTAATTACGGTGCTGTATCTGCTGGCTCCAGCAGTGTTGGCGTTTTATCTTTATGTGCGCCGCAAGTATAACTACTGGGCCGACAGGAATATCCCGCATGTTCCGGGTGCCTTTCCGATGGGGTCCTTCAACGGAATGGGCTCTAAGATTCATTTCACCGAAATTTTGGATCAAGCGTATAAAAAATTCCAAAAAACCGGTTCGTCCCATGCTGCCTCCGGCATGTACCTGGGTCTTAATCCGATGCTTCTGATTCACGATCTGGATTTGGTTAAGCAGATTTTGGTTAAAGATTTTAACAATTTCCGAGATCGGGGAATGTACTTCAACGAAAAAGATGACCCTCTCTCAGCGCATCTGTTTTCGATAGAAGGCGAAAAATGGCGATTCTTAAGAAACAAGCTGAGCCCTACGTTCACTTCCGGTAAGATGAAGTACATGTTCCTTACCATCCGAGATATTGGGGATGAGTTTTTGCACTGTTTCGATAAGTACATCGAACACAAACAACCAGCGGATGTGAAGGCTTTGGCTCAACGGTTTACCTGTGACGTAATCGGATCATGCGCATTTGGACTGCAGTGTAATTCACTGAAAAATGAAGGATCGGAGCTGATGACAATTGGCGACAAGGTGTTCAAACCTGGCCTTCTTAGGACCATTTGGGTGTTCCTTCTGATGAGCTTCCGCGAATGGTCGGTTAAGCTCGGTCTCAAGCAAATTCCGGGTGACGTAACGGACTACTTCATGGGCGTGGTTCGCAACACGGTGGACAATCGTGAGAAGAACAACGTGATTCGACAGGACTTTCTACAGTTACTTATGCAGCTCAAAAATAAAGGCACCGTTGAGGATAACGAGGAAGCTTCCAACGAAACGATTTCAATGAATGATGTAGCGGCGCAAGCTTTTCTTTTCTTTTTCGCTGGATTCGAAACATCTTCGACGGCACTGTCGTTTGCTTTATTTGAGCTGGCATCTAATGAGCGTGTACAAGAAAAGCTACGAGACGAGATCAAACGTGTCCTGGAAGCACACAATAACCAGATCACCTATGAAGCTATCAAAGAAATGACCTATATGGATCAGGTGGTGAATGGTAAGGCGTGCCTTAGTTAATAATTGAAGATTGATCGATTCATTTTTATTTTCTTTTCAGAAACCCTTCGTATGTTTCCACCGGTTGGTAATCTTATCCGTATTGCAAACGAACCTTACCAGCTAACCTCACCGAACGTTACCGTTGAGAAGGGACAGATGGTGATGGTTTCGGTTCACTCGATCCATCACGATCCGGCCATCTACGAGGATCCCGAACGGTTCGATCCGGATCGGTTCGCTCCGGAACGGGTCAAAGCAAGGCACAGTCACTGCTTTCTGCCATTCGGCGATGGACCCCGCAACTGTATCGGAATGCGTTTTGGACTGTTGGAGGTGAAATTCGGACTCGCACAGTTGATTGGTCAGCTGCGGTTCACAGTTAACGAGCGAACCAAGGTTCCACTGGAACTTGATCCACGATCCTCGCTGTTGGAAGTCAAAGACGGGATTTGGCTGGACGTGTGTAGGCTTTAGAATTATCCTAGGTTGTATTGAAAACTTCGGACGAATTGAAAGTTCAAAAGTGCTCACTGTACTACGTATTATTTATCTACTTATGTCATATACGCTATGTGGGATGGGTTAAAATCGCTTCAGGGAGAGTAGCTTTAAGTCTTGTATACAATTTCAGTATTCAATATCTATTTTATTGACGGCGATATAAGCCTCAGTTTTAACACAAATACAATAACCAGTGATCAAATGTTTTATGAAAATATATTTTTAAACAGATAATAACAATCGAATACAGGAGACAAAACGAAAAAAAATATATGAGAAATATTAAAGGTGCTTTATTTCTGATTTCTATTCCAACAGACAAATTACAGGGTGGGTCATTTAAAGTGGAAGCATTAGGCAACAATTTTACCTTGGAACAGTACACACCACCAAAAGAACGCGCTAAAATTGTTCAGTTTTACACTCAAAATAACTTCTCCATTTTGAAAACCAAACGTTCTTCATTAAAATGATTCGTGAATGACTACTGGTTTCAACAGGACGGCGCCACATGCCATACAGCTTGACTAACAATCGGATGAAAAAGAATTCTATTTTTGCAAATTCTTTTTATAGAGCTTTCATCCCAAAAAATAAATTCAAATGTTTTGCAAAGCATCAATTGAAGAACATTTAGTAATTTTTTCGTGGAAAAACACTAAGAAACAAGGCGGTGAAGGATTTGCTGCGTCCACGGAGACTAATCAGAAGTGAACAAATCAAAGCAGAACAGTTGTAGTAGATGTTTTTCTAGACCGCAACGTTAATGTTTGACGTTTTTTTTCCTAATTTTAAATTTCTGGTGGTTGTTGAAAGTCAACACTATGATTTTTCACATAAAAATCCGTCATTTTGTAGAGCTGTAACCTCTCCAAATTAACAGAAAACGAAAAGGAAAACGTTGCGGTCTAGTACTTTTCACGTAGAAAGTGTGTGCAAATTTGAAAGTAATTGGTGAAGTAGATTTCGAATGACGATGGATACGGACTTTTAAAACCTGCTTTCGAGAAAAACGCATTCGAAGTTCACTGAGCTGAAGTAGATCGCCCGTAGTTGCACTTCGTGATTGACCGAATGAGTGGAAATGTACAATGAACCAATAAAATGATGCATAGGAGAAGCAAATCATTTTTACTGTTCATACCCACTCACTCCGAACTTTTTATTAAATAATCAATAACGACGCTGGCTACGACTAAAAGCTGTGCTACTGAGAGAAAGAAAGGAGTCCGATACTCGTTGTTTCTAGAGACCGCGGGTACCACTGTATCTCCACGAGCATCACGGGACAGCAGATTTGTTAGTATGGAGGGAAAGAAATCCGGATATGTTTTGGTAAACAATATGATCTCAACAAAACCTGATTTTCGATACTCAGGAGAAATATAATAAATAAAAAAATATAAAATATCTCCAAGGAACGATCTCACCAGTATCCCTTTTCTCCCGCTCGCTCTGCTGTCAGCGCGAGATGAAACACGACACATTCCATAGAAATCCGACAACATCGACAATGACATACAGACGGCGCTTCGATCGGTTAACAGGTTAACAACGTTGAATTTTGGGGCGGTAAATTCTCAGTTTCCGCCGCTTGAGCATCTTTAGTTTCGCGGATCAATATTATTCAATAAATAGCACTGTCACTACGAAACACACACTCGACATACTTTCAGTGTCACTCAAAATAAGTATTTCAACGAAATTTTCAACTGTACGTATCAAACAACACATTGAAATTATACTTTTTTGAGAGCGGCACCAGGACACCGAATCGCACTCCCAGTGATGCCAACTCCCCTCAGAAAAAACAATTGATTGTACTAGGGAGCCCGCAGGGTCTAACACTTTTAAAAAATCATATTTTTTCGTTTGTATTTCGTTAAAATAAAAGATTTCAAGAATGTTTTGTCAAGTTTTCAAACCAATCGAAGTGGAAATCTTGGGCCTATGCGCCGAGCTCTTGCTTCTTAGCAGAATGAGATAGGCTTGAAAATTTCAAAGATTATTCTTGAAATCATTAACTATACGAAAATATAAAGAAAAATATAAATGATTTTTCAAAAGTGTTAGACTCTAACCGCCCCTTAAATGACCCACCCTGTTTTAGCGATTTCATGTTCGATTGAAATTACACTCAAATTTCTTTCTATGTGGTTTTTATATGCGAATTTTCAAAGTTACGGTATTTCGGAAAACTTTTTTGATGTGGCTGATTCCGTCTTACTTTATTTACTTTACTATGGGGCGACTTTTCGAGCTTCGTTCTGTAGAAGAACGGGTAGAGCTTGACTTTGAATATCTCGAACTCGACACAATTCACAATATTTTGAAGGTCCGTATGAGCAAGGTAGACAGTTTCGTTTTGTTTACTTTCTCTTTCGATTATTGTGACGCAAGTTTACATAAGATTTTACAATTTTGTTTAAAGTCGAAGGTTTCGGTTTTTTTTTATACACACGCGAGTTGAGTGGTAAACGTGGAAACCGCTTAATAATTAATAGAAGAAATATTATTCTAAGAAAAACAATTACTTGCTCTTACGCCCAATTGCGGAATAAATAAATTGCAAATTCAACTATCACATGACTACTATTCAACGTGCTGAGTATTATTGTTGTGATTTGTGTAAGTGCCATTTGCTTACTTCATAGCAACTGTCCCGCATTGACGCAACTACGTATCCGGATTTTTGGTTCTCCATACATGGTTCAATATGTGTATGGGGAAATTAAATCGATGGATATTGTATTGTTTCTCACCCAGTGTGGTAAGATACTTTAGTCAGAGGGATTCATCGTTCTTCCTGGAGTGAATGAATCCTTTCTGTATTGACCTTGAAAAGGTTTTATCAGATTGTTTGGCATCCCTTAAGGGGTGCCGAATTTACTTCTGCTCATACATACTGCGAATCGCTCTGCATTTTTTGCAGAATGGTGTCGCTTTTGTAAAATCTCTAAACCCTCTCGGGGTTTGGAGGTTTGAATAAATGTGCATTTTGGCACCTGCCGATCATTTAGCATCCTTTCGGTGATGCTGAACGGTATGTTTCTTTGTGTTTTGTACTGTTTTCCCATCTCATACACTTCCCAATTTCCTTTCATTTTACTCTTATCTTTCCCTTCCCATCAGTGAGAATGGTGAGAAGCCAAGGCAAGGCACAATCCAAATAACTAGGGATACGTGCCACTTGAGCCAATTAATTCTGATTCCTGGTTGTGAACGAAACGAACAAAAGCTAAATTCATCCGATGTTCACCGGCTGGAGTTGAATGCTAGACATTCAGGAACTGGAACTAAATTCGGAACCTGGGACTGGTTCCGAATCCAGTTGCAAAATTCAGGTTCAAAATTTAGAACAAGAGCTCAGTTAATGAATTTAGATTTAGAATTCTTCCAGGTTTGAAATTTAATTCTAGAATTGATTACTGATCTTGAATTCCGAACCTAAATTAGAGAAATGAATTCAGTTCTGAGGTCTAGTTCCAAACTTTGGAATTCTGAAACTGAATTAAAGAATTAAATTCTGAAACTGAATTCAGGAAGTAAATTCTGAAAACAGAAAACTCGGGAAAAAAATTCCGGTTCAGAAGTCAGTTCAGGAATTTGGAACCTCATTTTAGATTTAGAGTTTAGTGTCAGAATTTAGTTGCAGAATGCAGGTTCAAAAGTTAAAACTAAGATTCTGAAGCTAAATCCTAATTCTAGGTTCAGGAATTAAATTGTTTTGAACTAGTTTCTTAATTAAATATTGAAACTGAATTAAGTGCCTTAAATTAAGTTCGGAATTCGTATTCAGAGTTCTCATTCTGGAACGAAATTCAGAAATCTGAAACAAAAGATATGATTTCTAGATTTGGATTCGGAAACAACATTTTAGAACTGAGCTCCGAGCTAGAATTTTGAAACTGACTCCTGAACCTGAACTTGTTTCCTGAATTCAGCTATCGCATTTACTTGCCGAATTCTGTTTCAGAATTTAGTTCCCAAATTCAATATCTGAGTTCATTTCCAGAAGCATTACAAAGTATGCTGGAATTGAATTCGGAACTTGGGTTCTGGACTTAGATTTTGGAACATTGTCTTAATTTAAGTTCGGAACTCAAACTCAGTATTTAGTGCGAGAATGAAATTTGGGATTTTGCAAATGAGTGCAGTCCCAGAATTGTATAACTAAATTCGTGAATTTCTGATCTATGTTACGAACCTAAATTCAGAGCCAGTCTCATATTCCGAGTTTAGTTCCTTAATTCAGATCATAATTTAGTGTAAACCGTTGCAATTCTGGACCAGAAGCTGTGCAAGTTGCAAAATTAACACAGTCAGTCAACTAATACGAATGATTGTTGATATTCGGAGGTGTGGAAGAAGCGTGTCAGTTTTGTTCGTATTCCGGTTATGACTCTGACATTATCCATCCTCTTTTTTTTTAGTTTTTGGGACATATAAAATAATTTTTTATGTAACACCAGATCATGACGTTCTATGCATTTCTGATATATTCAGCATAAAAAAATTTGATTTCGGAAATCTCGATGTTTCATGAATTTTCTAAACAATTCCTTAGTTTATTTAGCGGTTTTTTATGCGAAGTTTTCAAAGCTATGCGGTTTTCATGCAAATTTTAGAATTTATGCAATTTTTCATACGTTTTTTTATGTGGCGCGTATTCCTCGCATGAAAATGGCGGGTGGGTTATGTCACAGACATAACTGGAGGACGATCGCAACTTTTGCTACATCGCTTCCAGAATTGTAATGGTGCATCTATACCAACAGTTTGACTTATCAATGACAAACACATTCGACCACACAAAAATCGCTGAAAAAATAAAACAATACAACACAACTGTTGAGTACTTTTTATCAACATACATTCAACTTGAAATCTTGACATTCAGGAACTGGAACGGAATTGAAGAACTAAATTCGGAACCAGGGACTGGCTTCGAATTCAGTTGCAAAATGCAGGTTCGGAATTTAGATCAATAATTCAGTTCATAGATCTAGAATTCTGGAACTAAACTCTATTTCAGAATCCAGGTTCCAAATTTAGTTCTTGAACTGATTACTGATCTTGAATTCCGAACCTGAATTGAAGAAATGAATTCAGTTCCGAAATCTAGTTCCAAAGCCCAAGCTTTGATTACAATTCCAGCACGCAGGTTTTTTTCAATTCAGAACTCGAATTCTGAAACTAAATTTAGAAATTAAATTCTGAAACTGAATTCAGGAAGTAAATTCTGTAACAGAAAATTCGGAAAAAAAATCCGGTTCAGAAGTCAGTTCAGAATAGTTAGTTCGGAGTTCAGATCTAAAATTTTGTACCACCTGAATTTCGTTCTAGAATGGTTTTTAAGCCCGAATTCTGAATACAAATTCCGAACTTACATTAAGGCATTGAATTCAGCTCCAAAATCTACTCAAGAAACCTATTCCTTAAATATAGTTCCAGAACCTAGAGTTAGGATTCAGTTCCAGGGTTTTAGTTTTTACTTGTACTTTGAAACTAAGTTCTGAAACTACATTCCAAACCTAAAGTTAAGTGCTGAATTCAATTCCAAAATTCCAGTTTTAAAATTTAGTTACAGAATCCAATTCAAATAAGGCTTTAGAAGCAAATGAGAGCGTACTCTGGTCCGTTTCAAGTTTTACATCACGCACAAAAAGAATTTTGAAAAGTAAGACGCATTCACGTCAAAAGACTTGAGTGTATATTGAAATCTCTGGCACGTGCTTAACTGTTTTAAAAATACTTATTGTATACTAAATGCTGAGCTCAACTTTTAGCTGTACTTTCAATCAATCTATTAAAAAAACAATGTTCATTTTCAATCAAATAATTTTCTTATTTGTTAATCAACGAACCTTACAGTTATAACTTTAAAATCATTTGATTCATTATACATTAAAACTACAAGGTTTTCAATACTAGAATTTCTTAGACAACTCTTACAATAACTAAAAGGAAAGAGATTTTAGATCTAATCTTCCAATATTTTCTTAGAAAAATCTCCGACGAAATTTGGAAATCATACACTCAAGCGATATATGGAAATTCATAATGATTTCGTATGGTTTTTAGCCACCAGAATATTGAATGCGTATGCCTTATGAAGTCACCAAAATTGGAATTCCGATAAAAAGTCTTATGAAATTCATACGAAATTTTTAGGAGTATTGTACGAAATTTTTATGACAAACGTAACTTGTCTTATATACTGTGGAATTCATAAGTTGTTCGTATGAAAACTATTATAGTGATAGATTTTTCATATTAATCTTCTGAAATTGTGATTTTCATTAGATTTGTCGTATGACATTCATTACTCAATTTACCTGAGTGTATGGGTTGAACATGAAGCATATGCTCATACAGATTTAATACAGAGTACAGATTTTATACAGATTTCCACAATTTAATACAGATTCATACAGATCTCACAAAAAATAAAACGAAAAAATTGAACTTTTCTGTCTGAGCTATCTTTCAGTATTTGATTCCAGTGACGAGATAAAAGTCTATCAATCAACGGACAAATCACAAATTAATATGGAAATCCCTTTATATTATAATTTGAAACCAATTTGAACTGATATTCAAGGAAGTAATGGTATCATGAAACTTTACTCTCAAACTGAGAGTTGTATGACCTGACTTGACGTTGCATATTGCGTTGAAATTTTATGTCAAATTATGAAGTCAACATTTCCAAACTAGATAAATATATGAAATTACAATTCAATTATTGTGGATAAAAAAACTATGACATTTCGTCGTTGAATATTCTTCTGAGTGCGGCAATGACTGATTGAATCTACAATCCTACAATCACAATCTATAGAAATAACATCTTTTAGCATCATTTTTTTTGTGAATACAGATTAATACAGATTTTTTAAACAAAGCAATACAGATTTTCTATGAAAATATCTGGCATCTCTGACTCGGAGCAGATTTATGAGTTTCAGCGAAATTTTGTAGCACAACAGACAACCATTTTATATCAGTAAACCTCAAAAGTTATGTTATCAAGTGATAAATATTTTTTTATTTTTGATTCACAAACGCTTAGATTCCACATAATTCCACAAATTTGAATGACTGTTTCGCCACTACACACGCACACAAACACTACACATGTTGGTTCTACACACTACACGACGACACAACTGACACGGGCACAGACGACAGACACTTTTTTTGGTATTACTTACAAGGATTGCAATTCTTCTAACGAGTGACTGCATGCGAGCAAAAACAAAAGGAAGAAAGAAAGAAAAAGATATTATGATAAATGAACGTTTCATTCTAATGCACCACAGATAATACAAACCGAATTACATAGAATCTAACTACAGGCATGAATTAAAGTTTATTGATTTTCGAAACATTTAGATTTTAGTAATAAAGATTGGAAGACAGACGTCAAATATATTTTGATATTTCAATGAGTGAATGTAAAATGATAAACATAAAAACAGTAGTTTATGAAACAACGATTTTTCTATAAGAATGGAATAATAAAAGGATCTACTAATAAGAAGTCTAAGAATTACTTAAACAAGTTGGTCAAGAAGAACGGGTGACACAACTTTCAAATCCGCAAAATGAAACAAACTGAGTTGAACGAAACTATACGGATCGAAATAGAAAAAGGCAACGAAATCAAAGAAGTAGAAGGAAACCGAACGTGAATTCGATTCGCTTTTTCTTGCTCAAATCCGATATATTTTTGATCCAATCCGAGTAGGCGGTGAAATTCAGTTCGAATTCGATTGCAGCACTGCAGTTCGAGTTTTTTTTAAATTAATTCTTATTTGAATCGTAAACCATTCCGAACAGAATATGTGAACAAAGACACTAACAATAGATATTCTTCACAAATCAAATTAATTCGAAAACCTGTGTTAGCTTTAAATTCTCTTACAGTGATCTCTCGACTAAATCGATTGCAAAATTTACTCACGACTTGCATCTATTGTATCGAATCGAAATCAAAGCGATAGTTTGCGATATTAAACTACACAAAAGCAGGAAACTAATTAAGAGTACATTCTGCTTGTGAGAAATTCTGGTAGACGGCAGAAGCCTGGCAAGATTCCGGCAACTGTCAAAACTTTGCTGGCGAAATTGCGTCATTCTCTCGTTACGTGACGTCTTGTAAGATTGCAGGTAAATGAAATGAAAATACTGGCATATTGAGAGATGAAGCAATGATGCATTATCATGTTTGGTAGTGCAAAACGCTCAATGGAAAATGGAAAATATAAAACCAAAGGCGCTAAAAATAAAGACGGATTTAGAACAGTCTTGTAGGGCAAAAAACCGGCAGAAACTGAACCGTTGCTAACCAATTGGCGATAACAGGCGAGATTCTCTGCCGGAAACAGTTGTTACATTGTTGTCAGACTCTTGCCAGAATTTTGCCAGCATTCCGACAAAACCTTCTGGCAGACGCTTTCAGGCGTCTAGGGGGAAATCTGCCAGGCAAATACAAACGGGTAAAAAAGAATGGATGACGCTAACGAAGGTAGGCCTTTTTGATTGTTTTCAAGCAAATTTCAACATTTTGTGCGGTAATTCTAGGAACAAATGGTAACTTTCTAGTTCTATATATCCGAAAAACTAGAAAATTTCAATTTGTACATTCAGTTACACAAAGCTTTGATTTCGTATTTACCCAAAAATTAATCCGTGTAAAATCGAAGAAAAAAACAACCCAGTCAACTCGTCTGGAATTTGATTCGGAATTCTGTAATGGATTCCGAATCAGATGCAACAACCGATTCCGAACCGATATGAGTCGGAATCGGTTGTAGCATCTGATTCGAAATCCAAAGAGAAATCAAGCTGAATTCCGAATCAAATTCCTAACGAGTTGACAATCAGTTCGCTTATTCTCACTCAATATCGAACCAACCGGTTGGAATTTCCATTGATAATTCTATCGCCTATTTGTATCTGATTCGGTTTTCATTCCGAATTATTCCGTAATGAAACTCAAACTTGTTGAGGTTAGATATTTTGTGATGAAAATAAACTAATCTCCTGCAGACGGTGTTGCATTTGCGGTTGTAGGTTAGTTGTCTGAGAGCCAGTTAGATGATGCCATTATGTTTTCCCCACCAATACAGCTGAACAACAAGTGAGCAATTTGACGTCTCTGTTACTCACACCGATGCAGAGGGCATCGATCTATTCATATACGAAATTAGAATGTGTACGAGCCGAAGTCAAAGTTTGTTGTGGGTTCAATCTTACACTGAGGTAAAAACATTTTTGACTCATAATGAACTTAAGAACCAAGTAGAAGACAGTTCCATTACGTGTTATAGAGTTTTATAAACGATTTAATGCCTTTCTCAACTGTTCTCTTGGCATTGCAATGTTTTTTATTGCATATATATCTTTAATAATTGGCATGATGCGGCTCGACAAAATTCACTGGGTTATTTCGACATACTAGCATTCGCCACACAACCGCTGAAAATAGCCACACCAACACATTCACACGTGGATTGGACCAGTAGGGGAAGCCCCGCACTTTGACTTCTCTGCCTTGTAGAGTCTAAAAAAAAAAAAACAAAACGAGCGCGGAACCTGACTCTTACACTAAAAAATAGTCGAGTAAAAATTCATCCCATAGTTCACCTGGAAAACAATGAGATTGTTTGTTTCCATATGAACAATGTAATAAGATATTGAAAGGTAAGTTCTCTACACAGTCCTTTATATTTATTTTATATTTATATTTAGCACAATCAACCAACTAATACGTGCGATTGACGGTATTCGGAAGTATGGAGAAAGCATGTCAGTTTCATTCGTTCTTACGTCATCCAGTTATATCTCTGACATCACCCACCTGCCTTGTTATACTACGGAAGTATTGTTTTCGCTAAATTATGTACACGATGAAAGAATTACTATGCTTTGAAAAAATGGTAACAATCTTTCGTTGTATGGAATCATAAAACAACAAAATTGGAAAACAGTCATTGGTAAAAAACGCAGCCGAAATTTGAAAAAGAAATATCGATAACGCGGGAAACTGCTTTTGCTTTTATTCGATAATGGCGATCTTCCTAAGTTAGTAAGTAGAACCATAATCGGCCTAAAAGTAGACAACCGGTAAAACCAAACGTATCTACCCGGAAAGTACGGTGGCAAGTATCTGCGGTTTGCAAATCTTCTCCAAACACAATGGCGGTGAATACGTCGTGAATGGATACATGTACTATTGATAGCGTCACCGAATTGTGTAGAAGCTCGAGTCTTCCGGACCAAAAACGATACACGAGATAGGGACTAGACAAATAAAATTTAATTTAATGTTTCCGTTTAGCGATGTGCTCAGCTGCAAGGAAGAAGCGTACCGACCGGAACACCGAGCGAGGAAAACATTACTCTGACAGAAGGGATGCCAGTTTCGCGGAAATAGTTTCAAAACAATTAGTATCTTTTTATAGGCACATTGTCGCAAAGCTGATTTACCGGTAGCGACACCTGCCAATGAAAAATGGAACCAAGAAAAGGAGGATTCTTTCGGAAATTTTCATATCGGCAGTAGTGATTTGCATTTTTATCGTTCATTCTATAGTATAAATAGATATCAGCAATAAAAGTACACTCGGAGTAGAAGAATATCGATTTCAAAGTGATTACTACTACTTTTTTTAGTGTAAACTACGATTAACCATGGGAAATCTTCAGAAATGTGTGACATTGGGTAAGGTTAGGCTTTTTCGGATCAACATTTATTTTAACAGAAACCAGTGTAATGTTGATGTTTATTTTGAATACTTTATTTGTTATTTCCAAGCATTTGAAAAATGGTATCAAACCAAGTTTAATGCTCTATTCTGAATAAACGGTAGATTCCGCACAATGAACTAAGTTCAACATTACCACCTCAGAGTAAAACCTTTTCTTCAACTTTAACTATGATTTTTCAAATGAATTTGCCCGTTTTCATAAGAAATCGTTGAAAAGGTGGAGTAATTAGAAATTTTTCTACCGATTTGACAGTTCTTGCTGAAAGTATCATCTCTAAACAAGCAGCGCCTCTACATTTCAGTTTTGGGACAATATGCCAATCTTCGAACGGACAATGGAATTCTTTTGCGATCGCTGCGCTGTCCAAGCGGCGAGCTTTGAACTTTGCAACGGTGATCATTTTTAGAATTTACTTTAAGATATGAACCATCTGCAATCGAGTACCATCAAACAAAAATGTATTTAAACTAGGTAAAATAGGCGAATGGGTAATGTCAGAGACATAACTAGGGAACGTGAATACAAAAAAAACTGACATGCTTCTTGCACTTCCAGAATTTCAACGGTGCATCTATACTAAAGTATGACGACAAATATATTCAATACAACAAACAATATTATTGTTAGTATTTGTAGATTCATATACGCAGTGGAGGAAAACTTCGCATATTTCTTTCGGAATATTTTAATGATTCCGAGACGAATCGATTTGTAAAATTTATCCGATGTTTACGACTGATGACTGGATTCAGGAACTGGAACAGAATTTAAGAACTAACAACAAATCGACGCGGTTTTACGTCAAACATATTTTTTGTTTCAGTGTACATGAAATACAAAACGAACTTTATTATTCGGCGGTCTGGTCGAGAACAGAGATGCCAGGTAAATATTTCAAATATCTTCGGCCGGGTTGCTAAAGTCAGTAAATCTGAAACAAATGTCTCCTGGCAGCAATTTCTCTAGAAAGTATGATACGCTAAACTGGCTTGACGAACAAAAAAAAAATGTCGCGGCAATTTCAAAAGCCTGTAAATTTGGACGAAATTCTGCGAAAAACTCGAATCTCCAAAGTCTGAAACAAACAATTTTAAGACAAAACTGCAGACATGGCATCTCTGGCCGAGAATATTTTTCGAAGGGAAGTGGTAACTACACTCAAATAAAAATTCACGTTCGATTCACTTGAAAAATCACGTAAACTGATTTCAAATGTCAAATTGAATATTTTACGTGACGAAAATGAATGTTATACGAACATCCCCTAAAATGAATAGTGTCATCACATAAGGTTTCCGTGAATTGACCAAACGTCAAACAATCTACGTGAATTTCCAGTGTGAAAAACTCGATTTTGAAAATGGCGAGCAGTGGCCCTCGAAGTGTAAATAGTGTAAATATTTGCGAGACAAGTTTTTTAATTACAATTTTTTACTCCATCGACCGGACCATTCCAGTATGAAAGTTTCCATGTGTTCATCTGGACCGAGTGCCTGCGTAAGTCCGGAAGTTTACCCGCTCCTGCCGAATGCTTCAAACAGGCCGTCGGTATGAAGCTAGAGACACTGGAACCATGTAATGCGACTTCAACCTGCATCGGTAGTGTTGTGGGAGTTCTTGGATCTCGACTTCGGCTTCGGTTGGATGGCAGAGACAACATAAACGATTTCTGGAGGCTTGTCGGTTTGAGATACCACGACGTTATTAGTTGCTTTTTAAGCCATTGGAATTATATGACAATTTTCTGAAATAAATGTTTTATATTTCATGGCATTTTTCAGTTCATAGATTTATATCAAAATCTGGAATCTCCCTTTCGACTTCAACCAATATATAAAATAGTAATTTTCTGGTATCTAAATTTTATATGAACTGATAGATAAATGTGATATGAACAGTATATTACATTTTACCTACACGGAACGACCGAAATTAGCTCTGCGCCTAATTCGTATTACTGTTTTTGAATTAGTTGATTTTAACAACAAAATTTCCAAAATAACTATAAAATTAGTTAAAATGTAGAATTTACTGTGCTGAAAAAAACTCTTATTTTTAGAGAATGTGTTTAGTTGGCGAATATTCTGGACACAAACCAGCAATATTTCAATCCAACACGAAATTCTCATTGACAACTAATTTCGTTATTAAAATCAGAAACTTTGATTCTATTTATCTATCACCGTCATTACTGAACGACAGCAGTGTCAAAGCAAAACAATCCATTAAAAAGCTAAAAGGGACAGTCTTGTTGAAACTGCTCGCAAATTGTTTAGATGTTTTTCGCATGTGTTACGATATATCCCTATATAATTTTCTAAACCGATATGTAAAAATGACGTAAACTGTTAGTGGAAAGTGTATTTATTCAGAATTTGTGCGCACTTGAAGCGATTGTGCGTAATAATGTTTTTACGCGGAGCAGTGATGTGAATTTCGAATGTTTCACTCTAATTGTGATGAAGTTTTTTTGTATCTTCAAACCTTCCGAGCTGCGCCGTCCGGTGTACTATTTGTATTCGGTTTTTGTTTTCCGAGTGCTCAAAGTTTTCAGTGAGAATGAAGAAACAGTGATTTAGAAGGAAAAAAATTCAAAAAGATGTTTACGTTTCGTTTATGTCTTTTTCTCCAACACAACATCGTATTTATACCTGCCAATATAGAAAAGACAACCGCGTCTGAATTTTTTTCGGCAGTAGTGTGCCATCTAGTGGCTAGTAGTCATTAAGGTGTTACCGTTTCGGTGACAGGGCGCCATATAGCTGCAGAAGCCAATTCAACCATTCATATTGGTTGAAAACAACATTATATTTCTTTAATTCAACTAAAAAATTAGTTGACTGGATATGAAGTGTGCCTTAGCTAAGAAATGACAGCACGTTTAATTTGTGAATTCAACTAAAAAAAATAGTCATTTCAACAAATATTTTATTATTATTAAGGGAATGAGAATAAAAAATCTAAATCAGCAAAAGTAAGATTTTTTTAGTTGTCTCAAAAAATAACTAACTAAAATCAGCAAATCAACTAAATTTTTCGCGAAAATGCTGATTTCGGTCGTTCCGTGTATGAAACACGTAACTTTTACTGGATTATGCATTGAACAGCTTTTAAATGCCAGTCCATTAAAACCTACGTGAAAAGTAGGGTGGAAAATATTCACATAACTTTTCACGTAACTATAATATGATTATTATTTTGAGTGTACCTCTTGTTCGAGAAGCTTCCCGGATACACGCTCTTTGAACATAACTAGTGGTTTGAGTTGCGTTTACTCAAATTCATAAACTGGAACAATATGTCAAAATTTGATTATGGATTTGAGTAAAATTTACTAAGGCCATGAGTTCTCTCGCATTTATTTATACATTAGAGTAAGCGTTGAGTTTTCAAACATTTGAGTGAAAAAAATACATCTAGCAGCTCAGTACGTTTTCTTTATCGGAATATTCTTATCGAATTTGAGCATGCAAGATACGTCGTTTTTCATTACCGTTTCTAGATCTGGTTTTTGAAGACCATAAATCATCAATCATAGATGTTTTCAATAGAAAATTTGTGGTTTCAATTATGCTAAGTGAGAGATCCTACATCGTTAACTTGACTCCAATGCGGTAAAATTGAACGGTTTTCAATCACTTTTTTGTCGTTAATATTTAAAAGAAAGAAGAATGATATTAATTAGGGAATACTTTTATATAAACATTAACGAAAAAGAATATTTATTACTTATTTTGAGTAAAATATACTCAAATTTTGACAGCTTCGTCCCTTACTAAAAAATGAGTAGATAGGTGGTAACTCAAGTTCAGAGTATGTGCATTTTTTTATGAATTTGAGTGGTGTGTCATTCAATTTTGAGTTATGTTCAATTAGCGGCCCTTACACGAGCATTAAAAATGTCATTTTAAATGATGACTAACTAATGATGTAATTCAAATTTGTTAGAAATTTCGTCATTAGTGCACCACTACACGTTCATTAAAATGATATTTTTTTTTACTAATGACATTTTTAATGACTCGTGTAAGGGCCGCTATTGTGAGTTCCAACGCTACACGGAAAATAAAAGCTACCTAGTATTTGACTTCTTTTCACTTAATTTTGACTTCTTTTCCATCTTTTCTTCGCTCCTTCCATTGATATCAAAATACAAAGAGCAAAACCACGCAACAGCGAGAGTTTCGTTCAATTAGTTGAAATTAAGTAAACCGTATCAATCTGAACTGTGACTGTGACTGAATGAAACTTGTTTATACAGTACCCTTAACCGCACTTCCCCGCAAATTATCGATCAGAATATCATCACTAAGATAAGGAAATTAAGATTTTACTCGATTTGAAATGGTCGAATGTTTGTTTACCATACTCTGAGCGCTCTGATTGCCCACCAAATGCCCCAGATGTTGGCTACGATAGCACTTGCTTGAGCACATTATCCTTGCCAACGAACTGGTCAATACGACTCGATTGTAGAGTAAATATAACTCATCTTTAAGTATTTTTAAGCACGTGTTTCACGGCAGGCCCGTACCCAGGATTTCGTTTCGGGAGGGGCCCAAAGATAAAAAATAACGTTTCTGAAGATTGCCTATGTAGCTAATTCTCGGTGTGCCTTTTACGGGTGTTTTTAACACACACTTTAAACTTTTCCACTGGAACTGTTATTGTATTACATTATTGTCTGAGACCTTCTAAATAATTATATATCTGTTTTTGATTTCGGGAGGGGCCCGGGCCCCTTGGGCCCCCCCTCTGAGTACGTGGCTGCCTCACGGAAACTACCTACACGGAAAATAAAAACTACCTATTATTTGACTTCTTTTTACTTAATTTTGAGTACTTCCTTTCATTCGCTCCTTCAATTGTTGTCAAAATACAAAGAGCAAAACCACCCAACAGCGAGAGTTTCGTTCAATAAGCTAAAATTAAGTAAACCGTATTAACTTGAAATTGAGTCAATATGACTCAACTATAGAGTAAATATAACTCATCTATGAGTATTTTTTTGCACGTGTCTTACGAAAACTACCTAGAGCCACTTTACCTAAAATTAGGTTACTGAACGAAACCCCCAAATTGGATGGAATGTACTTAAAATTAGGTTGATTTGCGGTTCCGTGTAGAGCCACTTTACCTAAAACTAGGTTATTGAACGGATCCCCTAAATTGAAGAATCCAACCAACTCTTTTGCGATCGCAGCGCTGCCCGAGTGGCGAGCTTTGAACTAAGCGATGGTGATAATTTTCAGATTTTGCTTGAAGATTCGAACAAAATGCAGGGTTTTTATTATTTTTTCTTATGAATCGAATACTAACATACAAAAACGTGTGAAAATTTGGTAAAAAAAATCGATCATTAATGATTCAGTAACTTTCCGTGGTATGTTTGATTGATATTTATGGAGAAATCGTAACATGAAATACCAAATTCGAAGAAGTGAGGTTGGGTACTGTTTTTATATCTGGGATATTCTTTGTTTTTTGGGTTGGATTTTGAGATTAATTGATTAATTATGATCAAAAGTTTTATGGCTAGTCTATTTACTCATGTTTTATCATCGAAATCAAATCTGTATGTGAACTGAAAATTTCAAATTTCATCCTAGATTGTCAAGATTATAGGACAATTTTAAATCATATGTTTGATGACAACACGTGAATAATCGTTTTTCTTACCCATATTTGTAAGGTTTTGCCATCTGCATTCTTTCAAACTCAAGTAAATCGAAAAAATCGTCAAAAATTTTTCTAAATCCATGGGATATGTCAAAACAATCACCATAACGCTATCTCATGGTGACCACCCTGATTGGATTGTTCAATTGGGTGAAATGTACTTCAAATTAGGCTATTTTGCGGTTCCTTGTACATTAATAAAGTGACAGTTAACGCAAAATTTATTCGAGGAGTGAAACTCTACTGAAGGATAGAATTTTGAACGTTGCTAAAGTTGCAAAACCTAGATTCTGAACTCAATTCTAGAATTGGAATCTGAACTTCAATTCCGAACCAGAACTAAGAAATAAGAGTTCAGTTCCGAAATCTCGTTCCAGAACCCAAATTTCGAATTTAATTTTAGCATGCTGGTTCTGAACTCGAGATATAAATTCTGAAATTGAATTTAGAAATTAATTTTTAAAATTGAATTCAAAAAGAAAATTCTGGAACAGTTTCAAATTTATGGTACGAAGTTCAGATTTAAATTAATTTGTTCAAGATCTTGAATTCACATCATGAATTTTGATCCAGAATTCTGAAGTAAAATTCCTGATTCAAAATTCTGGATTCAATTCCAGTTCAGAGTCCTAGTTTTTACTTTTGAACCTGTATTGCGGAACTAAACTTTGAAACCGCATTCAGAAACAAGAAGAAATAAACGAAGAATGCATTTCTATAATATTTGAATCCATTTGATGCAAACACCATATTGAGGAGGAGCTGGTCGATGGTATGATGTATTCGTTTTCAGTCGATAAGTTCTCCGAGCTGAATGAATCATTGCTCCTTGCAAACCAAGGAACAGGTTTCAAATTAAGATGTGTTTTTACCAGAGCATCTGCTAACACTGAGTTCCAGGACGACGAGGATCCACAATGACAAATAAAATTATTATTGGTATTCATTTTATGGCCTACATCTCACGAAAGCAAATAGACGAGCGTTCCGTTGGACGGATCCGGCTTGCTCACCATCCGGCACTATGGCATGGTTCGACGTTTGCACAGGACCAAAGGGAAGGGACTTTTCATGGCACTTACAGGCTCGTAACTGCTGCTAGGAAATAAAGCGGAATGCTGATGGATGGTGCTCGTTCCGGTCTCCAGAGAGGCTGCACCGTATTTCTAGTTTGCGAACAAGTTGTCGTACAATAGTGCTCGAGAAAGGACGGTGCAGTGGGTACTTCAGCTGGTGGAAGGAAAGTAATTGATAGATTCGGTAGCTCATTTCGTCAGTTCACTCTATAATGGAGAGGTGAAAGAACAATGCACAATGGAAAAGAAAATAGTTCGATTACTGGTTCCAGGGATAGCGATCAGTACACGTTTACCTTCTTGTATAAAAATTGCACCACATTTGCTATGAATACTGAATTTGTTGTAAGCTATCATGTTTGATGAGAACCGATGTCCCAATCAAGTTAATATTTAAAGTGTGACAAAATAGCTTTCGTTTTCAATCTACTACTTAATCGTTTTTCCAAAATTGAATTCAAACCCAAAACTATCATCCACAAGCCAATTCTCAACTCGAGCGTTTAGCAAATTTGGCAATTGGATAAGATTGTCCAAATGACCAACTTTCTACATGGTGGAATCGGTTCTGCACCCGTTGAATCATTTGCCCGATTGCTCAAACGTTTGCGAAATGACAGATAGTTGGGTTCCACACGAAACCAAAATGTTTTCACCACCACCATCTACCGAGGAGGAATTCCATGTCGTACAAGCCTGAACTTACCAAACTTATATGAGCTAGACAAGAGGACGCCCGTATGAATAGCCCTGAGCAGTCCCCGCCCCCCCTTTTCATCACGATTGTTGGGATTTTAGTTTGAGTTAGGTTATGTGCGGTTCACTCACGTATTGTCATACCAGGCGCGACATTTAGATACCGTACGCAATGTCCGGGCTGTATTGTAATGAAGTGAACAATAGGAGAACCATAACTTTAATCAGAAATAGAGATACCATCTGATCTGCATGGAATTTCAAACTAGTTTCAACTAGTCGTATTTTACAGATACGGCATGAACGAGTTGTAGAACAAGCTTAAAGAAGCCGTACATCATGAATGACATAACGTTTATGACGGATTGATGATATTAATATTTTTTGTGAGAAATGAAGAGCGGGTTTAATGTGTAGCTAGAAAACATATATAGCTATCATCAGAGCTCATTACTGCCAGGTTCTTCGAACAGAATTCCAAAATTTCGGAAATTTTTTTTACTTAAATTGCTAGAAATGATTAAACATCCATTATTTTGTTTATTTTCGGTTTCATAGTAGTACTGTCCAGAGCAAATCCGATACAAAATATAGAAATGCTTTGCATTTTGCTTTCAGATGATTCGTTTCCAAAAAAAATGAAGACACTCGCCAGCAATACGAACGGGTTTGAACAGTTGTTATCAAGCCGCCACGTTTAAAGAAAAAATTTAATAATTTTATATACGTTTTTTTATCTGTAAAAAAGGCGGGTGGGTAATGTGAAGGACATAACTGGATGGTGTGAATATGAATAAAATGGATCGTTTAGTTTCTTCGATGTTGAAGAGTATGAATTTTCGCGCCGAAAACTAGAACTGAATTTTGAAACTCAATTGTAATGCTGGTACTGGTTTCGACAGTTTAGAACTGAATTCAAGTAATATAACTTGATTTTATATCTGAGTTCTGTGCCTGGATTTCAGTCTAAAGTTCCAGAATTTCAGTTTCATCGTTCTGAATCTGAATTCTAAATCTGAATTCCGAGTGAGAATTTCGGAACCGAATTCAGGTCTAAACCTCAATTTCAGTTCCAGGATTTAGTTTCAAAATTCGGATCCAAGTCCAGAATTCATTTCCGAAATTTAGTTCCAAAGTCCTGGCCTAAAATCAAGATCCTGATTTCGGAGTCAGTTTCCGTATTAAAAATCCCGGCTCAGAGTTCTGAAAATCGATTTCAGTTTCAGAACTCTGGTACTCGATTCTAACTGATTCTGGATGATAAACTAAATTTTAGACCAGAATTCTGGTCTGAACTGAACGATTCAACTACACAGGCTAGAATTAATGGAACATTGTAATTTATTGTTTCTTTACTTTTCAACCATTGTAGAAAATGCAAATTTAATTAAGGTTATCATAATTATAAAAACTCTTTCACAAATCATCACTCCCATAACGCCTAGAGAAATTATATTGGTACGTTAAATAGAACAAGAGATATTCAAAAACTGATCAATCTCCCAGAGGGTGAATTTTGAAAAGGTGCCTCATAGACAAAAGACGTATTCACGTTAAGAAAGCGAAAACTAGAATCTATCAGACTGTAAACTGTTTATATTCACTTCCGATTGCATATTTCAACAGATAAGTAATTCTCACAACTCTTTAGATAATATTTGAAGCCAATGCAAACAACCAGAAGCAGGTTGACGCAATCGCTCTTGTTTGAAGCGAAAATGGCTCAGCAAACGTTCCGCAGCAGAACTGCTCCCGAGTGACAACTGATTCAATACTTAAGCTGGTTTGGTAGAGGGGTTTCTTTTACGGTGATTTCATTTGTAACTGTCTCACAAATGGGCGGTCCCAACGGTCACAAAAAAATAGCAAAATATAGAATTTTTCAGGTCGATTATTTCATTTCGGATTTGCATATTTCAGCGAAAGAAACTATCAAAATGTAAATTGTGGAATTCTCTACGATACTAAGCAGTCAAATGCTGGCTTTTCGTGCACTCGTTTGGTGCGAATTCGCACTGCGAAAAGTGCACAGAGCTAATCAAATTATTTTAGATTTGCACTAAACTGGTGATTTTGATCTTCGATTTTCAAAGAATCTATCTATACAGTTGTTTAGATAACATTTGGAGCCATTAGAAGGGCTGATTTTACAAAATTCAAACATTGAAGATGCAGTCTTTTAAAATTCAAAGCCCTACACGTTCGTTCAAGTTTACGCTCAAGTGAGCAATTTGTACTCAGGTTTGCTTAATTTGTTTGAATGTCCAATAGTGGTTAAGATTTATTAAGAAAACTGGTTAACTTCTACTCTATTTCTACATTGGGAATAAATGCTTCGAAAAAAGCGAGACTAATTTGGGAAGCTTGTTTGTAGAAACAATTACAGGTTTTCGATGGTTATTTGAAGAGGACAATAAGTATCGACTAGTAGTTCCACTTTTGGCGAAAGTGGGTGAAATTGTACTCACTTTTGAGTAACGTTGAACGAGCGTGTAGGTCAAAGGTATCACCATCGCGCTACCTCGTGGTGAACATTCTGGTAGGATTCATCTCGGTGATTTTTACGCTGCCCGAGCAGCGAGCATAGATTCAAATTCAGATTTTTCAGCTTTTCATATGAAAAAATCTACTCAACTCTTCTGCATTCGCTACGCTGATCAAGTAACGAACTTTGAGCTGAACAATGGAGATAATTTCTAGGTTTTTCTTGAGTTGTTGAATAAATTGTTTGTTTTTTTAATTTTTTCCTCATGATACTACCATACAAACACATGTAAACATTAGGTTAAAACTCAATCATTAATGGTTCAGTGACTTTTTGTGGTAAGGGAAAGCCACTTCGTCGGAAGATCATTTCGCCGAATAGTACAATTGTCTTAAAATCATAATGGAATTGATTTTAAATTAAGACAAATGAATGATGATAGTGTTTACGCTTGTTTTGTTGACCCACAATCGTATTGAAATATCTCGGTTGATTTTTCATTAGAGTGTATAAGCAAGTGACAGTTTCTCTTTAATCACTCTCTCTTTCGATTATTGTGATGTGATTAAAAAGATTTTCTTTGATTTCACTATTCTGTTTGAAACTCGAAAGTTCCGGGTATCAAAATTAGCACTCACGGCAAAATATGATTTGAAGTTCCCCATCCAAGTAGTCATCGGTTTAGCGAGCAAAAAAAAGTGAGCAAATAAAAGAGGTCCGATCGAAGATTGTTTTTCCGCCCCCAGTAAATGATGCGCCACTGCCAGGTCCTGAACTCAAAACCAGAAGACAATTCAAAATCCTAGCTTCAGGATTATATTCCTGAATGTTGGTCCAGTATTCAGACCAGGTCAAGGTAAAAAATTCAGTACCAGAAGCCAGGTCTAGGTTGAAGTTGGGACCCCTGATCAAGAAATTAGGCTAAAGAATACAGATCCAGAATTCGAAAAATCCTAGTCGAAAAGATGGCAGTAGTGTTTCCAACGTATAGCAAATTTGAAATTTTCCACAAGATATTGAAAAATTTTATTCGAGCCTGTATATCTGTTATCGGTGAAATGATTTTATTCCAAATATTTTCAAGTTTAATTAATCATCGTGTTAAAAAAAAACCCCTCCGAAAAAACAATTCTGAGTACGCGCCTGTTGTAAGTATTTCTTGTTGGGAAAATCAACATTTTTACACTATCATAATAAATGTTTTTTTTTTCAAAATGTTTGCTCACAGTGGTCCTAAGTCAAACGGGCCTTGTATATATCCAGTTTTTATTACGGATTTTATATAGAACTGATCATAAATTTCGAGTAAATGCGGTCTCCAGTTTAACAGTGGATTCTTTTCTGTTGATACTGCTTTAAACAAAATGTAAAATTCGAAAATTTTAATAACGATGCCAACAACTG
The DNA here is from genome assembly GCF_030247185.1 of Malaya genurostris. Classification (NCBI taxonomy): domain Eukaryota; kingdom Metazoa; phylum Arthropoda; class Insecta; order Diptera; family Culicidae; genus Malaya; species Malaya genurostris. The sequence continues at coordinate 30,746,062 of NC_080570.1, forward strand.
AAATTTGATGAACAATCCTGTAAAATTCAACAACCAAGCTAGAAAACTAATGTTTCCTCAGTGCTAATATTTACGAACAAAGTTAGAGATTTTCCATTTGAATGAATGAAAATCAGAAAATAAATAGCCTTTATTGGAAATTATAGGATTAAAAGCCAATAACAAAAAAAAACATAAGTTGGGCCTGCCGAAAAAGGTTGAGTTTACCCAGCTTCCATCGAGCAACAAAAACAGCCATCGGCGAAGAAAGGGATATTGATTAATTTTGCTCTGCTAGTGAAAGCGAGAAACAGTTCACGTTTTTCGTTCTTCCCAGTACGAGGACTTTTTTTCCTGATTACCGCCTCAAGCCGAGCCGAATCGCTTTCACTTTCATTTCCCATTCAGGTTTATGTTCCACCCTCGCAGCGTGACTTTTGGTTCGGTCGTTGGAAATCAATGTTGGAAAAGTGCTGGCTCGGTGCCAATCAGAGAAAGAGAGAGAGAGAGACAGAAAATGGCTGTCGATGACGGTTTTTCGACGTACAATAAATGAACAGCAGCACTTTCTTTTCTCCACCTTTTCCTCAGATGATGAACCTTCCGGGTCACCAGCCGGAAAAACGATCTGCTAACGGTCATTTTGTTGGTAATTGACTCACTGCACAGCCGGTACGCAAATTGACCAACGAAAAGTTTTTTTTCCCAGTTGGGATACCAATTCGGAATTGATTCGGCCATCCCGAACGATGGATATAGGTTATTTGAGAATCAAAGAAAATGTCCTGTCGAATTCATTCTAGCATTCTTACGGTTACGGTAACATATGTAAACATGTTACAAGTAGAATCACTTACCTGAAATAGAAAGAAAGAAAGAAAAAAAATTAGAATAACTGTTAGATATGCAATTGTTGATACAATATTGTACAGTGGGAAAGTTTAAAAATATTCTTTCATTATATATAACAAATTACATCAAATTTAATTTATGCTCAAGTATTCCAGTTCACTTTCGTGTCTAGTTCACGGTACAGGCATAAGTCAAACGATATATAATAATCGAGGACGGATTTGATTCCCAACCCCGAACGTTAAATCAGAATGTTTTTGGCCCGAGTAGTGTAGTGGTTAACATTTCTGTAAACTGAACAAACAACAATTTTTAAATTTGTGTTTTAAATAATACATATAAGTATTTAAAAATAAAAAAAAACTGAAAAAAAGAAGTTTCATCATTTTAAATGATGAAAGAAAGTACAAAAAAATTATCATACAAGAATTAGTCTGACACCGTTTTCAGTGTTAATTACATAATCAATTTATGAATCTGCAAGAATCTGTCGAGAGGAGAGAGCAATTAATGGCAAACAAGGCGCATGAGTGTATTGAATGTGCAGAATGCACAAGATTTGTACATGCACAACAAACTTTAGGTGCATTCTGAAAGTTCAACAGTCAATTAGTTCAACAGAGTTCAACTTGCGTACACGGAAAATAAAAACTACCTATTATTTGACTTCTTTTTACTTAATTTTGAGTACTTCCTTTCATTCGCTCCTTCAATTGTTGTCAAAATACAAAGAGCAAAACCACCCAACAGCGAGAGTTTCGTTCAATAAGCTAAAATTAAGTAAACTGTATTAACTTGAAATTGAGTCAATATGACTCAACTATAGAGTAAACATAACTCATCTTTGAGTATTTTTTTGCACGTGTCTTACGAAAACTACCTAGAGCCACTTTACCTAAAATTAGGTTATTGAACGAAACCCCCAAATTGGGTGGAATGTACTTAAAATTAGGTTGATTTGCGGTTCCGTGTAGGTTTTCAATGATTTAATCCAGCGATATTTGTCGGCCGGAATCGGTCCGATTTCCGAACCGTCCCTCTATAATCATATGATAAAGCAGGAAAAACTTTCTGTAAAATTACTTATATCGGTGAAAAACTCCGACTTTCATGAAAATCTATATAAAATCAGTATTTTTTTGAAAAATCCGTATAAAATTCAGTAAATTTTACCAATGTACTTGAAAATCAGTAGAATACCGAAAAATCCTTAGATCTGGTAACCCTGGCCACGGTTATGAATACTCGCGATCGATAAAGTAGAGTGGCGTGATTTTTTTTTACATAGAGGGCAGCGTTGATACAAAGCGTGTAATTCAATTCGGATCGGTTGTGTCAAATACAGAGATGCCAGGTATGCAGATTTGTCTGTAAATCTACAGATTAGGGGTAGAGTGCTGCAGACATTTTTTGTTGTGCAGACTTTTGCAGAGTTTTGAAATTCTCGCAGACTTTTGCAGACTTTTGAAATTCTCGCAGACTTTCGTCTATATTTACAGAATTTTGAAATTATCGCGACCTTTTTTTTTGCTCGTCAAGCCAGTTTTGCGTGTCATACTTTATAGAGAAATTGCTACCAGCAAGACATACTTGCTGACTGCAGATTTTTTTTCAGAATTACAGACGCTAACTGCAGATATTTGAAATTTTTACCTGGCATCTATGGTCAAATCAACACGAATCACCAAATTGAAATTAAAATATAAATATCACGCGGCCAATAAGCCATCCATCAACACTCACTTTGAAGAGTAATTCCGAATGACTCGGCACTCGCTGAGAGTAAATCATAATAGTAAACGGCAGAGAAAAGTTTCCTCTTTCGTCTGGTGTTAAATTTAATACACTATCTTGTGTTTCTGTCTCAGGCTCTACTTTCACAAATTAACATGAACACCTTTTGACAGATGCCAGCGATGGTTCACAAAGCTGCTCCAAAAAGGTATAAATCAGCTGTTTATCCAAGAAAGGCGACACTAGCATTGACAGCAAATAGAGAAAAATGTTTCGACTTTGGTTTCAAATCGTATTCAGAAATTATCGTATATTCTCAGATCAATTTATGATTAGTCGATTGTTAGTTTATCTTCAAAAGACATGCAAAATTTTACCACTTTCCTTCTATATCCGCTGAAGAAATCAACAAAAAAAAAAGTTTCGCCCTTTTTCGAATTGTTTACTTTTATGCTTCCTGTGTGAATTATAAAGATACGCCCTTGCGCATTTTTCGCATTTTTCATGAAATTGGCTGGTTTTCGCGACTAAGACAAGTCTGCGAGTAATTTTATCGTCTCATTTACTGTTTCCAATGGTAAAAGGTTCGGAAACCATCTAAAATGAAGAAAAAAAAGTTTTGCCTTTCCTTACAAGCAAATAAAGTAGCGCCCTGTTTGTTGGTATGGAACACGGAGGGCGAAACTTACGTAAACTACTGGGAAGACAGTTTCGCCCTTTCTAGTTCTTTGTATTACTAAGATTGAGATTTTTGTAGAATCCGAATTTTTAGGCAAAATTGTAGGATTTTGAAGCATTTATTGGTAGGAGAGAGAAACTCGATTTGTTTACTTTTGTAAGATTCGTCCTTGTTTGAAAAACAGCTGAAATGAAGTTTAGTAAACTGAAGTTCACTTTCATTTGAGGGGAAATCGCTCATTGTCGAGCTTTTCTTTGAGATACCTAAAATTAGGTAGGAAAATCTGTTTTAATCCATCCAATGGTGTAATCTAGTGGTGATGCCTTTCTTATATTACTGATTACTAGAGTGCCTATAACCAGAGTGACGACATCTCATCCGTAATTTTGGCAACAATTCAAAACATTCCATTAGCTTTACATTGAATTGACAGGTCGTTTGCTCGTTTGGAACTGGGAGCTGTCATTCCAAACGAACAGCTGTCGCCACTCTGATTATAGTCACTCTACTGATTACATCATAAATGCTGTAGATTACATCATAAATGCTGTAGAATTCTAAATGCAACTGTTCATTGAATAGAAACAGGAAAGTTTGTTCGAACGTAATCTAAGAAAATCTATACATCGAAACACCCTCTAGCTTCGAAACCGGAAGCAGTATCCACAACAAATTCAGGGATTCCGTCAGAAACCGTAAGACTTTTCCTTTGACTCTACAAATTTGTGAACATCGATGTGGCCATTTTGAAGAAAGGTGAGTGAGATCGTTTTAGAAGTTTTTGGTCATCTTTTCCAATACTTCCGAAACCGGATTCCGAGAACCGGAATAGCCTAAATAGTTGGTTCGTATGGCCAGCAACAAATATGACCTACAAATTGGAACAGTTTAGAATCAAGTTAAAAAGAATTTTTTTTTCTCTTTCACATCCTAGCTGTAGGTTTCGGTATAAAATTTATAATACTCTTCACCCTGTAATAGCGGAGCCGAAAATTATATCCGAATGAAAACTCATGCTTAGTTTTGGACCATAAAACCTTTTGAACCTAAGTTTGTGAAAAACGGTCACGATACAGCTAAGAAAAGCAAGTAATCCGAAATTGAAATACAAAAATCAAATACACTAGTCTTGTTCCGGAACTGAAAGTCGGATGAATTTGAAATTCTGAAATTTCCTATGGCATCATAAGACCTTTTATCTGAATCTAAGGTCGCCCAAATCGGTTTAGCAATTATCCACATACATTTTGCGTACTCAACGAACTGCTTCGAATGGTATATGACACTCAATTGAAAGATCGGGTTTCACAGTGATTGGTAAACCTTCTCATCCCGTGAAATAATATTTTATTCTGAAGACAAAGATTGCTTGAATTCCAGTTAGTTCATTTATCTCTCATACTCTATTTCGATTAAAGAAATTTAACGAAATCTAACTATTTTAAGCGAGCTTGCATTTCTGTTGCTTTTGTATATGTAATTCAAGATTTTTCTCAACCGCTTCACCGTATTTTACCAAAATCACACACCAGTAGCAAATATTCGGAACCGTTCGTTCGTTTTCTTATAGCGCGTACGAAATTGAACAAAGCACGCTGTGTGCATCGTTCTTAAAGGCGTGTTGTGTTTTCTTCCAGCGCGTACCGGTTTTGTATTGGCGGTTTGAGAGCTTTGACATTCATCGCCCTGTAATTGTGTCGGAACCGGAAGTCAGATCCGGATGAAATTTTTGAAAGTGGCTTTTGTGAGCATTAATTTAAATCATGATTTGGAGAAATCGGTTCAAACATCGCTGAAAAAACGAGGTGAGTGTTACTTTTGGAGTTTTTCTTCACTATTTTCGGTGATTTCGAAACAGGAAAAGGAGAAGTAGTGTCGAGTTAAGTAAATATATTCCGAACGTACACAAACTTCATGCGCTTTTATTTTTATTGTGGATGTGTTCGCCTCGGGCGCAACAATTTCTGGGGGGTGGCAAAGTAATCCTTGGAACTTTTTTTTTTGCTCGCCCAAGTCAGCTCTCCGGAGATGGAATTCATAGTTGTTTTTTTTTTGCTCACTAAACCAAACCAACAAATCTTTTATTTTGCCCCGGGAGCCAAATTTCCTCGGTACGCCACTGTTTAGAACCCTCAAATTTGCTCTGAGTGAAACTGTCATCCAATGAACACGCACACACAAAACTAGATTTATGAAAGAATTTAACTGACAATAATGTTTTAAAAACATTGTTTGAAAGCAATATTATGAGCGTTTGCATGATTTTATTCTAGTACAAATTGTTTTATTTTTAGTCCAGTAGTTAGTCTTCGTAAAGGGTTTTATAGAAGCTTCAAAATTATGATATTAATGTCAAAAGAGACACTTATTATAGTTGTCATAGAACAGGTAGTGATTGAAAAATCAATTACAAAACTCAATCATATCCATAAGGTATTCTAATTGTTACTTGGAATAGGAACTTTTCATTTGAATTTAGGTTTGTGAAAATTTGGTTCAGCCATCTCCGAGAAAAGTGAGCGCAGATTTGTATATACACACACACACTAGCACAGACATTTGCTCAGTTCGTCGAGCTGAAACGAATAGTGCACGACTTTCGGCCATTCGGGTCTCGGTTGAAAAGGTAAAAAAAAAACGGTAGCGAGCATCACCACAGTTGCCATGACAACACTTTAGGTAATTTTCCATTTACCATTGAGGTCATCACTTGTTAGTCTGGTTTAAGAAAAACGCTAATTACCCTAAAAAATGCGGAGATACATTTTAGTTGTTTTTGGGTAGGTTTCTACCCAAAATTAGGTAGCGGCTGGTAAGAGTGTAGAGTTCTGCTCATTCCCAGTTAATCCGAACATCTTTACAAACCTTTGCCGAAATTTGTCATTTATCGAGATTTTAAATTTCTTGTAGATGATAAATTTCCTAGTTGTTCGCATGTTACCAGATTTAAAATATAAAATAAACATCGTCACAATCATACTCGAATAAAACAGATTGTTGCGCTAATCGTTATACGATCAACTGCTTTCTCACTTCATTACAATGGGAAAGATTCAGTGAACTGTCCGGATAAATTACCGTCCGTTTCGAAAAAGCGGCAAAATTAGGATCAATCGTCCAACTCATCCCGTTAGCCCGAGAGTTCGGCTGAACAAGGATGGACTGTTGAAAAATTCAAGCCAGGATAAATTGTGTGAACAAGTGACTTCACCGCCACTTACTATGGTTTTATCTTCAATTTTTTAAGCCCCTAGGCACCACAAAAAAAAATGAATACCCTCTTGAATAATTCAGCACCAGTTACGCCAACCCGCCAACCGACTGGGCACCGGAAAGAGCGCTTGCCAGTCTGCCCGGGTGCCGGACTGGCTGGCATCGCAGGCTACTAACTGCTAAAGATGGACTTTCCGAGAGCCAATTTGAGGAACGATAAATTTGTGCAATTAGCTTGTGTATACTTTTTTTTCTTTCGCCCGCAGGGGATTGAAATGTTAACACATTTACTGACACGGTGGTGGCATTTGCGTAACATAACGGAGGAAATAAAAATTTTTAAATGCTGCGAAATTGATTTCGAGGGGACGCACGGTATTTTACAATGACAATCGCAATCGTGAAAAACTTCCGTTCTCCATAACGGCGATCAATTCTCACTTCCGTAGAGAAATGAATGCTTCGAAAGTCGAACCCGGTATATTGGAATAAATCATGGCCAACTTAGTAATCGAACGAATGCTTCTTTGCGCGTATTACAGCGCACCTAGTGGACGTTTTTGGAAGCCTTTGACGTCTATTTGTTGTTACCGATCTAATTCGGCATTTCATTATGTCGAGCTCGTGTATCAGTTTTACGTGCGTACCCGTAAGGCACAACTGCAATGTACAAGATATCGGATAATGTTCAAATTTAACTACTTCCTACATGTCAGTTGACAAGCATCCCACTTTTCCACTTTGAATCTTGAAAAACAAAAGCTGCACCAGTGTTGGCGTCGCTAGAATGCACTCAGCCGTACTCTAACATAAACGAAAGTTTATTTTTCTGTTGTATTTCGTTATTTCCCAGCTGTGCCACTAACACCCAGCAGCAGGATCGAGCATTAGTGCCACAGTCTGTAATATCCTAGTGATTTCCTATGCGACACGAGAGATTCCTATCAAACTACGTAACACCCGAGCTGGTGCTTTCATAAACAATTTCCCGTAGCTAGATTTACGCCATTGAGGATGTGTTGTGGCACCCGCAGATTCTCCGAAGTGACATCATAGCATACAGATACGTGTTGAGAGGATGCCCCGGCATGTGTCTCTGAATCCCAACGAGGAATGTTTCTTCGATGCATAATGTGTTAGCAAAACCCAGGGTAGGGAATGCTTCGAGCAAACCGTCGGCTCTTGTATCAATCGAGTAGGTCCTCGGTTGAAGGAGCTAGAATGTGTCATAGGGACAAACCAAATTATGACTGGCTTGATTGTTTCATTGTGTGTCCTAATGGGAATGCTCACACTGCGGAAGAAATATCTTAAACAATTGGGTTTTCTTTGACGACTTTAACGCAGTTGATCACCTCGCAATCGCAATCAATAATAGTTTATTGAATGAGTAAAGGTGTTAAAATTGTTGATTTTTTACAGTAATGAATCCCTAAAAAGGGGTCTTCCGCTTTCCGTGCGAGTCTAGCTCCTCCATCTTTGATCGCATTTTTATAACTGAAGAGAACATGTTACATTGGGCATGACACACACATTTTCTTAAAATGAGGGCTTCGGAAGTTTTTTGATGTAATGAAGTTGACAAATTTATGATCATAACGCCTTTCACATACATCATACGACTGAAGGAGATACAATGGGAGAGTTTTGGGTTGAGAATCCATCCCATCATTTAATTTTTATATGCCGCGATTGCTTTCGATGGAACAAAAACAGCAACGAGTCGATGATTCAGAAAGCAGTTTATCGCTATTTACTCGCAACAAAAAAGATTTCTTGCGTCGTTACGTGACCATGGACGAAACATGGATACATCATTACACTCCAGAGTCGAAGCGGCAGTCATCTGAGTGGCGCACAGCTGGCGAAAGCCGTCCGAAGCGTCCGAAAACGCAGTAGTCAGCTGGCAAAGTCATGGCGTCAGTTTTAATGTGGAACACATTTTTGTTTTCTATATAGGGGTGCAAACTAGAAACTCAAGCAAAATACACGTAGAAATGTGGTCAGGTTTTGAACAATTACAGCTCAGTCAATTTTGTATCAATTATTAATATCATGTCACCATTTGATTGGAAACATTTCTACGTATTGATTTGAATGTTCATAGCCATGTATTTTTAATAGTATATCATTGAAATGTTGATTAATAGCTAGCAGTGTCCTATTTTGCATGCAAAAAATCTGCGGCATACCGGATTTCCCTGCCATAGTCGACGGTTTTGAAGCAGTAAGCGATATATCAAAGGGAAAGCAGCGCTCTGATTGGTCAATTGATGCAAAAGCGAAGCTGTTGGAAGCACGCGAAGCTATAAATATAAGCAAAATTATAGCTAACGTTTCAGTCCTACACGTAGCTTGCTAGAGGTAGGTTGTTGCTAGACAGCAAGAAAAAAAGTGCCATAAAACGATTTGAAGCTTTAATTGCTATGCCCTGATCTTGTGTCATGAAAGATTGAATGAAATCCCATGTTATGTCGTTTCGCCTGAGAAATTGACAACTACCCCAGGGTAAACTTCGAGCGCATAAGATTAATTTCTTATTTATATAAGATGAACTCGATTGATAATGAGAAAAAGTTTATCGCTTCAATCGAAATCGCAGAACGGTAGTAATGGATGGTAGAGAAACGCTATAAAAATAACTACTTGCATACAAAACTTGAACACAAGCTTGGTGAAAAGAAGCTTAAATATCGATATCTGTATCGCAAGCATGTACAAACATATAATTGCATACATTTGGGCTATTGATGTAATTTCGTCGGCTAAAAAACAAATACAAATCATGATAAATATAGTCTATATTTTGGGTTCGCGTGTTCGGTGTTGGTTCATAATAAAGACTAAGCAGACTCTCGTGCATTTGCGGATTCAAAAGTGTGACGATTAATTGAAAATGTCGATCATTAGAAATTTTGGTTGCCTTGTTCCACATCAATGGCTCGAACAACCCCATGGGGCTGATCCTTGTAGTTTTTTGGGATACGCATGGCGTGATTTTCATTGACTACCTCGAAAAAGGTAAATCGATCAACAGTGATTATTATTTTGACTTGGGGTTTGAAGGAGGAAATCGCAAAAAACGACCGCACATGCAGAGAAAAAAATCCTTTTTCATCAAGACAATGCGCCCTGCCACAAGTCGATGAAAATAATGGCGAAAATGAACGAATTGGGCTTTGATCTGGGCTGACATTATGCATCTCGAATCGAGTTGCTCGAAACGATTATTTTTGAAGTCGATTCGACTGAACTGAGGCATTACGTATCGCTTTCGACCTCGTAATCGAGATCCTAACAATGTGGTACTAGATTTCGACTGACGCTGCTCGAACTGTCATAACCAGAGATGCCATTTATACAGATTTATCTGTATTATACAGATTTTTACATGCGCATACAGATTTAATACAGAGTACAGATTTCTTAAATTTAATACAGATTTATACAGATTTCACCAAAAGTATTAAGGAAAAAATGAAACTATCTATTAGTTTTTGAGCTATCTATTAGTATTTGATTGCAATGACGAGATAAACGTATAGGAATCAACGTACAAATCATTTTTTAAAATATATTTTTTTGTGCAGATATTTAATGAAGAACACTGAAATCCGTTTATATTAAAATTTGTAACTAAATTGAACTTAAAAGTTAGACAAGTCTTGGCATCATGAAACATTATTGCTAGACTGACAGTTGTATTACCTGACTTGATTAATCTACCACTCTATAACCGTAATCTATTGGAATAACACCTTTTAACATAATTGTATTGTAGAAATTTCATTTTATTAGCGAATACAGATATTTTATAAGTATCAATACAGATTTTCTATGAAAATATCTGGCATCTCTGGTCATAACATACATAGGTAAACGAATCATGAAAAAAATTAAACTGAATTATTGTTTAGGTATTCTCGATTACATTTATTCAGTTCACGTACTGAAAAGAAGCAAACTGTTTGTAATACTGCCGCACGATATTAACATGAACACATTTCTGAAATTTAAATCAAGAATCAGATTCGTTTCATTCCATTTGAAAACGTAAAGAATTTTTTCAAGCGTGTTCTTATACACAATTTATCGATGAACTTTTGAAATTACAATAAAAAAAATCTGTATTTTTCATGTGTTGTTTCAAGTCTAATACAATTTACGTCATCCATATGTGTAGTTTTAATCAAAGGCTTTTAGGTTTTGCAGCTTTCTTTGTAGTATTTTATCATATTTATTAGGAGATATTGCTTTAGCTAATATACCAGGAGCAACCCATTCTTTGTAGTATTCATAATCTATTTAGGTACTATTGAAGAGTCAAATACACGCTAATAGCACGAGATTGTGATGCTTTTGGCATATTCTAAATACTTTCAAGGTGTTTGGACTAATTTTTCAATTTACTTGAGTTAGATATATGGGTAAAAACATTATTTGCTCATTGTTATCAAGCGAATAAGCTTTTTCCTACAATCCGTTTGAGCGACGTTTTCTGTCCACAGGATTCAGAAATTTTATTACAAACTACAGTTACTGGGCATAGGTTAGTTTCGACTTACTTTTGTTATTTTAAGTATACACTACGCAGCTTTCAATTAATATGCTTTCTACATAATATGCCAAATACACAAAATATATATAACGATATACAAAACAATGCATTAAAATAAAAATTATCAATACTAATATGTTTATGAAAATCTAAGATGTTATCGATAACTACCTAAATAAAAAAGAAACGTATTCGAAAACTCATAGTCGATAGTAGTAAGGCTTTCGACCATTTCCTATCGAGTTCAGTCGTTTACGAGCTCGATTGTTTTGGTTCCATAATGCCAAAACTTCTCGATAATCTAATGAAAAACTATAAACTTATGACTATATAATTCAGATACAACAATTTACCAGAATTGTTTTGACATTTCTCAAAAGGTTCCCCTAAAAATCCAAAAATACGCATGTTTTATGTTATAAATTTAAAATATTGGGTTTCTTTGAACTTTCTTAAAATCATATACGTCGGTCGTCGCCATTATTTAATTTACAGTATCGTGAAAAGATAATTATTCTATTTTGTGTAAGATTCCACATAAATATATTTCTTTTATATTTGTCTACATTTTTTATAATAAACAGGTATAGAATTCGCTCAAACTGAAGAAAAATTTTCCAAAGTGTGGAAAAGATTGTCAGTTTTATTCGTAGTTACGTCATCCAGTTATGTCTCTGACATTATCCACCCGACTTTTTTTTTAATTTACAAAAACTATCCGGTTTCGCCCCGCAATTTCAGAAGTTTTGGGTTTTCGGTTGGTCACTTCATCGCGACTAGTGCATATTTATTAGTTGATCAATTGTATGAATTCACATTTTTCGCAAAACCAAAGAAGGCTTCACTTGATCTCGATTACTGTAAATTTCACACAGCGAAAAGTGCACAATCTAATCAAACTGTTCTAGATTTGCACTAAACTGAGGATATTTACCTTCAATTTGCGAAGAAGAAATCCTAATAGTTCTTTAGAAAACTTTTAGAGCCATTAGAACGGCATTTTCCACCGTTGTCCCCTTTTCGTTGTTTTTTCACCAATGCAAACGACTAGCAGCTGTGACGTAATCGCTCTTGTCGGAAGCGAAACTAGCTTTGTGAACGACACACAATACATCTGCTGGCAGTGGCGTTGGAATTCAAACCGATCCAATTTTTGTTAAGAGGTTTCTTTTTACGTGATTTCTTTTGTAGCTTTTTCACTAATGGGCGGTTCTAACGACTATAAAAATAGCCGCATAAAGAATTTTAATTGCGATTATTTCATTTCGGATCTGCATTTCATTGAAAGAAACTATCAGGATGCTGTACGGGATTCATTTCTGCCATTCAGAAGGACCAAATTGTGGAACTCACTACGATATTAAGCACTGTTCGGAACTTTTTTTTTCGAACGATTAGTTGTACAGCAGCAGATATTTTGTTCTCTTCCTCAGAACACGTTCTGATTGGCTGGTGTTGACATGGGTGAAATGAGACAGGTTTTTCAATAGTGTACCATTGAAATACTTCAATGCTTTTTCTATACACGTTTAAGTTGAACAAAATTCGATTCTATTGGTAGTTAGATTATATAAGTCTTTTCACGAATCACTGAGCTATGAGCTTTAAAAATACAAGAAAGGCAAACGCGCCTTATGAACTATTCTCTTTGATACTCGTTTATACAAACATTTCAGAAAAGTTTAATTTTTAATCATTTGAGATTATGTCACACAACTGAAAATTTTATCATAAAATTGTGATCATATTTACGATGGCATGTAGCAAAAATTATGTTGATTCGTTAGAAACAACAAGAGATATTCACGATCAACAATTTATTACTCTCTTAGAGGGTAAATTTTGAAAAGGCGCCCCATAAGTCGTATTCACGACAAAACCTAGTTGCAATGGATGCTTTTTTTTTCAATTTTCCAACAGTGTCCGGCTTAGCCTCGATCTCCCCTACGTTCATAGACTGACAAGAGGCGAAAACATATTCCCCCGTTTCCGCTTTCACTGATTGAACAGCGCGACCACCGAAAGCTTTGTTTTCGTAGAGTCAATTATGATAAATTATAATCAGAGCATGATTTATCGTTTGGCCGGGGCATAGCCATCCGTCCGTTTCGTATGTATTTTAATTCAATAATGGAACATGAAATTTAATTTCGCTTGATTGCCAGGCTGTGAACGGTAGGTGTTGAAGTTGTACGTTATTGTTTTCGTTTAATTTTCGATTTAATTACTTTGGTAGTTTTTGGTCTATTATAGTGTAAATTGGTTTCATTTGTGAAACAATTGCAATCGATTTTATGGCAGCATATTCCAAGCTAGAACAACTACCATATGATTTCAATATCCTTTTTGAAGCAGCTAAAAACAACCTTTGTGACGCGGCGTCTGTTCACAAGGCTGTATTTCAACGTGTTAAAAAACCGCAACCGAACTCTGTAATCATATTTGTGAAACTGTACAACCATTTGTCTAGCCACTCCCCTACCCCCCCTAGAAAACGCCTTGCTCGTTGGGCGGATTCTTTCCTCGACACGTCCGTAACTGTTCTTCAACGAGTATTTTACAACACAATGCCGGCGGTGCAGCGCTTAACTTGGCATTCTTCCAGTAACATACACTCGTTTTTTTATTTTTGCTGGTTAGGCTCCACACAATAAAAAGCATTTGTTCGTTCTGTGTATTATTTCACCGAAGCGGATTCAAGGAGTTACAAAAAAAAAACAAACCATAACCACTTGTACTTATTCTGCTAAGGAGGAAAGATTTCAAGCTTTTCTACTGGTCACAAAAAAAAACAGGAAGTTTGCTTCTGTGTATGTCGCAGAAAGTTTTGTTTGACCCGTTGTAGGGATGAGAAGCGGGTGGGGCGAGTAGAGGACAATTTCTGTAGGACAGATATCTTTAATGGTAAGGACAAAAGAACGACAAAACCCAGGAATCACCCAGTAACGGTAATTGCGTGTCTATCTTCAGTGTGAGGTGGATTATGGTATTTCAACCCATCATCTACCATCATTTGCGGTTAGGGTTTTTCCCTTTGTCTATCGACTAATGGAAGTCAGCTTATTGTTCTCTAATTAGGGAATGGTTGATAATTGTTATGAGAAATCATATTTCTCACTTTCCATGGAACGGACATGGTAAGGCGAAGATTTTCGTTCCGCAGATGTTGAAGAACGGAATGATTGGAATTCCTCGAACAACGTTCCCAGTGAATAGAGCGCAATTAGACGGTCTGATAATGGCCAACTCCTGTTGATTTTCTGCTGTATATCGGATAGGTTCAATTATAAGCTTCTTATTGGTACGTGACTTCTGGTGTCGAACCAGTACCGATTGATTGCTTTTTGAGACGTTGGAATGCTGGTGAAATGTTCGTACGTGACGTATTTATGCGGTTTGAGAGTAGACCTATCAAGTTCAGCAAATTTTAATGGAATGGTGCCATTTACGCCATTGTGGAAATTCTACATTACTACATAAATTTGCTATCCCCTTTTCGCTTGTGAAATGTAAAATTGAGTTCAATAGGACAAGTCGGGGGTAAAAAGCTACTGTCCGAATCCGCAACATGTGTCCGAGCGTTGCACAGTGATCAAAAACTAGTATTTCATGCCAATGTTTACTTTGGGACATTATCGTATACTTTTGCTAAGTTGAAGCGGGGTAATGACGCACTTTTATCATTTTTTATGAATACCTTATGATAAAAAAAGAACCGGAATTTTCATTTTAGAATTCCCGCGCTTGTCCAATCGGTAAACTTTTATTCTCTCAACATTGGCAACACTTTTATACACATTCTGTCAAATTTTGACGCATATCGTACGATTAGTTTTTGTTTGGCGTCTATACAAAGAAGTTGAAAAATTTTCGTGTGGCGATTTTTATAATGGATGAAAATTCAGAACAACGTGCGTGCATCAAATTTTGTGTTGCAAATGGATTCAAGTGTTCCGAAACGTTGAAAATGTTAGAAAAGACCTTTGGTGAATCGTGTCTAGGAAAAACACAGGCATACGAGTGGCATAAACGCTTCAAAGGTGGTCGTACAAGCTTGGATCATGATGAGATCCTTGGCCGCCCAACAACATCTGTTAATGAAGAAAACATTGAATCGGCGAAGCAAATCGTGTTGCAAAATCGTTCTGTACCGATTGGAGAGATTGCTGTGTTGTTGGGCATCTCTTGTGGATCAGCCGAACACATTTTAACTGATGTTTTGGGTTTGCAACGCGTCGCTTCTCGGCTGGTGCCAAAAAAGCTGAATTTCATTCAAAAACAGCGTCGTGTTGATGTGGCCAAAGAGATGATTTCCAAGGCAGATAGTGACCCCACATTCATCGAATGAATCATAACTGGTAATGAGGTGTGGATCTATGAATATGACGTCGAAACCGCACAACAATCGACCGAATGGCGCTTCGAAGGCGAGCCGTTGTTCTAAATTTTCATCCATTATAAAAATCGCCACGCGAAAATTTTTCAAGTTCTTTGTATAGACGCCAAACAAAAAGTAATCGTACGATATGCGTCAAAATTTGACAGAATGTGTCTAAAAGTGTTGCCAACGTTGAGAGAATAAAAGTTTACCGATTGGACAAGCGCGGGAATTTTAAAAGGAAAATTCCGGTTCTTTTTTTATCATAAGATATAAAAAATAGGTATAGAATACGGCCCGGAAGGCCGAGTGTCATACACCAATCGATTCAACTCGACGAACTAAGCAAATGTCCGTGTGTGTGTGTGTGTGTGTGTGTGTGTGTGTGTGTGTGTGTGTGTGTGTGTGTGTGTGTGTGTGTGTGTGTGTGTGTGTGTGTGTGTGTGTGTGTGTGTGTGTGTGTGTGTGTGTGTGTGTGAGTGTGTGTGTGTGAGTGTCTGTATGTGTGTTGTCAACAAAGAGGTCGAGATCTCAGAGATGACTAGACCGATTTTGATCAAACTAGTCGCAAATGAAAGGTCTTTCCGTCACCCTGAACGCTATTGAATGGTTCTGAGATCGGATGTTTACTTATTGAGTTGAGTTAGTTTTGACAATAGCTGTCTGTTTTTTTACAATAGCTGTCACAATTGTCCTTGTAAACAAAATATGTTTTGAGATTCAGATTCCACACGGTAATAGCTTTACAACG
The DNA here is from genome assembly GCF_030247185.1 of Malaya genurostris. NCBI lineage: Eukaryota > Metazoa > Arthropoda > Insecta > Diptera > Culicidae > Malaya > Malaya genurostris. Next base: position 30,762,206 of record NC_080570.1, read on the forward strand.
AGCCATAATTTGTTGAAATCCGTTCATTTTTAACGGAGATATCGATATTTTTGTGCAAGCGACTTTTTCCCTTATTCCAGCAACAGGAGTTTTGAGCGCTATATGATAAAGCGATGCTTGGGAGCTATGTGAAACACGTTTTTTTATACTGTTACATACCATTTTTTTGAAAGTCCCAAAAAGACTGTGTACAGCATCCCTTTTCATGACATTTTGCCTCGAACTGATTTTAGCACGGTTCTTTTTTGACAACATTGATTGCGGAACCACAGATGTGTGATATGTGAAACGAAATTTAAATAATGCAACTCATTTTTCTCGTAGATCGCTGAACCGATCTAATATTCAAATGAAATCTAAGAACCATGTAAGATTCAAATGAAAGGTCTTAAAATCCTATAATTTTTTTTTTCTAGTTAGATCCAGCTTCCGGTTTAAGGGATACAGGGTGATTAGTATAAAAATGTCTATTTCACATAAATTAATCAAGTTTATCGGGTTTGCAGATTTGAAGAGTCGATAACCAAAAAAACTTATTTCTGTTTTAGCGGTACTCAGTTTTCGATTCGGAAAGTGTCCAAAAGTCTAATTCGCACTACGATTTCTCAAAAGTTGTCTACACTGATTTTCAAACATTTTCAATCAAATGTAAACTATACAGCTTCTTAGGTGAATTCACCTGACTTCGGCTACACCGATATTCGAATTCTGTTTCCGGTATCGAATTGTTTCTCAAAGCTCAATCGATTTCTCAAATAAGCCAAATCATATTTCAAAAACAAAATTGGTGAATTTTACCCGATTCTGACTTCCGATTCTGGAATTGCAGGGTGATGAGTTTTTAAAATTCAAACCGGTATAGAAGATGACAATCTCAAAAAGCTTCAAAGTTAGACTCAAAATTATTGCCATTCATATTAATTTATGGCCATACAAATAGTTTTGGGTTATACTGGTTCCTAAATACCGGCTCTGGAAGTACCGTGACGAAAAACTCCAAAGTGGACCTTACTTCGAATAATTGTATTTTTAAAGATACTGTAAGTGAATTGATTTCAATGACCGACATATAACATGTAATATTTCACATTCAATACTGTGGTATTCTATTCAAAATGTTTCTTTTCGATTTTTGAAAGAAACCAAGGGATTGTTTGTGCATTAACTACATAATATAACATACAGAATGTAACAGTGCTTTGCTCTCGACGACGATTTAATTTTTGTTGTATCCGAAAATATGCAATAATTTTTGGCACGACCATAAAACATCTCATTTGACCCTAAGATTGGGAATATTGGTTTTGAGTCCAGTTTAGTAAATTTATTACGGTTTTTGTTTCGCCTGTTTAGGTGATGGTCTACAATATTTTACACACTTTACCCTATAACTCCGGAACCGGAACTCGGATCCGGATGAAATTCAGGAATCCCGTATGGGACCGTGAGACCTTTCATTTGAAAATAAGTTTGTGTCCATTTTGGAATATATGACCACTATTTCAGGTACTTCCGAAACTGGAGACCGGGAACCAGGATAGCCGAAATCGGTTTGTTTAGTTGCCTACTGACAATAGCTACCAATTCGTGTAGTTTTGAGACCAATTTATTTTGTTTCGCCTGTTCAAGTGACGGTATCAAATTTTTAACACATTTTACCCTATAATTCCGGAAACGGAAGTCAGCTCCGGATGAAATTTGGGTGTTTTATTTTATGGACTATGAGAACTTTCATTTTCTGAGAAAAGTAAGGATGTAGTTTGAAATAAGATTTTTTTTCACTAATCACCCTGTAATTCCGGAACCGGAAACGGATCAAAATAAAATTCAGGAATTTTGTAAGGGACCATTATAGCTTTCACTTGAATCTAAGTTTGTGAGAATCGGTTCAGCCGTCTCTGAGAAAAGTTAGTGCACTTATTTTCTTTTTTTTTGCACATATCACCCTGTAATTCCGCAACCAGAAGTCGGATTCGAATAAAATTCAGGAACTTTGTGTGGGGTTACAAGACCTTTCATTTGAATCTAAGTTTATGAAAATCGATTCAGCCATCTTCGAGAAAAGTGAATGCAAAAAAAGGTTACATACATACACACACACACACACACACACACACACAGACATTTTGCGTACTCGACGAACTGAGTTGAATGGCATATGCCACTCAACCTTCCGGGTCTCGGTTCAAAAATCGGTTTTCATAGTGATTGCATAACCATTCTATATGAGAAAGGCAAAAACAAATATTTTCAATTTATAACGCAAAATATTCTTATTTTTGCATTTTCAGGGGTACCTTTTGAAAAGTGTTAAAACATATTCAAATACAATAAAACAAAATTTCTTAAAATCTGCTTGTTTTTCACTGTTTGAATTTGAAAATTCGCAATTCATAAGAATATTAACAATAAGCATTTTATGAAATTCATGTTACTGATCGGATTCGTTAACTCATAAAGTTATTGTTTATTGTTATGAATATCCAAATTATGAATAATTTTCGAGGATTTACAAAGAGGTGATCTGTCGATCACAACTTAGGCATACACATCTCTCGCGTTTTAACCGAATGAGCAGTACGCAGCTCATTCCAAGAATTTTGATCTGTTTCAAAAAATTAACAATTTCACTGTAGGCGAGAAAATCAATTTTAGAAGCGGTTTGGTTCTAAATTGAATGACTGGATTGACCGTCTTAGACAACATGCACAAATATGTCTCCCTCATATTAGGTTTTCTACCGTCACTGCCTACCTCAATCGAATAGCGGACCTTACACTATCATTAAAAGTGTCATTACTAAAAAATAATGTCATTTTTATGAACGTGTAATGGTGCAGTAATGACGAGATTTCTATCAAATTTGAAATACATCATTACTTAGTGATCATTAAAAATGACATTAATAATTCTCGTGTAAGGGCCGCTCATGAACCCATTTTGACAGTCCGGTAGTACTGTTTGTAAACAGAGATTTTCTTGTTTGACTGCTAATAATTTGGATGAGACCATTTACGGATCGCCTAAATAGAGTTTTGAAACATTTGTTCAAGATTGGATACAGTTTGTTTTTGAGATTTATTAAATAAAAGTGGCTAGTTGCAAAGTGTAAAGATGATTGTTTAAGACGTGCTCTTCGATTTTTGTTTAAGCTTGTTTGTAAACAGTACCGCTGAACTGTCAAGGATGAATGCTTGTTCATTTGTAACGTCACGATAAAAAATCTAATTAGACAATTATAAATTATTATTTTGACACTGATTTTCACCTTAACGCTTATTCATACGCAACATTTTAGAAAACCTAAACTTTCAGTTATTTTCGGATATTTCATATTACTGGAAATTCTGTCATAAATTTCTGAACATATTTCCCATGGTGTGGAGAAATTATATTGCTACCTTAAATAAAACAAGAGCTATTCAAGATTAAATTCTACCCATTCGTGAAAAGGGTAAATTTTGAATAGGTGCATCATAGTAAAGTAAATCGTATTCACGACAAAATGGTGCAGGTCAAACCACTCTAGTTTAATAATAGTTCTAACTTACATTACAACCACGAAGAGATAAGTTGTATTCGATAGTATCCTAGAGTTCTAGAAGCGAATGTATATCTGATTTGTGTGCGATTTTCTTTGCGTATTTCAATATTTTCTAACACACTTTTCTGACTTTAAAAATTCAATTCCATCTTCTGAATCGCTTAAACTACAAGTATTACTGTTGTCATTGAAACTTAACAAGTTCGGCGCATCCGGTGAAAGAGATTTCGTGCACACAGAAAATTGGAGATTGTTTAAAATAACAAAAGTGTGGGAAGATTTTTGAATTAAATCTATGATGATTTCTAGCTTCAATATGATTGTTTTTAACTAATGGCTCCCTTCAAAATAACCAATAATCTCTGTTTGATTTAAATCGAAATTTTTGTCTAGTCAATTGAAAAAAATATTTATTCCGGTTGATTTTATCATTGAATTTATTACATGTCAACCAAAGTTCTCGGTTAATTTTTCAAAAGGGCGTATAAGCAAGTGACAGTTTGTCTTTGTTTACTTTCTCTTCTATTAATTACCAAGCGGTTTCCACGTTTATCCTTCAACTTTTTGCATGAAATGATACCCGAAACTTTCGACTTTCAAACAGAACAGTGATATCAAAGAAAATCTTTTTATTCACATCACAATAATTGAAAGAGAGAGTGATTAAAAAGAAACTGTCACTTGCTTATACACCCTAATGAAACATCAACCGAGAGTTGAGCTGGCGTTTTCGACAATGTCTATGTTGATTCAACCCTGCTATAACTTTGTATCAAGAGAAAAGTTGGTTCAATTTATCTATGATTTTATTTGTGTAATGATACAACTAAGTTTTCTGTTTAAATGAACCGAAACCGTAACGTATTAGTTTTATTTCATATAAACCAGAGTAACTTTTTCCCGCGTGAAAGAACTAGAGCATTTTTTTCGCGCACAAACTTTAGCGCGATTTATAAATATAAGTTCTTCCATTCCCTACGGGAGTTTGAACAATTCAAGCGTGTATGTATGGATAACTAATCATATTTTTGAAAATCTCATAACATTACATAATACATTTTTTATAAAAAAATATTTGATGCAGGGATCTTGGCCGGACTGATGAGGCACCAAACTATTGGATTTTAATTGAAATACCTGGGCTTGATTGTGATATGTGAATAAATCGATCGTCTCGCCACAAATGGCTAAATGTCTTGGAAATTAACAATATAAATCAATAATAAAGTAGTATCAAAAATTACCTTTCAAATTAGTTTGAGAGAACTCATATCATTCGGTAAAAAAATGTGTGATTATAACTAACAAAAGCGTTAGTTAAAATAACTAAATTCGAATTCGTTTGTTTCAACTAAAACGTGCTAAAACTTTAAAGCGCTACTATTATTAACTCGATCTAAAGTTAGTTCATTTAAACCAAATTTTTCAAATTGAATTTATCTGTTTATCAAGAAACTGACAGTAACGCACAAGTGAAATATTAATTATTTTTATCAAAATATTGATTGAAACAAACTAATTCCAGATGTTTGTTTTGATTTGTAGTTTCAAGCAGCAATCTTGATGATATATCAAATGTTCGTTTGTCACTATTTCAAAAAAAATTCGTTGTGTTAAACCCAAATTTGGTTATTTTTATAATTCTCTGTGTGTGGCATTTTTGACAGTTTGTTACTACACGCTTATGTTAAGTTACTCATAGATGGAGTACTAGTTACTCAATTTCAAATTAATCGTTTTTAGGTAACTATTCGAGAGATTAGTCTAAAAGTTGCAATAATCATTTGTAGCAACAGGCGCCATTTTTTTTTTTGTTCGTGGGATCGCATACTTGTATTTTGCTATTTCAAATTTGAGATCTTAGCTAGAACGCAGAAAAATATCGGAAGAAGTGCATGCTGAAATTGGGAGAAAATCACAAGGTATAGATTATCTAAATACTATCTAGTTTTCGGAGTAAAGTAGAGTTTATAAATTGATTTCTCATAGTCGTAGAGCACCTGAGAATAAACTGATACCAAGTGTCTTCTGTGCGTTGCCGTAACGATAGAGTAAGTATTATCACAAAAAAAGTTGGGTGGCTAATCTCACAAACATAACCGGATAACGTGAATGTAATTAAAACTGACATGCTTCTTCACACTTCTGGCTATAGGTATGTTGATTGTGTCAATTTGGCAACTTTTACTGCTGCGCTTCCAGAATTGTAACTGTGCATCCATACTCAAGCAGGAAATTTCGATAGAAGAAGGTGTGGCAGGTTAACTCAACAAGCCGTTCACAACGATCGTTACCATCAACGGCCAAGAATAAAGAGGGGAGAAGAATTCATCCAGAAGCGTCTGTTGCCCTTCCCCCGGTCTCACGACGATGACACTCTGTGATGGCAATTATACTGCAAATAACGAACACCCCAACCAACGAAGTTCTCACGGTTGCATGGTTGATAGCACTAAAATCTTGTTTTTTCTCCGAAATAAAGAAATAAGTTACAATTTCGCATTTCACCATCAGACATCAGCTTGCAACAAAGTATTCTGTTTTCAACTTTATCATGAAGTAGCACTTCTTAAACTTTCCCAGCAAATAAACATGCAAATAGAGGTAGGGGGGGGGGGGGGGGCACTTACCTTAAATTCTTTACTCTCTTTTATCCTAAGTTGTGCCCTGACAATATCACCGGCCTTGGGCCTGCCGAGTAGCGCCATCTTGTCCTCCTCCGTCAGTTCTTCGGCGGGTTTCGCTTCTGCCGCCTCGATGAGTCCTGCGAGTTCATCTGGAAGTTTGTCGAACCCAGCCACAATACGACAAAACGAGATACCAGTGGAAAGTGGAAAGAGAAAAAAAAGAGTAACGGAAAAGTTAGTCGGTGATTGAGAATTAAGTGTCATTGTGAATTGCGAACACCGCAGCCTGCAGTGGAGAAAGAAAAAAAAACACAAAACTGAACTCTAACGTGACACAAAGTTTGGCCAAACAAACAGCGAAAAAGAGGGAAAAATTATGATAATACAAATGAAAGTTGAACGAAACACTCACAACTTCACAAGTTAAGCTTCAGAATAGCGAGGGGGGAGGGGGACACATCACTCCAAACTTCACCGCAACCTTGAGTTTCAACATTGCATTACATCATGGTGATGAATAAACTTTACCCTATGTGTATTGTTTACAGAGGTTACATGTTTTTAGGTACTATTTTACCTAACTGATTAAATTCGAAAGCATATGATTAGATCACTGTAACTGTTAGGAACCCATTAAGTATCGTTTTTTAAGGCTCATAACCCCTATGATTAACAACCAATCAACCGTCGGGCAGTTCTGTATTTTTAATATGATTTGTCACACATTTATCTGTATTATTTCACCGGACAATACTTTAAATCAAATCTTTGAATACAGTTTTCACAGCTTCTCTATTCTCGGATTACAAATTTTAAAATATAAATATAAAAAAGTTTCAAAATATTTTATGTGTGTATATTTGAAAGCTATCGACTACACGCTTACTTGTGTTTACTCAGCGTTTTACCCCAAAATGGGTTGAATACTTGATCTTGTAAGCATGTAAAGCAAAAGGGCGTGAACATGGAAAATGGATACCAAAATGATGATTTAATACTCTTTTGAATCGTTTTCTTTGCTGCTTACAATTCCGTATGAATGAGAACAATATCACTTGAAAAAGTTCGCTCTATTGTGCCACATTCTGTACAAAAAAAAAGGCGGGTGGGTAATGTCAGAGACATAACTGGATGTCGTGAATACGAAAACAACTGACATGTTCCTTAACACTTCCGAATATCAATTGTATGAATTATGCACGCATTCCCCTTTTTCACATTTTTCGCAAAAACAAAGAAAGCACCACTTGATCTCGATTACTGTGAATTTCACACAGCGAAAAGTGCACAAATCTAAGCAAACTGTTCTTGATTTGTAGTAAACTGAGGATATTTCCCTACGATTTGCAAACAACAAATCCTAATAGTTCTTTAGAAAACTTTTAGAGCCATTAGAACGGCTGATATTGTGCAATGCTCTCCACCGTTGTTTTTTCCCAATGCTAATGACTGGCAGCTGTGACGAATTCGCTCTTGTCGAAAGCGAAACTAGCTGTGCAGACGACACAAAACACATCTGCTCATAGGGGCGATAGAATCCAAACTGATTCAATTTTTGTTAAGAGATTTCCTTTTATGTGATTTCGTTTGTAGCTTTTTCACTAATGGGCGGTCCTAACGGCTATAAAAATAGCCGCATTCAGAATTTTAATGTTGATTATTTCATTTCGGATTTGCATAATTTATTGACAGAAACTATCAATATGCTGAAGGGACTCGTTTCTAGCATTCAGAAAAGTCAAATTGCGTAATTCTCTACGACATTAAACTCTGGAACATTTTTCGCAAAAACAAAGAAAGCTTCACTTGATCTCGATTACTGTGAGTTTCACACAGCGTAAAGTGCACAAATCTAAGCAAACTGTTCTTGATTTGCCGTAAACTGAGGATATTTCCCTACGATTTGCGAACAACAAATCCTAATAGTTCTTTAGAAAACTTTTAGAGCCATTAGAACGGCTGATATTGTGCAATGCTCTCCATCGTTGTTTTTTTCCCAATGCTAATGACGCAGCTGTGACGTAATCGCTCTTGTCGAAAGCGTGCAGACGACACAAAACACATCTGCTCGCAGTGGCGATACAATCCAAACTGATTCAAGTTTTGTTGAGAGGCTTGTTTCTACCTGATTTCGTTTGTAGCTTTTTCACTAATGGGCGGTCCTAACGGCTATAAAAATAGCCGCATACAGAATTTTAATGTCGATTATTTCATTTCGGATTTGCATATTTTATTGAAAGAAACTATCAATATGCTGAAGGGACTCGTTTCTAGCATTCACAAGGACCAAATTGAGGAACTCACTGCGATATTCATCACTTTTCGGAACATTTTTCCCGGACGATTTGTTGTACAGCAGCAGATATTTTGTTCTCTTCCTTAGAACGCGTTCTGATTCTTATCACTCTCTCAGAGGGTAAATTTTGAAAAGGCACCCCATAGTAAAGTAAGTCGTATTCACGACAAAAAATGGGTTGTATAGAGGTACAGTAAAGTAAATTCCGCATAATTCTTTAGGAGTATTATTATGGTTTTAAGAACAACCGAATAGAAGTCTGGAATAGAGAACTGGACCCTGAGTTCAAGACCTAAATTTAGATCCAATAACACTCAGAATCCAGTTTCAGTCGCTGCTGGTTCTCGCCTTGGTGGCCAGCAAAGGAATGAGAGATGCGACCTGAGCGTTTGAGGTTGTAACCACGCAGAAGGTGCATATTCTCTCGCTGCTGGTGGAAAGTTTAACTCCCGCTGCTGCTGCTGGCTGGTCCTCGCGCCTCGATGGCCAGCAAGCGAATGAGAGATGCGACCTGAGCGTTTGAGGTTTTTATTAACCACGCAGAAGGTGCATTCTCTCTCGCTGCTGGTGGAAAGTTTAACTCCCGCTGCTGCTGCTGGCTGGTCCTCGCGCCTCGATGGCCAGCAAGCGAATGAGAGATGCGACCTGAGCGTTTGAGGTTTTTATTAACCACGCAGAAGGTGCATTCTCTCTCGCTGCTGGTGGAAAGTTTAACTCCCGCTGCTGCTGCTGGCTGGTCCTCGCGCCTCGATGGCCAGCAAGCAAATGAGAGATGCGACCTGAGCGTTTGAGGTTTTTATTAACCACGCAGAAGGTGCATTCTCTCTCGCTGCTGGTTGATGATTCCACTCCCACGACGTCTGCTTCCATCGAACGCACAAGAAGAAATGATCGATTTTCGACCACGGTTCCCCTTTTATACGCATTCAGTTGAAGATATGTGCCTGACTATCTCAAAATCGTCGTCCTTGCGCGAAAAACCCAAGCGAAAGTAAAAAGTTTTCCGCGTTGTTTTCAAATTTTAAGAAAACTTAATTTTTGAGTTGTTTGTGGTTATCGCACACTGTTCAAAATATTATCCTGAATTCCTGATCATATTTTTGATGAAATGGTGAAAGAATTATGTTGCTACCATTAATACAACTCGAGATATTCGCGATTAAGTTCTGCCCATTCTTCCATATGGCTAATTTTGAAAAGGCGCCCCATAGTAAAGTAAGTCGTATTCACGACAAAATACACATCGTAACCTATGGTTACGAACATACATACATAAATATCTTTAGATGATACCCTATATATTTACAATAAGTCTGTTTTGGTAAGGGGTCCGTCCGTGAGTCTGATTGAAACGTCACAATATTGATACACTAACCGTAGTCACGTCGGAATAAACACAGAACCATCAGTCACGTCGAAAATGATGTTATGACTTCGACGGCCTTAGGTTACTAATATGTTATCTGTCATATTAACCGAAAAGTAGCAAAACCAAAGGAAGCGTGTCTGGACTATCGTTATTTGCTGTTTACATACAATTCAACGTGAGTGCCACACACCGGACAGTAAACCAATCAAAGCAATCCGAGCAACTAAATTGGCAAAGCAAGCGGCGTCCGTGTGAACTTTTTTTTCTTTCCATATGTGTTTATATGGGCGCGTGTGTGAAAGCCGAAAGCGAAGCCGAATGCATCAAAACCAAACCTACGAAATCAGTTTTATTTATTTACTTACAAAAAAGATCATCCATACATAATACATTATAGCGGAAAAAGTAATAACAGTAAGTGTAAATCGTTTTGATTATCCATAAATTATGTTGGTCGATTTAAACGAACAGAAGAGATGCACAATGCACGTGTGATGTTTGTCGTGCGGTAATTTTGTTGTTTTTATTTTTTTGGAGGAGGCCGAATTCGGTTGTCACCGCCGCCGTCGAACCGCACCAGCGCAGCAGCGTTTGAAGTATCCGGTGATGGAGCCGCCGTGTCCCATTCGGAAGAGCGGGGTGAATTCAATTTTGACAGTCGTTTCCCGATTGTGGTTTGCGTTCAGCGGTCAGCAGTCAGCAGCCGGGTTGCAATAGTAGTAGTATGCATCAGTAAGAAAACGGTAGCAACAGCGGCAGCAGTAGCAGCAACAGTGTTGTCATTGTGTGTCGTGAGTGATTGTGGGGGTTCGGTCGAATTGTGACACAATCGATTGTAGCGTGTGGCCGGAATCGTTGCGTATTTGTTGGGTGTGTTTATGAGTCAATTGATGTTCGTGAAATGGAGAGATGGTTGTTGTTGTTGGAGCATCGTAGATGTTTGAAATGTGAGTGTAAAGAAAACGGTGTGATGATTTAGTATTAGGGTAGAGTGTCAGACAGTGTAGATGATTAGTAAAAGTTCATAATATGGAAATAAGAAAAGAAAAAAACGTGTGATGAAAACGAGAAATTGTCAACTGTAAAAGTTGAAATAGAAGAAGAAACAGATGAGCAGTCCATCCTGTTTGACGAAATTTCTTGGGCGAGTAAATAAAGTAAGTATGCGGAATAGTTTTCACTCACTTTTACACTCATTTTATGAGTTAGGAGGGATTTTCAAGAATTTCATGGGTTAGACTTGTAGTGGTAATTTAAATCGATAGTCCTACGACAAAAGGGCCTGCAAATGAGAGTCTCTTTCATTGAATAAAATCGATTTTAAAAATTTAAAGTCAACCCACGTAAAAACCTGAAATTTTGTCCTAAGCTAGGTAATTATATCGCCTTTCGTAACGCTCTATGTATTGTGAAACCAGCTTTTTTAAACTTTTTCTTGTCCATTACTGACAGTTTTTGCAAATATCGGGTAACTAGCGATCGAGTATTCTGAGAGTTTTCCTGACAAACGGAGTTCCATTGGATTGTTGAATGATAATGAATTTCAGTTTAGTTTAGTTTTCGGTAAGGAGACACTGGAAAAGAAATCAGTTGGGACAAAAAAAGGTTTTTTTAGAAAAACTATTTTTTCTTGAAAGTGTTCCCATTGCCTATTTTGGAACAAAATGTAATCAAAATCAAACTTGATGTTTTTTTTTAGAAATAAAGTTTATATTTTTAATGTAAATTTTTTCAGTATGGGACTCGGTAGAGACTTTTTTCAATATTTTTATTCGAAAATTGGATTGATTTTGTTGAAATAACTAGTACTAAAATTTTTTGGAGGATTTTTCATTTTTAGACAGTTTAGAAAAAATTGTAGAAAAACCAACCCTTTTCAAAAGACAGTCTTCATCAATTTTGAAAAAAAAACAAAGTGACAAAGCATACGTTACTAGAAAGTTGTATTCAAATTTGAAAAAGTACTGCAAAATGCGAATACGATTTGACGCGACATTGGTCTAATGAAAAATTTGTGTTTTTTTAGCGACTTGAAGATGGCTGAAGGTCCACCATAAGTAGCAACCTTACTAGGTATAAGGTTATAAAATTGGGGAAACGTACATATGCTCGAAGTGGGCTTTAGCCTCTTATTCAAGGTCTCCTATCCCTACCTTTCCGCGGTGCCGGCTGGAGGAAAGATCAAGTAACCAACCTCGGTGGTACCTTGGTCTTATACTGACAGTGAAGAGAGGGCTAGTCTCTTCTTTTCTAAGAACCAAGCTATCCAACCGTCTGTTTCCCATGTAAGAGTCGGATCGAAACAGTATCTGTTCTCCATGTTAGGGCGGCTGATTATCGTCCTTGTGAGAGCGTGGGACTCTAAATAGGGCTGGTACGATAGCTTTCCGGCGAGACAGCAGGTTGGTATTGGCCTCATAAGCCGCTCGTAAAACAGCTACGAATGATCAAGGTAGAAATACGACTCAGAATAATCGGCGACGAACTAAGGACTACAATTGGAAGCTTAGCACATGGAACTACAAATCGCTTGACTTCCCAGGATACGACCGAATGCTGCATGATGAACTCCAAATGCGCGGCTTCGATGTCGTAGTACTGCAGGAACTTTGTTGGACGGGACCGAAAGTGTGGAAAAGCGGTCATCGAGGCTACCTTCTACCAGAATGTACGTATTGATGATCAAGGGCCGCTTCTACATGAAACGAGACCCGATGAAGAGAACGAATCATTCTACGCGCAGCTGGAACCAAAGTACGACAGCTACCCACAAAGCAAAGCCTTGGTATTACATTCCTGTAGTGAAATTTGACCTTCTGTTTCAACAGACTTCGCTACCGATTCAGAGTGTAAAGAACCAGTGCATGGCTGGTGCTACGATTCTACTGATACTACGAATCCTTCCAGGTCGGGGCTCGAACATACGACAACTGGTTTGTAAGACCAGCGCCCTATGCATTGAACCGCCAACCCTCGGTACTCACAGCGGGATGTAAAACTCGTCGTCGGATACATGAACGCGCAGGTAGACCGGAAGGTAATGTACAGGCCTTCAATCGGGCTAATGAGCTTGCATACAGTTGCCAACAACAACGATCAACGATGCGTGAACTTTGCTGCCTCCCGAGGAATGGTAGTCTGAAACAAATATATTCACAAAGTCACCTGGAGATTACTTGATCAACATACGGAAAATCAAGTCGACCGCGGTCTCCTCGGCGGTCGATTCTTCTCCAACTTAGATTCTAACCACTATCTTGTCGCGGTTTGTATGCGCTCAAAACTGTCGACAGGGCTCAAAACTCGTCGCACACGAGCTCCGAGACTGGATATCGAATAGCTACGTAGCGATCGTACTGGTGAGGAATAGGCGCATCAGCTGGAGCTAGTTCTATCAACGAAAGAGCAGTTTGGCGTAGCGACTCTTCAAGATGGCTGGATGAATATAAGGTCCGCCATAAGTAGAACTGCTGCAACCACACTAGGCACGAGGTTATCGGATCGGGAAAATGACTGGTTTGACGACGAATGTCAGCAGTTGGTCGAGGAGAAGAATGCAGCAAGGGTGCGGAACAGCCAGACCTCGGTGTTTTTTTTAGAAAAAAGTGCCGGTTTCCGAAGAAAAAAGTGCCACCGCGTAAATGACACACGGACGGTCTATGAGAAGGTGAATCACTCACGTAGAGGCCACAAACCACCGGCCGAAACGTGCAGAGATACCAGTGGTAACCTTCTCACGAACGAATGTGAGGTGATCAACATGTGGAAGTAGTACGAGCATATGAATGACGAATCACAAAATGCAGAAAACGACACGGGTTACACGCTCAGCCGACGACAGATTTTCAGCTCCTGATCTATAGGCGATAAGTGAGGAGATCGTGGAAAATGACCAATTGTCAGGCGAGCTGCTCAAACCTGGAGGAGAAGCGCTGGCTACCATAGGAATGGATGAAAGGAATGGTATGTCCCATCTAGAAAAAGGATGATAAGCTTGACTATCGCGCAATCACATTGCTACCTTGTTGCATACAAGGTACTTTTCCAAATCCTATGCCGTCGACTATCACCAATAGCGAAAAAATCCCGAGGGGCGTAACCAGCGGGATATTTCTGGGTCATGTGCCACTACGGATCACATATTCGCGGTAAGACAAGTACATCAGAAGTGCCGTCATCTTTTCATTGACATCAAAGCGGCATACGACACAATCGATCGAGAACAGCTATTGCAGATTATGCACGAATGTCGAATACGATTTACCGAATAGACTGACGCGATTGTTCAAACCAACGATAGTGTTACATCCGAGTATCTGGGACGCTCTCGAGTCCCACCGAATTCCGGAGAGAGTTTCGGTAAGGTGTGTGCTTTGGAAGGTGTAATTCAAAGAGAGCGAGAATCGACACGAGTGGTACGATCTTCCGAAAGTCCGTACAGCTTTTTGGTTTCGCCACCGACGTTGATATTGTGACATCTTGAACATGAGAAGTTGATGGAGAATATACATCGGACTGAAAGCCGAAGTGAGGCGTATTGAACTGGTCATGTATTTGGGCTCACTGGTGATCGCCGATAACGATACCAACAGAGAAATTCAAAGGCCTATTTTGCTAGGAAATCATGCGTACTTTGAACTCAGAAAAATGCTTCGATCGAGTCAAGTACACCACCGAACGAAATTGGCCTTCTACAAAACGTTCCTCAGACCGGTTTTTCTTAAGGCCACGAGACCACGGGCATACGACACAATCGATCGAGAACAGCTATGGCAGATCATGCACGAATACGGTTTCCCGGATAAACTGACGCGATTGGTCAAAGCAACGAGGGATAGATTGATGTGCTACGTCCGAATATCTGGGACGCTCTCGAGTCCCTTCGAATCTCGGAGAGGGCTACAGCAAGGTGATGGACTCTTGTATCTTGTTCAATATTGCCTTGGAAGGTGTGATTCGAAGAGCGAGGATCGACACGAGTGGCACGATCTTCTGAAAGACCGTACAACTTTTTTGCTTCGCTGACGACATTGATATTGTAACACGTAACCTTGAGAAGATGACGGAAACCTACATCGGACTGAAAGCTGAAGCTAGGCGTATCGGACTGGCCATAAATGCGTCGAAAACAAAATACATGAGAGGAAGAGGCTCTAGAAAAGAAACACTACGCCTCCCACCACGAATATTAATAGACGGTGACGATATCGAGGTGGTTGACGAGTTTGTGTATTTGGGCTCACTGGTGACCGCCGACAATGACACCAGCAGAGAAATACAGAGACGTATTTTGGCAGGGAATCGTGCATACTTTGGACTCAGAAAAAACCCTTCGATCGAGAAAAGTACGCCACCGCACGAAATTGACCATCTACAAAACGCTCAAGACCGGTTGTTCTCTATGGCCACGAGACCTGGACTATATTGGCAGAGGACCAACGCGCCCTCAGTGTTTTCGAAAGAAAGGTACTGAGGACCATCTATGGCGGAGTGCAGATGAAAGACGGAACGTGGAGACGGCGTATGAATCACGAATTGCAACAGCTCCTATCGTACGGACAACTAAAATCGGACGTCTACGATGGGCTGGGCATGTCATAAGGATGTCGGACGACAGCCCAGTGAAAATGGTTCTTGAATCTAATCCGACTGGTACAAGAAGAAGAGGAGCACAGCGAGCACAGTAGATCGATCAAGTAGCGGGTTACTGAGTATCCGTGGTTTGCGCGGTAGTATTTCGACATCTACAAGTCTGAAAATTGAACTCCACTGACAAAGTTCAATGTACGAACATTTACGGAGTTCTCTTCCAAGTTCTAGGTGTTCAATGCTTCTGCTAAGTTGTGGTACATCTTATTCAGATTACTTCAATTGTAAGAACGATTTCTCCGGGATCGACTTCGGTCTTTTGCAAGTTTGAGTGATTATTACTCACGGTGAGAAGTAATAGAATAGCGTGTGGTATGTGGATTTCCATATTTCAGGGTAGCCGAATGACAGAGCAGTTGACATGGGATCAAATTGTAGACTCGTGTTCGACTTCTCGGGGAACATTTCGATCTTTGCAAATCATGCCAGTCAAAAATGGACATGTTCCTAATTTTACCACTTTCCTGAAGGATTGAGATGAAACGGCTGCAACGCTAAATGAAAACATTAATTCTAATTATCGGTTCAGTTACTCAGCAAATATGAACATAATTTATAAGCATCCTGTGTTGGCCCTAATGAGTTTGCAGCCGTTCCCTTTTTGCACCTTTATCTAAACACCAAACCCCCACTATTTACCAATCAAATTACATCCTAACTGATGGAGGACGAATCAAACGTGTGGAAATCCAATCTAAACACCTGCCCGCACTATAATTGCGGGATCATCCGTACATCGCTTCCGGCCGAGTCCGCTGGTTCTGATGTTGTTTGTTTGGACCAGTAAAATTTTATATTACGATTATTGGCTTCAATTGCTATTTTGGGGGGATTATTTTTCCCCTCTTCAACGTGAAATTGGTTAGTTAGTTTCATACAATCAAGTGTTTGTTTATCCAACAATCTTTATGTTCAATTTCGACCGAATCTAGTCGAAACTGAGCTGTTTCCTTTTGGTTCACAGCATTAATAAAGTTATGAATGGTTCACCTCATTTTTTAGATTGACTCATAAACTTATGTTTACAAACGGAACCCATTCGAGAAAGAGTAGAACAGCATTGATTTGTTTTTGCAGCCGGTTTTCCCGTACTTCAACGCATTGGAACGGAAAAATCATTCAAATTGCTAAAATGGTTTGACATCAGAATCACTGTATTGCTTGGGAAAGCAGCACATGTGTGTCATAAGTTCATTTCTATGGACATACATATTCGAACAATTTAGTAGGGTAGTTGTACCGATGCTAGGGATAGACTGTGATCGATGTCAATATTGTTGTTTCGGCCTTGAAAAGGTTTGTCGCAGTGAAGTTGATGTCTGAATTTCAAAGATTGAACAGAGTAGAAGATCTATATGGAACCGGATATCCTATAGAAAAATGTGTTCCGAACTGAGCTAACTTTCTTGCGGTAGGTCGACTTCGAAGACATGTGAACTTGTGTACTTCTCTTCATTCATTGTATTTCATTCAAAGCCTTTAGAAAAAAGTCAAACCAACTAACAATGTTTGGTTCGACTGATGAAGACAGAATATCAATTCGTCTCAGGTTGTGAGCAATCAATTTATTCGCCGAACACCGAATGATTCTCATTCGAAACACGAATGAATGCCGGTCTCACACTGACGAATCGAAATTGCCAAAAATTTGAATAGAATTTGAGCCGGATTTTCGACCGAAATCAAACCGAATCAAATTAACCGAGTTCGATTGCTCGTGCCCGTAAAGATACTATCTTGTCGATTGAGTTGTCAGTCTCCCTCCACAAACATGAGCAGCCTGAATCGCATACTAAACCAAGTCCAAAGATGAACCCCATAAAGAAGCAAAAAGGACAATTCATTTTCCGCTCTCTCGGAAACACCAATGCTCGTAGCTACGGTAGCTTTCCTCTAGGTCGCGCCTGTCGTACACCGGTTTAAAAGGGAACACTCGTAAGTGGAAACTGCTCCTGGATTCTGAAAAGGACTCGGGGAGAGAGAGAGAGAGAGAAAAAACGAAACTCAAAACATCACACACGCGGTACGACGGACAACGTTGCCGACGAACCGGGACAGGTACCGGGAGACAAATTGTTCCTGTTTCCTAGCTACCGTGTTTCTACCGACACAGAATCACGCGTGAAATGTGCCTTGATTCTCGGCGGATCCCACAGCGCATCGTTGTGAAAGTAGGCACCTGATGGGACAGGATATATTACCAGACGTCCGTTTCGGTAGATACCGTAGCAAATGGTGCGATTCGTAGCGTCACACTGCTGCTTTAATGGAGCTGTTTTTTGACAACTAGATTCGTTTCAACCGCTTAAAGATTCTACATTCCGATTTATCATGTATTTTTAAGCTGGTTAATCGCTCAATCAGTCTTGCCTTCGTGTGCAGCGATACACTAATAGAATCAAAAGGCTCCCTTTAAATACAGCGTCATTACTTGTTCGCAGACAATAAGGCGGAGCAAACGAGAGCAAATGCTTTGTCAGTTGCAATCATGTTACCACTAGCATTTGAATGGAAGAAAACATCAAATAGTTCTGTAATAATTGATTTACTGGCAATTAAAATAAACCTATCAGGTAATATTGATTACATTTTCCTCGAATGCGGAGAATCAGCAGAATGTCGATTTTCTTATTTCAATGGAGCTCCAGTTCATTTGTTGAAATAAGTAAGTTGTTTGGAATAAATTAACTGGTTCTTCGAATAAATTTACTGGTTCGAAAAAGAATCGACAAGTGAATTTAATTGAAATCACTTCGATGTTTCACATTGCTGTTGAAATAATATCCAATCTGAGCCTGGATTCTTGAACTGAATTTATGACTTGAAACAGAATTCTGGATTTGGAACTGCGTTCTGAATCAGAAATTCTATGACATGGAATTGATTGAAATAGAAAAAAATACTGATAGTTCAAGCGGTGACTTGAATCGAGAATCATTGGATCACAAAGTATGTTCGTTAGATTCTTGAACAGATTTCTTAATTTCGATTTTTGAAAGAAACTCCGAACCTGGATTTTGGGACTGAATTCTGAGACTAAATTCATGACCTGGATTCTGGAACAAATTTCTGGACATAGATTCTGCAACCGAGTTTCGGACTGGGATTTAAGGACCGAATTCTGATCTGAGCAAGTGAATTGAATTCAGAACTTGGATTCTGGAACTGAACTTTCGAACTGAATATTGAACGTGGTTTCTGGACCTGCATTCTGAAACTGAACTTCGATACTGGTGTTTAGGACCAAACTCTGAACTGAATAAGCAAACTCAATTCAGAACTTGGAATCTGGAACTGAATACTGAGCGTGGATACTGAACCTGAACTCTGAATCTGGACTCTTGAACTGAATTTCGGACTTGTAACTGATTTCTGAACCTAGGACTGAGTTCCGAACTTAATTTCTGGAAGTAAATGCGCACCTGAATCCTTGAACTGAGTTCTGAACATGGGTTCTGAAACTGTACTTCGGACTAAATTTTGGACCTGGATTTTAAGCTTGGATTCTTGAACTGATATCTGGATCTGATTTTTAAGACTATAATCGGGACCGGAATTTTTTAAACTACATTCTGGACCAGAACTGAACTAGGATTTTGCAATTAAATTCTGGACCTGGTTTCTTGAGCTGGATTTTGAATCTGGATTCTGGAATTGCATTGCGAACCTGGATTCGGGAACTGGATCTAGTTTTTGGAATTGAATTGTGGGCCTTGATTCTGCAACTAAGTTCAGGACCTGTATTCTGAAGCTGGATTCTTGAACTGAATACCGGACCAGGAACCGAATTCTGAGCCTAGGACTGAGTTCTGAGCGTGAACTCTGTAAGTAAATGCTGGATCTTGAACCGTAATCTCGAACTGATTTCTGAATCTGGGTTCTGGAACTGAACTTGGACTAGGATTTTTAGACTAATTACTGGACAGAATTAGGGAGCAGAATTCAGAACCTGGATTCTGGAACTTAACTGAATTCTGGACTGAATTTTGAAACTGAATTCAGGACCTGGATACTGGAAGAGAATTCCAGGCACAAATCTCCAAATAACTAGGGGAACGTGCCACTTACGCCAATTTATTTCTGATTAGATCTGAGTTCTGAACCTGAACGCTGAGACTGAACTGCGGACCTGGATTTTGGGACTGAATTAGTTCCGAACCAGAATTCTGGAAATAAATGCGCACCTGGATTCTCGAACTGGATTCTGAGCATGGGCTCTGGAGCCGTACTCCGAACTAAATTTTGGACCTGGATTTTGAGGTTGGATTCTTGAACTGAATTCTGGAACTGAGTTCTAAATCTGGATTCTGAAACTGAGCTTCGGGCCTGGATTTTGGATCAGAATTCTGGACTGAAAAAGAGAACTGAATTCTAAACTAGGATTCTTGAACTGTAGCCTGAGTCTGGGTTCTGGGACTGAGCTCCGGACCTGAACCTTAGGACTGAGTTCTGGACTGAATTTTGAAACTGAATTCAGGACCTGGATACTGGAAGAGAATTCCAGGCACAAATCTTCAAATAATTAGGGGAACATGCAACTTACGCCAATTAGTTCTGATTTTGATTCTGATTAGAACTGAGTTCTGAACCTGAACTCTGAGACTGAACTGCGGACCTGGATTTTGGGACTGAATTAGTTCCAAACCAGAATTCTGGAGATAAATGCGCACCTGGATTCTCGAACTGGATTCTGAGCATGGGCTCTGGAGCCGTGCTCCGAACTAAATTTTGGACCTGGATTTTGAGGTTGGATTCTTGAACTGAATTCTGGAACTGAGTTCTAAATCTGGATTCTGAAACTGAGCTTCGGGCCTGGATTTTGGATCAGAATTCTGGACTGAAAAAGGGAACTGAATTCGGAACTAGGATTCTTGAACTGTAACCTGAGTGGGTTCTGGGACTGAGCTCCGGACCTGAACCTTAGGACTGAGTTCTGGACTGAATTTGGGAACTGAATTCTGAACCTGGATTCCTGTATTGAATTCTGGATCTAGATTCTTGAGCTAAATTCTGAATCTGAATTCTGAACCTGGATTCGGGAACTGAATTTTGGATTTTGGAACTGAATTCTGAACTAAATTTCGGATCTGAAACCGAATGCGAAATCTAGAACCGAGTTCTGAATCTGAACTCTGAGCCTGAACTCCGGACCTGGATTTTGGGACTGAATTCTGGACTGAATTAGGGAACTGAATTCAGTACTTGGACTTCGGAACTGTATTCTGAATTCTAGGCCTGGATTCTGCAACTAAATTCTGGAACTGAGATTGAACTGGAATGAATTAGGGAACTGAATTCAGTACTGGAATTCTGATGCTGAATTCTGGACTGGATCCGAGTTCTAAGTCTGAATTTCGGAATTCAATTCTGGACCTGGATTGGGTAACTGAATTCAGGAGTTGGAACTGGACCCTGAACCTAGAACTGAATTCTAAGAATTTTGGAAGTGAATGCTGTATTTGGATTCATGAACTAAATTCTGAACTTAGATTTTGTAACTGTAGCATGAACTCTGTTATGGAATTGAATTTTGGAACTGAAACTGAATGTGGAACATAGAACTGAGTTCTGAACCTGAACTCTGAGACTGTAAATACGCACCTGGATTTTCAAACTGAGCTCTGAACATGGGTTCTGGAACTGTACTCCGAATTTAATTTGGGACCTGGATTTTGAACTTGGATTCTGAATAAGAGAACTGAATTCTGAACTTGGATTCTTGAACTGTACCCCAGGCCTGAAGCTCAGTTCCTAGATGGAACAAAATTGATAACCTAGATTCTGGAACTAATTTCTGGATTCAAATTCAGAACGTACATTTAGAAATTCTGGATTCTGGAACTGATTTCTGAACTTAGGTTTTGGAACTGAAGCCTGGATTCTGCAATTAAATTCAGGACCAGTGTTTTGAATTCGTGAACTAAATAACGAACCAGAAACTAAATTCTGCACCCAGAACTCAAGCTCTGAACCTGAACTTTGTAAGTAAATGCTGGGCCTGGATTCTGTTATCTTGAACTGAATTCTGAATCTGGGTTCTAGAACTGAACCAGGATTTTAATACTAATTTCTTGAATTTAGGATCTGTAATTTGGAACTGAAAACTGAACCTGGATTCTGGGACTGAACTTCGGACCAGGACTTTAGAACTGGATTCTAGACTGATTTTGGAACTGAATTCAGGACCTGGATACTGAAAGAGAATTTTGAGCCTGGATTCTGAAATTGAATTCTGGATCTGGATTCTTGAGCTAATTTCTGAATATGAATTCTGAACCTGGATTCAAAAACTGAATTCTACTTGGATTCTGAGACTCAATTCTGAACCGTAACTGAACTCTGAATTCTAGGCCTGGATTCTGCGACTGGAACTGAGTTTATGAACCTTGAACTAAGTACTGAACCTGAATTCTGGAAGTAATTGCGGCACCTGGATTCTTGAACTGAATTCTGGAACTGCGTTCTGAGCCTGGATTCTGGAACTGAACTCCGGACCTGAACTTTCGGACTGATTGCTGATAGATTCGAGAACTGAATTCTGAATTGGATTTTGCAACTGAATTCTGAAGTTAGATAGTTTAACTGTATTTCGGATCTGAAACCTGAAGCTGGTTTCTTGAGCTGAATTCTGGATCTAAATTGTGAACCTGGATTCTGGAATTGACTATTGAACCTGGATTAGGGAACTGAATTCTGAACTTGTATTCCGGAACTGAATTCGGAACTTGGATTCGGTAACTGGATTTTGAATTCTAGGCCTGGATTCTACAACTAAATTCTGGAACCGAATTCAGTGGTCAGTGCTTACATGCGAAACTCAAACTGGAACCGCGTCAGCTGAAGAAGAAGATGCTACGTCAAGATAGCTTCCTGGACAGGAATATGAACTGCAATTGAAACATTTTCCTTAAGCAGCACAGTTGTTCAGTTCGATGTTTTAGGTGGATTTGGTATCTTACCATAAAGGAAAGAAAATGCCTCGCCCGTATACCATCGTCGAACAACGTACATAGCATGAGCTCCGCTCAATAGAAAATGATACAATGTACTTAATACGTTGTTTCGATGTGATTAATCTGAAATATTTCTTCAAAACAGAAAATTATTGCAATTGATGTTCAGTACATCTGAATTGTTTCCACATCAATAGATAATCACATCGCGATTGTTACAATTCTTTTTTTTTGCTGTGTGTTTACACTTATCTAAAGAGTTAAGAGTAATTCGTATGAATTTAGTGTGTTTTAAATGTTGCAATATTATATCTTATCGTACCAATTTTTATCAGTTTATTGTGAGGACCGATGTTAGTAACTGTAGGGTTGAGAAAATCCTAGTAATCATTTTGTTGACCAATTCCTAATTCTAATTGCTAAATCAGACTACTAGAGCTGTGCAATGTTGCGATGAGCTAAACCCAAAGAGAAAGTAAATGTTAATTGCAACATAAAATAAAACCTAGATTTTATATCATCTACCGTACTATCCATATTAAATCATCGAAAATATTAAACAAAACTACAAACGAACTAGGTACCAAATCAAAAGAAAAACCCTAAAGTTTACGGTGTCAGTACTCGAACTAGATACAAACAGAGAAAAAGATATTGTCATTTTACTTCTTCATTGCCGAATAGAGCCGTCAACTAAGACAGCAATGTACCAAACTGACGGGTCTGTCACCATGGAAATTTACCTCCGATTTGCTGTGGCTCGCCGATATTCACGTAGAACAGCACGTCCTTCTCGTAGCTTCCCTCCTCCACGATGATAAGCTGAATGACTTTTCTGTATTGGAGAGAAAGAGAAACGGAAATTGCGATTAAAAATCGTTACGCTTGGCTGTAATGGCTTGTAATTGAAAACATCGTCGGACCAAATACATGTCATTCTCATGGCAATGATGTCGTCTTCGAGACGATTTGTTAACTGAAGAGTACCCAGCAAAGCAATCGTGATTATATTATCTTGCTGTCCAATCCCGTTCAGATTAGAAGATTTAGATTAGAAACCTCTTTCCCAATTTCCTGTTTGCTATTTTTTCTCGTGGGAATACAACCTTCCATGTTAGCTGTTGCTTCAAGAAGTTGGCTACAGCCTTCAGGTGTAACCCCGTTTTGCCATACATCTAGTAGGCCACGCCCGGAAGATTACACCGACGTCTATCATCAATCTTCCGTCGTCATGTATCGATAAGCTTGATGTAAGATACAACGGTGCCAAACTGACACAAGTGATCGAAAGAAAAGACGAAGAAACGGGCTGGCGCAAGTGTCACGGGCCATTGTTGCACGATGATGTATTGCGAGGGAAGGACAAATTTATGACAACGATGATTCACAGCGCAGACGATAAATTATAACGAGCAAATGTGTACGAATATATATATTTATTTTTTTCTTGCTGTTGCGTATTGTTGCTTTCGTTAGCAAAAACATGCTCTCTTTGATGAAGCGACTAAATTTGAAAACGAGATTAGTTGTCAAGACGAATAACAGGATTGCGCCCTAAGCGCTCGGTACCATGCAGTCGCCGTGGCAAAGTTCCTTGAAGAAAATTGTTTGGCTTTTGAAAAAAAAACGTTCAAGTGCTGTCAGACAGAGTTTCTTTGCCTGTTTGAGTTCCATGATTTGTTTTATGAATGGGTGCGCGACATTCAAAGGGAATAAAAAAGGAGAGCTAACAAAAATTAGTGAAAATTCTAAGGTCGGCAATTAATCAAAGTCTGTGTCTACTCGATGATGACTTATTTATGTTTACAGTTTATACTGTATTTGGGTGATTTTTTCAAATGGTCGCAAATGTGAGAGACGGTAGCTCTTTGTTTACTTTCTATTACATAGATTTCGCAGAACTCTTTGTATCTGAACAATACCTGACTCCTTTGACTTCCGATCAGTGCAAGAAAATTAACGAAAAATCCTAGTAGTCGCTTAACAATAATCTTATCTAATTTTACTTCCTTAGGATGTTTCCAAAACAGCTGCATCATGATGGCACGAAGCTGACCTCATTAGCTTTATGCTACCCCCAAAACATCTTTGAAGTAATGGCATGAGTCTAAATCCGGTCAGATAGGCGTAGGACCATTGAGTGACCTTAGAAGTGGAAGTAGACGTTCTTTTACGTGTACCTGCCCGTTGATAGTTTCGGTTGTCACAAATGGAGTGATCCGTTTTCCACAAGAGTAAATTGATTGCTAAATCATGCATTTGTTTTGGTAAATCTTGACATCTTGATTTTAATTTATATTTGATTCTTTTTGAGTGACCCGTCCCGTAACCCGTATCGAAAGTAAAAAGAATTTGAACCCGAACCCGACCCGTAACCGATCGAAATGAAAAACCGTCACCCGTACCAGACATATTTTTCTCTTTTCCTACTTTCAGGTACTAAAACTTGTTTTACTAAACTATCACTGGGTTCAACAAAATGTTTTTATCATTTTTAAATTTTTCGAGAGAATGTTTTCTTGAAACGGCTGATTTGGTAAGAAGATACGTGTGCTAGATAAGTGTATTATTCTAGTGGAACAATTTCATTGCTGACGAAACGCCATATTCAAAAGAAAAGACAAAGAACGCGCACAAATCGGGCTCATCACCATCTAGACGGCTTAAAACATGCATTAGAAAACTAAATTCCTAATTTCATTTAAGGTATTAAAAGAGTATAAAATATAGAAAACTTGCAATAACTAAGCGAATCACACCATGCGATAAGCGACGAGAAACGCGTATAAATTGAGCTCATCAAAACCTATAGTGGTGAAGAACTATTCTTAAAACAATCTCTTGAAAAATTTTGGATTAAAGAAAAACCTTTTGTTGAACCCAGTGATGGTTTAGTAAAAAAATGTTCTAGTACCTGAAAGTAGGAAAAGAGAAACCTTCTTCAATTGTGGCCTTTTACGACATGGAAGCAGAAACCCCCGGGGAATTCCACACGGCCTCCAGACTGATCCTGTCCGGAGAAAGATAATAGTTACTATCAATCTTCTATTGGACCCCAACCCCTCTTTTAGAAGATTCGTATGTTTGCTGGTGAGAAAAACCTTTTTTTTTAGATTGACAAAAAAAACCAAAATGGCGGCTGTATTGTGTATCTTCCAAAGCTGGTTTTTAAAAAGTCGGTACCCGTTTACATGATATCATCAGAAGTTGAACTCTTTACATCCAAATAATATATAAGATTTATCAGGATAAACTGTATTCTATGAAAAGTGAGTTTTTTTTGTTACTTTCATATAAACAATTTTGCTTCGCCTTTCTTCTTTAGAAATGATATGCAATCACCGTAACAACCCGACTTTCGAACTAAGACCCGAAGGGCCGAGTGTCATATACGATTTTACTCCGTTCCTCGAGTACGCGTAATGCCTATCTTTGTGTGTCTATGTGTGTATGTAGCAAAAATATACCTCGATTTTCTGAAAGATGCTGAGCCGATCTTCACAAATTTAGCTTCAAATGAAAGGTTTCTTGGTCCCATACCCTGTTATTCAATTTTATCTCCGGATCGAACTTCCGGTTCAGGAACAGCAGGGAAAAATAAGCCAAAAAAATGATCAGCCGATTTTCTTCAACTTAGATTAAAATGAGAGCCCCCTTAACATGCAATTGAATTTCATTTGCATCCGACTTTCGGTTCCGGATTGACGGGGTGAAAGGGGCAACAACATTAAAAAGTAGACTCGATTTCCGCAGAATCCGCCGGATCAATTTTCACAAATTACATATTCGAATTCCATCCGTATACGTCTTCCGGTTCTGAAATTACACACTGATAAGTAAAAAACATTTCCATTAAAGACTGTGCCAGAGAGTATGGACGCAACCAAAAACCGCTGAATCTGTCAATTTTTATGGCTGCGTCCGGTTGTTTACACTCTTCTCTAACCACTTGTGCAGTTGTTTATTCGTTTTCATTAGTTTGTTTCGAAATGCGTGGACTTTCAGCAGAACAACGTCGACAAATTGTGTACAAATGTGGTGCACAGAACGCGGACTGTCACTGAGAAAGATAGCAAAACTGGAAGGAGTAAGTGAAAAAGGCGTGCGAAATGCAATCAGGAAGTTCGGTGAGGATAACACCTTTGAGGATAAACCGAAAACGGGTCGAAAAAAGGTCCT
The DNA here is from genome assembly GCF_030247185.1 of Malaya genurostris. Lineage (NCBI taxonomy): Eukaryota > Metazoa > Arthropoda > Insecta > Diptera > Culicidae > Malaya > Malaya genurostris. The sequence goes on from NC_080570.1 coordinate 30,788,823, forward strand.
GTTAACCCTCAGTTGGATAAACTAACGATACTGAAGGCGTTCGAGTAAAAGAAGGAAATTTCAGTTCGGGATGTGGCCAAAAAGTGGACACTTCGAAGTCAAATGTTCTTCGTGCTAAAGAACGTTTAAATCTTCGAACCTATAAGAAGCAGAAACGACCAATACGTAGTCCGAAACAAGAATCATCGATCAGGCCGAGGGTTCGAAAGCTGTACAATACGATTTTTGCTGGAAATTTGAACTACATAATCATGGACGACGAAACCTACGTGAAATTCGATTACAAATCCTTGTCGGGACCACAATATTAAACGATGTGAGAAGGGCAAGTGTTAAACCAGTCCGAGACATCGATTGAAGTCGAAAAATTTGGTAAGAAAGCTATGGTCTGGCAAGCAATTTGTAGCTGCGGTAAGATTTCGAAACCCTTCATCACCACTGCTTCAATGAACAGCGAAATATACATCAAGGAATGTTTACAAAAACGACTTCTATCCATGGTTCGAAGCCACAAGGATCCTGTTGTCTTGCTTGGCGAGATCTTGCTTCTAGCCACTACTCTAAATCAACGGTAGAATGGTATACTACCAAAAACCAAATCCACCATATTACCCACAACTTCGACCAATTGAGGAATTTTGGACATTTACAAAGGCACATTTCAGGAAACATTTCTCGGCAGCCGAAACCATTCAACAGTTCGAAAAAGATTAGAAAAAAGTGTCAAAACTTTTCGCCAAGAAATCTGTACGGAATTTAATGAGGAACGTATGCAAGAAGGTGCACCCGCTAGTCTACAATGGCTAAGTAGTAAATGTTGAGAATAATATTCTGTTGTTGTAGCCTAATATTATCAGTATATCGAATAAAATTTAAATATCTAACACTTGTGAATTATTTACAGCGAAATCAAAGTGCGTCCATACTTTCTGGGACAGTCTTTACAAGAGTGTATTTCTTTATATGACTCTGAAAAATCAAACAAAACACTTTCAACTAACTGAATAATTCAACAATCAGCCAGGTTAGTTGATGACAATGTACATCGCTTTTGGGTATACCGGGGATCATCGTTCCCGAATCCGGGAGCAGGGTCATCGATAGAAAATTCAGTCTCGGAAGAACTGCAATATTATGGACCCCTAAACACGAGAAGTTTCAAAAACATTGTCGTGGAAATATCGTCGAATTCACTAGATAATACGAAGAACAAAACACAATTTTTAGAGATTCGATTTTCCTGGTCCGGGGAGATTCCTCCTTTCTCTCAGCAGCCCTGTTCGGAAATATAAAAAAAAAGTGATCATGTACTTCAAACCGGAAATCACCTCAATGTCTCAGAACCGGCTGGACCGATTTTCACAAACTAGGATTCTAATGAAAAAAAAATGATTCAATATGTCGGTGTAGAATTTTGTCCGAACTCGGTTCCCGGTTCCGGAGATGCAGGGTGAAGTGTGTATGAAATTACGAATCTTCGTTTAGAGTAATGATGAAAAAAAAACGGATTCCTTTCGAAATTTGGCTCAAAACTGTTTCAATTTAAAAGTTATTTAGTTGTTGGCCAATCGGATCAGTTTCTGGTTCCGAAAGAACCGAAAATAGTTGTCAAAAACAAATTTTCAAAGAGACGACTGAGTCGATTTTTAAAATTTTAGACTCAAAAGAAAGGTTTTACGGTCTCATAAACTGCTGTTGGCTTTTGTACGGATCCGACTTCCGGTTATAGTTTTTATCAGATCACACCGATTGATATTGGTTTGAGTTGAAAAATTTCAACTATTCCTGCCAAACTTCAGTCTGGTTGTTTCTCCTCCCATCTTTTTCGTATAGTTCTTCCAATGTCAACGCTACATTTCACCGTTTCATTCTGAAACAGTTCCCTACCGACGATAAACAACATGTTCTCAATCTGTTTATCGATGTAACGATTTGTAAATTGAAGTGACTAAATTTTCTAACAGGAAAAAAACTACAATGACACAGTTGTTCCAGGGGAAATTTCCATCACATTGATTATATGTAATCGTATTCAAATCAAATCAATCAAATAGAGCTTCGTGTAACGTTACTACAAAGTGTCACATTCCCTCTGGTGTGTCGAATGCGAATCAACACACATGATGATGATGATGATGATGATGGCTTCTGCATGCAATCCACCAACCGCAGCACTGCATGAAACGTAAACCCCGTTTATCTGCAATTCGACACGACCATCACGTCGTCAACTGAACCAAACAGGATTCAGCAGAACACCCGACGTGGATGCATGCTGAAGCTGTTTACTATTTACATTTCTCGTCAGGCACAGGCACCTCCTACAGGTTGGAGCTAGAAGGATGGATTTCACGGATGTGTGAGCTTGAGCCAACTTCTGGCAGGCAGGAAGCATTCCCTCGATGGAGACGCACTGTAACTTGAGGTGCTACAAGGTTAACATAAATCCGTAATGTTTTTTGGTGTTAGACAACAAACATTTATGTAGCAGAGCAGCGGTCCACCGCTACGGAGGATGCTGATGGTGAAAATGGTTTGATGATGGTGGCTCTCAGTATTACTCAGTTTCTGTACTAGCTAATGATAAAGTTTAGACCAAAATAGTTGTGCGACTGAATAAATCCTGCACTACTGTTAAGACCCGCAAACCAACGCAACTAAGATATCGTCTAGCGTTCAGTAACCCTCAGTAACCGCATGGACTCTATTACTTTTCCCGAAACCGAAAAGTGTTGGCGAACGTGCTTCAATCACACACCAGAAAGCACTCTCATTACGCCACAGAAAACCGAACGGATGGCGAGCCGTTCGGTGGTTTTTCTGGTAGCAGTATTTCGCACTGTCCGCCAGTCTGTCTGAATTTTCAAAATGTTTATTTTCCCTTTCTGACGCTACGCTGATGTTGAACATCATCGAGAGTCCGCGACCGCCCGGAGGATGCTGGCGTCAACCGGCGTGTTTGAATAGTAGGTACTTGCAAGTGCAACTGCAACGCCGATTGTTTAGATTGGAATTATGCAAAGCAGCGATTTCAACTTAATCGACCAATCGAATGGCGGCACGGGCGCAGTGTGTGTGTGTGTGAGTCGGTTACAACACGCTGCTAGAATCTACTTCCACTTTAACGGTTCCGACCGACAGATGGTTTAGATTGGCTACAAAACGGGCAATCACGACAAACGAGCGGAAAAATGGTTGACGTTGATGAGGTTTAGATTTTGGAAACTACTGCTGCTGCTGCTACTGACCGGTCTGCGTCCGCCGGATTCGGATTTGCGCCGGTTCTGTATGTTTGGAAAGCAAATATTTACGGACGTGAATCACGAGCTTCGAACATATTGTAATAAATAATTACAGAACCACTCCCACCACTCACTGAATAGAGGTGATTTGTGCTACCGACGGTTCTGTTTGGGTTTGAATGGGTCGTTTCACTGGATTTAATTATGACCGCGGGATGATAAATTATTCCTAGTTGGATTGGTTTTTTAGATGGGCGCTTTTCGATATGGTGGCGATAAAAAGAAAGCAATAAAATACATTAATTTTCCATTTCAAAGTTTATTACGAATTTGTCAGAGTCCATAGTTTAGGTGGTAAGGTAGCAGCTTCATAAGCTAGACGTCGTTTGTTTGATCCTCGGCCTTGTAAGTATTTCATTATGGCTTTTATTCAACCCCGTACGTAAAATTGGGCTCTGATCCATACAGATAGGGGACTTCACACTGGGAACAGTAATGTTATTATTACCAAGTAATGTCTTTTCTATACACTTTGGACGATTATTCGTTCAATTCATGTGCTTGGTATTTTTCGCTCTTTATGTTGGCTCTGAATTTCACCTTAATCCTCGTTCATACCAAACATTTTAGAAAACTTCAACTTTGAGTTAGATTTGGATATCCCATATTACTAAAAAATTCTATTATAAATGGATGAACATATTTCCGATGGTATGGAGAAAAATCTATATACAGGGTCCGGCACTCGAAGTGTAACCAACTTCAGACCGCTCGCGCAGCTGACGCACGGGCATCAGCTCTCTAGGAATTTGCTAAATGACAGTTCGGAGTTGTATTGTTTACAAGCGCAAGAAAGCATTTTGCCAAAAGTGAACGCGAAAAAAAATCAGTGATGGATTTAAAACGCAATAGTGTGATTGCTTTATATTTAGATGGAAAATCACAACCAGCGATTGTTCGTGAGCTCAAACACCTTAAATGAATAAAGTTTTTGTTTATCGCACCATAACTCGTTACAATAATACTAGTAGCATCGGAAAACGTCATGGAGGTGGTCATCAAAAGACTGCAACGTCACGTGAGATGGTTCAAAAAGTGAAGAAGCGACTTGAACGAAATCCTCGACGAAGTGCCAATCAAATGGCAAAAGAACTGAAAATATCCGACCGTAGCATCCGCCGCATACTGAAAAATGATCTGAAGGTCAAGCCTTACAAGATCCAAAAGGCGCATGATCTCACACCGAAGCAGCAACAAGTTAGACTTGAGAGAGCGAAGGAGTTGCTTCGTTTGGCCGAAAGCGGTCAATTTCCGAACATTGTATTTTCTGACGAGAAAATTTTTCCAATTAAGCAATTCGCAAACTCTCAAAACGATAGGGTTTACTTGACCAACCGTTCATACGAGAATTTGAGTCATCGATTGGCCACCAGGAGGCAGCACCCGCAACAGATAATGGTTTGGGCCGCTGTAACCGCAGATGGGCGCTCTCCAATCGTTTTCATCGAGCCTGGCGTCAAGGTAAATGCGACATATTATCGGGAAAGTATTCTGGAGGTTGCTTTGAAGCCGTGGGCAGACAAACATTTCGGTGGCAGACCATGGACGTTTCAGCAGGTCTCGGCACCGTCTCACAAAGCTCGAGTGAACCAAGAAAGGCTGAAAAACAACGTTCCGAACTTCATCACGTCCACACAATGGCTCTCAAATTCACCAGATGCGAATCCAATGGATCTTTGGGCCATTTTGGAGAGCAAAGTCCGAACTAAAAGATACACCAGTCTCGAGGCGCTGAAAAAAGTTATTGTCCGCGAGTGGGCCAAAATACCTGCAAGTCACATTTGGGCAGCTTGCGATTCGTTTTTTGACCGTCTCAAGGCCATAGTCAAGGCAAAAGGTGGTCATATCGAGCAAAAGTGAATTGATTCTAAATTTTGTATTATTTTTACACATTTTGTACTTTGAATTAAGTAAAAGTATTTTTCTAAACTGAATTTATGGCCTTTTTAATTGGTTACACTTCGAGTGCCGGACCCTGTATATAAAATAATAGCGAAAAAAGTGTGTGTTGCTAATGTTCTCTGGTATGCGAGGGCCGATCTTCAAATGATTTTTTTTGTTCGAAAGGTGATGTTTATGCGGAGGTTTTAGGCTATAGTACATAAGGAAAATCCTTCGGGAAAGTAGAGAAAAATTAGAAAATTGGTTCGTTCTGAACTGGAAACTTTCCTCTCAATGCATGCTAGATCTCCGATGATTGTTTGGCGTGTATCAAGTTATGCAATGTTGCTGCCCGCTGGAGAGCAAAATATGAATACTAGATTATTGATAAAATCTTTTGGCGCCAAACTAGCTGATTTATATTCAAATTTACTGAGCCTACTTGATTTACGTGTTTCTTTATTTCGAACCACATGTTCAAGTATGGGCACGAAATGCACAGCATACAGGTTTCCATTTTTCAATATATATAATTTGTGTTCAATGCCGTCAATTGAAACTAAAGAACGACTGTAAGAAAATTAAGTCATTGACGAGAGCACGTTATTTTATGATTCGTTGTTTTCTTTAAATTTCAAAAATGTGAATCTCTATCTTATCGATGGATGTAATTATTGCTACCACAATGCGCTGAACTTTCATCCAGAGACAACAAGATTGAAGTGTTCAATGGAGTTTGGGGTCAGTTATAGTCAAACTTTTTGAATTTCATTAGATGAACCCAAACACAACTGTTACAAAAAGTACATTCAATTATTAAATGAAATAAATTTGGAGTAAAATGCGAATATAATTTGGTAGAGTAACAGCAACCCTGTTCATCTCAATATGCAAAAACTAATTGTCAAAGTGAGATCCGATATCTCTGTTCGATAGATGGGTAAGTTGAAAATATGTGCATTCGCTTCGAGTTTTCACGTCGCTATAATAGTAGTGTTGAACAATTTTCGAACTATTCTGTCTGTGGTATTGCTTCTTAGAATCGAAACAACGATGTTGTATCCGATTTTATCACAATTCGTTGATTCAATGAAAGTCGAGCAATCGGTGAAATAATATGGCGACTCTACAATTGAGATGATTATTTGTACAAAAGGTTTAAGATCATAATCGCAGCTACAAGTGTGCGAAACTCATTTCAAATATCGCTTCATTGGATCGAGTACTTTCAGACAAATACATTTATTGCAAATCCATTCACCTTCAGCATCAATAATATATACTTGATACCTTTGGAGATTTTGTGCGTATTTTTCTCAACATGACCTCCAAAATTTAGAGATTGTTTCAAATTTCAAATACGGTTATTCATTTGAGCCCAAACGTCTTCATTTGACCCAGATACGATCCAAATTATATCAACCCGTTCGAGACGTCTTTGGGCCTATTTTTCTCTACACATCGGTTCTTGCAGAGTACTTCGATATTCAATTTATTATGTGGATATAAACAGTTCCATACAGCATACTCTAACCAACACTTCTGTCGCTTTTACGGACATCATCGAACGGGATTTGAGAATCACCACGTTGACATTTTTTTCCTCTTTTAAACGATTCATCAACTTTCTCACAAACTGAAAAGTTTCTGCGATCGAATTAAAAACAATTGTTGGTTCATTTTATCATTCAACTTCATTGATCGCGAACAGTCATGGCCACATTCTTCTGAAACCATCTTTCACATAGGTCGTTTGATTATTTTGATTTTGTGAGTTTAGTGAGTTCTCCTAAACAGCTGTAGATGTAGAAATAAGGGGAACAAGTGCCAAACGCACAAAAACAAATGTCTAAGGTACAGGAACAGGTGCAGAAAGTACAGGAACGCGTACAGTCATGAGAGAAACAAATATTGAAAATACTAGGACAAGTGCAGAGAGGACAGGAACATGTAGAGAAAGCACAGGAACAAACACAGAGTATTGAAACAGATGTAGAAACTGATACATACAATTCAAAATCAAGAGCAGAAAGAACAGGAACAGGTTCAGAAAAACACTAAATACAGAAAGTACAGAAGCAAATGCAGACAAAAAGTTCAAAGTTAAAAGGTTAATGGCAAATGTTATCGAGGGAACTCCCACTGATATGTCATTTAAATTTAAACGTCATTTGCCCATTCATTTAGCTTTTATGTTACCGTCAATAAAGCACAAGGGTAATCGTAAGGAGTTTGTGTCATGAGGTTTGAGTTTTTACATGGAAAATTGTTGTGTACCGAAAATGGAGAAACAAAAAATGTTTTTTATCGCAGAACAGTTATTCTCAACCTGTGGCTCCGTCTTTTTGGCAATAACCGTTAAATTGATTGGAAGTAGTTTTGATTTATTTAAATCGGATCTATTATTATTGCGCTACGAAGTGTGCAGGGGTCCGCTAGTAAACCATAAAAATTCATGTTTACAGTTTGTTTTAACAGTTTACTGTCTGGAAGTTCCATAAATGTGAGAACTACCACCATTAGTGTTCCAAAAGAACCGGAACAACCGACTGTTAACATTTTCCACACAAGAATAAATTCAAGACGGCTAGCCGTAACCCTACTGTTCAGAGGTATTCGTTAAAGCTGCCGAGTTTTTTCTATGCCACAACCGAAAGCAAACGAAACAAAGGACGTGCTTTTCGAAGGCTTCCCACGCAGACTTACATCGATTCGTTTACCGGGGAACTCCTCGCCAATGGATCCTGTCCCGAGTGTCTGCTTCGACAGTAAAGACGACCGGCCGATTCTACACTCCGGTTCCACACGGAGAACCCTTCGATCATAAAATTGCGATATCGCAGTTTTTGATTTTTGTGATAGTTGATTTAACTAATTTCTTTTTGATTCAACCAATATGATTTTTGATTTGCATATATTCAAGTAGTTGAAAAATATGTTGTTTTGAATGCTGTCAAATGCCGGAGACAGTTGAAAGCAAAACAATAATCGCAATGCAAATTCAACAACTTTTTTAGTTGAAATCTGTTCGCGTCGCTTCAAAATGTCAATGAAAACAACATCGATGGTTAAAGCGTTTGGTGAAATTATGTTCATTCGATTTGAGAAATTTATTATAACAAGTGTTTATCTAACAGCGGTGTTGTAATAAAGTTAACCTTGTTTAAGATGAAAAGGATTTGGTGACAAATTACAAAATGTTAATGAATGATCATCTCGTAATCTTTCAGTTATGCGCAAAAATTTTATGCTTCAAATTCGATCATTGAAATACTTCCAGCAGACTGTTTTACTTTCAGCTGTTCGATACCGATGATGATGTTCTATTTATATTTTAACAAAGATATTTATTTCATGAATCTCAACACACCGAACATATTTCAAATAGATCATGACGTGTATCAGTAAGTATATTTTGATTATTTTCGCAAATCAATAACATTGTTCGAGTTGATTCAACTATTTGCAATGTCTAAAACAAATAAAACCGATTTATTTTTCAACTAACAGAATTTTGTTTCAATAACAACACCAGATATTTCAACTAAAATATTTGTTGGAATTGAAAGGTATGTGTCCTCACTAATTGACAGCATTTTTTTTCAAACAGTTAAATTAGTTGTTTCAACCATCGTTTCTGCTAATCGAAAAACAAAAATGACAGTTTAGATAAAACAACAATCGATTAGTTGTACCAAATTTTAACCAATCGAATTCAGAAAATCAACTAATATTCTGGTTGAAAATGGATCTCGGGTGGTTCCGTGCAGTTTGCAAACGATACAAAGCGAAAACAAGGTCAATGCCAATGGCATACTGCGCCGCACTTATCGTTATAATATACGTGTAACAGCAGTGGCAGTATGGAACTTAAGGGTTTCATCCGTTCTCCGCTTTCCGGTCCGGTTCGGCTTTTTAGGTCAAACCGAAGGGGGAAGCATCGCTTTCCGTGATCGCGTTTCAATTATGTGTAACATGCAACGGGTTCGGTTCGTGATTCGGTCAGAGCCCGAAAACGATCCAATAAAAGTCCATATGTCAATTATTGTGAAATGCTAAAAGCAAACGAATATATTATCCTGCTATCTACACGGAACCACCCGCGATCCCATTTCAACCAGAATATTAGTTGATTTTCTGAATTCGGTTGGTTAAAATTTGGTACAACTAATCGATTGTTGTTTTAACTAAACTGTCATTTTTGTTTTTCGATTAGCAGAAACGATGGTTGAAACAACTAATTTAACTGTTTGAAAAAAAAAATGCTGTCAATTAGTGAGGACACATACCTTTCAATTTCAACAAATATTTTAGTTGAAAGAACTGGTGTTGTAATTGAAACAAAATTCTGTTAGTTGAAAAATTTGTTTTAGACATAAGTATTGGAAGTGAAAAAAATGAGTATTGAAAGATGATGCCTTCAAACGGTTGAACTAAAGTTGCACTGATAATTTTAGTCAATTTATATGAGCTTGGGTGCATCAACCGCTGGGAATTGAAATTTTGCGACGGCAATTCAAACGCGCCATTCAATCGCAGCGCGTTCTGTGTGTTTGAAACCCTTCGCTCCTGTTACTTTTATAAATTAAATTCATGTCAAAAAGCGTTTTATTGCTAATGCATGAACATCATCATCGGTATCAAAGTAGCTGGAAGTAAAACAGTCTGCTGGAAGTAAATAATGATCAATTTTGAAGCATAAAATTTTTGCGCATACCTGAAAGATTACGAGATGATCATTCATAAACATTTTATAACTTGTCACCAAATCTTTTTCATCTCAAACAAGGATAACTTTATCACAACACCGCAGTTAGATAAACACTTGTTATCATAAAATTCTCAAATCGAATGAACACAATTTTACCAAACGCTTTAACCATCAATGTTGTTTTCATTGACATTTTGAAGCGACGCGAACAGATTTCAACTAGAAAAGTTGTTGATTTTGCATTGCGATTATTGTTTTGCTTTCAACTGTCTCCGGTATTTGACAGCATTCAAAACAACATAGTTTTCAACTACTTGAATATATGCAAATCAAAAACCATTTTGGTTGAATCAAAAAGAAATTAGTTAAATCAACTATCGCAAAAATCAAAAACTGCGATATCGCAATTTTATGATCGAAGGGTTCTCCGTGTAGGCATCCGATAGCAGACCGGTCGTTCGGGGAAAGGGCAAATGTTGTAGGTCATTCATGCGATTGAATTAGAAAACTACTTGAGTGCTGCATTGTTCTAAAGCTTCTTAGCTCATGTCAATTTGATCGAAACTTTTTAAACGAATTAAAGTTTTTCGATCGATTCTCTTGATCCTAACGACATTTATGCCACTGTTCACATGTCGACGAGAGGCAACCAAACAATTTTCAAAATATTGACATATATTATTTATTCGGAAGGGGAAAGTTTCGTCCTTTCAGTCTGCAAAATATTTTATTCAAAAGTTACAACCACCAAGACAGCATAATTGCTGGTTGTTGACTTTGCGGTTGTACCCTTCATAATAGACCGTAAAATTATTCACTTCGTGATGGAGGGGGAGAAAGGATTAGGGAGTTGAAATCCGTTTCTAAGCCCAGGTAACAAAAGTTTTCACATTTCGTTGAACTAACATACTATCGTCTGTTTTTTTGGGTGCTGCTGGAAGAGCTGTATGCGGAAGAACGGAAAAGCTTTATTGTATTGAACCTTGCCGCAGTGATTTTCCTCCAATTTGGGGTTGGTTCTGGTAGGGAGACCTAGCAAGTAAGCATACCTTGATTGTCGGTTGTCGCTACCAGTTTCATAATACATTTGCATATAAATTTGCATTTTGGAAATTCGGTACGCTGTCTGGAGGTTGGTTTAGTCTTAGCCTTATAAAACCGATACACTGAAGAAGGATGTAAATAACATCCCGAAATACGTATCTGTATTATAACGTTTGATACACTTTCGTGAAAATAGTGACTTTGTGAGAGTGTAATGACGTGACATAGTGGAATTAAACGGTACAACAACAGTACTATTAGTAAGATATTGAGCAATTTGACGTCTCAGTTACTCACACCGATGCAGAGTGCGCAGATCTATTCATATACGAAATTAGAATGTGTGCGAGCCGAAGTCAAAGTTTGTTGTGCGTTTAATTTTACACTGAGGTAAAACATTTTTGACTCATAATCATACACTGCGAAAAATGCATATATAATTTCGTAAGCTATGAACTAATGAACCAAGTAGAAGACAGTTCCATTACGTGATATAGAGTTTCATGAACGATTTTATGTCTTTCTCAACTGTTCTCTTGGCATTGCAGTGTTTTTTATTGCATATATGTCTTCAATAATTGGCACGATGCGGCTCGACAAAATTCACTGGGTTATTTCGACATACTCACACTAGCATTAACCTTTCAACTGCTGAGAATAGCCACACCAACACATACGCACGTGGATTGGACTATTAGGTTTTTTATCGTGACGACACAAATGAACACGTATTCATCCTTGACAGTTCAGCGGTACTGTTTACAAACAAGCTTAAACAAAAATCGAAGAGCACATCTAAAACAATCATCTTTACACTTTGCAACTAGTCACTTTTATTTAATAAATATCAAAAACGAACCGTACTCAATCATGAACAAGTGTTTTAAAACTTTATTTAGGCGATACGGACCGTAAATGGTCTGGACCAATTTGTCAATAAACAAACAAAAGAAATTTCTGTTTACAAACAGTACTGCTGGACTGTCAAAATGTGTTCATCCGATTGAGGTTAGCAGTGACGGTAAAAAACCTAATAGCTTTTTAAAAAATTCTCGGTTTATTATTTCCGATTTCTTGGCAATTCAAAATGTTATAATGATATTCGGTTTTGTAAATTACCGTGTTTTACAGCAATTGGTCGTTTTGTCGTTTTTGCTGTCGTTTCTTGTTTGAAGTGTATCTGTCATTCGAGCAGAAAGGAAACAAATACTACATTGACAGCTTCTTATGTCAAAATAATGCTTTGCCAGATATCGGCTAAACTTTTCTAATCCCATTCTGCTCCAGCGAGATCCCAGTTAAACTTTTTTACTCCCGGTAAAACTTGTTTAAGTTTAGACAAAGTTTAGAGTGATTTGCCCCTTGGCCAACATAATGTTGAAATAGATAAATCAATGATAACGAGTTTTAACTGGAATGTTTATTTTATATTTAAAATTTCATTCGTTGAACTGTTTGAATCTTGGCAAAGTTTTGCCGAGTTTCGGGGAAAGAATTCTATGTGTGTGTCCAATAATTCGTTTGTCGATTTTGAAACAGGCCTTTTAACCGCACACCTTCTTTTTGCTCAACAAACTCAGCAGAGGTCCCATGTTGAGCCATATTCAATACGAGGAATTCGAGCCCTGTTTTTACTAATGAATTTTGGAAATTTCGAATCTATTGTTTCAAATAAACACTACACACTTAAATTAGAATCCCAACCTCAGTTGTTCAAATCTCGGCAACTAATCTTGCTGCAAACACTGCGAAATAGGATGAGAATAACCCTGTGATAAAGTAAACATTACCACACCAAAAACGTCAAAGTGGCTACCAGGCTTGCCACGAAATCGTTAAACGAGCTGTCATCCAACGAACGCTTTGTTAGTGGAAAAGGAAGTGCGAATATTCACTATTAGATGGCGCGTCAATACCGAAAGAGATCTATTTGCTGGGTTTTCATCGATCTGTCACTTCACCGGTAGCGAAATTCACCAGCAAAACTGCAATCAACACTTTAGGTTTTTTTATCCAAAATTTTCGGTGTGAAGAATATTTCGAACTGTTTTTTTATGAGACATATTTTCTTGATTGAGACCATTGGTTAGTGTTTTTTAACGTTGGCCGTTGGGAAGATTTTTTTCACACAACTGACCGATTTTTTAAAAGTGAAAGTTGGTTTTCACTACTCCATTCGATTTGATCAGAGACAGATAAACCGATTTCAACAAGCTTAGGCACGTGAGTATGGATTTGAGTAATATGTCTGAGTAAATTCTTTCGCATTTAATCATAAATTGGAGTAAGTGCTGAGTTTTCGAACGTTTGAGTAAAAATAATACTTCAACCGCGTTGTGATTGTTCGGTTTGTTGCCATTCAATCATGGATAATTTCATTTGTTAATCTTTGATAATTTTTAAGAAAATTGTATGGTTTCAATTGAGCTCAGTGAGAAATTTTCAATGGGAAATCCGACATAAGGGTTGTTTATTTTTAGCCCGGATTCAATTCACTTTAATGCGTTTCCAATTAGGAAGAAAAATTACTCCCACTATGAATATCCAAAAAGCGATTTTTTTTTTGTATATTCAAACTATGAAAAAATTTATTTGTCCTATTTTGAGTGAAAATTACTTCGATAGCTTTGTTCCTTCACTCAAAAATCAATAGATGGGTGGAAACTCAAGTTTTGACTACGTGCAATTTGACTCTCAATTGAGGATTTTTTACTTACTTTTGAATTCGAAAGTCAGGGGAAATCCGTAAAATCGGGCAAAAGATTCGGTTTGAAAGAATGTCTGTCAAAATGAGAAAAACCTGGCATTTGTCAAATATATCTGGAACATTGGAAACTCTGGTTATTTCTAATTTCGAAGATATAATGGTATAAGTAACGCAACCGTCAAAACGCACTTTTCAGCTCAATTTTCTCGTAGATGGCTTAACCGATTTCAACAAGTTTAGACCCTTTTTTTCTTGCCGTTACATTTTTTTAAAGATAGTTAAACAGAATTCAACAAGCTTATATTCGTTTGAGAGCTACTATTGAATTATTGATCAAGTTCGAAGATCGTATAGTTATCACTTCTGGTTTCGGCTATATAATGGGATAAGTGGTGTAAACGACAAAATTCATTTCCGCTTCATTTTCTCGGATACGAATGAAGCGATTTCAATAATTTTAGGCGTAAGCGCTGAAGTATGCTTTTATGAATAAACGGAATTAATCTGTATGAACTTAGTGCACAAAGCACAGTTGACTAGGCAAAGGACTCTAGGTGGATTAAGAATAGGATTTTTCAACATCATTCGAAGTATTTGCATGAAATTATATTCAAATGAAAAACCTTTTTCTACGTTTAAGAATTTTACGCACCGTTGCATCGTCTTCCTTGGTCATCACCTTCTCTCTTCAGTCAGTTAGGTTCCTATCTATCCAAGTTACCAACGTGAAAGGTTCTATTTAAAATTACTATTACAATCATAAGTCATAAGTACACTCATTTACAATTCTGCAACTGGGAGCATGTCAGTTCTAATCGTATTCAAACAATTTTATTTTTTTATTTTGTTGGGAGCAGAAAAAACTTTCTGGTATTATTATTTTTAATTTCTTTCTTCAATAGGCATAAAACCTCTTCATTTTTTATACCAACATCCATTTTTATTTACAATATCCAAACATAATAGGAAACCGGATGATTTTTACTGGTTTATATTGCTTCATAACAATCTACAGAAGCTATAAGTTAATAGTGGCATCATTGGCTTTGGCAACGACAGGATTTTTCTAATTCGTTGTATGCTTGTTATGGAATTTCGAAAAACTATAATTCTCAATGCAGCTAACATTCCGTTCAAATGCAAAGACTCAGACGTTACTAATTACCGTATGCACAAAGAGAACTAAACCAATATGACAAAAATCCAAAATTTCATTCTCTAATGATTCCACCACGAATTGAAGTAAAGGGTTGCTCAGGTACACCAAGTAAACTCACGAGTGAGCCGTCGTATCAACTGTGCTGTGTGCCTACTCTAAAACTGTCCGTCACAACCGGAATTAACTGAAACAACTTGAGTCAACAAATTCTGGCACACGAAGAATGAAATGACGTTTAAAGTGTACAGTTTGTACATCAGGCAGATAGAATCTGAAGTTACTCCGCTTTAAACATACAACTGCGGTACAGTCACTCATCCAGCTTATCAGAGCTTGGAGTCATTTAAGAAAAAAAGCAATTTCTTTTCCACTCGATAAAAAGAAACCGATAAAAATATAATCCAGACAATAAACGCCTTCACTCGTTATTAAAGACGGTAAGATATCAACGGACGGAGCCAACCCAATGAAAATCTGCTTGCTTTTGGACAGGGTTGCCACTTTCGCAATTGTTTGTTCCATTTGGAAATCTGTATTGAAAATGTATATACTAAAGTGTGAATAGTAAAATAGTAAAAAATCTTATTTTCTGTTCGTTCCTTATTTGATGGTAACGTTTTCCTATATTTCGCATTTTTGAATGTTCGTTCAATCTATTCTAGGAATCAAATAATTCGCTTAGAATTTGTGATACGTGTACGAGCAATTTCCGAAATGAATGACAGTTATCACATACTTCGTTTGGGATAAAACTGTGTACCCGTCTTCAAAGGCAAGCCATTTGTTCTGCACTGATGGAGGAACCAATTCTCGATGAACATTGGAAATGGTCCCGAGTGCAAATGACAGTTTCTCTTTGTTTACTTACTCTTTCTTATATTACGGCATATTTCTGTATTTTCCAACAATTTCTAAACTACAGATCAAAAGTCGATGGGTTCAATCGTTATTCTAGGTAAAGAGTTAAAGAGAGGGATTACCGATAAAACTGTAATAAACGAAAGAGAAAGTTAACAAATAGAAACTCTCATTTGCACCTTTTCTCGTGTTTGTCTTCAATTCCTGAGCTGATGTTTCTGAGCTGACAGTTCCTTAGCTGAAGTTTCATGATTAATTGTGCTGCTTGTTTTCAGCTCTTTCCCGCTTAAAATTTATTCATCAGCTGATGCTCAGCAGCTACTACAATACCCTTATACTTGCATTGAACTATAGAATTATCGGATTTCCGGAGTATTTTTTTCCAATTTTCGTTCAGCGATTCCCCTACTTGTACACCACCAAGCTTCATAATCGTCAGTGGGTGTAAAATAAGTTCAATACAATAACATCTTTGTTCCTCGTTATTCGATTGTTTATATTTCCAATACATCCGTAATATAAACTTTCATAGCATAACAAGAGAAATAGTTACCTGTTTTTCAAGATTTTTTCCTCAGCAAACTATTGACAAAACGAAAATGCAACCAGAATTAAGTTTGTTTTGTTGAAAACAAAACACGAAAAATAAAGACGAGACTTACTAAATTCGCAAAACATGACCGGCGAAAGAATGACACTAATCTGCCAGTATTATTTTGAAAGTTATCGGAATCTAGTCGGGTTTCTGCTGACTGCTGGATGTTTTACCAAGCGGGATATAGCTGTCATCTTAGCAGTGATGCCGACATATTCCAAAAACTGCGTTACGTACGAGTTATATATTTCTCGGTTGATTTTTCAAATAACAAGTGACAGTTTCTCTTTCTTTATTTTCTCCTTCGATTATTTCGACGTGAATATTTGTTTTCTTCGATTTTACAATTTTGTTTGAAAGTCGATGTTTTCGTGATGAGTTGAGAGATACACGTGAAAACCGATTTGTAACTATTGGAAGAGAAAGTAAACAAAGAGAAACTGTCACTTGTCCTTACGGTCTTTTGAAAAATAACCGAGATTTTACGATTTACTAAGATTTTATTTCCCTATTTGGTAATTTCTTTGACGAAAGCTTTCGGTAAACATTAATCGATTTTCTGGGTAATGAATTTTAGTTTACAAAAAATCTGTAGAGCTCACCAGAAATTACCCTCGAACGATTTGTGTAGGCAGCAATTGGACAAGTGATACAAAATGATTTTCTGCCTAAGTAAACAAAAAGCTTTTAGTGGTTCTAATGTTTTAAAAACTTTAGCACCTGTACCTCAATCCATTCGATGAACTCTTCAAGATTTTTTTGTTTGGTTAATAAAAAGACATTTACTAAAAACTAATAACTGTTTGACAGTTAGTTTCATGACAATCAGTTTTCACAGAAGTTCGGTTATTGGATGATAATTTTACCATACGGACAGTATGATTTTTACCGTACTCAGCGACTATTCAGATTTACCGTATGAATGGTATATCTATTTACAAAATTCGGTAATGAAAATTTACGTAAGACTGATCGCCCGGTAAAAATTTGCGTTGTTGTAAAAGAAAACTCATGTACCGAAATATCGGCCATTTCTATAGATTACCGAAATTTCTCGTCAAAAATATTACCGAACAAAGGAATTAAATCTTAGTGCGTATGCTTTAATTTACCAATAGATTGCGATAGATCAATAGTTCGCGATAGACTTTTTGAGTCTTTGTTGGGAAATGAAACTGTAGGCACGACTGGAACCAAATTTTTCTACACTTTGCAGTGAAAAATTAATGAATACACATTTCCAAAATAGAAAAACGTAATCGATGGATGAAAAATTAGAAACCTATTAAATTAATCTGATCAGTATCTAACGTGCAAAACAGATTGGAAAATTGACATATAAACGCAATGATGTAATGAAAAACCGCGAAAATATTACCGCAGAGACGGGACTCGAACCCGTAGCTAACTCCTAACCGGGGAAAATGGTTTTACCAATTAAGCTACCCTGCATATGAAAACACATGAAGAGAAAGTCTAATTGACTAGACGAAACTAAGCATGCCTCTCTGTACTTAGCCATTACGGTATTCACCTACAGTTTCAAATTTTAATTTCAACCAAAACAAAACAAAAAATACCGATCCATCCGTTATTTGACATCACCGAATTCCCAGAACTGTTCGGTAGTTGTTTGACAGGTCAACAAAATTTCCATTACCGAACACTCAGCAATCAATTGAATTACCGAACGTTCAGCTGTTGAAAAACTGGTAAAATATCAACGAATTCAGCGAAATTTTCTAAGTGTGTACGTACTCGAATCATGAATAATGTAGTCTATATTTTTTTGTATGTTTATACGAAAATAAAGCGATTTTTTCGTTTACTTTCTATTGCTAACGCCTCAAATCATTTTCTCTTCGTAAAGATTTTGGCATAATGTTCATTTGTCATAATAATAATTGGATTCGTAATATTTTAATCTTATGTAAATTTTCGTTTATTTTTCGATAGAGTAATGTTTTGCAAAGAAAACTCGGACGAAATGTGTGAATTTTATATTCGGTCCGAATATTTCGATAATATTACGTGAAATAGCATTATTATTTTTTATTTTTAAATTTATGTAGTAAATATCACACTGTCATTTTATATAAGCAACTCATTGCCCGGATTACCCAAAGCTAGGAGCTATCCCTCAGTTAGGTCCGAAGGAGCGGCAGCGAGGTCGGACAGCAGGCCATTAAAAACGATGAGGCGTAGCCGCATTAGACCTTGCAAAATTTCAGTAAATAAAAACAATTTCTATTAAGCAGCATGTTCATCTGTTATGCCCAATGACTGTTATGCCAAATGACCATTATGCCAAATAACCATTATGCCATATAACTATTATGCCAAACGGCGTTATGCCAAACGGTATTATAGCAAACGACACTATGCCAAACGTGGTAGCCCCCAATTTCGGTAATAACTGACGTTTAAGGCAGAGACAAGATTGTACTAGACATTAATTGATTCGTAACAAGCTTCGAATTCGTCTGAGATTTCAAATTCATTTTCTTGAGATTTCATTGATTTTCTGAAACCTTCTACGAATCTATATACTTATTGGACCCGAAAGACAATAGTTAAAAGGTCCTTAATAAACTTAATAAAAAAAAAAATATACTTATTTTATTTCACTGAATCTCGTCCAAATCATTGCCGAGATTTGCACCGCCGAATACTCGGTAATCATGTCGGCAAAAGATACAATTACGGAGTATCGGTAGTTTCAAACTTGACAAACGTCAGGTCAGTTTTTACCGAAATTGTTTGCAAAAAAAATCTCTCGGGGACGTACAATTGTGAAATATGCAATATAATATTGATTACTAAGCAAACAGCAACTCTTCATTTTGAAAATGCATCATGCGTACTATTTCATATGTTTATTGTATGGCAACTGGAAAAGTAAAGGCATTTTAACACATGAATCTGTTGAAGTGCGCAAAATTAAATTTCTCTTTTGGCAAGTCATCTGTCATCCTGTAGCTTGAACGCCATACAATTTATGTGCAAAAATTCCTGCAAAAATGTGAATTGTTCTTTTTTGTGGGATTTGGCATCTTGCCATTACGGAAAAATGGTCATGGAGTGGTATTCTTAAAAAAAAAACGTCCAGGGGTTACTCATGAACATGAACCCTTCCGACAGGACAGAGCTCCACCTAATAGAAATACATTGATCCATTATCATGATTACAATCAAGAAGATCATTTGACAATTATCATCGGAATGCAGTTCAAGGCAAACTGGTGGAACCTATAGAAAAGAACCTTAACAAGAAACATTATTTGATTTCATAATAATTAGTTTAACCATTTTACAGACATTTCGTTTCGCCAATTTTGTTTCGTACCACCCTTTTATTATCTAAACCCCATGATATTTTCTAGGGAGTGGAAGTTCAACTTTAACCTTTTGTTCGACGGGAGAATGAATGGAGCTGAAGAAAATGGCATCGCTGATCATGATGTAAAGGATACTATTTTAAACCTCTTCACTGTGACAGGGGACGGACTGTTTTTGAAAAGAAGATGGATACAGAGACGAATGGAAAGTGACTGATGGCAACATAAATATCACGACCATTCATTCCCTTCAAGAAGCTTGCAACTAAACGTATATTTTTTATTTCTATCATTTGATAAGAGTGAACAGGCACGATAGTAACGATCTGTGAAAGTGTAAATATCACTGCTCATTTTGAAAGGACATTGAAGCAGTAAAAGAGTAATCAAATAGTCTCGCACTCTTTCTCTTTTTCACTTGAGTCTCATTCTCGAGCTGTTCAAGTAGTTTACTTTTCATTCGTCAAACGAAACGTACGGACCATGCGTCTCCTTCTTTACGACATTTCTCCATTATTCCCGAACAAAGTTCAACGTGCACCACCGACTGATTTATTGCGAGCAAACAACAATTGTGTGTTGAATTTGCCTTACCCAAAAAAGGATCTATACAGAGGGGTCTCGTATAACGCGGTACACCGGGGGCGTGAAAAGCGAATCCGCGATAAACGGGACCCAGAGCATATGGGATTTTGACTGATTGGGGCTGTGAACGATTATCTCGCTTCGGTCGACAGATAGAGCTATACAATCTTCGGCAAACTTGTTGTAGATACTTAGACCAACAATTTAGTGTAGTTTGACCGACAATTTGTTGAGAGCTGCTTCGCCAGGGGCGCTTTGAAAAGAGCATGAAATAATTCATATGTTTACAATAGAAATACAGTTTGAAACATGAAATATCGCGAATAGTTTACTTTCGGTGGTGTCGGTGTTTTTTTCGGAAAGAATGTTCCGGAGAGCAAAACGAAATGTTGTAAACAGTAATTTAAATTTCTCGCATGGCTGACTCTAGTGTGCAATTCAGCGTTCGAAATTCCTGCAACTCAAAATCATGTTGACTTATTAAGATCGTTTCTTCGAGAAGGTTTTTCAAGGTTCCAATACCTATTGAACGATTGATGAAACAGTTCTTATTGTATCTACAATGTGATCTGTAATTGAATACCATACTTGTTTATGAGAGTAATCTTATCGATCAGATTTTGAATAAGTTGATGAAGGAGAGACAGATTTTAAACTGTTTTTCTAGAAGGCGTTAGTAAGTTACTAAAGTATTAAGATGAATAAGCTATCGACAATCTGAGGAACTTGATAGAGTGAAAACTCGAATTTCATACTTAATGTTTTGATTATTTATACAATTATATATAATGTTAAGTACATAAAATGTGACATATATTGCTCATATAATTTCATTTAATTTTCTATTTGAATTGAACCTTTTTATTAAACAGGGAACAGTCCAATGGAGCGAAAATTTCATAGTCACAAAAGCTGCTACGTAAACGACCAAACGACATATTTCGGTGAACTGATAAAAAGTAAAAATCGATAAATTTATAACACTCCTGATAGCTGGAAAGTTTGTAGGGATCACTGCAAGGGAAACTACGAAAAGCAACCCGAAGAAGTTTATTCTGAATGGCTTCGACGCGGTGGATGTCGAGTTAACAATAAAGAGCCAAAAAGACAGTACCATTTTCAAGAATCGCAAAACAGTTCACAATATAGTGCCTTTAGGCAATACATGTTTTTGAAGGTCTTTGTGATACTAAATGTAAACCCTAGTTCTTCGAAAATTATGTATTTGATGTTATCCTCAAAATTAAGTTGCTCCCTGAAGACGTTAGTTTGGTTTCGTCTTGTCACAGAGGAAAGAGTGACGTTGGCAATTACGCTCTCTCATTTTTTCGATGAGAAACAAATAATGTTTCGTCTCTCTTCGTTTGTTCTGGTGTCGGTCATTTACGAATGAGACAGTAAAACATTGAAAATGAGACTGCTGGAATGGTTTCTTTCATTGAGAATGCGTGACAATTTTAAGCTCTGATGCTTGGTAGATTTGTTAGAGAATCGCATGACACAAAATCATTTTATGATGGAGGAAAGCACATGAGTTCGCATCATTTTGCGAATCCTTCGAAATGACAGCTATTTTAGCAAACCGAAAAATTCAGAAAACTAACTAGAACTAGAAACCGCATATTTCTAAACTTGAGAAATCCCATAAAAGTAATCATATTTCTTACCAAGTTTGTCCGCGACCAAACAGCTATTAATTCCTACACAAGCATTGTAGAAGAAATCTGTGCCGTCAACTAATATAAATCACGAAACAAACAAATATAATTTTCCCAAAAAACAGCTATCTAAGTCATCATGATCGCAATAGCGATACATTTTTTTTTTTTAATACTGAACTACTGTTCATATTATCGAATACTTTTTGATATCCCAAGCAATGTTGAGGAAGATACACTGCTCTTAAAGTATCACACACACAAGCTTTCATCAATCTTCTAACCAGTTTGTAAACCCTCGAAAAAACGATCTTAATCAATCAAAATAAATCAAGATTACAGGAATTTCCAACCCAGAATTGCACACCAAGTGAGAATTTTTTTTACAATTGTTCACACTATTTAATCTGTTTTTACCTCCTCTACTTTCTTTCCGAAAACGCCACCAATCTATATCATCAGGTTTTAGAGATATCACATAGCAAATTTTATATTGTAAGATTGTGATCACACTAG
The DNA here is from genome assembly GCF_030247185.1 of Malaya genurostris. Classification (NCBI taxonomy): domain Eukaryota; kingdom Metazoa; phylum Arthropoda; class Insecta; order Diptera; family Culicidae; genus Malaya; species Malaya genurostris. Next base: position 30,811,177 of record NC_080570.1, read on the forward strand.
CGCCATTATGTGGGAAAGTTCTCAACTAACATAGTTTTCATAATGTAACACATGGATCAATAAGTCCCGAGACTAAAGCAGAGATGGCGCTCGTAGTAAACCAGTAACCACGTCTTTCTAGAGTACTAACCTTTGCTTGAAACGGGTCAAAATTTTAAGTCGATCCGACCAGAAACAGCTGAGTTATCGAGGTTGGAGCAAAGTCGTTTTGTAGTTTGTTTAAAAATGGAAAAAACTGAGTTTCGTGTTTTGATAAAACTTTGTTTTTTAATGGGTAAAAACACCGTGCAAGCGATACAATGGATTGAAAAATGTTATCCGGACTCTTGTCCATCAAAAGCAACGATTTGTCGGTGGTTCGCCGAGTTTAAACGTGGTCGTACCGACACAAATGACGCGGAACGCTCGGGTAGACCTATGGAAGCCGTTACACCGGAAAATGTGAGTGAAGTGACAAAAATTATAATGAAAGATCGTAAAGTGAAGCTCCGTGAGATTGCTGAGATGACACAGATATCATATGGAAGTGTATTTACTATCCTTCATGAAAAATTGAGCATGAAAAATGTTTTTTCCAAGTGGGTGCCGCGATTGCTTTCGATGGAAGAAAAACAGCAACGAGTCACCCTGCCTGCCAGTCGATGAAAACAATGGCGAAATTGAACGAATTGGGCTTTGTCCTGCTTCCCCACCCCCCATACTCGCCAGATTTAGCCCCCAGATACTACTGGCTCTTTACTGATCTTGAAAAAATGCTCCAGGGAAAAAGATTTGGCTCAAATGAGGAGGTCATCGCTGAAACTGAAGCTTATTTTGAAGCGAAAGATAATTTTTTTTATAAACATGGTATTGAAAAATTGGAAAAACGTTGGAACCATTGTATCACCCTAAAAGGTATTTATATTGATGAATAAAAAAAAATTTTGCAAAAAAATGTTGTTTCCATTGTTAGTCTCGGGACTTATTGATCCATGTGTTAAACTAGACCATTCATAACAACTTTCCAACAAATAAAGCCGCTCTATATCTTTCAGTTTTTGCCTTTCTCATATAGAAAGGCTATGCAATGTGTCCGTCCGTGTGTGTGTGTATGTAACAAAAATATGCACTCACTTTTCTCAGAGATGGCTGAACCGATTTTTACAAACAAAGATTCAAATGAAAGGTCTTGTAGTCCCATAGCCTGCTATTGAATTTCATTCCGATCGGACTTCCGGTTCCGGAGATATAGGATGATATGTACCAAAAAAAGTGAAAAAATATGCACTCACTTTTTTCAGAGATGGCTGAACCGATTTTCACAAACTAAAATTCAAATGAAAGGTATTATGGTCTCATAGCTTGCTATTGAATTTCATTTGAATGTGACTTCCGGTTCCGGAGTTATATGGTAATATGTGAAAATTTGCGGAAAAGTTTACACTCAATTATCTCTGGAACGGTTAAACCGATTTTCGCAAACTAAGATTCAAATGAAATGTCTTATGATATCCTAGAAATTTGTGGAACATTTTATCTGGATCCGACTTCCGGTTCCGGAACTAAAGCGTGATAAGTGGAAAATTACCAATTTTTAGTAGTATTTTTCCACGAACGATGGTTAAAAACAGGTACAAATCCCCTTAAAACTGACTGAGAAATTCTTCTAGTTGCAGAGCTTGTTAGTTTGTGGGCATGAAAACTTAATTCGGCACTACTGGTCCCCTCTTTTCCTGTTCCGAGAGCACCTAAAGTGGAGAAGAAAAACTCCTAAAAGTAAATTCACTTCAATTCCTCTGCAATGCTTGAACCGATTTCCACAAATCTTGATTCGAATTAAAGTTCATACTGTCTTTAAAGCTACTGTAAAATTTCATCTGGATCCGACTTCCGGTTCCGCAGTTACAGGGCGATGAGTGTCAAACTTTCAAATCGCCATATAGAGTGACAATATGTACAACACCGAAAGAAGAAGAAAACGCAAAACGAACAAGGTGTGTTTTGTTCTATTTCGTACACGTTGTGTAGTGATGATAATAATAATAATAATAATAATAATAATAATAATAATAATAATAATAATAATAATAATAATAATAATAATAATAATAAAAAAAAAAAAAAAATAATAATAATAATAATAAAAACTGTTCCAATTTGTAGGTCATATTTGTTGGAAGCAAACGAACCAACTTCGGCTCTTCCGTTTATCTGGATCCGGTTTCGGAAGCATTGGAAATAGTGATTAAAAACTGCAAAAAAAAGGATCTCACTCACTTTTCTTGGAGATGGCCAAATCGATTTTCACAAACTTATAGGTTCAAAAGAAAACTCTTACAGTTCCATATGGAATTCCTTAATTTGTTGTGGATACTACTTTCGGTTCCGGAACTTCAGGTTAAACAGGATTTATAGAGTTTGTGAGATTAGATCCGAACAAATTTTCCTATTTCTATTCAATAAACAATTGTTTTTGCGAATTTCACGGTTATATTTATGATGTAATGAGTAATATGAGAAAGGCATCATTACACCACTAGGTGAATTAAAAAAGTTTTTTTATAAGAACATAATTCTGATAATTGACATTTGTATTCAAGCACACTAGCTACATCTGATGGAGTAAGTCCGAGTTAATACTTTTGCTGTTTGACAAACTCCCGAATTCCCGCATTCTTCAAAATACTATAATTTGCGAGTTACTTGAAGCTCAAATCGTTATGTCTGTATTAAGCGAATGATTCATATCATGAATTTTTCGCAACTAATTGTCTGTCAAACTACACTAAATTGTTTGTCTAAGTTTTCCGAAGATTGTGTGGCTCTATCTGTCGACCGAAGCGAGATAATCGTTGACAGCCCCAATCAGTCGAAATCCCATATGCTCTGGGTCCCGTTTATCGCGGTTATCCGGCAATAACGAATCCGCGTTGTACGAGATCCCACTGTATTTTCTGTTTCTTTCCTACGGAAATGATCACCGTTGGTTAAATAGAAAAGCGGGAGTCCCCATTTGCAACACACAGTAGTTTATACCGAAATAGACTTAGCTAGAAATAGGTCGTCAAATGGTGAGATAACTAAGTCCTCACAAGTCCCTATCTCATGCCTCCCCGAGCGTCTATGATGACATTTGATCAATAGAACGGCGTCGACTGGGTGCTATCGCCTTCTGCGTTAGTAGCAGAATGAGAGGGTGCGAAATGGCTTGTAGGTTGAAGCCCATCCTAAAGTGCAGTGTTTATCATAGTATATTACAACATATAATTCTGTTGTTTATTACATCATGTATTATTATTATTATTATTATTATTATTATTATTGTTATTATTATTATTATTATTATTATTATTAGAAGAGCGTAACTTACACTGCGACATTAACTGTTATATTGTATCATAGCATATAATTTCACATATTATCGGCTTACACTATTTTATGTTATTATATACTATGTTGTATGGTATTATACTGCATTGCATTATATCATATTATATGGTATTATATTATAATATATTATATTATATTGTATTCTATTATATTATGTTATATTGTATTGCATTATGTTGTATTATATTATATTATATTATATTATATTATATTATATTATATTATATTATATTATATTATATTATATTATATTATATTATAGGGTTTATTATGAGTAGTACTACGTACCTCTGCGCAAAATATAAATTTGTTTTCCTTATAAGTTATCATTTTTAAAGTAAATTTTAACTAAAGATCAAGGTCATCACAAGGTGAGCTTGGTCCTCACTGGTTCCTGTTGTGTTTTATTCATTCTATTATTTATTATATAATTCATTGTACTATATTATGTTGTTTTTTTTATTATTTTCATTATTATATTTATTGTTAGTATTATTAATTTGTCATCAATAATAATAACATATATTATTTTTATAGATGTGGATATTATTATTCTTATTAGAAGAGAAATATTCTACTTCCTGCAGTACTGCGAAGATAGAAGAGCATAACCGACACTCTACAGTAACTGTTATTTTATATATTGATTTATAATATATTATATTGTATGACATTGTATTATATTATATTAAATTAAAATATATTTTACTATATTATGTTATATTATATTATTTTGTAGTATATAAGTATTATTATTATTATTATTATTATTATTATTATTATTATTATTATTATTATTATTATTATTATTAGTATTATTATTATTATTATTATTATTATTATTATTATTATTATTATTATTATTATTATTATTATTATTATTATTATTACTATTATTATTATTATTATTATTATTATTATTATTATTATTATTTTTATTACCATTATTATTATTATTACTATTGTTACCATTATTATAATCTTTATCATTATCAGCTACATTTTCATTTCCATACTAAACATTTCACTTTACACATATATTATTAAATTGTATCATATTATATTACGTCATATTTTGTGGTATTATATTATATTACATTGTACTATATTATACTATATTATGGTACAATGTTTGGTATTGTTTTATATAGTATTGTAATGCATTTTTTAATACACAATTATAAGTGTATTATATTGCATTGTGATGTATTACATTTTTATATTTTATGCATAATAATATTTTATTATATTCAGTGTCGTATAGTGACCAAACTATATTATAATATATTATGGTATATTTTACTATATTATGTCACATAACATTATGATACTATTATATTCATCATAAAATATTATAGTAGACTATAATACACTGTACCATACGATTTTGCACCGTTTTATACTATATTGTGTTTTATTGTATTATACTGCCGGAAATTATATTAAAGTGTATTATGTTACATTATATAATACTATGCTCAAGTACATTGTAAGGGAAGAGGGATGGGAGTGCATCAGGGTATCTTACAAGTGAATGACTGGATGAAGGAGTGAAATGTCAACCCGATTCACAGGGGAAAGCTGTGTGTTTTCCCCAGAAGGTCTGAAATGAGTAAGACGCACCCTTCTAACAAACAAACCATCAGGCAGGTTTAAGCTGGTACAGCGAATTCTTTTATTATATGGCCGGATGTTATTGCTGGAAGGCGCCGGGTCCTCAAAGTCCATTTTGGCCTTCTTAACAGCAGTAATATGAAAGTTATCTGATAATCAAATTCGGATCTAATGTAAGTCTACCTGCATCCACTGGTAATGCCTTGAACTGATGGTGGCTTCACACATACATACATACATACATACAAATAGACTTAGCTAGAAATTTTCCCTGTGCTCGCCTTCCCATCTCACATCAATAAAGCATAATTGGATCAGACTGTGAGTGAGGCTCTTCTAAATTGCCTTGTCCGGATCGTACATATCCTACATAATAGAGAACACTCAGTTACTGTGTCAGACACAATACAAAGTCGTTGATTCGATAAATCAATAAAGGGATCCGTTTTAACAAAAAAAAAATATAATTCACATTTAAGCGGATTTTAGGTGGTGAAAGGAATTCTTTGTAAAGAACTGAGAAGCGAAGTGTACAATAGAGACTCAGTGAACTGAAAAATAATCTAGAAATGTTTCATTCTTCTATTCATCATTCAACATCTTTCAGATGAAAATTGGATTTTCAACTAAAATATTTATTCAGCTCTAAGGTGGTGTAACTTTCCAAAGCAATTATCGAGCTTATTCAAATTACCTCGTTTTCGTGCAAATCATGTTGAGCTATTATTTGAGCGATACAAAGGGGGAAAGTAATAAGAAAAAAAAAAGTTATCAAATTTAATGTGCGATTCGGATGAAGTCCGAAACTAATTCGGAACGGCACAGCTAGGAAGAATATTACACGGATAACATTGTGCCCAGGCAACATTGTGAGGCGAGGGTACGAACTGTAAACCACATTCGGTAAGCTTCCTGGCGAATGGTGAACGGACTCGTAACCTCCAACACGTTCGATGGAGTTAACCCCGGTTGAATTAATTTCCTTCAGGGCTACTTGTTTTGCTCATTCCTTCGTGTTTTCCGGGTTTTCTCGGTCGTAAACCGAACAGTAAAGAAAGCACTATTAAAAACGGTTCCCAACGAAGGAACGGAAGTTCCTATTGTTTGTTCCTAACCTACACATACACACGGCATATCGGCATCCCATTGGTCATCGTCGTCGTCGAAAGATGCCATTATTGAAAAAGTGTAAGTTTCACCCTACTAGTTTTAGTGGGCGGTTGGGAATGAATGTTTGACGCCTTGGTAGCTTGCTGCGAAGAAGAATTTCTCAAGCCAAGAAAAAAAAATCACATCCTTTCCATTGAATCAATACCGTATATGTAGTTTCTTCGAATCATATCACGCTTCCCCGTTCGAAAGGATTTATTGTTCGATACTGTACTATTCTGCGCACACAGTCTCGTGATGTATGTGGAGTACGAGAGCTGGAAACTTCGCCAACACTTCTTTCTGCTTACAAATCGCAGCAGATGAGTCGGAAATTGTCTTCGAGTCATTGCCAAGAGCCCACTCGAACATTTATTGGCTATTTTCATTCCTTTAACAAAACCCTTTCTCATGATCCTCCTGTATTTGTGATACGTATTTCATTTTACTGTGCACTATTGAAAATAAAAGAACTGTAACGCAGAGCAGGGTGATTTTGTTACTGTAAACTCATGTACTGCAAATGAATTGCTTAGAAAGAAAAAATACTACAATAATCCAGTGATCATATTATTAATACCAACATCTGTTTCTGTTGCTCACCGACTTATAATTTGAAGTTGCTACCATTCAAGCTCACAATAATGCATGACAATCAACTAAACTTACCTAACGGGAGGATAGCGACTCATTAGATGCTTCTGTCTCCCATATAAAACTTTACAACAACCAGGAACCGTCAATATTAACCTGTTTTATAGCACGGAAAGACCGAAATTAGCATTTTGGCGAAAAAATTAGTTGATTTTCTGATTTTAGTTAGTTATTTTTTGAGACAACTAAAAAAATCTTACTTTTGCTAATTTAGATTTTTTAATTCTAATTCTCTTAATAATAATAAAATATTTGTTGAAATGGCTATTTTTTTTAGTGGAATTCACCAATTAAACGTGCTGTCATTTCTTAGCTAAGGCACGCTTCATATCCATTCAACTAATTTTTTAGTTGAATTAGAGAAATAAAACGTTGTTTTCAACCAACATAAATGGTTGAATTGGTTTCTGCAATTAGCAGCTATATGGCGCTATATGGCACCGTAATGACTACTAGCCACTAGATGGCACACTACTACCGAAAAAAATTTCAGTCGCGGTTATCTTTTCTATATTTGCAGGTATAAATACGATGTTGTATTGGAGAAAAAGACATAAGCAAAACATAAACTTATTTTTGAAAATTTTACTTCTAAATCGCTGTTTTCTTCATTCGACTTCGCGAAATCGACTCTCTCACTGAAAACTTTGAGCACTCGGAAAACAAAAACCGAATACAAGTAGTACACCGGAAGGCGTAGCCCGGAATGAGAAGATACAAAAAAACATCATTTGACGTGTACAATTAGAGTGCAACATTCGAAACTCACTTCACTGTTTCGCGTAAAAACATTATTACCCACAATCGCTTCAACTGCGCACAAATTCTGAATAAATACACTTTCCACTAACAGTTTACGTCATTTTTACATATCGGTTTAGAAAATTATATAGGGATATATCGTAACACATGCGAAAAACATCTAAACAATTTGCGAGCAGTTTCAACAAGACTGTCCCTTTTAGCTTTTTAATGGATTGTTTTGCTTTGACACTGCTGTCCTTCAGTAATGACGGTGATAGATAAATAGAATCAAAGTTTCTGATTTTAATAACGAAATTAGTTGTCAATGAGAATTTCGTGTTGGATTGAAATATTGCTGGTTTGTGTCCAGAATATTCGCCAACTAAACACATTCTCTAAAAATAAGAGTTTTTTTCAGCACAGTAAATTCTAAATTTTAACTAATTTTATAGTTATTTAGGAAATTTTGTTGTTGAAATCAACTAATTCAAAAACAGTAATACGAATTAGGCGCAGAGCTAATTTCGGTCGTTCCGTGAGGTTTCGAACAATAATTTTAGATCAGCTAACATATTTTCACATTAGATAATACACTGAAGTCTTTTTTTAAGGGAGTTTACGTACCGCATAAAAAAACTGCATAACTCTAAAAATTTGCATAAAAAAACCGCATAACTCTAAAAATTCGCATAAAAATACCGCTTAAAAAAAACCGCATAAAAAAAGGCCGCTTAAAAAAAGACCTTAGTGTATATGAAACAATATTTAATTCACCCAAAAGTGAATCTGAATTTACAGTCCCTGGTCTGTTCAAAGAATGCTGGAACTGCTAGAAAAACTATTCGAAAACATAAACTGCTAACGCGCTGATGAGCTGAGTGCGTAACGTAACGTAAAAAATAAAAACTAGTCATGTGCACTTTAGCACAAAACGGTACACATGAGGTACCAAACCCCTAAAAACCCCCAAAACTGCTTAAAATACTGCTCGGGAAAACTTCCTGACAAAACTTCGAAGAAACTGCTCGAAAAAACTTCTAAGAAACTACTTAAAAAGTCGCGCGAGAATCTATTCAAAAACTGCTCGAAAAAACTTTGAAAAATTATTTGAGAAATAGCTCCGAAAACTGCTTGAAAAACCACTCGAAATAATACACCAAAATTGCTTAGAAAAGCTGTTCAAAAACAACTCGAAAAACCTTGCATGAAAAACTACTCGAAAAAACTGCTCGGCATAACAACTTGAAAAACTGCTCGAAAACCAGCTCGAGAAAGCTAATCGTAAGACTGCTTGGAAAAATTTCAAAAACGGTTCGGAAAAATTGCTTCAAAAACTTTGCTGTTTGAAAGCACTGCTCGAGAAAACTGTATGTAATCTACTCTGAAAAACTGCTCGAAATTCAGCTAAAAAACTACTCGTAAGACTGCTCATGGGAACTTCAAAAAACAATCTTCGGAAAAATGCTTCCAGAAATGCAAAAAATACTGCTCAACAATCTACTCGAAAAAACTGTCCAATAAACTGGTCGAAAAACATAAAAAATTGCTCCAAAAAACTTTTCTGAGAACTGCATGGAAAAATTGTTCGAAATCCGCTAAAAACTCGTTTGCAAAAACTGCTCGAAGAAACTGCTTGAATTCTTTTGGGAAAAAACAGACACAAAAAATATATTTTCAACTACTGGTTGGAAAACTGGTCAGAAGAATTACTTCAAAAACTGAACGAAGAAACTACTTACAAAGCCGCTCGAGAGAACACTGGAAAATCTCCTTTAAATAATTGTTCCTTAAAATTCTCGTAAAAATTGTTTGAAAAACTGCTCTAAAACCTGTTTGGAAAAATTGCTCAGAAAACTGCTTGAAGAAATGCTATAAAAACTGCTCGAAAAACTACTCGGAATAAACTGCTTGAAAAAACTAGTTTGAGAAAATTGCTCGTAAACTCAATAAACTACTCGGATAAACAGTTCAAAAAAACTGATCGAAAAACTGTTAAAAACTGCTCGAAAAACAGATCCTAAAAACTGTTTGAAAAGCCGCTGAAGAAACTGTTCCAAAACCCGTTCGAAAAAACTGCTCGAAAATAAACTGATCAAAAAACTGTTTCATAACTGCTCGGAAAGACTGCTTAAAAGAACTGCTTGAAAAATCGATTCCAATAACCGCTCAATAAACTTTTCAAAAATTGTTCGAAAAATTGCTTGAAAAAAGAAATTGCTCAAAAATTTACCAGAAACCCGAAAAACATCTGAGAAAATAATGCAAAAAATTGCTTTGAAAACTACGGAAAGACTGTTCAAAAAACTGCTTGAAAACCAGCTAAAAAAAGCCTTCGAACAATCTGCTGCTTGGAAAAACTGCACGAAACGATGCTCGAAAAGGCTGCTCGGAAAATTGTCTCAAGAAATAATAAAAACAACTTGACAAAAGTGCTCGTTAAACAACTCGAAAAATATGCTCGAAAAAGTAATTTGTAAGACTGCTCAAAAGAACAACATTCAAAGACTGCTCGAAAAACTCTTCTAAAGAATTATACGGCGAAACTACTCAAAAAACTGTTTAGAAAATTATCAAAAATTTACTTGAAAAAGCTTCTTGAAAAAACAGCTTGAAAACTTTTTGAATACTTTTGCAGCCTTAAAGCTTTGGAGCTGTTCATAAAAACTGCTCTAAAACTAGCTCAGAAAAACTGCAAAGAAACTGCTCGAAAAAACTACTTGAAAATATTCTTCGACAAACTGCCTCAAGAAATAATATAAAAACAGTTTGACAAAAGTGCTCGTTAAACAATTCGAAAAATATGCTCGAAAACTAGCTCAGAAAAGTAACTTGTAAGATTGCTCGAAAGAACAACTTTGAAAAACTGCTCGAAAAACTGTTCGAAAATCTGTTCTAAAAAATTGCACGCCGAAATTACTCAAAAAATTGTTTAGAAACTTCTCTAAAAGACTACTTGAAAAAGCTTGAAAACTTTTTCAATACTTCTGGAGACCTAAAGCTTTGGAGCTGTAAAGCTCCATAGCTTTAAAAAAACTACTCGCAAATAAACTACCCGACAAACTGCTAATAAAACTGCTTGAAAGCTGCTCGAAAAAACTTTTTCTAAGAACTCCTCGCAAAAATTGCATGAAAAAAACTGTCGGAAGAAACTGTGCGAAAAATTGTTCGAAGAAATTGATAAAAACTGCTTGATAAACTATTGTAAAAACTACTCAAAAAAACTTGTTTGAAAAACTGTTCGGAAAAATTCTTGAACTACTGCTCGAAAACGCTACACGTAAGACTGCTAGAAAAAACTGCTCAAAACGGGGGCGGCCCGTTTGGCATAAGGTCATTTGGCATAATACCGTTTGGCATAACGCTGTTTGGCATAATGGTTATTTGGCATAACAGTTATTTGGCATAATGGTCTTTTGGCATAATGGTCATTTGGCATAATGCCATTTGGCATAATAATAATGGGATTTGCAATATTTTAATCTAATGAAAATTTTCGTATGTGTTTCGATCGATTGATGTTGTGCAAGGGAAACTCCAACGAAATATGTGAAACCTTTTTACATAAGCAACTCACTTAGTGCCAGCACAATATTCTGTTCGTCATAGATGATTCAGGTCGAGACGGCCGAAGGCCGCGAGTGCGCCGGCGACCCGCCGTCGGAAGCGCCGGCCACTGCGGGGGGCAGCGCCCCCGCAGAAATCACCTCTGTCTAGTTGCGGGCGTTTGCCCGGATTACCCAAAGCTAGGAGCAATCTCTCAGTTAAGTCCGAACGAGCGGCAGCGAGGTCGGACACCAGGTCATTAAAAACGATGCGGCGTAGCCGCATTAGACATTTCAAAATTGCACTAAATTAGAAAAATTTCTATTAAGCAGCATGTTCATCTGTTATGCCAAATGACTGTTATGCCAAATGACCATTATGCCAAATGACCATTATGCCAAATAACCATTATGCCAAATAACCATTATGCCAAACGACATTATGCCAAACGTGGTAGCCCCCTACTCAAAAAAACTTGTTTGAAAAACTGTTCGGAAAAATTCTTGAACTACTGCTCGAAAACGCTACACGTAAGACTGCTAGAAAAAACTGCTCAAAACAATGTTCGAAAAAAGGCTCAGAAAACGGTTGGAAAAAATTCTTCAAGAAATGCCAAAACAATGTTGGAAAAATCACTTTAAAAATCAGTTTGAAAAAACTCGTAAGAACAAGTTCGAAAAACTGCTCGATAACTGCTTAATAAAATTGCTCAAAATCCGCTTAGAAAACTGTTCGAAAAACTCGCTTGAAATAACTGTTTGAAAAAATTGCTTGAAATATTTTTGGAAAATACAGAAAATCAATTTGAAAAAATCGCTCGAAAATAAACTACTCGATAAACTAATTGGAAAAACTACTACTACTTAAAAAATACTGCTTGGAAAAAGTTTCGAATAAAACTGCTCGAAAAATTGCTCACAAAAACTAACCCAACAAAATTACTTGAAAAAACTGCATAAGAAACTGCTCAAAAAAACTTCTTTGAATAACTGTTCGGAAAAATTCTTAAACTACTGCTCGAAAACACCACACGTAATACTGCTTGGAAAAACTGCTCAAAACAATGCTCGAAAAAACTGTTCGGAAAACGGTTTGAAAAAATTCTTCGACAATTTGCTTAAAAAAATATCTAGTGAAAAAATCACTCCGAAAATCAGTTTGAAAAAAAAAACTGCTCGAGTAAACTGCTTGACAAAAGTGATCGTTAAACTACTCGGAAAACTGCTTGAAAAAGTAGCTCGTAAGTCTGCTCGAAAGAACCAATTTGAAAAACTGTACGAAAACTGTTTGAAAAAATTGCTCAAAACCCGCTAAGAAAACTGTTCGAAAAACTCGCTTGAAAAAACTGCTTGAAATAACTGGTTGAAAAAATTGATCGGAAAAACTGCTTGAAATACTTTTGGAAAATTTAGACAACAATATACTACTACTTAAAAAAAACACTCGGAAAAAGTTTCGAAGAAAACTGCTAAAAAAACTGTTCAAAAATCAGCTCAAGATATTCATTTTGCTGTAAACACTCAACACACAGTTAACAAATACTTGTATAATAAAGCCGAACAAATTAAATGAGAATTGATGCTTCTAAACCCATTTGAAATGTTCACGCCGAGTTGTGTGAGAGTGTGAGAAACGAATCGTTATGTGTGAAAAATTCAATCTCTTCTCAATCTAATTTATCGATCAACAAATTGTCATTTTTATGTGATGATCTGCTCTGATTTATCCTAAGAGCACATAACGTGTTTTTTTTTATTTTGGTTTTGCATTCTTGACGATTCGTCGTCTTTGATTCAACAGTGTACCGCAGTTCAAATTAAACCATCTGAGCAACTTGGCGATTCAACTCTAATTGAGTGGCACAATTATTCAATTGCTCTGGTGCATTAGAAATTGTCATTTGTTTTCTAGTCTTTTTCGTGATTGTTAAAAATACCAAACCATTGGTACCATGACTATTTCAAATAGGGTCCGTTTCGCTATTACCGACACATTAAACCGACCATTTCCTAAAATTAGGTTCAAGTAAAAATCAGCTTTAAATCGTCTACTTCAGACGAACCCAAAGGAAAGGTGCTAGTCTGTGATAATTTTTCCCCGGTCCATCGTCGCACACCTCCCCTGTCGCAGTTTTATCAAACCCCGACCAACCCCCGGCGGTTACTTTTTATCTATTCACGCTTGGCCGACAACCGGAATAACTAAAATTTAGGGACTCTCTAAGTACAAGGAAGAAATACGATCTGTCATGCCGTTAATTACTGAGCGGAAAATAAATATTAATTTTTCCGGTTCTGGTCGGGACTGGTCGGGACGGGCCGGACCGGGATTGCTTGTAACCACTTTTGTAAGTGTTTGTCGTTGTTTCGGTGTGTTGGTCCCGGTGAGAAACGGTCGGGTAAGGTTATCTAGGTAAGGATGCTCAGCTCATTATCGAAAGCTGTAACAAGCGGAAGATAGAAAGCCGATTGGGTCCCATTTCCACCGGATATGATACTGTTGCAGGGGTTTTGTGCTAAATTGTGCCGTAATCCGAGTGGAATTATACCGAAGCTTGTGAAAATTAAGCGGATAATGGATGGTGCAATTTTTTTTTAGTTAGTTAGTAGGTGGCGTTGATGAAGGCTTTGGTGTAATTAGCTTGGGAAGCCCCTTTGCGTCAAGTTCTTCCATATCGAAGATTAATGCTTTTCCGTAGGGAGTTTTTGTTCGGTACTAACTATAGCTCTTATAATGTAATTTGTAATGCTTAGAAAAATTTCGCGAAAGATTGGTTTCAATAGCTTGGAAGCTTCGAAGAATTCCACAACCCCATCATCTACCAGCAGCTGACGGGCAGACGTTAGACACACACCCGTACATAATATTTACCTACGGAGAATTTCGGATGCGCAAACAGAATCTAAAATTAGTCTAAAGTCAGGCACCACGAAAGGAAGCGGATTTTGGATTTCAATTACAGATACCGCTGGTTTCCAGGAGGCCTAGACATTCCCTGCCCGAAGCCACTGACTAAACATTTGCACCAACAAATTAACCCTATCGTGGCTATTTGCTATTAATTCAACGCCAATTATGCCACAAATTAACCGATAGTGTAATCCTGTAATAACTAAATAGGTGGGAAAGCTTGCTCTGGCTTAGATGTCAGGTTCGCAAGAAGTACTGCCTGTTTTGAATATTTACCGTCGCCTTATCTCCTAGCTCCTGGGCAACATTGATGCAAACCCACCTGATACCACCCCCCCACCCTCGCACAGAGCTTTTAGAACAATAAACTATGCAAAGTGGACCTCTTTTCCGAGAGACGACACGCATCTCGCATCGAAGGCGCCACGATGTCCACTTACTTCCAGGGAGCCTTCGGACTAAAATTTCCGGTTCAAGCTGTTCGATTTACCGAACCAGCAAGGTGCATCCGTTGAGCGTAGAGGCCAGTTGTATTTCAGCCAACTACTCATTTGCTGTCCTCTTCTGGTGTAGTAACTTTCTAACCACGTCCCGACTAACCGGATGTGTGTTAATCCCCAATAGACCGAAGATGTCCCACCATAGGAGCGAAACAAAAATACAGCCCGACAATTACCGACAGTAGCCGGGGTGGATTTTGTGGTCTATTGCCAGTTTGGAGCACTTTTGTGTCTGTGTGTGTGTGCATACGGCTAGATAGTTTCTGCAGTCAGCAACGTTGTTAGTCCCCGGGGACGATAAAACACTTTTATGTAGTCGGTTTATGTGTTTTACCTGGTTCGTTCGAAATACACCTTTCAGTTTAGTTCTTAGCAGGGATGAACAAAAACGAAGGTTTTGATCCCCAAACATGATTAATGTAGGCAGATCTGGATCGTTTTTCGGAAATGCAAAATTTTCCAAGTCGGATTGTAGCACCATGATTTATCTTTCCTTTAGTGTTTTGGAAAGCTTAGCTTGGTTTAGTTGACCGCCCGTGAATTTTCCGTGATTGATCAGAAACCAGTTGAAATTGCATATTGAACTAAATGTATGATACTTGGGGAGTCGTAGATCATGATCAACGTGCAACCAAAACTGACTTAGAACATGGACTGATCAATAACGTAGATGGCCACGCCCATGCACCGATGAATTCTCTGCCTCATCAGAAGTGTCACAGGAAAGGAGTGGTGTTAGTGGGGCGAAGAAATGATCAGGATTGATCGTGGTAGATAATGTGATTTACTTATTACTTAAAATATTATCATGTGTTTATTGCTCTGAGTAGCCGGCTACCGAGAATACGTTGCAATTTTATCGCGTTTTGTATTAATATGTGCTTCATACAAAAATGCGAAATTTCTTCCAAAACTCGTCTAACTCCGGACAGCCGGCTGTCGGGAGGTCCATTATCAATTCATACATTTATCAGGTGTACAACTTTGCTTTCGCCGTTTTTTTTTTCTCAAATTAAAAGCTTTATTGCTTACGGATGCATTATTCAAAGTATTGTCCGTCGCTAGTGACAACTTTCTCCCATCCTTCCGGCAATTTTCGGATCCCGGCTCGAAAAAAGGAGTCCTCTTTTGACGCTATCCATGAAGCGAAGGATTGAAAATGTTTATCTGCCTGGCCGTGTGCCATCGAACGGAATAGGTGGAAGTCAGAATGGGCGACATCTGGAGAATACGGCGCGTGGGGCAAGACCCATTTCAGCGTTTCCAGGTACTGTTTGACCACTTTTGCGACGTGAGGCCGAGCATTGTCGTGTTGGAGGATGACTTTGTCATGTCGCTCTTGATATTGTGGCTTGCTGACTCACTCCCAACGATTCTGCAAGCTCTTATTGGGTTTGGCACGAATCTTCATCAAGCAATGCTTCTAGTTGTTCATCTTTGAAGGTTTTTCCTCTTCCACCATCATGTTTTCGAATTGTAACAAAAAATAAAACTTACCGCAAATGGCGAGAATTGGGCACATAAACAGACATTTTCGAGCGAGAATAATATGAAAACAAAAACAACTGTCACTGAAACGGCGATGACAATTCGTTAGGCACTGTACACACTCACTTTAAAGGCATTATCATCTATGTATTTTGACCAGCCTCAGCCGGTACAGCCACTTATCGGAAATATATATCATTTGAACATCATTTTTGGCTGAACAGCTCAGCAGAATATACAACCAATCACTAATTGATTCACGTTTTCCCGCTATTCGGAAGCAATCGTTAATGGTACCCGTTTACAAAAAAGGAGATAAGCTCATCCCTGCTTGAAAAATTTTCTAAATTGTCGTAAGTGGTGTACTCCTCGAAACGATTGAATGCTATATATCGAAAGATCAGCCTGGATTCCTGCCTAAGCGTTCAGTGACAACAAATCTTTTAAGTATCACTTCTACTTGTTTTGAAAATTTGGAACTCGGATCCCAGATCGACACTATATATACTGATCTAAAAACAGCTTTTGATTCGTTCAACCACGACATTCTCAGAGGCAAGCTATTCAAGCTTGGGGTATTTGGACGATTTACCAATTGGCTGCAATCTTCCTTGACGGATAGGACCCTCCGTGTTAAGCTCGACTCGATAACGTCTTCGAATTTCACAAATTCATCTGGTGTGCCACAAGGTAACAACCTAGGCCCATTGTTATCATATTGTATTTCAACGATGTGATGCTACTACTTCAGCCTGGTTGTAGGATTGCATACGCCGATGACTTGAAACTGTATTTTGTCGTTCGTACCACCGAAGATTGCATCCGTCTTCAGTCTACTTTGGACCTCTTTGTCGATTGGTGTCATCGGAATAAGCTAACTGTTAGTATTTCAAAATGTATAGTTGTGTCGTTTCACCGTATCAAGAAGTCAATTATGTTGAGCGATCCTCCAAAGAGCTGACCTGATCAGTGATCTAAGTGTATTGCTTGATCAAAAACTCACTTTCAATCACCATCGCACGGCCGTTATCGCAAAAGCCAATCGACAATTGGTTTTCATATCGAAAATTGCAAAGAATTTCACCGACCCGTACTGCCTAAAAGCATTATACGGTTCACTCGTCCATCCAATTCTAAAAAACACATCTGTTGTATGGCTGCCCTATCAATTGACGTAGACTTTAAGGATTGCAAATGTACAACGCAAGTTCATCCGATTGGCACTTCGTTACTTACCATGGTGAGACCCCATAAACCTTCATCCGTATGATGATCGTTGTAGATTATTGAGCATGGATACATTAAAACGGCGTCGGCGTATTCATCAAGCTAGTTTTTTGGCTAAGTTATTGAATGGTGAAGTTGATAGCTCTCAGCTCCTCTCCATGTTGAATTTTCGAGTTCCTCCGAGAGTTCTTCGTAGTAGTACTTTACTTGAGCCACGTTTTCATCGCACTACTTTAGGGTATTTCGAACCAATAACTCCAATGATTCGAATCTTCACGACCGTTGAGGAGTTTCATGAGTTTGGAGAACCATCATCTCGGTTTATCTCACGAATCAAGTCACGTATTTAGTTAACTGTTTTAGTGTATAGTTTGAAGTTTTTATTTCATGTAGGGAACAGTCAGATGGAGCTAATTTTAAATAAAGAAATATATTAATAAATAAATAAATCAATCGAACAACAACGTCTTACGCGATACGAAGTAATTCTAAACTACATTCACAACTATTTAGGCACGGTCGCAAATAAAATATCTGCACGGTTATAAAATTCACGCATGCGTCTTAAACTTAGCCTTTAACTCGAAAAAAAAAGATCAAACGTTCCCCGAATAATCGACGGAGTTTAGTTTAGCTCGATTTTTAGTAAGGCGAAATATAAAAAAAGATTGTAAATAAGAAGAAATATCTCTAAGGAACGATCTAACCAGTATCCTTCTTCTCCTATTCGCATTGTTGTGAACAACACGAGATGACACACCACTACTGAAAAACTAAAATAAAATAAACACTCGCACAACTTGAATTACACGATGGACTTGTAAATTTTCACACATTTCATATATATCTGATAACACCGACAATGATATGCAGATGGCGCTTCGATCGGTTGATGTCATTTAACTTTTGGGTGGCAAATTCGCATCGTTGACGTCGTTGATTTCTGAGCGGTAAATTCACAGTTACCGTCGCTGGAAATTTTTTTTTTAAATTTTCGCGAATCAGCAATGTTCAATAATAACACTATTCACTTAACAACACACACTTGCCACAGCTTCACTATCACTCGAAATAACTGTTTCAATCAATTACTTCACTACAAACTGCCTGATACACGTCGAAATTAGACTGTTTTTTGAGAGCAACACCCAGGCACCGCATCGCACTCTCAGTGATGCCAACACTATCTCGATTTTTCTTTCCTTTGGTGTTTTGGAAAAGATTCAAACTCGATTGAACAATCCAATCAGCGTGGTCACCACGAGATAGCGTTATGGTGAGTGTTTTGACATATCCCATGCATTTAGAAACATTTTTGGCGAATTTTTCAATTTACTTGAGTTTGAAAGAATGCAGACGGCAAAACCTTACTAATATGGGTAAGAAAAACGATTATTCACGTGTTGTCATCAAACATATGATTTCAAATTGTCCTATACTCTTGACAATCTCGAATGAAATTTGAAATTTTCAGTTCACATACAGATTTGATTTAGATGATAAAACATGAGTAAATAGACTAGCCATAAAACTTGTAATCATAATTTATCAAATAATCTCAAAACCCAACCCAAAAAACAAAGAATATCCCAGATATGAAAACAGTACCCAACCTCACTTCTTCAAATTTGGTATTTCATGTTACAATTTCTCCATAAATATCAATCAAACATACCACGGAAAGTTACTGAATCATTAATGATCGATTTTTTTACCAAATTTTCACACGTTTTTGTATGTTAGTATTCGATTCATAAGAAAAAAAAAATAAAAACCCAGCATTTTGTTCGAATCTTCAAGAAAAATTTGAAAATTATCACCATCGCTTAGTTCAAAGCTCGCCACTCGGGCAGCGCAGCGATCGCAAAAGAGTTGGTTGGATTCTTCAATTGGTTATTCAAAGAAACATAATAGTAATCAACATCCCCACTACTGCGCTACTCTCACATAAAAAAATCGGAAAAGAAAAGTTTAAAGAGCTGAGCGATTGCTGAGTTCGAAGGTTTGATTGGCTTTCAAACGCAAAACTCAAATCAACTCCGCGCCTTCTATGTTTCACTTTATGGACCAAGAAAACGATGATGTTAGCAAATTATCACATAGAGCAATACAGGAATCGAGTATTAAAAGCGGAAATAGTTACTAACAATGTATTTTTTCCTTAAGCAAACCTACGGAATGGGTAAAACTTTTGCATTCATTCAACTTTTGTATAAATAAACCTTTAATTTCTTCGATACTAAACTATATTTAAATATTGATGCTAAGTGTCATCAATTTTCGTAATCGAAATTAAAGGTTTAAACAACTACTTGGGTGGAATAAACGGTCAGACCAATGATTTCATAGCGGTGTCAACAAGTAAAGTGAATATTATCAATCTGTAGGTCATTCTGGGAGCAAAGAACTTAGATTTTTTCTCAAGCGGAATATAAAAAATATTGGTTGAAATTCTAATTGATAGAAATCTATGTTTTTTCCCTATTACAAAAGAATATTCTCTGATTATTCAAATTTCAACTACAAATAAATAAAAATTCACTGGAGAATAAACATTTCTATGTATTTTGACAGCTTCATTCGGAAAAATCATCGTTTGTACAACAGCACCATCTACATATCGAACTGTCGTTAGAAGGCCAATAAACATTCTACCCCACTTGTACGCGGCGGGCAGATTTCCCCCCAGACGGCTGGCTATGTCTGCCAGCCATTTTTGCCGGAATTCTGCCAGAGTTCCGGCAAAAGTCTGGCAACAACCGTTTCCGGCAGAGAATTTCGCCTAGCGGTTATTAACGGTTCTTTTCTGTCGGATTCTTGCCATACAAGATTGGCAGAACCGTTTTGAATCGGTTCTACATTTTAAGCGTCTTAGTTATATTTTTTCAATAAGAGATACATATGAAAGGCAATAAGTTATTGCCCTTCATATATACTAATCATGGAAAATGTTATTGCCATTAACATTGCTTTCTCACTACCAAACATACCCATTTACCTCGTCTCAAGATTAATTTTTTGTACGTACATGCGGGATTGACGAATATCAAATGAAGTCGAATAAAAAAAGAGGAGGGAAATAAACAAGACACGTACGGCGAGATAATGACGCAATTTCGCCTGGACAATTTTGACAGCAGCCGGAATGCAGCCAGCCTTCTGACGGTTGCCAGAATTCCTCACAAGCGGGACATACCCAAGAAGATCAGAAGCAGCGTTGCCAGGTTTCCAGATTTGTCTGGCAAATGCCAGGACAGACACTCAAATGTACCTGATCTTTTGCCAGATTTTCCAAATTTTCCCAGAATTTTTCTTAGATTTTGTCAGATCTCGCTAGATCTTTGTGGTTTTGGCCTCTATGCGATAGGTGGGGAGACCTTTTTTTTGCTTACTGAAAATGAAGCCAGGCTAAAATTTCCTTGTATATAGTAGACCCAGACTAATCCGGATAAATTTTTGAGTTTTGACAGATTTTTGAAAAAAATAACCTGGCAACTCTGATCAGAAGTGGACCATTCTAATTGTAGTCTTACTTACGAGAAGGGTCTAAGAAAAAACTCAGTGAATTTTCAAAAACCGATTCACACGGTAAATCTATTGTACCAATCAACACACATCTTTTGACATAGGACTACGTCTTTATTTTCCATATAGAGTCAAATTGGAAATTGAAACTGTTTCAAAAAAGGAACAGGACTTACTACGGTGGAAACCAAGTGTTTTCATGGAAGTTGTTTTAGAACTTACAAAAACAAGTTTGTCAAGATGGGGTCAAGTAAAACTATTGTACAAATATACTCGCGACCTAAAGACTACTTTTTATCAATAATCAGAAAGAAATTTGTAAAGCCCTTCACAAATTTTACTAATGCATTTGAACTACAGTTGTTCACTTCATACTACATTTTCATCCGATGTTTCATTTTATAAATTCTAGGATATCAGATTTGTGTGCTACAAAAATTTTAGTGAATCAGTAATTGCTTTACCGGTTTCCCATCAGCGCGTCAAAATTTCACGCTTTATCAATTGCGGTAATGATTTTAAGGCAGATGAGCCAAAAGCAGGGGGGATTTACGTGCCGTGTCATCGTCATCGGCACCATTCTAACATGGAAGAAAGAAAGACAGGAAAGAGCCTCTGGTGTTTCAGGAAACGCTATCCTAAAATTAGACCAGGCTAGATCCAGCCTCAACACAAAATCATGAAACAATGAAGCCGGAACAGGGGCTGGGGTGGCCGCACATTTTTACCATTTTCAGCACCTTTCGTGAGCTTTATGTCACACACCAGGGGATGGCCAATAAATTTTGCTGTATCCAAGCGTGGTTTCTTTGTTCGTTCGGGCCCCTCCCCTGTCTTGCGGTTTTGAATAAAGGAAACAATAATTCAAATGTCACTCACCACGAAAAGCCAAAAAACATGATTTATTCAAAGGACTATCGCTGGATCTTCCAGTTATTAGCGGCAGAATCAACGGCAGGAACTGCCACGGAGAGATTCAGGAGGAAGGAGGTTGTATTAAATTTTCCACCAAGTTGTATCAGCCATTCATTCATTTTGGTCTGTTTTTAAAGACGTTTGTAGCGAAGCGATATTCACCATCAACCGAACAAAAACGAATATTTATGGAATCTCCCGACAGCAGACATGCCCATCGTTTGAATTTCCCCGGAAAATTGGTTATCTGAGTTAAAGAAACTCCTAGAAGAAATATGTAAATTAGTTCGAGCGAATTTTCTTGATGAAAACACAAACCAACCGCTACCGTAGAATGTGGTTTCTCCTAGATTGGCATCTGTGTCTCAACCGCTTCAGTAAATTGTTCTTCCTTCCCGGGTGACTACTTGTCAAATTCAAAGACATCTTTCGACTTTGTTGATTCGCGATTTACATCGTAAATCACATTCATCAAGATGCCAATTTGTGAGGAGTCTGGTGTTTCACGGCACAGCTACTATTAGCGCCAGTGTTGTTCTGCTTAGTTTGAGCATTAGGACCGTCGTTGCCAGGCATACTAGCTTTCGTTTAACACGGTCTAGCACTTCGAATAAAATTTATCCTTTCCTTCTGGTGGTCCTTATGGTGTTAACCAAGATCCGCTGCCTTTCTAAATTTTGATGATTTTTACTGTTTTTTTTTCAATTTCTAACCAGTAACAAGCACTTTATTGGAATAAAATATTACAAAAATTACTACTCTCGTTTCTGTATTTCGTTCGAATAAAACTTAATTTAGTTTATCAAACAAACAATACTTTTTATGAGCAATTTTCAATTATAGAAGTACTCTTGGACCTACCAAAGAGCAAACTTTTGAACCTCTCAGAGGGCAAACCTTTTGGGCGTTGCGTTGAGACGATAGTCTTGGCGAATTGCACACTTATATCATGTTTATTACTGATTGAGAAATAGGAGCTACGTAGGAGCTAGTATTGGTGATTGATGTCTTACCTACTTTCCGGAAGGATGACTACTAATCATTCTTTTCCATATGTTTCGCGGAGCTGGTGGGTACACAGATAAAAATATTTTGTGAATTTACATTTATTTTCATGCACATATTTGGAGCAGGCAATTGAATGGAAAGTTACATCACAGACTAACAGACATGACAGTATGAGTAAATTCTTATAAAAAATAATTTTTCGTGATGCACTAGCTCCACCTATATTGTACTGCGCGAACTATTTACTATCTGTACACCCCTTGTGTTATGTAAAAGTATTTTTACTAGTTGGTTTCCCCTCGTTTGTCAACACCGATCAGCTGCTTGCAGGGATGCCTGATTTCATCAAAATATTTGAAAATGAATCGTCACAATAAATTATTGGATTACGTTGATAATATATTTAACTTTTTCGCGATGTTGGAAGGTAACCATTTATTTGACTCAACGTTGTTCATCTAGACTATTTTTTATTGTGTTGGTAGTTTTCACCCGAAATTAAGTGGCGGCAGACCAGAAGCAAGTAAATAATGTACCAAAACGGGTTCGATTTTGTCTTGCGTTGGAGGATGAGAAGTAGGCACAATTATGTAAATAGTTTTGGCAATATGTATTAAATCTGTATCCTGCATGAAATTCGCATGGACGTATACAAATCAATACATTGCAGGTAATTCTGTATGAATGGCCACTCTGTTGGTAAATGAAAAAAAAACACAGTCTAGATGACAGACAGGATGTTTTTGATAGGGTAACGTGGCGCCATCATGACACATGTGAGCACTGTCCCAAATAAAGGAATATTCGAAATGACCGTTAAAATGATTGAAGAATCTAATTTGAGTGTCCTGTCTGTTAGTCTGTGGTTACATTACAAAACTAAGCTGTTTGTAAATATACAGTCTAGTTCAATGAAAAACTAAATGAATTTTAATGTAATTTTACATCAATCATGGTTTTAAATCAGATTTTTGTTTCAACTCGTGTCTATTTCATAGTATTATCGGTTTACATGTCGTGTAAGTTTCATCTTTTCTTTCTGTGTAGGTATGACGTCTACGATTCGCCCTAAGCTAGCGATTCAACCATGGTATAAAATGGAACCAATAATGAAAAGTTGGGTTTCATCGCAAAGTGAAAAACAATTAAATTAAAATCAGAACAATCTCACCGACTACATCATTTCTGTAAAATCAGAAGTCCAATCTCCAGTAATCACCAATTCAACAACCAGAAGGTCGACAATAGTGAAAGAATTCCGCATGGAAAATGAACCAAAGTTAACTTCCACTTAGTACCAAAATACAATAATAAAGTCCTAATTTATATGTTTCACTCAAATGAATGAAAAAACGAATTTTTGAAAAATTTTGACGGGAATGAGCATTTTCCACGTCTGACGCGCAAGCCTACTGCGATCATACCTGCGAACCATCTAGAGAGCAAAACAAAAATTTCCAAAAATTAATTCTACAGTGCATTTAAATGTGAATGGGATAAAAAGGTCCATTCTCGTGCTTGATTTGCTCATTAAGAAGATTTCACCAAAATTTGCTCTCTGAGAGGGATTGCCATATCCTATTGTGAGGCTCAATGAATCCACATAATAATGAATTGTGCTTATATTTTTTTTTACTACACTGAAAATCATTTTTACCTAAATTACTCATTGTCGAGCTTTTCTATAAGCTACCCAAAATTTGGTCGTTATCTACTCATCGTAAAAAATGGATAGCGCGCTTTGTTATGGTATAACACTTTGGGTAATCTTACATTTACTTAAATCACTCGTTACCTAAAATTGGGGAGATGCAGGGTAGGTTTTGACTCAAAATTAGGTAGCGCCTGGTAAGAGTGTTTCACTATTCACTGCGCTCGTATCGGGCGTAGGATGACGTCTTTGTTTTCTTTACAAGGGTGCGAATTCAAAACACGGTTCCCGGAATCACCACCGTGTGGCACTCTCAGTCACACGATTAGATTTTTTTTAGGTTGCCACATCTGTCATTGATATTCTAGCAAATTTTCAGCTTGATACCTTTACATCTGTAAAAGTTACGCTTTATGGAGTACATCTGCGGTTGTGTGTGTACTCGATTTTGTACAATTTCCAGAATGGAATTTCGGCAACGATACTCTGACGAAAACATAATAAGCGTTTATAAGTGACACGAAGTGGAAGTGAGTCTGTGAATGATGATAAGAGAAGCGGTAGGTCATCGACATCGAAAACATCAACAACCATGACCATAGACCGTAAATTGACTATTTGGGGGTTTTGATAAGTTTGCGTGAAGCAATTCACTAAAAAAACCCTTCCTAATCCACCTAGTGGTGTGATAATGCCTTTCTCTTTCTTCAAAACAGTCTCATGAAAATATTTTGTATCCTCTCATTAAATAATTTCTGACATTAATTTGGGCTCATTTTTGACACCAATTGATTCAGATTGAATCGAGTAGTTCACATGAAATTTTTGAAATTGAAAAAAAAATTGTTGATGCCAAAAGTCTTAGAATTGCATGAAGAGTCGAGATTTAGTGTCATCTTGAATTTTTTTTTTAAATCGACTTTCTGGGACCAAGAAAAAATATCAAAATGACCCAGAAAGTTCCAGAAAAAATTTTTTTTTTCGAGATAACACTAAATCTCGACTCTTCATGCAATTCTAAGACTTTTGGCGTCAAAAAACTATTTTCGATTTTCAAACATTAACCGTCGGGCAGCACCCGTTACCCATATCCGATTTTTATTTTTTTTAAATAACTATTTATTGGAATATGAGTTAAAATTAAATTATTAAGATTTAAATTGGGTGTTCAGCCACAAGTGGTGACTTTTCAGCCCTGTTATATATATATATGATTTGGTTATTACCATGAAGACATCATTTGCTTCCGCAATTCTGAGATTTTTGTGTAGGGAAAATTCTAAACCTACTTGTATTGTGTAATGGGGAAAAGGAACTTATATACTAACTTACTAACTAATACAGAGAGCGAATCGATTCAATTGAAGATTGCATCGATTTTTGTCGGAATTTGCTTATAATATTATGTGACATTACATCTAATGGTTCTATATTTGTGAGTCTGTGTAACTCATTTGTACTAAACCAGGGAGGACGCTTCAGAATCATTTTCAGAATTTTATTCTGAATCCTTTGAAGCGTTTTCTTCCTGGTGGAACAACAGCTTGACCAAATTGGTACCGCATAAAGCATGGCTGGTCTGAAAATTTGTTTATAAATTAACAATTTGTTTTTTAGACAGAGCTTAGAATTTCTGTTTATAAGAGGATATAAACATTTAATATATTTATTACACTTTGCCTGGATTCCTTCAATGTGATCCTTGAAAGTGAGTTTTTTGTCATACGTTAAACCTAAGTATTTAGCTTGATCAGACCATGTCAATTCCAAGCCATTCAATTTGAGAATGTGATTATTGTTTGGTTTAAGAAAAGAAGCTCTTGGCTTGTGAGGAAAGATAATTAATTGCGTTTTTGCTGCATTTGGTTTAATTTTCCATTTTGACAGATAATCACTGAAAATATTTAAACTTCTTTGTAGGCGACTGCAGATCACTCTTAGATTTCTACCTGTGGCTAACAGACTTGTGTCGTCACAGAATAGCGATTTCTGACAACCAACGGGTAGATTTGGAAGATCAGAAGTGAAAATATTATACAAGATTGGAGCTACACTCGAACCCTGCGGAACACCGGCTCGTACGGGTAGCAATTCAGATTTACAATTCTGATAGCTAACCTGAAGAGTACGATCAGTTAAATAATTTTGAATCATTTTGATCAAATAAATAGGAAACTGGAAATCAGACATTTTTGATATTAAACCTTTGTGCCAAACACTGTCGAATGCTTTTTCTATGTCTAGAAGAGCAACTCCAGTTGATAACCCAGAAGATTTATTTGCTTTAATCATGTTCGTTACTCTGACAAGTTGATGAGTAGTTGAATGTTCATGACGAAATCCAAAATGCTCTGGTAAAAAAATTGAATTCTCATTTATATGAGTCATCATTCTCAACAAGATAATTTTTTCAAAAAGTTTACTGATAGAAGAAAGTAAGCTAATTGGGCGATTACTTGATGTTTCTGCTGGGTTTTTATCAGGGTTTAGGATAGGAATTACTTTATCGTTTTTCCATCTTTTTGGGAAGTAAGCTAATGAAAAACACTTGTTGAAAATTTTAACCAGGAGTCTCAAGGCAACATCGGGAAGATTTTTAATAAGAATATTAAAAATTCCATCATTACCAGGAGCCTTCATGTTTTTGAGTTTCCTAATAATTGATTTAATTTCATCAAAATTCGTCTCAATAATGTCATCGTATGATAACACTTGGGTTGAAATATGATCATATTTCAGTGAGATTTCATTTTCAATAGGACTCACAACGTTTAAATTAAAATTGTGGACACTCTCGAACTGCTGAGCAAGTTTTTGAGCTTTTTCACCATTTGTAAGAAGTATTTGATTTCCTTCCTTGAGAGCAGGAATTGGTTTCTGAGGTTTCTTTAGAACCTTAGAAAGTTTCCAGAAAGGTTTAGAATATGGTTTAATTTGTTCAACTTCATTAGCGAAATTTTCATTTCGCAAAAGAGTAAATCTATGTTTAATTTCTTTTTGTAAATCCTTAACTATGTTTTTCATAGCAGGATCACGAGAACGTTGATATTGTCGTCGACGAACATTCTTCAACCGAATGAGCAGTTGAAGATTGTCATCGATGATAGGAGAATTTAATTTAGTTTGAGCTTTGGGAACTGAAAGATTTCTAGCTTCGATGATATAATGATTCAAATTATCAATTGCTGTGTCGATGTCAGCAGAATTTTCTAAAATAGTTTCATGATCCACATGATTTTCAATGTGAGATCTGTAATCCAACCAATTAGCTCTATGATAGTTGAAAATAGAACTAATTGGATTAATTATAGCTTCGTTGGAAAGTCTGAATGTTACTGGAAGATGATCTGAGTCAAAGTCAGCATGTGTAATCGGTTCACTACAAATGTGACTTTGATCCGTTAGAACCAGATCAATTGTAGACGGGTTTTTCACGGAAGAGAAACAAGTAGGATTACTGGGATGAAGAACTGTGAAGTAACCAGCTGAGAGTTGATTATGAAGTATTTTACCATTACTGTTATTTTGCCTACAATTCCACTGGACATGCTTAGCATTTAAGTCCCCTATTACGAAGAATTTCAATCGATGTCTTGTAAGTTTTTGCAAATCGCCTTTAAAGAAATTTAATTGTTCGCCGGTGCATTGGAATGGCAAATATGCTCCAGCGATGAAATAAATTCCATGAATGGTTTCAACTTCGATTCCCAAGCTTTCAATAACTTTAGTATTGAAAGAAGGTAAAATTCGATGTTTAATTTGCCGTTGGACAAAAATGGCAACTCCAGCACCCATTCCAGTAAACCTGTCAAATCGATGAACCACATAATGTGGATTACTTTTCAATTTTACATTTGGTTTAAGAAAAGTTTCAGTCACAATGGCAATATGAATTTTGTGAACTTTGAGAAAATTATAAAATTCATCTTCACTCGATTTCAAAGATCGAGCATTCCAATTTAAAATATTCAAATAATTATTTAACATCACTGTTAAATTTTAAATTCATTATAATATTATTTGCAAATTTCCATCCGATTTGAAATGCTTCAAAAAGTGATGAAGTAGAATTCATTTGGATGATCATTTGAAAAAGTTGATCTTGTAGGTAGATCATTTTATTTTCATTTAAAGAAGCGAATGGCATTGAAGGAATATTTGTAGGTAGACTGCCATTAGAAGAAGATGATTTGGCCGGTCTACCTATTAATAAATTGTTTTCGTTAGAAGAAGAACTGCAAGGCGGTCCTGTGTTTTGATTATTTACATTAGAAGAAATAAGTGGTAGATTTCTACCTGTTATACTGACATAACTGTCAATAAATTGTTTTCGTTAGAAGACGAATTAGCAGGCGTACCTGTTTTTTGTTTCGAAGAAATCAGTGCCTTAGAAGAATTAGGCGTGGCATTTGTAACGGTTTTTTGATTTTCAGGTATGTTTGTTCGTTTGCGAACGAGCGTTTAAAATTTTTTCCCTGACAGGACATTTCAAATAATTGGATTTATGATTTCCATTGCAATTTGAACATGAAAATTTATCAGTGGTTTCATTCATTGGACAAACGTCTTTTGAATGCGATTTACCACAATTCAAACACCGTATATCCATATGACAATTTTTGGTTCCATGACCGAAGCCTTGGCAACGACGACATTGCGTTAAGTTTGCAATACGATTATGCCGTTTATAATGTTCCCAATGAATTTTAATGTGGGAAATGAAACGTACTTTTTCTAAAGTTTTCAAATTGTTTACATCACTTCGATTGAAGTGTATTAGGTAAAGTTCATGGGAAATTCCAGAGCGTGGTTTAGAAGTACCATTCGCTCTTTTTTTCATAAGTATTACTTGGGAAGGGGCAAAACCAAGCAATTCTTTTAGTTCATTTTTAATTTCATCAATACTTTGATCATTTGATAATCCTTTCAAGACAGCCTTGAAGGGTCTGTCTGATTTTATATCATATGAATAAAATTTATGAAGTTTCTCGGACAAATATCGAATAAGACGTTCGTAATCTTTCAATCCATCCACCAAGACTCGACATTCTCCTCTTCGTCCGATTTGAAATGAGACTTTTACTTCCGGGAGAAAAGTAGAAAGCTCAGTACGGAATGCTTTGAAGTCGGAAATCATCACCGTCACTGGTGGCATAGATTGATGTTTCTTCCCAGAACGACAAGCGTCCATTTTGGGAATTTTTGAAGAATTTTCTTCTATGTCGCTACAATCGGATTCAGGAAGAATCTCGTAAATATTGTTAGACGGTATAGGATCAACGGAAGGGAAATCCGTCCGTTGTCTTTTATTTTTACATTCAGATTCTATAAGATCGTGAATGTTATTGGAAAAATGTTGAATAACGGATTGTGATTTATTCCGTATTGAATTATTTTTAGCCTTAGGCTTGTTGCCTTTCCGGTTGGACGCAGGCATTCTTGAAATTAATGAAATTTTAAATTAAATTAACTAGGCTAAATTAGTCTTCGATTAGACTCCTAGCTAGCCTTAAAAAAGGCTGATTAATTTCCTAGTCACTCTAATATCACTCTTTGTATCACTTAGTCACTCTAATATCACTCTTTGTATCACTTAGTCACTTAGTTAGTGATTCAGGTAGCCTTGAAAAAGACTGAAGCCTTGAATCAATGAAACTCTAGGTAGCCAGAAAAAAATTCCAGGAGCCAAGAGCTATACGCGTGCGGTGCGAACGACTGTTCAACACCGACTGCCCATATCCGATTCAGCTCAAATTTTGTATGGGGACTTTTTTCGAAGTGCTCAAACTTTTGAGCACTAACGCCTTACAAAATTAGAGGAGATCCCAAAATATTCGAACCCTTATACTTATATATTAGAGCAGTAAAAAACAACGTGTTTGGTCGGTTAAGTCACTTATACCATCATATCTCCGGAACCAGAAGCCTTAGTCATTTGATCTTCGAACTTGATCAATGGCCTAATAGTAGGTTTCAAATGAGTCTAGGCTTGTTGAAATCAGTTAAGCCATCTCTGAGAAAATTGCGCGTTGAAAAAAATCATTAAAAGGAGCACATACACACACAGACATTTTCCGATCTCGTCGAGCTGAGTCGATTGGTATGAAACACTATGGATACCCGAGGCTACGTTCGTTAGTCGGTTTTTCCAGCAATTCTAATACCTTTCTATATAGAAAGGCAAACATGTTTCGACGATTGGATCAAGCGCTGTCATAAGTGTGTTGCAGTCGATGGGAAGTACTTTGAAGGGGACAATATCGATTTTGATGAATAATCCTGTAATTTCGAACAGTTTTTTCAAGCAGTTTTTCAGTGCGGTGCAGTCAGTTACTTGATATTTTAATTGAATACACTCAGAAAAGGAGCAATTTTTATGCAAATTTGGTATGTGAGAAATAAAATTTCACTAAAAATTTGAGTGCTAGTTACTCTATTTTTGGTACATGTACAAGTAAAGTATTACTCAGTAAATGAGTAAATTTTACCCAAACATCGTTCCAATGGAAGAACTCAAATTTGAGTAACTACGGGGTTACTCTAAATTAGAGTTGTTCCACTTTTTCTGTGGATGAGTGGGATCGTAGTTATTTTGGAGTTACTATTTTTAAGCGTGTTTGCGTGATCTGTCAAAAACAGTGTTGCCCCTCTAAATTTTTTTTCTTTATCGCAAAACAGGTTTTGAAACACTTTTCAATTTTGAATCATTTCGAACTATTAAGCTATTGGCTCAAGAGGCACGTTCCCCTAGTTATTATCTTATAATGGTTTTCAGTATGATTTTATGAAGTTCACAGTTTCGTGCGAGCTTATACCGATTAAGAACTTGCGATATGTTTATTAATTACAACTTATGTCGGCCAAAGTAAGGTTGGATGGAAACGCCTTATCAAACGAACAAGCGAGGTGCCTCAATCGCAACTGAAAAAAGGTGCAAAAGTACCACAGACTTGAACGCATTCATATTCAATCCTCCACTCAACTAGATTTCATGAAAGCTGTTTTCACTTGGTTGAATCCGGACGAACGAAGCCAAATCCATCATCAAGCCAGCCGAACATGAAAAACTAGGTCCATGCCCTCAAAACGAAACAAGGAAAAAAAGCGAAAACTCAATCTGACGGCACCTAATTGAATTAATTTCACAGAAAATTGAGCTCCATTCATGAGTCGTATTCCCAGCGGTCAGAAGAAGAAAAAGAAGCTATGTTATTTTTGAATTTAGATCCTACTTTAGTACCAAGTCATCATGGATTTATTTCAGAACCAAAAAAAAAAAGTAGAAGCATCTTAATTTGATTATATTAGACTAACCTTGGCAACTTTTTATCGGTAGTAGTAGCGAAAAGTACAAAATACGAACACAGATATTTTTCGTTCTCATTCGGTTTATTCGTGAACCCATTTCCGATTCCGAGCAGCCTCACTTTGGCACCAGCAGCAAAGCGTTCACAATGGCATCAAGTTTGCGGTGGCGTCTTGTTCAATGTGCAATCCAGCTTCGAGTATCCGGCAGAACATTCCGGACCCGACGTGCCGTGGAAAGTTTCCCGACCTGCGACAGGTGTGTGATAAACGAGTGGCGCTTAAAATGTGCAGGTGGTTTCTGGGATCTGGCGCAGTACCGAGAAGTTGAGTCCGATTTTTTTTATCTTTCTTCTTCCTGATGATGATGATGATGATGATGATGATAATGCAGAAGCAAAAGCGAAGCTGCAAATGGGCGACTGACCATTTCTGCAGACTTTTCCTTATGAATTATGGTGACAGCAGTTCAACAGCAGTTAGCCAAAAGGAAATGTCACATGAGAAGTAATGAACTCACCTGAAGGAGAGAAGAGAAAAGAAAAAGTGGAACAATGTTCCACCAAGGTACTAAGCGATCCTTTGCGGATGAGGTAAAAAGGTTCGGTTGGTGTCGGAAAAAGATGAATTTTAGAATTGTTTTACGGCGGCTAATAGATTTCGTCTCACGAACTCAGACTGGCTGCTAGATATTATGTTTCTATCATCATCACGGACCAGAAAAAGTTTGAAGTGTAATGTCTTCTACGTGTCTTTGGACGGTAGAAGCAATTACCCTTCTTCTCCTTCCAGGCAAGTACTTGAGATAGAAACACAGTAACTTCTGACGCTTTCCATAATAACTAATTAAACTAATTAAAGCGGTTCTTTAAGCATCGTACAGTTCAGCAAGTAATCAAATGATCAACTGAAACTACCTTTTCAATATTTTTTTTTCATATTCTACTCCTCGAGGAAGCAGTATGAGTTATTACTACATTCGCTGTTGAGCAGTTGAGAAGATCAGTCGTTTTGTGACGAATCTGCACAGTACAAATTGTTTGTTCTATAGTTAGCGGAAAATATATCACCGATCC
Organism: Malaya genurostris; assembly: GCF_030247185.1. NCBI lineage: Eukaryota > Metazoa > Arthropoda > Insecta > Diptera > Culicidae > Malaya > Malaya genurostris. The sequence continues at coordinate 30,843,855 of NC_080570.1, forward strand.
ACGTGATCTACAGATAAGTATTTACATAAGTTTTTATCGTAATAAGATACGAGAGAAAAGGATTAACTTCTAAAATAAAGACGATATTCACACTCCCTTACCTCACCATTTTAAAATGGCCGGGGAAGGGGGGGATAAGATGCAGGTCGACGACAAAGAGAAACGCAGCACTAGTAAAACGAGGTTAGATCCGTCGAAAAAGGTGTTCAGATATAGAGAATATCCGGAGGGAACTGCAGGACCTTATACAGTGTATATGAGAAAAACTTCGACTCCCATAAATGTGCTCTTAATCTCATCAGAACTATATAAGCATTTCAAATCGATTACAGAAATACGTAAAGTGAATTTGAACAAAATACGAATTTCCTTAACCAAAAGAGAGGAGGCAAATGAAATAGTTAAACTACCGCGATTCGAAAATGTTTACCGAGTATATATTCCTGCAGATCTGGTAGAGATCGACGGGGTAATATACGACAGTGAAGTCACGCCAGAGGACATACTGAAATCAGGAGTAGGGAAATTTAAGAAGATAGGTCTTCCGCAGATACCCATTTTAGATTGCGAAAGACTTATTATACAGGAAAACATCGAAAGTGAGGTTAGGTTGATGCCATCTAATGCACTACGGGTCACGTTTTCTGGAACAGCGTTACCCGAGTATGTATGTGTTAGCAACGTACTGATAAAAGTGAGGTTATATTCCCCAAAAGTAATGATGTGCAGTAGATGCCAATTACTGGGTCACACTGACAAATTCTGTACAAATAAAATACGATGTAGCATATGTGGTGACAATCACGAAGCCCCAGATTGCACAAATACCAATCAAATATGTCTGTTGTGCAAAAGAGAGCACGAGACAATGAAGGAATGTGTAATGTATATAGATAAACGCAAGAAAATCAGAGAAAGAGTCTTGAATCGCAGCAAAAACACATATGCGGATATGGTGAAAGCCATTGAAACATCGAACATGTACTCCGAACTTAGTAATTTGGATCAAAAAGAGGACGAAACAAATGAACCTCATTGTTCCTATTCAACCCCCCCCCGTAAAAGAAAACGAGGTGAACAAAGTAACAAGAGACTGGATCGCGCTAAAGTAGATAACCAGAAAAAGGTAAACCAGACCTTTCCACCGCTCCCGCGAACGAGGGACGTTCCCGGGTTCCGTAAAACTGATAGTGGTCAAGCTCCGGAACTAAAACCCAATAGTTGGTCGATAGCAGGAGTTCTCAAAATGTTGTGCGATGCCCTTAACCTCGACGTGTTCTGGCGCAACCTAGTAGACAAAATCAGCCCAGTACTAAAAATAGTATGGCAGAAAGTGAAGACATATTTGCCCCTCTTTGACCTTTTCTCAGAAAAACATGAATAATACAATCACAAAGAATAATATTTCGTTTCTCCAGTGGAATAGCCGAAGTGTAATACCGAAACTTGATGGTCTGCGTGCAATGATAACCGAGTATGACATAGACATTTTTTGTATTTGTGAATCATGGTTAACTAAAGAAAACTATCTTTCCATTGCCTCTTTCAACATCATTCGCAAGGATCGATTAGTACCGTACGGTGGAGTGTTAATCGGCATACGAAACAACATTCAATTCGAGTGCCTCAAGCTACCTAGTGTAGGGTATATAGAGTGCGTGGGTTGTAGGATCAAAATGAACAACTTTGAATGCTCAATAGTTTCAGTTTATATTCCTCCAAACAGGAGCTTTCGGGAAAGTGATTTTAGAGAGATTTTAGAAAAAATACCAAATCCATGCGTAATTTTGGGAGATTTAAATTCCCATGGAATTGCGTGGGGATCATCAAAGGACGATGGCCGAGCTCATATTATCGGAGATCTAATAGATGAGTTCCATCTGTCGGTGCTTAATGACGGCAATGCAACCAGAGTGACCTGTCCTCCGGTGACACCATCGTGTGTTGATCTCTCTATATGTTCGGCGTCACTTTCTTTAGACTGTACTTGGAAAGTGCTGAATGATCCATTTGGTAGTGATCATCTTCCAATATATATACAATATTGCTCTCCAATACAACTTTCAGAAGCAGTATATAATCACGAGTTATCAAAAAACGTAAACTGGAATCAGTTCTCACAAAAACTACAGGGAAGGGCTGAAGAAATTACGAACGTTAAAAATACGAAAGAAAAATACCAGACGTTCTCAAAAGTCATTATAGAATGCTTAAGCGAATCACAAACCAAATCTACTCAAATCAAACCCCCCAGAAAACGTCCTCCCACGGTATGGTGGGACCATTCGTGCTCAGAAAAACTACTAATAAAGTCGGAAGCATACAAACGGTTTAGAGTCACAGGGCGCAGAGAGGATTTTCTTGAATACAAACGCCTTGAAGCGTCATTCAGTCGTCTCACGAAGTCAAAGAAACGCGGTTACTGGAAAAGCTTCGTAGAAAATCTAAACAAAGACACAGCCATGTCTACCTTATGGGCTACTGCCCGTCATTTACGTAACAGTAAATTCCCAACTTCCCCATTACATAAATACTCTGAGGACTGGGTAGAACGATTTGCAGCAAAAATTTGTCCCGACTATGTTCAGAACAACCCACATCTGAACTTTTCGGGAAATGTAGAGCAGGTTCCCAAGTTAGCCTGTCCGTATACTATAGAGGAATTTGAATTTGCCCTTACGTCAACAAAGAACACATCAGCGGGGTTGGACAATCTGAGATTCATCGTACTGACAAAATTGCCTCTGCAATTCAAACAGATGTTATTAGAGATGTTCAATGCTTTTATCATTGAAAATTCTTGCCCGGAAGAATGGAGGCAAATTAAAGTTGTGTGCATTTTAAAACCTGATAAGGACCCTTGCTCAGAAAACTCCTACCGACCCATATGTATGTTATCGTGTATTCGAAAGTTAATGGAAAAAATGATATTGAACCGATTAGAAATTTGGGCTGAGAGGGAAAAGATCATGGCCAAGAGACAGTATGGATTCAGGCAAGGGAGAGGCACGCGAGACTGCCTTGCACTCTTAGCCGCAGAAGCGGAACTTTCGCTAAATAAAAAAGAAGAAATGGCCACAGTGTTCATTGATATTGCCGGAGCATACGACTCAGTAATTATCGAAAGACTGTGTGCAAAAATGCAAAGATTCGGTATTCCGTTATGCCTAGTAAATTTTCTACTAAATCTACTATCAAAAAAAATAATGTATTTTGATGTGAACAACTCGGTAAAATCGATTCGTCACAGTTTTTTCGGGTTACCCCAAGGTTCAAGCCTTAGCCCTTTCCTGTTCAATCTGTACACCAGTGACGTGGAGAAATCAGTAGCAAGTGAATGTGTGTTGACTCAATATGCCGATGACTTTGTGATCGAGATATCCGGCCAGGATAGAGAACTAATGCGATTGAAACTACAATCCTCTTTGGATGGAATAGTACAATGGGGAGAAATAAACGGGTTTAAATTTTCGGTTACAAAAACAGAACTAATAGTATTCTCTAGAAAAAGGACAACCCCTAGCATTGATCTGAAAATGTACGGTATGCAAATTAAAATGGTCTTTGAATATAAATATTTAGGTGTATGGTTTGATACCCGACTAACATGGAAGGTCCACATTAATTACGTTCATAGAAAATGCCAAAAAAGAATCAATTTCCTAAGAGCAATATCCGGTACGTGGTGGGGAGCGCACCCATCGCTTTTGCTCACACTCTATAAAACCACAATACTCTCCGTATTAGAATATGGTTGTTTTGTCTTCGGCCATGCAGCTGATATACAGGTTATGAAATTGTGTAGAATCCAGAATCGATGTATTCGCATTGCCTTGGGCTTGATGCAATCAACCCACACCAAATCATTGGAAGTGCTCGCGGGAATTCTACCTTTGAAACTTAGATTTTTTGAACTCAACTGCCGGTTCATCCTCAAATGTTTTTCATGCCAACACCCCATAGTGGATGTAATGAATTCATTATTCGAGCTAAATCCTTCCTGTAGAATTCTCAGAACATACATACACTGTATTACGGTTGATCTAAACAGTATCGCTGTCGAAAACTATTTTTCGTATGATATAACAGACCACTCGTTCTACCTTAAAATAGACACATCCATTCACGACCAACTTAGGGGAATCCCTAAACACTGTTTAACACATACAGCAACAGCAATTGTACAACAGAAACTTACAAAGTATAATCAAGTTAATATTTTTTACACGGATGGTTCAAAATCATTCGACACCTCGGGATTTGGAGTCTTCAATACTATCGCTAAATGTAGTTTTCGTCTACAAAACCCATGTTCTGTTTTTACAGCGGAAGTAACTGCCATACTCCATTGCTGTGAAATGATAAAGAAACTTCCTCTATCTGATTACGTGATATGTACAGATAGTTTAAGCGCACTAGAAGCCCTTAAAAGTAATCGGAACATTAAGAATACAAGCTTGACGATCCTCAGAGTCCGTAATATTTCATCTCACCTAATCCGACTGGGTTATTCATTACTTTTCCTATGGATCCCTGCACATTGTTCGATATACGGTAATGAGCAGGCTGATGCATTAGCAAAATCAGGTGTATCAAACTTATCCCTATTCAGTCGATCGGTCGAAATAACCGAGTACTTTCCAGATTTGAAAAATCACGTAATTCAAGAATGGCAAAGGTCTTGGAATGAGAGTGAGAAGGGCAGATGGTGTTACTCTATACATCCGAACGTCAAGAATAAAGCCTGGTTTACCGATACTCATTTAACAAGGAACTGTATTAGAAATATATCTCGAATAATGTCGAATCATTATGGATCAAAAAGTCATCTCTATCGTGTGAATATAGTAGAAAGTAATATCTGTGAATGTGGCAGTGATTATGAAGACATTGACCATGTGGTGTGGAAATGCGAATTGTTAGCGGATGCTAGAACTGAACTGATAAAATCATTATCGAAAATAGGTCGACCTACACCAATACCCATAAGAGATATCCTGGGAAACTTTGATTTACCTTACATCAAGATCCTTAATGATTTTTTACTATCAATTGCAAAAAAAATCTAATAAATATAATTATTATCGTTATAGTAACCGAGACACAGGATATTCGAAACGAATGAATGGACACAACCTATGTCAGGAGGGACCAGAGAACCTCCCAGAATTCACATTAAACATATCAAAATTAATTCCCGGCTTAGTGATGGTGATAAAACTCGCCGATTTAGCCTAAGATTAGTAGCATAAGGTTGTCAGTTTATATTATATATATGAGTTATTACTAATTAACACGAGGTTCGATTTGTTCCGGAGTTCAATAAATGCACAGAAAACGCTTCATCGCTCTGTCGATGCTAGCAGCACTATGCATGTTGCATGACAGCACGCGAACCTCTTCCAGTTGGAAGGGTACTGTTCAAAAACGACGTAGCAATCGAAGTGAAAACGAGTTTCGTCTTTGATAGGTCAGTGGCAAGTCCTGATTCCTTAATGCCAATGATTTGACCACAATCAACGATTTCGTTTAACTGACGTGCAACTAGTTTGAGTTTTCGCGATGCACGAGCAAAAATTTACTATGTTCACAACAGAAGAGTAAATTTTCTTCGAACAATGCTCGAGGAACTGCCTAAAAAACGTTCTAAGATCTGTTTTAAAAACTGCTCCAAAATTGCTTGCAAAATCTTTTCGGAAACTGCTCGAAAAACTTATTGAAAAAAAACTGCACGACAAAATAGCTCGAAAAACTGCACTCAAAACTGCTTGAAAAATCTGTTCGAAAAACTTCTCGGAAAAACTGCTTGAAAAAAAACTGTTTGATAAACTGCTCGGAAAATATGTTCGAAAAAACAGCTCGTAAAACTACTCCAGAAAACACTGAAAAACTGCTCCAAAAAGCTATAAAAGCTACTAAGAAACCACTTCAAAGAACTAGAAATGCTGAAAAAACTGCTCAAAAAACTACTTAAAAAACTGCTTGAAAAATCAGTTCGGGTAACTCCTAAAAACAACTCGGAAAAAACTGCTCGAAGAATCTGTTCGAGAGACTACTCCGAAAAAACTGCTAAAGAAACTTCAAAAAGCAACGCTGAAAAAATACTTGAAAAAACTGTTCAAAGTGAGATGTTACTATTTTTTAAACGATTCACACATTTTCTGCATTAATATTCTATTTGTATCGCAGAAATTATGACCAGAAAATTTGATTCTATTTTTATTATTTTTACTTTACGTCTTTGACTCATCAGTGCAGAGCAGTTCAAATTGAACTGCTTAGTACTGAACTCGGCAGTTCAATTTGAACCACTAAGCAGCTTAGTGCTAAACTCGGCAGTTCATTCTATTTGGTAACACACTTGAAAGTCTCAATTTTTAAGGTTGAAAAAGAAAGTTGTAAGTTTCAGGATACACCTAATCTAGAAAATCATGTGGAATTTCGAACCACTTAGCAAATTGGAAAAAGTTTAACAAATATTCATGTAAACGAAGCAAAAGTCCGAACAGTATTTCGGCTTCACTGACGACGTTGACGTGAGCAAGAAACTTTGCGAAGGTGATGGAAACATACATCGGACTGAAAGCGGAAGCTAGGCATATCAGACTGGCTATAAATGAGGTTGACGAGTTCGTATAATTGGTGACCGCAGATATTGATACTAACGCGCGTTTCCGAATTTAAATAATCGTTCGTATTAGTAGATAGTGTGAATTTTTAAACTTTGCTTCTCTTCCAGAAATGTAACAGTGCATCCGTTTCAAAGTATGACTCATTGACGACAAACATAATCTACCATACAATCAAATAACACGGATCAGATACAGTTTTTTTAGAGACTTAGATACTCGGGGCTAAAGAACTGAAACTGGATTTAAGAACTAAATTCGAAATAATCGAACAGGCTCAGAACTCAGCGGCAAAACTCGGAATCCAGATCAGGAACTCAGGTCTGGAATTTAGTTACAGAATTGTCCGAATCCAAATTCCGAATTCAGTTCAAGACCTGAATTCTGAACTTTAATTCCGATCCTATATAAAGGAACAGAATTCCGTTTCTTAATACAGTTCGAGAATTCATGTTCCGAATCCAGTTCCAGCATGCAGGTTCTGAATTACCGAAAAGAATTCTGTAAGTGAATTAAGAAATTAAATTCAGAGCCTGTATTCTGTATCAAGGTTTGTAATACTTATACTCAAATTGCGTTAAAATTTTGTAAAATTTGTACTAAATTTGTGTTAAGGTTCACTTTGAAATAAGTAAAATTGGAGTTAGAATTCCTAAGGTTTGTGAAATATGTAACAGTTCGGCTGAAAAGTTCGTATCGTTTAATAGAAACACACATTTTTTTTGCCAAAATTCGTTTTTATTATTCAACATAATTGCCATCAGAGGCGATACAGCGATTATAGCGATCTTCCAACTTTTCGATACCATTTTTGTAGTACGATTTGTCCTTTGCCTCAAAATAGGCCTCAGTTTCATCGATTACCTCTTCATTGCTTCTAAATTTTTTACCAGCGAGCATTCTCTTGAGGTCTGAGAACAGGAAAAAGTCACTGGGGGCCAAATCTGGAGAATACGGTGGATGAGGGACCAATTCGAAGCCCAATTCGTTCAATTTCAGCATGGTTTTCATCGACTTGTGACACGGTGCATTGTCTTGATGAAACAAAACTTTTTTCTTCTTCAAATGAGGCCGTTTTCTTTGAAATTTCGTCCTTCAAACGCTCTAATAACGCTATATAATAGTCACTGTTGATGGTTTTTCCCATTTCAAGGTATTCGATGAAAATTATACCATGCGAATCCCAAAATACAGACGCCAAAACCTTACCGGCCGATTGTTGAGTCTTTCCACGCTTTGGGTTCGGTTCATCGCGTGCAGTCCACTCAGCTGACTGTCGATTGGACTCCGGAGTGAAGTGATGGAGCCATGTTTCGTCCATTGATATATATCGACGAAAAAAATCGGTTTTATTTCGATATAACAGCTCCAAACACTGCTCAGAATTATCAATTCGTTGTTTTTGGTCGATTGTGAGCTCACGCGGCACCCATTTTGCACAAAGCTTTCTCATATCCAAATATTCGTGAATAATATGTCCAACACGTTCCTTTGATATCTTTAGGGTGTCAGCTATCTCGATCAACTTCACTTTACGGTCATTGAAAATCATTTTGTGGATTTTTTTCACGTTTTCATCGGTAACAGCCTCTTTTGGACGTCCACTGCGTTCATCGTCTTTGGTGCTCATATGACCAATACGAAATTTTGCAAACCACTTACGAATTGTTGCTTCGCCCGGTGCAGAGTCTGGATAACACTCATCAAGCCATTTTTTGGTATCGGCGGCACTTTTTTTCATCAAAAAGTAGTGTTTCATCAACACACGAAATTCCTTTTTACCTTTTTTTATATATATAAAAAATAGGTATAGAATTCGCTCAAACTTTCGAAAATTTTTCCGAGGCCCGGAGGGCCGATTGTCATATACCAATCGATTCAGCTCGACGAACTGAGCAAATGTCTGTGTGTGTGTGTGTGTGTGTGTGTGTGTGTGTGTGTGTGTGTGTGTGTGTGTCTGTATGTGTGTTGTCAACTAAGAGGTCGCGATCTCAGAGATGGCTGGACCGATTTTGATCAAACTAGTCGCAAATGAAAGGTCTCCCCGTCACCCAAAACGCTATTGAATGGTTTTGAGATCGGATGTTTACTTTTTGAGTTATTCGAAGTTTTATGTCAAAATTTTCAGTTTTTTGACAGTATCTGTCACAATTGACCTTGAAAACAGAATATGTCTTCAGACTTAGATTCCGCACGATAATACCTATTCAACAAGCCATAGATTGTTAAAATCCGTCCATTTTTAACGGAGATATCGAAATTTTTGTGTAAACGACTTTTCCCCCTGTTCCAGCAGTAGGAGTTTTGAGCGCTGTATGACAAAGAAATGCTTGGGAGCAACGGAAAACACGATTTTTTATTCTGTTACATACAATTGTTTCTAAGTACCAAAAAGACTGTGTACAGCATCCTTTTTCATGACAATTTGCCTCGGACCGATTTTAGCACGGCTCGTTTTTGGCAACATAATCGTTCGAATATGACATATATAAACCAGATGATGGCAGATTTTTTTTTAATTATATTGTTTTAAACTACTTACAGCAATAAATGCTGGAAGAACATAACATCCATATACCATTCGAATCAGTTCGTCGAGATCAGCAAATGCGTGTGTGACAAATAATTTCACTCAATTTTCTCTGAAAATTTCTTTTCTACAAATTCAGATTCATACGAAAATTCGTATGCTCCCAAACAAAGTTCCTGAATTATGTTTGGTTCCGACCTCTGGTTCCGGAACTACAGGATGATATATGAAACAAAATCAAAATTGTGTAACTCATTCTTCTCGTAGATGGTTGAACCGATCTAAGATTCAAATGAAATCTAAGAATCATCTAAGATGCAAATGAAAAGTTTCAAGATTCTTTAAAACATCTTGCTCTTCAGTCAGATCCAACTTCCGGTTTCGGGGATACAGGGTGATTAGTATAAAAATGTCTATTCCACATAAATTAATCAGGTTTATCGGGTTAGCAGATTTGGATAGTCGATAAAAAAAATAACTTTTTTCAGTTTTAGTGGTATTCAGTTGTCGATTCAGAAGGTACCTAAAAATTTAATTCGTGCTATGATTTCTCAAAGATGTCTTCACTGATTTTCAAAAATTTTGAAACAAATGTAAACTATACAGCTGTTCAGGTGAATTTATCTGACTTCGGCCATACCAATTTTAGAATTCCGGTTCCAGTATAAAATCGTTTCTCAAAGCTCAATCGTTTTCTCAAAAAATCCTAATCAAATTTCAGAAACAAAAATTCAAATTGAATTAAACTTATATACAAAATAATTAGATTTATACATACATACAAAAATTAATGAATTTTATCCAATTAAGCTTCAAAGTTGTACTCAAAACTGTAATTTATTCGTCATATGGCCATACGAATCGGTTTGCGTTATGCTAGTTCCTCAATACTGGCTCTGGAAGTACCTTAAATTACCGTAAACTCTAAAGTGGAACTTACATATCATGGCATGTTTAATCTATTATCACACTTCTAGATTTAAATTCGATTGTATTTGCAGTTTCGACATTACAGAGTAATGAGTGATGACAATCTCAAATTGTCGCTTAAAACGACGGTCATTAAAATAATGTAATGAAAACTTAAACACCGAAGAATATTCATGCAAAAAACACATGCGGATTGATAAAAAAAGGTATCATCTCACTGCTAGGTGGATTAATCACGTTTTTTCCATTTTTTTCACAATAACAAGAGTAGCTTCACTCAAAATGCAATATCTCACAAACTAATAATCAGACAGCTATCAAATTTATACACGTATCTTTTGAAGGTTGGTACTAACTGAAAATGGTATGGATTTAATTCTAGTGGCGCCCTCTCATAGAAACAATACGAACTTTTCTGCCGATCTGTTAAAAAATCATAAAATTCGTGTCAAAGTTTACAAACATTGCACTGGAATTTGTTTAAAAATTTGTAAAATTTACAATAAACAATAAAAATTTGTATCGAAAATTTATATGATAAGTCGAAAATTTTATGAAACAATTTGTGTTTGAGTTTGAGTTAAAATTTGGCATTGAAATATACGAAAAGTATTTTGAAATTGGTTTTAAAATTTGTTTTAAATTTTTGCGGAGAATTTTATATATTTCATGTGTAAATTTGAAAAATTTGTGTAAAAATGTGTTATGAAAAAATGAAAAGTTACAAAATATCTTTTATGAAGTGTTGAAGGGAATGAACTGGATCGTTTTTGAAGAATTAAAGTCCCTTTAATCCCACCATAGTAAATATAATGGAATTTAAGAGATTTTGAACCTTTAAAAATTTCGGTTGGAATTTGCCGGAACGTTACGTTTTCAATGCTCTCTGGTGAATTAATAATCTGGCATAATTTGTTTTAAAACATAAATCTCTGTACACTAACTGAAAATCTTAAAAGTCGAAAAATTTACCTAAAAATTTATTGGAAAAATTTTACAAAGTTTGTTCGGAAATTTTTGATATTCATTTTTATTTTCCGTCAAAATTTGTTAAATTTTACTCTATTTCGTTTACTGTACAGACCTTGTCTTGTTCTAGGTTAAGTCAATGCCTTTTTGCAAATTTGTTTTAAAAATGTGCCAAATTTATTTTGAGATTAGTGACATGTTTAATAATGATAAAAGTTGTAATATGTATTATCACTGTAAAATTAGTACGCTTCCGCCATTTTCCGATATTGGCTGTACCGGCTGAGGCTGGTCAAAATTCATAGATAATAATGCCTTTAAAGTGAGTGTGTAACGAATTGCCATCGTCGTTTCAGTGACAGTTGTTCTTGTTCTCGTATTATTCACGCTCGAAAATGTCTGTTTATGTGACCAATTCTCACCATTTGCAGGAAGTTTTACTTTTCTGTTACAATTCGAAAAAAAATGCAGCTGAAGCGCATCGAATGCTCTCAGAAACTTACGGTGATGCTGCTCTGAGGAACAGAACGTGTCAGGAGTGGTTTCAACGTTTTAAAAATGGTGATTTCGATGTCGAAGACAAACATGGTGGTGGAAGAGAAAAAACTTTCAAAGATGAACAACTAGAAGCATTGCTTGATGAGGATTCGTGCCAAACACAAGAAGAGCTTGCCGAATCATTGGGAGTGAGTCAGCTAGCCATTTCAAAACGTCTCAAGGCCCTGGGCATGATTCAGAAAGAAGGGAACTGGGTGCCGTACGAGTTGAAACCGAGGGACATCGAGCGCCGTCTATTTGTATGTGAGCAACTGCTTCAAAGACAAAATCGTAAGGGGTTTTAACATCGAATCGTAACCGGTGATGAAAAGTGGGTTCGATACGATAATCCTAAACGCAGAAAATCATGGGGAAAGCCCGGGCATGCTACTTCGTCGAAGGCAAAACCGAATATTCACGGCGCCAAGGTTATGATTTGTATTTGGTGGGATCAGCTCGGTGTGATTTACTACGAGCTCTTAAAACCGGGTGAAACCATCACAGGAGATCGCTACCGAACGCAACCGGTGCGCCTTAGTCGCGCGCTAAAAAAAAAGTGGCCGCAATATCAAGAGCGACATGACAAAGTCATCCTCCAACACGACAATGCTCGGCCTCACGTCGCAAAAGTGGTCAAAAAGTACCTGGAAACGTTGAAATGGGAAGTCTTGCCCCACTCGCCGTATTCCCCAGATGTCGCCCCTTCTGACTTCCACCTATTCCGTTCGATGGCACACGGCCTGGCAGATCAACATCCTTCGAAGAGTTGGAAAAATGGATTGCTTCATGGATAGTGTCAAAAGAGGACTCCTTTTTTCGAGCCGGGATCCAAAAATTGCCGGAAAGATGGGGGAAAGTTGTCTTTAAAGACTTTAAATAATACATCTGTGAGCACTTTTTCGCAATAAAGATTTTAATTTTGAAAAAACCGGCGGAAGCAAAGTTGTACACCTGATAAGTAAAGATTTTATTATGAAATTGTATTTCAGTATCTTTTTCCAAAAACCTGTTTTAATCCACCTAGTGCTGTAATGATGCTTTTCTCACATCAATAGTTCTATCATATATAATACTGTGGTATTCTTCAAAATAATTTTTAATAAAAAAATAAAATGACTACCGATTGGAGCAGTTTTGATGTCGATTTAGTATTTTTTCAAGTGTTTTGTTGCGCCCCTTTTAGTGACAGTATAAAATTTTAAACACATTTTTCCCTATGATTCTGAAACCGGAAGTCGGATCTAGATGAAATTCAGAAGTTTTGTATAGAATCATAAAACCATTCATTTAAATTTTAGTTTGTAAAAATCGGTCACGCCATATTTGAGAAAAATTCCTATCCAAAAAAATTTCATTTAAATCTAAACTTGTGAAAACCGCTTCAGCCTTTACTGAGAAAAGTTGGTGCAATTATTTTAACAATTTTTTGCTAATTTTACCCCATATCTTCGGAACTGGATGTCGGATGCAAATAATATTCAGGAAATTGATGTAGTAGGACTAACAGACGTTTCATTTGAATTTGAGTTTGTGAAAATCGGTTCATCTGTTTCTAAGAAATTGGAATGATTTCCGGTTTGGAGTACACGATTACTTTTTTTGATACATCCAGAATCAGAACCGAAGATCCGGTATAACCAAAATCAATATATTTGATCATTAACTAATCAAATCTGTCCAATTCAAGGATAATACGGCCATATGAATGTATTTGATTGGTCTTTTCCGTGTCATGTATAAAACCATGCTCCTGGAAATGAAATGTTTATACCTATCAGTTTGTAATTCCGGAACCGGAAGTCGTATCCGGATGGAAATTGATTAAAACTATAAAGGGGTTGTAAGTCCTTTCAGTTGAATCTACGCTTGTGAAAATTGGATAAGCGGTCTCTGAAAAAATCGATGAAACGTTTTTAGTTCATATTGCACATTTTACCCCGTAACTCTCGAACCGAACGCCCGATCCAGATGAAATTCAATACCAACCTATCGGACCTTTAATTTGAATCTTTGTTAAAGAGAATCGGTTAAGCGGTCTCTGAAAAAATCGATGAAACGTTTTTAGTTCATATTGCACATTTTACCCCGTAACTCTCGAACCGAACGCCCGATCCAGATGAAATTCAATACCAACCTATCGGACCTTTAATTTGAATCTTTGTTAAAGAGAATCGGTTAAGCGGTCTCTGAGAAAATCGTGTACACTTTTTCTTCATTTTTTGCACATTTTACACCGTTACTCTCGAACCGGAAGTATGATCCGAGTAAAATTTAATAGCAACCTATGGGACCAAGAGACCTTTCCTTTGAATCTAAGTTTGAGAAAATCGGTCCAGCCATCTCCGAGAAAATCCCATTTTAACTGATTTGAAAATGAAACATTAAGCGTGGAAGGAGATTTGCAATTGAAGAGATTTTTCAAAAAAAGTGTTATTTTATTTGTCAGACCACGGACTTTTGGATCGTTAAGGTAATTTTAGGTCTAAGCTCTGAGAGTAGTAAGTAGTGCTCCTATATGAAATCAGATTCCACAATTCACAAGCCGCTGACAAACAGATTTTCAATTGGCTTTGAAATTGTAGTTAGGAACGGATTCATCCCGCTCGGGAAAACCAATGCGCATCTCTAACGCCTTGTTGACTTTAAACCATTCATTCTGAATTCTATGTACACAAAAAAAAAGGCGAAAACTAATTTTCATCAAAAGTCAACTTTATATCGTCTCCATTTTATTTTACGTCAACGGAAAACAAAGTGATTATTGAGGCCATAAAATCAACGAACTGTTGACACTGACCGAAACAAGCTTCATTTCAACAAGCTACAGAAGAACTGTAAATTTCTCCGCTCGGTCAGAAGATCAAGGATGCGGGACGGACAATTTATCGTACTTCACATCAACCTCCAACAATGCAATTTATTTCGAACCTAATTCGAAACCCGCCTAGCTCCCGCGCCAGCCGAAATTTATCAGACCGTAAATCGAAAGAATGGCAAAAAAAACGGAAAAAAAATCAGACTCACAACATTTTACACTCAACCACTGCCGGAACTGCAATAAATCAGACGGGACCAAATTGAAGGCGGCTTTTTCAGACCCGTCCTGGGTACCGATAACTAAGCGGCAATGGTTCCGGGAAGGTCGTAAAATCAGTTTAAGGAGAAACCTCTACTCATCTGCTAGTGGAACCGGTTCAGTTGTAAGCTTGCCTACCGGGCGTCGTCGTTTCTGACGGCTGTCACTTGAAGCGGTTCGATGGTTCCGGGGAAAGGTTGTTAGGCTCTTAATCGCACACCGTTGCTCTTTGACATTGTTATACTATTCTGATTTCTGTGTGAACATCACCAGTAGAAAAATTTTATCACCAATAAATTTAACTATTTAAGACTCAGTGGTAAGTTTACGTGTCTCTAATTTCCAGAAAACAAATCGCAGCAAGCCGCGAGCAAAGTCACAGCTGCTTTCGGTTGCGCGGTAACTGGCTCTCTCGGTAATCTTCCAACGAATGACCGTGGGAATTCTGCTGATTTTTTACAGTGGGAACCTCGTTAATTTTTCACTCGCAATAAAATCCTTGCAGAACGGGTAGCTTTACCGGAAAGGAATTTTTCTTTCTTTCAAGAACAGATGCCCGAAACTTTGTGCCAAGTTTCTTGTGGCTACTGGTTTCGCTGAATGAGAAAATGTGGGAAGTTTTCCCTATGAATTTGACATCAAAGCTCCGACACACTAATGGTGAAATCCAAAATGGCTAATTGGTTATTCTAAAACTGCTACAACCGTATTAACTCGTAACCTGATCCGGAAGGTAGTTTCACCGGCAAAGCACAACCGGAGCAAGGTTGGAAGAGCCCTTCACCGGGAAACGTAGGCACTCGAGAGGCTCTTTCTGCATTTCGCAAGGAGTTTTATGTTCAGCCTTTTTTCTGTAGTGGCAATTTCCTTCCAATTTCGTTTAATTTTCACCCTTTCGCTTCGTCACCGGGGTGTTGATGAAGTGTTCTCTTCTCTTGAGTTGACATCCTGCCGTACGCCGACTTTACGGGGGGCGGGCTGCTACCGCCTGCACGAGGATTCTATTAGGATAAGCGGTTACAGAATTACATCTAATTCCATCATCCGGTCTTGTTATTTGAAATCGAGTTCCTAATTGCAGCACAATTGCCAAATGATGCGGAAATTTGAATCGAATTATTTCAATTTGTGATTTGAGCGGATTGCGCTCTCAAGTCCGAATCATATTGAATTTGTTTGGCTTTAGGTACATTGAATCACAGATTGAAAGAAAAAATTGATTTGATGTCATCAATAAAATCTTGAATTTCAGCGAATCTGACGAACCTCCCACTGCGAAGATAAACCAAAGCAAATAAAAAATTGCAATCGTTAAGTTTTATGTTCAGAAATGAAAATGATTACAGTGTTGATAAATAGGTGACAACACCGTTCTCCCAACACGGCGCGGAAGATGATTGCCAACATCGGACGAATCCTTCCTTCCTTTGTCGCAATGTCTGCGAGTTTACGATAAAGATAACCTCCCGGTAATGAAAAGGGGCAGGATCGGAACAAATAAAGAATGATGCTGATTTTTACGGCTTTATTACACTCACCATTCCGGTTCGGGTCGTGAATTAAATCCATAACCCCGGTGCCGGTACCGAAAATGAAGATTAATGTAATCCTTCTGGAATGTTGGACGGATATAAAACGGAAATGTTGCTGGTGGTTGAATTTTTTTGTAAAAATGTTAGACATGATTACAATTTATTTGATAGTTTTTACCAACTGTTTACTCATTCATGTCCAAATTAAGTTCGGAATAACAACTATTTTTGTTATCAAAGATACGTTAGGACAGAAGTCCCACTGATTTTTGTACGTTACCAGCGTGTTTCAAGAAATTATTCTATCGCGATCAAGTACGAAGTATGACTGAATTTCATCAAGCACCTGACATACGAATACACATAAATAATATTTATCCCTACGGTATAACGTATCAAACATCATATATGAATTTTTTTTTTACTGTTTTTTTTCGAAAATTGTGTATGAATTATCGAACTTCACACAATACACAATACTTTTATTTATGCAAGGCGATCGCCATTCACGCAACCAACCTGGTTTAGTGAACAGAAATGTAGATGACTACATCGGATAAAGCTTGACCCGAATCACCACAGGACAAAACGGTGATCAATATATTCAAGATAAATTCTGCGCTCCGACTGTGTTAGGGTGACGATTACAAAATGCAAAAGTTCGATATCGGCTTGCGACATTAAAATTCGACTTTTTTGTGGATCCGACTTCCGATTCCGGATCTACAAGGCGAAGTTTCAAGCCGCCATCAAGGCCTACGATATGGAATAAGGAAAAAATTATCCTAAATCCGGTTTAAAACTGTTTACAAATTGAAAAGGTTGCGTTAGTTTATTCCCCAACAAATCCTCTGGTTTGTGTTCAGGTTTCAATGAAAAGTTTTTTGAAGAATTCCTAAGTAAAAGGAAAAGATATAGAACAAAACACATTTCAATCAGCGTACATTCAAGCACCCTGTAAAACTAAATGTTAACAAGTACTACTATTTAAAGCCAGTTTCGAGCTTTTCAGACGAAATCTGAGCGTTGACAGCAAAATTTTTCGTCATAAATTCCGGAAGTCGCTCAAAAATTTTTTTAAAAGCAACTATAAAGATTGGTAGCTACAAGGACAGGATAACGACATTGAACAATGGACTGGCGTTGAAAATGTCCAGATGTCTACCTAATTACAAATCTGTGGATAATTTTTAAGCCTCAAGTCGCGGAAACACCAGTGCACGATTTGAAACTGTTGCCAGTGCGATTTCTAAAGTTTCATCTACGGTGTAGCGAGGCCATTAATATGGAAATTGAGCTGCGGAATAGACGGAAGTTACTTTTTGGAGTTTTTAATAAGAACAAGTTCAGGAAGTACGAAACATTAACAGAAAGTATAGGATAAAGTACACTAACAAATATAGGAGCAAGAGAAGAGAGTACAAGAACCGAAGGTACAGTAATAAGAAGAGAAAGTAAGTAAAGTACTGCAACAAGAACAGAAAGTATAGGAGTAAGCACAGAAAGTACAAGAACAAGTACAGAAAATGCAGTAGCAAGTGCAGAGAGTACAAGAACAGATTGTATAGGAACAAGTACAGAAAGTACAAGAACAAGAACTAAAATCACAGGAATAAGTGCAAATAATACAAGAGCTGAAAGTATAGGAAAGTACAAGAACCAGAACAGAAAGTACAGGAACAAGTGCAGAGAGTACAATAACTGAAAGTACAAGAACAGAAAGTATAAGAACAAGTACAGAAAGTATAAGAACAAGAACTGAAATCACAGGAACAAGTGCAAAGAGTACAAGAACTGAAAGAACAGTAACAAGAACAGAACGTATAGGAACAAGTACAGAAAGTACAAGAACCAGAACAGGAAGTACATGAACAAGTGCAGAGAGTACAATAACTGAAAGTACAGGAATAGGAACAGAAAGTTTAAGAACAAATACAGAAAGTACAGGAACAAGAACAGAAAGTACAGGAACAAGTGCAGAGAGTACAATAACTGAAAGTACAAGAACAGAAAGTATAAGAACAAGTACAGAAAGTACAAGAACTGAAAGTACAGTAATAAAAACAGAATGTATAGAAACAAGTACAGAAAGTATAAGAACAAGAACTGTAATTACAGGAACAAGTGCAAAGAGTACAAGAACTGAAAGAACAGTAACAAGAACAGAACGTATAGGAACAAGTACAGAAAGTACAAGAACCAGAACAGAAAGTACATGAACAAGTGCAAAGAGTACAATAACTGAAAGTACAGGAATAGGAAAAGAAAGTTTAAGAACAAATACAGAAAGTACAAGAACAAGAATTAAGAGTACTGAAACAAGTGCAGAGATAACTATAACTGAAAGTATAGCAACACAAATTCAAAGTATAGGAACAAATACAGAAATTACAAGAACAAGAACTGAAAGAACAGGAACAAATACAGAAAGTACAAGTACAATAATAGATAGTAAAGGAACAAGTGCAAACAGTACGATAACTGAAAGTACAATAACAAGAACATAAAATACAGGAACAAGAACTAAAAGTACAGGAACAAGAACTGAAAGTACAGGAACAAGTACAGAAAGTGTAGGAATAAGTACAGAGAGTACAAGAACTGAAAGTAGAGAATCAAACGCAGAAAGTACAGGAACAAGAACAGAATTGATAGAAATAAGTGAAGAAAGTACAAAAACAAGTACATAAACAAACTCAGAATGTACATAAACAAGCATAGGAAGTACAGATATAATAACAAAGATTACTTAAACTGGTATAGAAAGTACAGAAACAAGAGCTGAATGTACAGGAATAAAAACAAAAAGTACAGACGCAATAAAAGAAAGCATAGGAACAAGTGCAGGAAGAACATGTACTAGAACAGGAAATACAGGAACAAGATTATGAAATACAGAAACAACTACAGAAAGCACAGGAACAAATGCAGAAACAAAAACAGATACAAAAATTCAAAATACAACAATTGAAGAAAGTAAAGAAACAAGTGCAGAAAGAACAGTAACAAGAACTAAAGCACAGATACAAATGCAGGAAGTGCATAAACAAGAACAGAAAGTACAGAAACTACCGGAATAAGTACTGAAAGTACAGGATCAGGAACAGAAAGTACAGGAACCGGTACAGGAAGAACAAGAATAGAAAACATGGGATCAAGGACAAAAATTAATGGAACATGTGTATAAAACTCAGGAACAAGTGCAGAAAGCACAAAAACAAATACCAAAGTACTGTAACGAATACATAAAGTACAAGAACAAGTACAGAAAGTACAGGAATAAGTACAGAAATTACTGGAATAATAACAGAAAATACAGGAACTGACACAGAAAGTACTGGTTCAACTGTAGGAAATGAAACAAGAAAAGAAATTGTCGAAACTGGTCCAGAAAGAACGAGAAGAAGTACAAAAAGTAGCGCAATAAAAAAAGCATAAGGGTAAATCCAAAAAGTGCAGGAACAAGAACAGAAAGTAAAAACAAAAATAATTGAAAAAAGTACAGAAACAAGGGCAGAAAGAGCAGTAACAAGAACTAAATCACAGTTGCAAATGCAAGAAAAACATAGACACGAACAGAACGTTCAGGATCAACAACAGAAACTGCAGGAACCGGCACAAAAAGAACAAACTCTACTAGTACGCACTCTAAATTACGATTTAAATGTTTGCTGCATCCGAAAATATGCAGTAATTTTTGGTACAACCATAAGACCTTTCATTTCAATCTAAGATTGGGAATAAGGGTTTTGAGCCCAGTTTATAACATTTTTTACGGTTTTGTTCCGTCAGTTTACAATATAGAACACACTTTACCCTATTACTCCGGAACCGGAAGTCGGATCCGGATGAAATTCAGGAATTCCGTATGGGACCATGAGACCTTTCATTTGAATCTAAGTTTGTCAAAATCGGCTCAGCCATCTCCGAGAAAACCTAGTGAAATTATTTGACACACACACACTGAAGCAGTCGCATCAGTGGTACCAGGGGGATCGAGGCATATAGGTGTAGCAGAGTTTTTCCAATCGGTTTTCTGTGCTGAGGAGGTTGGGAGGAAAAAAAAACACACACACCATAACCAAAAGTACTGTAACAAAGTTTGCGTTATTGTGGGGAACTATTTCTAATATTTCCTATTATTTTCGTTGTGTGTTATCATATTTGACATTGAACTCATAATTATTATATATGTGTTATATAACCTACTTTTGACCTGTTGATATCGTGCTCTATAAGGGCACAGTTTGTGTCTCAGCGAGCCATTGATATTCGTATTCACGTCAATCCGGTTATGTCTCTGAAATTACCCACCTGTCCTTTTTTATTACAAATTATGAACGATTGTGTGTTTTTTGTCATTTTGTCTTAGAATCTGAGCTGACCTAGTATTGAACCCGAAGCTGTTAATGCCTTGCCAGACCATCAGTTTTCGAAACGGATGTTTAACACCGACAGCTTTCCAACATTGATCAATAACATCTAATACAACAACCCGTTGGTGGTTTGCAGCTTAGTCAAGAAATTTAGCCAGTAAACTGAGTTCGAAATTCGATGCAGTAGTAGTATTTGAAACCTTGAAATACGTTCAATATTTTATGCAAACGCCACTAATGCGATTGTTTACTTCAATTTCGGTATGATTTTGCCCTTTGATTTCGGAAAACAATTTCCAGTGGGCCGAGAAGGCAATCCGATGTAGCTACGGCTCAGCTCTAAGTCTTGGTAATCTTCTAACAAATGCGAGAGCTCGTTAGTTTTTCGTAATTTCTCTCCCGGCAGTGGAATGCCGTGCGATGTGGAATTCCAGAAGGCAGTTGAATGTTGAGGCAGAATTTAATCAGATATGAATTTATATTCCTTTGTAGACGGTTGAAACTTTTGCGTATTTCTGCGTGGTTCTCCTTGACTTCGTTAGAAGAAAAAAATGTGGGAGGCCGTTTCTTTGGAAACGTCTCGTGCACTTGACGGCAAAGTTGCTGTTGTATTCTGTTTCTCAGTTTGGGACATTTCTTTTTTTCGCTTTAAGAACATAAATGAGAAATTCTATGATAAATTTTACTTACTTAATATGAGTTTTATGAGCGTCTGAGTGGTACATAGTTTCAACCTTTTTAATGTACCAAAGAGAGTATGTATATTTTTAGAAACCTCGTCAAGAACGATTATCGTTCGCTCACTTGTGCACATTGGAAAAGCAAGCATTTTTTTTTTGCATAACACTGAACATCACAAAAAGGCATGTGTAAACCGCAATCGTTGAGAAGCTTGTCCAACGACATTCAGCGTGAAAAATGAAGCCATATCGATTCCTCGGAAAAACACTTCGCGCGGTACAAAAACCCTGCAAAAAGGGCAATTTACTTCGAACAAGGATGAGTACATCCACGATCATTAGGGCCTCTCTCTCTCTCTCTCTCTCTCTCCTCTACACCACTCTGTTTGCCAACTTTGGCAGCTCAGCTTAGTTATAGAGTAACATCAGTTTCACTTGAACACTGCACCCGGATGGGCGACTTCGAATAGTTTTAGTGTTTCTGATTTATAAATGCCACCCGTTACATGTTTATACAAGCATTAGACCCATGCTGCGATGCGACAACTTGACAGCACAGAAAGTTGACGGAAAAAGAGGAGCACTTCTAGGGTGTTTTTTTTGTGTTGTTCGTCTTTATTTCTGTCACTGATCTCTGATCATGTTTTAGTCTCACGGTCCTCATTTACTAGACTGAAAATCCCGAATAGCGAATAGCTACTACAAACTTGCACTAGTCATAAGCTGTAGTAATCAACATAATAAGATCAACTAACTGGTTCAAGGTGCAGTAAGTTTTTTTTTTGCTCTGTCCCTCGCGAGAATTTATGCTCATAGTCGCATTATTTTGTATTTACAAGTGCATGGTTTTAATTTTCCTCCGAGTCCGAGTACGATGTTGGTGTGTTGTAACAGCCGCGTACTGCGATAGGTCACTACTTATTTAGCATTCCCTGCCTGAGACTGCTTTTCTTCCTATGCCGAGACTCATCTTCTCACCGGAATGGGCACTAACTAGTGTGCCATTAGCGCGTACTACAAGAATGAGGTTTTTGAGCTTATGATTATTTTAGATCGGCATAACGAAATTATCTCAGTGCCATTCTGAAGCAGGCAGCACGGAAAGTGTTCACGTGGTAATTAGCGAGCTCTCGTGGGCAAATGACTGTTTTATAGCCTTTAATTTAACAAATTAAGAGGAAAGTTATACGTTATGGTTATGGTTCTGGCAAAGCAAGTTAGTGCTTTATTATACTACTGAATTACAAATCTGTTACCGTACTGGAACCGATGCCAGGCATCATGGGGAAATAAAAACGTTTGGTTTAGGACAAAATGAGTTGAAAAAGACAACAATGGCAACGGCTACAAGATTGCGATCGCAAGACAATAACAATGACAGTACGACTACGAACACTAAAACAACTATTATTACAACAAGACTGCGCTAACCAGACTACGACAATGAAAATATCAACAAAACTACTACTACTACTACTACTACTACATGACTGTGACAACAAGACTACGATTACGACTACTAGACAACGCCAACGTCAACAAGACAGTAGTCTTGTAACAAAGTAGTGTCGTAACAAAGACTGCGACTTGACTACGATAACAACAGAGACAACACAACAATACAACAAAGACTGCTAGTTATGAAAACTAGACTGCAACAAGACTGCGATAACAAAACAACGACAGTAAGACTGCGACTACAAAACTAAAACGAGAAGAGCAAGGCTATGGACAAGAAGACAACAATACAAAAACACCAACAAGACCACGGCAAAAAAACGACAACAAAGAATACGACAGCAAGACTATGACAACGAAATTATAACAAAGTAAACAAGACTACAATGCCAAGGCTGCAGCAGCAACAGGACAACAAAACTTCGACAACAAGACTGCGACAAAAAGACTACGCTAACAAAAACTATATTACGCCAAAGTCAACAAGACGATGAAACTAAGTCCTCGATGACAAGACTACGATAACACGGTAAAACTGAGACTACGTCAACAAGGTTACGACAACAAGACTGCGACCACAAGATAATAACAACGTCAGCAAAACTACGAAAACTACAACAAGCTAACGAAATCGAAAGCTACAACAAAGACTACGACAGCAAAACTACGAAAATGAGACTATGATAACGTCAACAAGACTGCGAAAACAACTCTTCGATAACAACAAGACTGTACCCAAGTAGCCATCCGCAATTTGTTCTGAAACGACTAAGTTCAAACTATGTTGCAACAAAAGCATGAACATGTTTTGTATGTTACATGTCTTTTGCTTTTTTCAAAATCATTTTCAGAATTTTATTCTGAATCCTTTGAAGCGTTTTCTTCCTGGTGGAAAAACAACTTGACCAAATTGGTACTGCATAAAGCATGGCTGGTCTGAAAATTTGTTTATAAATTAACAATTTGTTTTTTAGACAGAGCTTAGAATTTCTGTTTATAAGAGGATATAAACATTTAATATATTTATTACACTTTGCCTGGATTCCTTCAATGTGATCCTTGAAAGTGAGTTCTTTGTCATACGCTTGATCAGACCATGTCAATTCCAAGCCATTCAATTTGAGAGTGTGATTATTGTTTGGTTTAAGAAAAGAAGCTCTTGACTTGTGAGGAAAGATAATTAATTGCGTTTTTGCTGCATTTGGTTTAATTTTCCATTTTGACAGATAATCACTGAAAATATTTAAACTTTTTTGTATCACTCTTAGATTTCTACCTGTGGCTAACAGACTTGTGTCGTCACAGAATAGCGATTTCTGACAACCAACGGGTAGATTTGGAAGATCAGAAGTGAAAATATTATACAAGATTGGAGCTACACTCGAACCCTGCGGAACACCGGCTCGTACGGGTAGCAATTCAGATTTACAATTCTGATAGCTAACCTGAAGAGTGCGATCAGTTAAATAAGTCACATTACCATGAGCCTTCATGTTTTTAAGTTTCCTAATAATTGACTTAATTTCATCAAAATTCATCTCTATAATGTCATCTTGTGATAACACTGGGGTTGAAATATGATCATATTTCAGTGAGACTTCATTTTCAATAGGACTCACAACGTTCAAATTAAAGTTGTGTACACTCTCGAACTGCTGAGCAAGTTTTTGAGCTTTTTCGCCATTTTTTTTTCAGATATATTTTATTAAGGCACAATCTGTTAAAGTTTATGATGCCAAGGGCTTGTCCCTGTGGGAAACACTCTTGAAGATCCGGCGTGTGTCCCTCATCGATGGGAGTGGTTCTTCGTGGCGGTGATGATGGAAACATGGGAAAAATTCTCGTGACATGGAAACATTTCAAAGGTTGCCGTATTCTTTTGTGGGTCCGCGGTGAACACCCCCGGGTTACGAGAACCCGGCGGGTGGCCCGCATGTTGACTGGGGCGGCTTTCCGTGTGCGTTTATAATGATGTTGCCGAAGAGAATGAAAAAAAAAAAAAAAAAAACATGGGGAAGTAAATGTTGTGGAAAACGGAGTGGAAAAAAGGGTATGGGAACGAATGACTAAAAACGACAAAGATCTAATTAGTTTACATCGAGATGGTGAAGAGACGGGGGAAGGGATATGCGAAAAAGTTTTTTTTTTTTTTTTTTTTGTTTCGATTATAGAGACTTTAACATCTTAGGTCATTCGCCTCTTCGGACCAGAAAAACTTTCTGACCCTATGTGCGGGGTTGGGAATCGAACCCAGGCGGGCTGCGTTAAAGGCATCGACTATCCCATCACGCTATACCCGTCCCCGGTGAAAAAGTTAGTGACAGCAAGAAGATCTTGTTAGTTTCGATAGAGATGGTAGACAGGCAGGGGATCGGGAGAATCGAGCGGATGTTAGTGCCGAACCTGTAGGTGAAGATTATTCTTAACCTCGCCAAGGAAAGGAGAACTTTCTATGCCAGATGCAACGGATCACACTTGTATATTTATGTGTTTAAGGTACTTGTATATGAGCATCATATATGAAATATCCCGATTTGCCAACACATCTCGAACAGGTACATCAGGTGGTCTACCTCGGGCCCTGAGGGAGTCCTTCAATAAAAACCTGGCGTCAGTATACTCCACGCACGTCCACACGATATGCTCGATGTCCTGATAACCGTTACCACAAGCGCAGAGACCGCTCTCTGCGAGCCCAATACGCCGGAGATGCGCGTTGAATGTGTAGTGATTTGACATGAGCCGAGACATCACGCGAATGAAATCGCGACTCACGTTCATCCCCCTGAACCAAGGTTTCGTCGATACCCTAGGGATAATGGAATGCAGCCATCGTCCCAGTTCGCCATTGCTCCATGAAGTTTGCCAACTTTCGAGAGTTTTCTGACGAGAAATACTGAAAAATTCATTGAAGCAGATTGGTCTTTCATAAATATCACCTTCCAATGCGCCCAGTTTAGCCAATGAGTCTGCCTTTTCATTGCCCGGAATGGAACAACGCGAAGGGACCCAGACTAACGATATTGAATAAGACCGTCCAGCTAAAGTTCTCAAGTGTTCCCGTATTTTCCCCAGAAAATATGGGGGATACTTTCCTGGCTTCATTGCCCGGAGAGCTTCTATTGAGCTTAGACTGTCCGTGACGATGAAGTAATGGTCTTTGGGCAAGGTTTCAATGATCTCGAGGGTGTACTGAATGGCAGCTAATTCTGCGACGTAAACTGAAGCCGGATCACTGAGTTTGTACGAAGCGGTGATGTTCTGATTGAAGATACCGAAGCCTGTGGACTCGTTGATGTTTGATCCGTCAGTGTAAAACAATTTTTCACAGTTGACTGTTCTAAGTTTGTTATAAAAAATATTAGGGGCTACTTGAGGGCGTATGTGATCCGGAATTCCACGAATCTCTTCTTTCATGGATGTGTCGAAAAACACAGTAGAATCAGAAGTATCCAAGAAATGAGCACGGTTGGAAACAAACGAAGAAGGATTAATATTCTGAGCCATGTAATCAAAATACAAGGACATAAAACGGGTCTGAGAATTAAGCTCGACAAGCCTTTCGAAGTTTTCAATCACCATCGGATTCAAGATGTCGCATCGGATTAGCAAACGATATGAGAGATCCCAGAATCGATTTTTCAACGGTAAGACGCCCGCAAGCACTTCGAGACTCATCGTATGAGTCGACTGCATGCAACCTAAGGCAATACGCAAACAACGATACTGAATTCTTTCCAGTTTAATGAAATGGGTGTTCGCGGCGGATCGGAAACAGAAGCATCCATATTCCATTACGGACAATATCGTTGTTTGGTACAGCCTGATCAGGTCTCCTGGGTGGGCACCCCACCAAGTTCCGGTTATTGTACGAAGAAAATTGATTCTCTGTTGGCATTTTTGTTTCAGATACCTAATGTGACATCCCCAGGTGCCTTTGGAGTCGAACCAGACCCCGAGATATTTAAATGTGAAGACCTGAGCTATGGTTTCACCCCTGAGTTGAAGCTGTAATTGGGCTGGCTCTTGCTTCCTTGAAAATACAACCAGCTCAGTTTTCTCCGTAGAGAATTCAATACCCATTTGAATAGCCCATGCGGATAAGTTGGCAAGAGTATCTTGTAACGGTCCTTGCAGATTGCCAGCTTTGGGTCCTATAATGGACACAACGCTGTCGTCGGCAAGTTGTCTTAGCGTGCAAGATGTGTTTATACATTTGTCGATGTCGTTTACGTAAAAATTGTATAAAAGGGGGCTTAAACATGAGCCCTGAGGAAGACCCATGTAACTGAATCGTATTGTCGACAAATCACCCTGTTCAAAATGCATGTGTTTCTCGAACAATAGATTATATAAAAAGTTATTCAAAACTGGTGAAAGACCATGCTGATGCAACTTCTCAGATAGAATTTTTATAGAAACTGAATCGAAAGCCCCCTTGATGTCAAGGAAAACAGATGCCATTTGTTCTTTACGAGCAAATGCCATTTGAATTTCGGTTGAGAGTAACGCAAGACAATCGTTCGTTCCTTTGCCCCTGCGGAAACCGAATTGTGTATCTGAAAGTAAGCCATTAGTCTCGACCCAAGTATCTAAACGAAAGAGAATCATTTTTTCGAACAATTTCCGGATACAGGAAAGCATAGCAATCGGCCGATACGAATTGTGGTTAGAGACTGGTTTCCCTGGTTTTTGGATAGCGATAACTCTCACTTGTCTCCAGTCATGTGGCACAATATTACCCTCTAGCAACTTGTTGAATAAATTCAATAAGCGCCTTTTGGCAGAGACAGGCAAATTTTTCAACAAGTTGAATTTAATTCTGTCTAGCCCTGGGGCTTTATTGTTACACGACAAGAGCGCAAGTGAGAACTCCATCATCGTAAACGGTGTTTCGTTTATGTTCGATGTCGCGACGCGGGTGATCTTCTCTTCCGGAACAGAGTCGGGGCATACCTTTTTCGCGAAGTCGAATATCCAGCGATTTGAATATTCCTTACATTCATTCGTATTATTTCGATTGCGCATTCGTCGGGCGGTGTTCCAAAGAGTGCTCATTGATGTTTCTTTTGTTAGTCCATCCACGAATCGACGCCAGTAACCACGTTTTTTAGCTTTAATCAAACTTTTCATTTTAATTTCTAGCGCCGCGTATTCGCGATAATTATCCGGTGTTCCATATTTCCTAAAATTTTTATACGCTGAAAACTTTTCTGCGTTAAGTTCTGAGCACTCTTTGTCCCACCATGGGTTTGGAGTACGAATGTTAGTTTTTGTGCCAGGTACACGTTTCGTCTGAGCTTGAATCGCGGTTTCGAGTATTAGGCCAGCCAAAAACGTGTATTCATCGTTCGGAGGAAGCTCTTGAGTAAATTCGATCTTCTCGGATATCGAGGACGCGTAGCTTTTCCAATCAATGTTTCGTGTGAGGTCATACGAAACATTGATTGTCTCCGATGGTCTTAAACCGCTGTTGATTGAAATTACGATAGGCAGGTGATCGCTACCGTGAGGATCATTGATCACATTCCACTTGCAATCTAATCGTAGCGAAGTCGAGCAAAGGGATAAATCCAGCGCACTTGGCCTTGCTGGTGGTGCTGGAATCCGTGTTATTTCTCCCGTATTCAAAATTGTCATATTGAAGTTGTCGCAGATATCATGGATCATAGTTGATCTATTGTCATCAAGAAGACAACCCCATCCCACACCATGTGAGTTAAAGTCTCCTAAAACTAACGTAGGTGCAGGAAAGAGTTCTATGATATCACAAAGCCGTCGGTGCCCGACCGAGGTTCTAGGAGGAATATATATAGAAGCAATGCAAAGATCTTTACCTTTGATTCTAGCTTGACATGCGACTACTTCAATGCCTGGAGTCAGAGGGAGGTTAATTCTATAGAACGAATAGCACTTTCTGATCCCTAAAAGTACTCCTCCGTAGGGGTTTTCTCGATCCAAGCGTATTATATTAAAATCGTGGAAGGTAAGGGGTACCTGAGAAGTTAACCAAGTTTCGCATAATGCAAATGCATCACATTGTAGGTTTCTTATTAGCATTTTGAAGGAATCTATTTTAGAGATAATACTTCTACTGTTCCACTGTAAAATAGTAATCGAATCCATGACCTCGTTCGAAAAATTAGCCATCGAAGGATACGATTGCTGAAAGAAGGGGCCATTTTGCAGTCAACTGCATCAAAAACGTTTTAACTACTGGAATAAAAGTCATCAAAAGACTCTTAAGGGGGTCAGATATGTTGAAGGTAGAGAATATGAAGTCCACAATGTCAGTGAATTTTACAAGTCCAGCACATGGTATGTTCTTTGGCTCCTTGGGAGTTTTTGGTGTCCCCGGAAGTGCTGGGTATTCTTTTTCGCATTGTAGGTCTCCGGAACTAGGAGCTTTTGGCTTTGTATTTTTGTTTTTTCCACCAGCACTCCCTGTTGATGTTATTTTTGGAGGGCCCTTAAGAGATACCTTCGAACCCTTGCTAGGAAGCTTAGGAGATGATATGTTTCTCCTTTTCCTAGAACTTTGAGGGACAGTTGAAGATGTACCTTCGAGAGGATCATCAGAGTCGCACTCGTCCGTTGACAAGCAAGTGTAGAGATTTGTTGATTGTCTCGGTGGTGTAACATTTTTCAGTATTTCTGCGAAAGAGCGCTGTGAGCGTTGCTTGAGGGATTGCTTCAAGTGATCTCCTCGTAATTTATACGTTGGACATGCTGGGAGATCATGCGGACCTGTGTTACAGTAAAGACACTTTTCAATGTTTTTTTCACAAGTGCCACTCGCATGACTCCCTCCGCACTTCGAACAGCGGGGCCGATTTCCACAATGGGAAGCTGTGTGTCCTAGCTGTTGACAACTAGTGCAATTCATTACCCGTGGTACGAAAAGTCGTACAGGCAGACGAACCCTGTCCAGGAGAACGAATTTCGGCAAAGCCGAGCCGGAGAAGGTCACCCGATACGAGTCCGAGTGGGGATAAGACTTTGTCCCATCCGCGGCGATCGATACTGAATGCAAACGTTTGCAGTCCAGTATCTTGACATTCTTAAGCAAGGGATCTTTAAAACATCCAACCCCATGTTTGAGAATGTCCTCGCATGTCAGACTTGGATCTGTGATCACTCCGTCTATCTCGACTTCGCGAGCTGGTATGTAAACACGGTAGTCCCGCGTAAAGTGCTTGTTTCGAGCGATCTCATAAGCCTGCTTCAAACTGGTTAACGAGACCCTGAGCTTATCCGAGCGAACTTTCAATATATTTTGCACGGTTGTATATTGTGACGTCAGGTCTTTAGAAATTTGCAATAAATTAAGTGGTTTTTCTATGGTCCGGAAATAAACCACATAAAGGCCAGCCGGGATCGAGGGTTCATCGGGATACTGTTTAACTCGGGTAGTCTTATTGTTTGGAGCAGATTTTGAATCTGTCTCCATTGTATCAGCGGGGGGAAGGGTACTATCAGAAGGACTTGTCATAGCGCGGCTGATTCTCCGCGCGAATTATAGGGGGTAATCAGAGTAGAGATATACGATAAAAAGTAATGAAGGGAAAAAAACACTATACTCAACGGATAATTTGTGGCAAAACTCGGCCGCTGGGGCCACAAGTTGATTAGTTGTGCCTCCGTGTGCAAAAAACCTCTGAGAGGAAAAAGCACCGGTCCACTGTTTCACTTTAAATGTCTGATCCAAACGTCCAAGCAGCACTAGCCTACGGCACTTGCCACGCCGTCAACAACGATGGGTAATTGCACGAGACTTTCCAATATTTTTTGATTTTTCGCCATTTGTAAGAAGTATTTGATTTCCTTCCTTGAGAGCAGGAATTGGTTTCTGAGGTTTCTTAAGAACCTTAGAAAGTTTCCAGAAAGGTTTAGAATATGGTTTAATTTGTTCAACTTCTTTAGCAAAATTTTCATTTCGCAAAAGAGTAAATCTATGTTTAATTTCTTTTTGTAAATCCTTAACTATGTTTTTCATAGCAGGATCACGAGAACGTTGATATTGTCGTCGACGAACATTCTTCAACCGAATGAGCAGTTGAAGATTGTCATCGATGATAGGAGAATTTAATTTAGTTTGAGCTTTGGGAACTGAAAGATTTCTAGCTTCGATAATATAATGATTCAAATTATGTATTGCTGTGTCGATGTCCGCAGAATTTTCTAAAATAGTTTCATGATCCACATGATTTTCAATGTGAGATCTGTAATCCAACCAATTAGCTCTATGATAGTTGAATATAGAACTAATTGGATTAATTATAGCTTCGTTGGAAAGTCTGAATGTTACTGGAAGATGATCTGAGTCAAAGTCAGCATGTGTAATCGGTTCACTACAAATGTGACTTTGATCTGTTAGAACCAGATCAATTGTAGACGGGTTTTTCACAGAAGAGAAACAAGTCGGATTACTGGGATGAAGAACTGTGAAGTAACCAGCCGAGGTGAGGGTTGATTATGAAGTATTTTACCATTAGTGTTATTTTGCCTACAATTCCACTGGACAAGCTTAGCATTTAAGTCCCCTATTACGAAAAATTTCGATCGATATCTTGTAAGTTTTTGCAAATCGCCTTTAAAGAAATTTAATTGTTCGCCGGTGCATTGGAATGGCAAATATGCTCCAGCGATGAAATAAATTCCATGAATGGTTTCAACTTCGATTCCCAAGCTTTCAATAATTTTAGTATTGAAAGAAGGTAAAATTCGATGTTTAATTTGCCGTTGGACAAAAATGGCAACTCCACCACCAATTCCAGTAAACCAGTCAAGTCGATGAGCTACATAATGTGGATTACTTTTCAATTTGACATTTGGTTTAAGAAAAGTTTCTGTCACAATGGCAGTATGAATTTTGTGAACTTTGAGAAAATTATAAAATTCATCTTCACTCGATTTCATCGATCGAGCATTCCAATTTAAAATATTCAAATAATTATTTAACATCACTGTTAAAATTTAAATTCATTATAATATTATTTGCGAATTGCCATCCGATTTGATATGCTTCAAAAAGTGATGAAGTCGAATTCATTCGGATGATCATTTGAAAAAGTTGATTCTGTAGGTAGATCATTTTATTTTCAGTTATATCGCCTAAATCAACTTCATTTAAAGCGAATGGCATTGAAGGAATATTTGTATGTAGACTGCCATTAGAAGAAGATGATATGGCCGATCTACCTATTAATAAATTGTTTTCGTTAGAAGATGAACTGCATGGTGGTCCTGTGTTTTGATTATTTACATTAGAAGAAATATGTTAGGTGGTAGATTTCTACCTGTTATACTAGCATAACTGAGATTAGAAGAAGATGATGACGAAGTCGATCTACCTGTCAATAAATTGTTTTCGTTAGAAGACGTATCTGGTTTTTGTTTTAAATTAGAAGAAATCAGTGCCTTAGAAGAATTAGGCGTGGCATTTGTAACAGTTTTTTTTTTGATTTTCAGGTATGTTCTGTAAATTTAAGGTCGTTGATTTGACTTGTTGTCTAAGAGAACGAGCGTTTAAAATTTTTTCCCTGACAGGACATTTAAAAAAATTGGATTTATGACTTCCATTGCAATTTGAACATGAAAATTGATCAGTGGTTTTGCAATTTGAACATGAAAATTTATCAGCTCATGGGAAATTCCAGAGCGTGGTTTAGAAGTACCATTCGCTCTTTTTTCATAAGTATTACTTGGGAAGGGGCAAAACCAAACACTTCTTTTAGTTCATTTTTAATTTCATCAATACTTTGATCATTTGATAAGCCTTTCAAGACAGCTTTGATGGGTCTGTCTGATTTTATATCATATGAATAAAATTTATGAAGTTTCTTGGACAAATATCGAATAAGACGTTCGTAATCTTTCAATCCATCAACCAAGACTCGACATTCTCCTCTTCGTCCGATTTGAAATGAGACTTTTACTTCCGGGAGAAAAGTAGAAAGCTCAGTACGGAATGCTTTGAAGTCGGAAATCATCATCGTCACTGGTGGCATAGATTGATGTTTCTTCCCAGAACGACAAGCGTCCGTTTTGGGAATTTTTGAAGAATTTTCTTCTATGTCGCTACAATCGGATTCAGGAAGAATCTCGTAAATATTGTTATACGGCATAGGATCAGCGGAAGGGAAATCCGTCCGTTGTCTTTTATTTTTACATTCAGATTCTATAAGATCGTGAATGTTATTAGAAAAATGTTGAATAACGGATTGTGATTTATTCCGTATTGAATTATTTTTAGCCTTAGGCCGGTTGCCTTTCCGGTTGAACGCAGGCATTTTTGAAATGAATGAAATTTTAAATTAAATTAACTAGGCTAAATTAGTCTTCGATTAGACTCCTAGCTAGCCTTAAAAAAGGCTGATTAATTTCCTAGTCACTCTAATATCACTCTTTGTATCACTTAGTCACTCTAATATCACTCTTTGTATAGCCTTGAGAAAGGCTGACTAATTGTTAGTCTTTAAAAAGACTGTTAGTGATTCAGGTAGCCTTGAATCAATGAAACTCTAGGTAGCCAGAAAAAATTTCCAGGAGCCAAGAGCTATACGCGTGCGGTGCGAACGACTGTTCAACACCGACTGATCTAGTTACTTCTTAATTCGACCATATATTTGATCATAACTATGCTTTCGACTACTAGTTGAAAATAAGTTTATTTGACGTTGCGAAAACATTATGAATATGTGAGCGCATGAGCAAATCATTATCGAGAATTAATGTAGCGGCAACCAAGATACTACTGTAGGCAAAAAGTAGTAAGACTTTTGAATTATATTTCGCACGGAAACCATATTCGTCGAATTATTTTTTTTTGTTTGGTTTTGATTTCAGTGACATCTGTGCCAAGTGTCACGTCAAAATATTCATTAGTGTCTTTCGTCTGTCTTTCTGAAGAATCAAAAGTACAATCAGCGATTTTTACAATGAGTGAAATTATTCAACAAAGAAGTTCCATTCAATTTTGTGTGCGGAATCAAATCTCTGGCGCGGAAGCGTTCAGAATGTTGCAGAAGGCCTTCGGTGATGTCTCACCAGCAAGTGTTTTTAGATTAGTACAAATTGTTCAAAGAGGGTCGAGAACGCGTTGACGACGAACCACGTCCAGGACGGCCATCAAAATCAACTGATGATGAACACGTCTATAAAATCAAGGAATTGGTGGTCACGAATCGACCGGAATTATGGCCGACAACTCTTAGTTTTTGCACCACTATAATAGACCGTCGCATTCTGCATAAATTCTTCGTGATGTTTACGCCAAAAATTTAGTTGACTCCGTTTTGAGTCAATTGAAGACATCAAATGTGAATCGCAAGAATTGGGAACGCACAATTTTATTGAGACCGGGGGGCATTAGCGTTATTGATTAGGGGGGGAAGAGTTGCAAGGGAGCATTCGCCCCGGGTGCAACGTTTTTAGGGGGGCAGCAAACCAATCCTTGTTACCTTTGCTCGTCCACGTCATCTTTCCGGAGTTCTTTTTTTTTATTCACATACTTCTCGATACGCCACAGCCGGTGGGGGGGGGGGGGGGTAGATTCTGAAGAATCTGTTCTTGATCCTGTACTTTTTACTCTCGTTTCTGTATCTGTATTTTCTGTTTTTGTTTTTGTAATTTCTGATTTTATTCTTGTTCTTGTACTTTCAGTAATTGCTACAGTACTTTTGGTATTTGTTTTTGTACTTTCTGCACTTGTTTCTGAGTTTTCTGTACATGTTACATGATTTTTCTGTTCTTGATCCTATGTTTTCTATTCTTGTTCTTTCTGTGCAGTTTCTGTACTTTCTGTTTTTGTTCCCGTGCTTTCTGTCTTTATTCCTGTAATTTTTGTACCAGTTTCTGTACGTTCTGTTCATGTTTATGCACTTCCTGCATTTTGTGCTTTAGTTATTGTTACACTGTTCTTTATGTATTCGTTTCTTTGCTTTTTTTAATTAGTTTTTTTTTTACTTTATGTTCTTGCTTCTGTACTTGTACTTTCTGCAATTGTTCCTGTGCTTTTTGCAGTTGCTTCTGGTTTTCATGCTCTTGTTGCTGTATTTCCTGTTCTAGCTCCTGTTTTCTCTGCACTTATTCCTTTACTTGTTTCTATGATTTCTTTTATTGCGCCTGTACTTCCTGTTCATGTTTCTGTATACATAGATTAAATTCAATTTTGGAGCCATTATTTCATTTGAAGTAAAGTTTGTGGACTTAGGTTCAAATTAATTGTCTGGAAGTCCTGTGAAACATTCTGAAATTCTCTGAATCTTTGAATCTTACTTTCGGTTTCAGGACTAGGGGATGATGAGTGCAAAAAAATTCCCTTCAGCGTGAAATGATAATAAGGAAACATATTTTTTTTATCAATTGAAGGGTATATTTTTATGTTTAAATTTCCTTGTTTTTCAAACAATAATAATTCGGAGCTTGTCAACCAAAAAAAAACTATTATTTATAAACTTGCAATAAAAAAATCACGATGAATTTGTGCTCTCCAATTTCGAGAACAACACTTTGGCATGTCTTTAATCCATAACAAACCGAAAGCTCCCAAATGAACTGTAAAATTTTCAACCATACTTTCCCGGAATCGGTAGCACTGAATCAGAACAGGTAATCTGAAACGTGCGAGACCTGCCAGAGAAGCAGAAACAACAGGGCCAATGACTGAAATCCTCCGGGGCCCAATTGAAACCATCAGGCAGCATTTTCGCTTTAAATTGTATCTCCCATAACGATCAAGTTTACCTGGCACACAGGTAAGTCACAAAAAACACGAACAACCGCAGATTTAAGCAAGCTTCAAGCTTTGGATTGTCTCATCATTATTTCATTATTACAGCAGATTTTTTGTTCGTCCTTGCAAACAACCACAACGAAAGTGAAAACGAAGTGTGATTGCGCCCGGTGGCACGGTTTTAGAACAAGAGCAAATGGATGGACGGTCGTGAACGGCTAGAGCATTGTTCAGTGGCCGGGCCCACACCAGACTCGTTAGCTGTTACTACAAATGCAAATGATGCTGTCTGTCCCTATGGCAAAGGAGCGGTCGCCATCTTCACCGGTTTCGGTCACACCCACTCAAACGAAGCGAGAATGTGTTTGCTATTTTAATGCTTCGGCCCGGCAGATTCTCACGAACCATCATCAGTTTAGCATAATTTATTGAAGTGGAGATTTTATTTTTTCCTGGACACTGCAGATAATTGGATTGACTATTTTAAGCCGCATGGACACAGCTTCCACCTAGTCTATGAAAACGGATGGGCATACAGTGAAGTCTCGCACAACGCGGGGTGTCATCGGGGGGCGTGGAAAACGGAATTCAAGTTTTGGAATTTCCTGTAACTCAAGATCATAACGACCAATTCATAAGATTTTTCGAAAAACTGTGTTTTACGACTTTTTATAATTTTAACAAAAAAGTTCTCATAGTATCTCACAGGTGGCGCTAGTGAGCATGTAAAGTTTAGAGTTTCTGTACTTGAAATAAGAATTATTTAAAAAAGTGGAGTTTTTAAACAAATCGGTTTAGGATAAGGTAAGTAAGTAAACATACCTGTAAATTCACTGAAATAGCATAGTTTGTTACTCAGATCCGTTGTAGTAACTATTTCTGATGTCTTTAGAAAAATATTGATAGATCCATAAGTCTTGGGCATCAAAAGAACTTTGAACGTAGGTTTCCGGTATCTAGTTTCGAAAATACTCATTTAGGTGAATTGGTAGTCGCCATCGTAAGGGTTTCACCCGCTTGTGAGAAATTCTGGCAGCCTGGCATTATTCCGGCAGCTGTCAAAATTTTACAGGAGAAATTGCGTCATTCTCTCGTCCCGTTATGTTTTGTAAGATCGTTCTTCTGTTCGACTTAATCGAAAAATGAAAACGAGTCTTGAGACAAGGTAAATGAGATGCAAATACTGGTATATTGAGAGAAGAAGCTTTGCGTACGATGTTTGGTAGTGCAAAAGCAATGTTATTACCCTTCAATTATACTTCTAATGGAAAAATTAAACCAAAGGCGCTTAAAATGTAGAACCGATTCAAAACGGTTTTACCACTCTTGCATGGCAAGAATCAAGCAAAAACTGAACTATAAATAACCGCTAGGTGGAATTCTCTGCCGAAAGTGGTTGTTGCATTGTTGCCAGACTCATGCCGGAATTTTGCCAGCATTCCGGCAACATTTTCTGATGTCGTCATTGTGGATTTTTAAATGACCACTGGCCAGGATTACCACGGGTTGTACGGATCTTTCAGTATTCTACTGATTTTCAAATACAATGATAAAATTTACTAAATTTCATTCGAATTTGATAAAAAACACTGATTTTATACTGATTACAGATTATGCAGAACTTACTTAAAGTTGGTTTTTTCGCCAATGTATGTAATATTACAGAAAGCTTTTCCTGCTTTATCATATGATGACAGAGGAACGTCGATTCCGGCCGACAAATTTCACTGGGTTAAATCATTCAAGTTGAGCAACCTGCTCAAGTTGAACTCAGTTGAACTTTAAGAATGCACCCAATGTTTGTAGTACATGTACAAAATTTGTGAATTCTGCACATTCAATACGCTCACGTGTATTATTTGGTATCAGTTGTTCTCTCCTCTCGAAAGGTTCTCGCATATTCTATATACTAATTATGAGATTATTTGTTTATTTGTTTATTTGTTTATTTGTTTATTTGTTTATTTGTTTATTTGTTTATTTGTTTATTTGTTTATTTGTTTATTTGTTTATTTGTTTATTTGTTTATTTGTTTATTTGTTTATTTGTTTATTTGTTTATTTGTTTATTTGTTTATTTGTTTATTTGTTTATTTGTTTATTTGTTTATTTGTTTATTTGTTTATTTGTTTATTTGTTTATTTGTTTATTTGTTTATTTGTTTATTTGTTTATTTGTTTATTTGTTTATTTGTTTATTTGTTTATTTGTTTATTTGTTTATTTGTTTATTTGTTTATTTGTTTATTTGTTTATTTGTTTATTTGTTTATTTGTTTATTTGTTTATTTGTTTATTTGTTTATTTGTTTATTTGTTTATTTGTTTATTTGTTTATTTGTTTATTTGTTTATTTGTTTATTTGTTTATTTGTTTATTTGTTTATTTGTTTATTTGTTTATTTGTTTATTTGTTTATTTGTTTATTTGTTTATTTGTTTATTTGTTTATTTGTTTATTTGTTTATTTGTTTATTTGTTTATTTGTTTATTTGTTTATTTGTTTATTTGTTTATTTGTTTATTTGTTTATTTGTTTATTTGTTTATTTGTTTATTTGTTTATTTGTTTATTTGTTTATTTGTTTATTTGTTTATTTGTTTATTTGTTTATTTGTTTATTTGTTTATTTGTTTATTTGTTTATTTGTTTATTTGTTTATTTGTTTATTTGTTTATTTGTTTATTTGTTTATTTGTTTATTTGTTTATTTGTTTATTTGTTTATTTGTTTATTTGTTTATTTGTTTATTTGTTTATTTGTTTATTTGTTTATTTGTTTATTTGTTTATTTGTTTATTTGTTTATTTGTTTATTTGTTTATTTGTTTATTTGTTTATTTGTTTATTTGTTTATTTGTTTATTTGTTTATTTGTTTATTTGTTTATTTGTTTATTTGTTTATTTGTTTATTTGTTTATTTGTTTATTTGTTTATTTGTTTATTTGTTTATTTGTTTATTTGTTTATTTGTTTATTTGTTTATTTGTTTATTTGTTTATTTGTTTATTTGTTTATTTGTTTATTTGTTTATTTGTTTATTTGTTTATTTGTTTATTTGTTTATTTGTTTATTTGTTTATTTGTTTATTTGTTTATTTGTTTATTTGTTTATTTGTTTATTTGTTTATTTGTTTATTTGTTTATTTGTTTATTTGTTTATTTGTTTATTTGTTTATTTGTTTATTTGTTTATTTGTTTATTTGTTTATTTGTTTATTTGTTTATTTGTTTATTTGTTTATTTGTTTATTTGTTTATTTGTTTATTTGTTTATTTGTTTATTTGTTTATTTGTTTATTTGTTTATTTGTTTATTTGTTTATTTGTTTATTTGTTTATTTGTTTATTTGTTTATTTGTTTATTTGTTTATTTGTTTATTTGTTTATTTGTTTATTTGTTTATTTGTTTATTTGTTTATTTGTTTATTTGTTTATTTGTTTATTTGTTTATTTGTTTATTTGTTTATTTGTTTATTTGTTTATTTGTTTATTTGTTTATTTGTTTATTTGTTTATTTGTTTATTTGTTTATTTGTTTATTTGTTTATTTGTTTATTTGTTTATTTGTTTATTTGTTTATTTGTTTATTTGTTTATTTGTTTATTTGTTTATTTGTTTATTTGTTTATTTGTTTATTTGTTTATTTGTTTATTTGTTTATTTGTTTATTTGTTTATTTGTTTATTTGTTTATTTGTTTATTTGTTTATTTGTTTATTTGTTTATTTGTTTATTTGTTTATTTGTTTATTTGTTTATTTGTTTATTTGTTTATTTGTTTATTCGTTTATTTGTTTATTTGTTTATTTGTTTATTTGGAGCAGGGAAAAGCCCATTGGAGCTGAGCATCACCAAATTTTAGCTCTCTCTCCAGCAGGCATGAAACCTCTCAAACCTTTTGTATCAACAGATTATAATTATCACACACACAGCACCATTCTTATCTCTAATACTAATAGCTAGCGAGACAAAAATCTTAGAAACAAATTCTTTATGCTGTTATGAGTTAAGTGAAATTCGAAAACATTTGAGCAACGATTAAATAGACGGCACATACTAACGAAAGGCTCGTTGTGACCGTAATTGGTTCTAGCGGAAGGAAGACGGAGAAAAGTATGAGTTCGAAGAACACGACGGCGAATATTGAAGTCTAGTGAGCGTAAGAGTTCAGAACAATCAATTCGAGATTGAAGCAGATCTGCGACGAAAGTTGCCTTAAACACGTCTCTACGAACAGACAATAGATCGAGACCTATGAGCTTGCAACGGTTTGAGTAAGTCGGAAGATTCAGAGGATCGCTCCAAGGAAGTTTACGAAGCGCGAAACGAATGAGTTTATGTTGGATGGCTTCTATACGCTGAATATCGGCCCTTATTACCGGTGTCACTACACGGTGAAAACCAAGTGAAGTGACTGTGACCCTTATTATGGGTATCACTTAACGGTGGAAATCAAGTGAAGTGAATGTAGGTCCTTATTATGAAAGTCGCTTCAGAGACAAAAGTAATTACTTGTATGGACTTGATGTCATTATGAACATCACGCCACCAACATTTTGTTGAAAAAATTAGTTTTTTCTACCACTTCTCTTTTTTCACTATCAGTGATACTGGTAGTAGGAAAAATCAAGTGAAGTGACATGTAAGTGAAGTGAATGTGAAAGTGGAAGTGAGAACGGTAATAAGGGCCATCATTTTGATAATAAGGTGACCAAACAACAGCTGCGTATTCGAGTGTAGAACGAACCAGAGCACAATATATATTGTATATTCTCGAAGCATCTCGTAACACGAAAAATAAATCCGAGTAACTGAAAAGCTTTGTTGATTGTGTAATCCACATGCTGGTTGAAGTTCATTTTTGAATCCAGGATAACTCCTAAGTCCTTAACGAACGATTCTCTTTTAAGAACGGTTTGTGAAATAGATTAGTCGAATTTAACTACTGAGTGTTTTCGTGTGAACGACATAATTGAACATTTCGAGTCATTCTATTTACTCTGCACCAATTTGTGAAGATGTCTAATTGTGACCGCAGAAATATAGCATCATTGGTAGTTTTGATTAGATGGAAGAATTTGAAATCGTCAGCAAAGGATAATTTCCGGCATTTCAGCAAAGTATTTAAATCATTTAAGTAGAGCAAAAATATGAACGGTCCTAGATGACTACCCTGTGGAACTCCGGAGCTGACAACGGTGATGTATAGCAGGCACCAATTTTCACTGACATTTTGCGCCCTTTTAGGTATGAGCTAAGCCAGCTCAGAAAAGAGCCATTGAAACCAAGTCTACTTAGTTTGGAAATGGTAATCTGATGATTTATCTTATCAAAAGCCGCAGAGAAATCGGTGTATATGGCATCTACTTGTAGTAGTGCTTGTAAGGATTGAATGATAAACGAAGTGATACAAGATTTGTAGATGTAGATCGTTTCGGCATAAAACCGTGTTGGCTCTCGGATATCTAATTTGAGCAGTTTTGCGTAATAAAGTCCAAGACAATACGTTCGAATAATTTAGATACTGCACATAACGCCGCTATTCCTCGGTAATTGGAAATTTCGTTTCTGTGTCCTTTTTTTAAAAACTGGGAAGATGTATGATTCTTTCCATAAGTTGGGGAAATTTTCTTCTCTTAAGGAGTTGTTAAATAATATCGATAATGGAACTAGCAGAATGCTAGAACATTTTTTCAGCAAAACAGATGGAATGCAGTCTGGACCCACACTGAAAGATGATTTCAGCTTAGAACATGCTTTGCTCACTACAGCCGTCGTAATATTGGGATAAGGACCTATGGGAGTAAGCAGAGGAACGTTACGGGATGCTTCGGCGGTCTGTTAGAAGTTCGTCAGGAAAACACTGCTGAAGAGCTTTCGGAAGAGATCACAAATCTTGGTAAATTTTTCAAAAGGGCGTATAAGCAAATGACAGTTTCTCTTTGTTCACTTTCTCTTCTATTAATTACCAAGCGGATTCCACGTTTATCACTCAACTCTTTGCATGAAATGATACCCGAAACTTTCGACTTTCAAACAGAATAGTGATATCAAAGAAAACCTTTTTAATCACATCACAATAATCGAAAGAGAGAGAGTGATTAAAGAGAAACTGTCACTTGCTTATACGCCCTTTTGAAAAATTAACCGAGAAATCATATGTTTGTTGACAACATGTGAATAATAATTTTTATACCCATATTTGAAAAATTTTGCCATCTGCATTCGTTCAAACTCAAGTAAATTGAAAAATTCTTCAATTTTTTTTCTAAATACATGGGATATGTCAAAAGAATCACCATAACGCTATGGGATTCGTCGTTTTCAGTTTTGATCCGGCAATAAGGAATCCGCTCTGAGCGAGACTCCACTGTTCGGTTTCGTACGGGCCGGCCGTGAATGGAAATCAATCGAATGGTGGAACGCGAGGGCGTTCTGATGACGAGTGTTTAGCTCGTGTGTTTCCCCTTTTCGAATGTGTAAACATTTGGAACGAAAACCTGCCGGATGATGCCGGCGGGCGGCGGGTAGCAACGAGGTGCGACCGAAGGTGCTTATGTGTTCGACAGGACGGTCGCACGGACCACGGGTTAGGTTGGGTGGAATTTAATTTAACGAGTGCTTGGAGGTGATTTATTTCTCTGCTCCGCATGAATGGTTTACCCCAATCCGAGATCATTCCCGAGTAGATTGATTGCGGTGAAGCTGCAACCGGGCGGTTTGGCTTCGTTTCCTGAAAGAGTTGCAGTTCAGCCAGCGAATAGCACATCGCGTAAATTTAGCAAAGTATATTGCAGTTGGAGCAGTTCGATCCAATCGTTCCGAATTAATCTCCAGTAGCTCGTGTGCTGGTAAACTATTCCGAACATAACAACGTCAATAAAACAAGTTCAATTCAGTGGAAATACCTTAACGTGGATGATCTTTTCATGCAAACTTCAACGGATGTAGAATCGAAGAAAACTTACCTGAAAAGAAAGAGGAAAAAAGAAATTATATACAAACTATTATCGATCAAGCAACGCTGGAGAAAGTGTGCTTTGCTAGCAAGACTAAAGCAAAACAAATTTCTCCCCTTCCTTTTCGCACTATCTGATATCGCAGTTTGTGTGGCGAATGATAACAAACAAATTGATTCTACCGAAAGAAAAACCCCACTCCTCTTCTGAAAACATTCACCGGAAATATTAAGACCACCGTTGGAATGTGGCAGGTAGCAGCACTCATTCAATTCTCCCTTTACGCACTGATTCCAGTTTGTTTATTCAATTATAGAATTACATCGCCTACTGAATGGGGTGATAAAATTAAACGATTTCCTGGTTGGTTGCCTCGGTTGGCAGAATCTTGCGTTTCACTGGGATCCATAAATCGACCGTTGGGAGAAGAGGGAACAGGTATTTAATTTAATGTCGTTTCGCTTATTGATAGTACTTTTAATTTACACAATCAGTCCGCCATCAATTGACGGCGAAATAAGAGTGATTTTCGTTAGCATGAAATTGTTTTAAAGGGGACAGCATTCGAAAATTTCATGGGGTCCCATGGTTACCGGTTCAAATAATTTTCTTTATACACGATCTGCTCATATTTCGCCGAAATTTTCCAAACCGATCTCCATTCATTTTCAAAGCCTCATTTGTCGATGAAAAACAACTCCATAATCATGAACGTCAATAGGGATTTATGAACAGCAGCTGTCATTTCAACAACGAGACGGTGAATCGCTAAGCCGGTCCCTGTTTTCCGTCATCTCAGCTAAACCATTTTTAACGGGGCAATCCGCGCACCATCGTCAGTCATTACATAATTTATCGGTGTTAAAATCGGTTCACGAAATTCTACCGAGTTCGCAACGCAACGAGGAAGTCGGTGCCGTCTGCTTTCCCACAGGTATCAAAAATTTATGACGTAGAGTTTGAGTGATTTCAAATCGGTTGCGGAAATCTCGGTTGCATAATCCGGGCACATCGAGTGAGTCGTTATTCTTCGTGCTTGAATAACTTATCAATGAGGCATTTACTCCCTGTTTTCGAGATGCACTGCTATGCAAAATCGTTCATCAAATGGTGAGTAGTCCCTGTGCACAAGTTCCTATCTCATGCTTCGCCGTGGGTCATTTGACGGCAGTTGTTCACTGTTCATCAGTAGCGGGAATTAAAAGAAGAAAGTCAGTTTTTTTTTTGGGACAGCACACGTCAGCGCAAGGCCTTTTATGAGAAAATGGTTGAGTACAGGTCTAATAAACTCTCCAGCAAATAATTGTTACAGAAAATTGAGTTTAAAATGCAACTCGTAACAATCGATAATTAAAAGCTGGGGATTGGAACATGGAAAGTCAAATCCCTTGGTTTTCCAGCGAATGATGAGATGCTGCAAGGAATGCTACAAACTTGCACCTTCGATGGCGTAGCACAGCAGAAACTCAGTTGAAAGAATACAGAAGTTGTGCTTAGCGTGCGAGTTGATCGGATTTTCGCGATGCGCGAGCCTAAGGGTGAAGCGTTGTTCTTCTTGTTTCGGTGCTATTTCTACAAATGCAAAGCAAATGTCAATGTCAAACAGTAGACATGATGCTACACACACATACACTTTCAAAATTGAGAACTCAAATTTCATATACGATAAAAAAAAACCTATTTGAATCCACCTAGTGGTGTAATGATGCCTTTCTGATATCAATCATATTATCATATATAATACTGTGGTATTCTTAAAAATAGTTTTCTTCGATTCTTGAAAGAATAACCAGAAGCTGTTTTTCTGGCCGTCTACTGACAACGACTACCGATTTGGTTAG
The DNA here is from genome assembly GCF_030247185.1 of Malaya genurostris. Taxonomy (NCBI): domain Eukaryota; kingdom Metazoa; phylum Arthropoda; class Insecta; order Diptera; family Culicidae; genus Malaya; species Malaya genurostris. The sequence continues at coordinate 30,888,090 of NC_080570.1, forward strand.
CTTAGAGGCTGATTGAGAAAAATTTTTATGTACAGGGTCCGGCACTCGAAGTGTAACCAATTAAAAAGGCCATAAATTCAGTTTGGAAAATTACTTTTACTTAATTAAAAGTACAAAATGTGTAAAAATAATACAAAATTCAGAATCAATTCACTTTTGCTCGATATGACCACATTTTGCCTTGACTATGGCCTTGAGACGGTCAAAAAACGGATCGCAAGCTGCCCGAATGTGACTTGCAGGTGTATTTTGGCCCACTCGCGGACAATAACTTTTTTCAGCGCCTCGAGACTGGTGTATCTTTTAGTTCGGATTTTGCTCTCCAAAATGGCCCAAAGAGAATAATTCATTGGATTCGCATCTGGTGAATTCGAGAGCCATTGTGTGGACGTGATGAAGTTCGGAACGTTGTTTTTCAGCCATTCTTGGTTCACTCGAGCTTTGTGAGACGGTGCCGAGTCCTGCTGAAACGTCCATGGTCTGCCACCGAAATGTTTGTCTGCCCACGGCTTCAAAGCAACCTCCAGAATACTTTCCCGATAGTATGTCGCATTTACCTTGACGCCAGGCTCGAAGGTCTGAAGTTGGTTACACTTCGAGTGCCGGACCCTGTATTTTGTTTTGTCCTTTTGAGTAATGGTAAAAAAATTTTCACACACTTTACCCTATAATTCCGGAACCGGAAGTCGGATTCAAATGAAATTCAGAAGTTTCGTATAGGAGTCATTTGAATCTAGGTATGTAAAAACCCGTCACGACATTTCTGAGAAAAATGAGTAAGTAATTTGAAATTGAAATCTGTGCAAATCTGTGATCGATTGCAGAATCTGTGAAAATCTGTGATCATTTTCAGAAATCTGTTCCAAATTTGAAATCTGCGCAGAAAGTTGAAATCTGTGAAACACAGATTAATCTGTGAACCTGGCATCCCTGATTCTAACCTGAAGTCACTGAAGGCCCACTCGAACTCGTTAAGCATTACACGCAGGCAGAGATGCCAGATAGTTTCATAGAAGATCTGTATTCTTTGTATAAAAAATCTGTATTAATCTGTATTCACTAATAAAATGAAATTGTTACAAAAAAATTATGCTAAAAATGTTATTCCAATAGATTGTGGTTGTAGGATGGTAGATTCAATCAGTCATTGCCGCGCTCACAAGAATATTCAATGACGAAGTTTCATAGTTTTTTTTTATCCACAACAATTGAATTGTAATTCCATATATTTATCTAGTTTGAAAGTGGTAACTTTATAGTTTGACATGGAGTTTCAACGCCCAGTATGCAACGTCAAGTCGGTTCATACAACTCTCAGTTTCATGATGCCATTACTTCATTGAATAAAGTACTGTCTCTGAGCGTATCTTTTTCCAATAAATCATCTTTTCTGTTAGTTTTTCATTCATTTGGCTTCACCAATATATGTTTCCACTCAGTCATTGAAAAAAAATTGAATATCAGTTCAAATTGGTTTCAAATTATAATATAAATGGATTTCAAAGATTTTCATATTAATTTGTGATTTGATTGATAGACTTTTATATCGTCACTGGAATCAAATACTAAAAGATAGCTCAGACAGAAAAGTTAAATTTTTTCATTCTCACTTTTTGTGAGATTTGTATAAATCTGTATTAAATTAAGGAAACCTGTATAAAATCTGTACTCTGAATTAAATCTGTGTGAGCATGTAAAAATCTGTATAATACAGATAAATCTGTATAAATGGCATCTCTGCACTCAGGCAAAACGGTCTTCGGAAGTCATAAGAACGAATTATGACTTTCAGACATAAGGATTATAAACGTATTTCACAATTGTGTCTTATGATATAAAGGGGAAACTCTTCAAGACTTCTACTCGAGATATTGTTGGAATGAATTTCATTGGTCAAGTTTTATGATAATAATTTTAAAAATATCGTAAATTTTGCTCAGCAATTTATTGAGAGCTTGTTTTTATTTAGACTTCATGCACCAACTGTTACTTTGAAGATATTTTCATTCCGCAAACTATTCGCATCACATATATTTGTGATTTCAATGACTCGTGATTCATGTGAATAGGGTATACAAGTTAAACGTTTCGCCTTGATCAAAAGATCATTTGTTCCCTTTTCGTTGACATATTATTGAGTAGAGTAAATTTTAACAGTTTGATTCAATGCTGGAATGATAAAATATATGAGATTAATTCTTTTATTAATTCGAACTGTCTTGAAGTAACCGGAGAGCTCGGATCCTAACTTCCTTCCTCTGTCGCATTTTTGTCAATGATGAAATCATAAGGCAAAATTATGACATTTTCACATAAGGGACTATCGATGAAATATATAGAGCGAATAATTATACCATGCATAGATAAACATTGAAGAAAATCATAAGGCTGTTTATGAAAATCTTCACTTCTTAATTAAATTGATTTATAGTTGGTTCATATGTCTTAGTCTTATGAAGCTCTTAATTTCTTTTCCTCAGTGTATACAAAAAGCTTTTGCGTAGAGACCAGAGTTGCCAGGTTATTTTTTCAAAAATCTGTCAAAACTCAAAAATTTATCTGGATTTGCCTGGGTCTATTATATACAAGGAAATTTTTGCCGGGCTTCATTTTCAGTGAGCAAAAAAAAACGGTCTACCCACCTATCGTATAGAGGCCAAAACCGTAAAGATCTAGTAAGATCTGACTAAATCTAAGAAAAAATTAAAAGTCTGGGAAAATTTGGAAAATCTGGCAAAAGATTTGGTTAATTTGAGTGTCTGGCGAAACGAGGAAAATCTGGCATTTGCCAGACAAATCTGGCAACCTGGCAACGCTGGTAGAGACCATGTTATATTCAGAGACGCGCGAAAGGGAAACCGAAAGGAAGGAACCGGCAAAAGTGGAACCAAACGAGTAAAGTAAATAAACATTGTTTTGCTGAAAAATTCAGGAGGAACAAAGGAATTGAATTAATGATATGGTTAAGAAATGCTTTTGTTCAATAAAGGTCAAATTTAATTCAATTTATCGTTCTGATAATCAAGTAACATGGCTCAAAGTACGTGTACACTGAACCAAAACCGCGTTTCAAATTGTTTGTATAGTGGTAAGCTTCAACTCGGATTGATTTTGAATACTGGCCATAACTAGAGAGTTTACCAAACGTTTGCTTAACTGCCAGAATTAAATTAGCAGCGAATGTGTGCTAGATTGACATTAAGTTTTCAACTCGGGTTGAAATTCCATGTCATGGGAAAAGGGTTTTTTTTTGTACACGAACAATTTCTTAATCTTTTCTTTTCATTGAATTCGAGAACCTTTTAACAATCCCCTTGTGCCCTATTGAAAACGTGTTTTCGACGGTGGAATGTGAACCCTTTCGTTCGGTCTATCTTCTTCAGATTTGTGTCGGATCCTTGTCTCACTTGAAAACTTGTCAGATGTAAACACGACGAATAGCTTAACGAATCAATCGCCTTAGCATGAAAAGAATTTAACGTAAACTGTTTTCCGAAATGGAAACCGTTCTTGTGAGAGCCCAGATACGTTTAACCTTGGAACGTATCATCCGGATGATGATTTCTTTGCACGTCTTGAAATTTTCTGAGGGAATCTCCTACCCTATCTTCCACCGAAGGTATCAATTCCGTCTAGATAAGTATCAAATTACTTTGAGTGAATTTGCTCACGTTCGAGAGACCCTTTGGCCCAAGCAAAGTGTTCAGTTTCGCAGTGAAAATATACGCTGATAAATTTAGATTCCTGAACCGAATCACTTTCGATGTTTTGGAACTCGAATTTCTGATCTACATGTACCGAAGAGTGTGTCCTAATGGTTGGTTTCGTTAAGCAGTCAGCCTCGGAAATAGCGGACCAACGTACTGGCAGGATTTTAGGATCTTGATATGGGATTTGTTCGTACTTCGACACACCCGGAAGGAGCTTTTGGTCGGAAAGCCATTCGTCCTGTCGGGGTAAAAAGATAATAAACATTTATAGCATTGTGCCATTGTTGAGCCGGATTTTTTTTTCTGTTACCGTTTTTACACAGTATCGGAACCGAACGACCGTCGGACGCTCTTAGCTCCTGGGAAGTTCGAAAAAAGCTAACCAAACCCTAACAGCGTGAAAAGTACCGTTTAAATACATATTTAACGAGTAGGACATCCTTTCCTTTTCTTCTATCTCGCTCTCTCTCTCTCTTTCTAAAAATGTTGCGTATCTGTTTCTTCAGTATGTCGGAATCATTTCAGATAACGGGATGTGATTTCATATGAATGGAGCATCTCGAGCATCTTGGAAAACGAAAACCTTCAGGCAGTCCTAGCTGCTTATACATATTGCACATTTGTGGGACAGTCCTTGAAATTGAAGGAGCCCCAAACGAGTGCTGTCAATCGAATGAGGTAGACTATTATGGTGAATACGATAGCAGAAAGGTGACTTTTGTTCTAATGGGAGTAGCTTTTCGGTCACGTTTTCGTGAGCGAACTCATTTGTTATTCTCCACGAGTGCTCACCTTGTTTTTTTTGTTAGACGAAATTTCAATTTTTTTTTTCTGTATTCGTTTCCAGGACTTTTGCTGGCAGCGAATCTGATGCTTTCCGCCCGTCTTCTAGGGAAATACGCAGGTGGAATAATTATGCATGTCACAAGCAACAGCGAAAAAGATTAATAATACATTGTTTTGTCGCTTTTGTGACGACAGTTATTGTCATGCAGTTACGAGTTTTCAGATTTTTCGAATAGCAGTAACAGCAAACAGATGTTGTTCTGTACGGAAATACTACTTTTAATTTGCTATTCAACAACTGACCTTAAAATTATGGATGCAAATTTAATTAAAAATAAGTCGAGAAAGCGAGTGCAGATATTATGGAATGCACAAGCCGGATGAAGGCACTGCTTGCAGAAGCCGAATATAACGGAGAATTGTCTTATTTCACCACATCCACAGATCGCTTGCAAAGCAAGTTGTTTCTTTGCGAATGTTAAACGAATTCAATAGAAATCGAAAAAGACATCACAGTAACACCATCTCGTGACGAAAAAGGCTATTAGTTCAGTAATGTTAGGCAGCTCGCATTTAGCGTGCACCTAGATGTGAGAATAGAGGTGTGAACTTTTTTATATTGAAGTGTGTTTTTTTCTGACGAAAGTAAACATCGCCCATAAATAATGTGGAGTTACGATTTTTTAGACCTATCGTCTTTACTTTCTAGAGTTATAAAGCAGTACTCAACTTTGCTCGTGAATTTTATGAATAGTGCTGAAAAGACGAAACCCATAGCCACTATCACTTCTGATATATAGAATATATCAACAAAATTAAAATGAAATGAACTCTCTCCGAGAAAGTTAGAATGTAAAAGAAAATTGTCATTTTTAAAAATTGCCTATGAATTAAAAATTCATATACTAAGCGATCTAACCCTTGCTGTGAACTGTTTTGCCGAATAGCTTAAGTTCAAAGTTTGAGTTTTGATATTTATTTTTTAAAAAGTAGTTGAATTTCACTCAACAGACAAACCATTCCAAAATTCGACCAATAGAAAGTTTGTTTAGCACTGAAAAAATGTTACTAAATATGTATGATAAGTGCAATACAGTAAGCATAAGAAAAAGGTGAGTGGGTTATGTCAGAGACATAACTGGATGTCGTGAATACGAAAAAACTGACACGCTCCCATCACTTTTCCGAATATCAGTTAGTTGATTGATTGTATGAATTGTGCAAGCTTTCCTCTTTTTCACTAATAGAGTTTGAAGCGATGGACCTACATTAAAGTACAGATTAGTTACATTAAACAGCTACTATTCTACAACTATATATTCCAAACTTGAAACAATTCCTTTTTAATTTGCTAATATAGGAGGCTAGGTACGACAATTTTGTAGTTTATTTTTATTGAAGCTATGAAGTTCGAAGATATCTGATTCTTCTCGAAATTTCAGTACGAGACAATTGCAATGGCCTGGTCTGAAATGTATCGACGATCTTCGGATGCAAGAGTCATTCTAATAATAATAATGATAGTAATAATAATAATAATAATAATAATAATAATAATAATAATAATAATAATAATAATAATAATAATAATACAGATTAACCTGTATATATGGCAACCCTGTTTCGCATGGCATATTTTCACACGACCCCATACTAGTATAAAGATGTATTCAACATTCGCTTTCGCATTGCCGTTCGTAATTGAATGTGTTAGTGACGGTATAAATCTGTCTTTCTACCGGTTTTCGGTGCCATCGTGCTGACGGTGTCTCGTACGCTCAGAGTAGCTGCTTTAACTTAAATGATGCTATTTCTCACATCACATTTCATTTTATACCTGCTACTGGTAGCGGTGTACGGACCTCCCCTTCGCAGAACGGGAAACAGCGAGACGATATAAAAAATAGAGTTAGTAGAGCGGCAGCCAGTAATACTGAATTGGCTGTCTAGCTGTTAACAGCATCTTGTGGAATTTTCTACACAGAAACACGCACACAGGAGGAACAGTTAAGGGAAAGGCAAAGTCCCGCTCGAACCGTGCTGGTCTGCAGTTCCCAGTTGGCAAAATCCATCGTCTGCTCCGGAAGGGAAACTATGCAGAGCGTGTCGGTGCCGGTGCACCGGTCTATCTGGCGGCAGTGATGGAATACTTGGCTGCCGAAGTGTTGGAATTGGCCGGTAACGCTGCCCGTGACAACAAGAAAACGAAAATCATCCCTCGCCATCTGCAGCTGGCCATCCGTAACGACGAGGAGTTGAAAACCCCGTCCTTTTCAGGACGACCACATCACTGTGATAAAGAAATATTTAGGATTGCTTTAAGTTTAGCCAGTTCTGATACGCCTGGAAAGTAGAATGCGCAATTCAAGTGGAAACATTTGTTCTAACAATTTGTTCATCTCTTTCATTTGTTCAACTCTGTTTCGCACGGCATATTTGTATACTAGTATAAAGATGTGTTCAAAATCATCACTTTCGCTTTCGACGGTGCAAATTAATTTAACTTCCATCTTGATGAATCTTTTGGTAGGAAATATTGAGATCTGAGATGGTTCTCGTGTGTGTCTTGTTTCGGCAATGGGCCTTGCTGGACTTTTTGGCTGCCTTTCTACCGATTTTCGGTGTCATTGTGCTGACGGTGTCTCGTGCATTCAAATCGGGAAACAGTGAGACGACAGGTCATCGATGTTGCTCTCATGTGTCTTGTTTCGGGAACAGTTGCTCAGCAAATGGTAGGAAAAATGAACCACTCAACTTTTGTATGAATGCTCTTGTATAGATGCAGACATCTCACGTTCTAATTGGCTGGTGCTGTCATGGGTTCAATCAAACAGGTTTTTCAATAGTGTACTATTGAAAAACTTCATTGTTATTGCAATACACGTTCAAGTTGAAAATTCTAGATTCTATTGGTAGTTAGATTATATAAATCCTTCTACAGATCACTGAGCTATGAGCTTTCAAAATACGAGAAAGGTAAACGCGCCTTATAAATTATCTTCTTTGATACTCGTTTATACCAAACATTTCAGAAAAGTTTAATTTTGAACTATTTGAGAATATGTGAATACAAATGGAATTATTGTTCGAATCAAGAAATTGTAGTACATAATTCGGAGATGTTGGTAAAACTCTGGACCTAACATTAAGATTACTTTGTTTAGTTCTGCGTGCACATTTCACACATATTTATATAAGTAGAGATTTTTATAAAAACAAAATGTTCTCATCCGAGTTAGTATCAGATTGCGATTCTAAACCGTGTTTACAGCTTATTTTTTCGTGCAGTGTATATCGAGAAATATTCCATATATTTGGAGTTGTTTGGTTCAATGTACTGATTAGGAAAGCTGTCATATTTGCATTAAAAAATTTGTAGTGTATTAGTAACCTTTTTTGCCACCGCACTTTACTGTGATATCCCTCGTGAATCGTAAGAGTGATCCATATTGATATATAGTATATTTGACTGAACCCTAATTCTGCATTCTGGAACTGGTTTCAGATTTCAGATTCAGTTCCTTTTTTTTTTTGCTTCAATTATAGAGGCTTTAACATCTTAGGTCATTCGCCTCTTCGGACCAGAAAATCTTTCTGACCCTATGTGCGGGGTTGGGAATCGAACCCAGGCGGGCTGGGTGAAAGGCATCGACTATCCCATCACGCTATATTCAGTTCCTTTATTAAGGTTCGGAAATCAAGTTTTTAGAATTCAGTTCTTTAACTAAATTCGAAACCTGGGTTCTGAAAATGAGTTCAGTTCCATAATTCTAGACCCAAATTTATGACCGGATTTCTTGATCTAGATATTGCAACTGAATTCTGAACGTGAACAAGATTTCGAATACAGTTCTCGAATCCAGTTTCAGAATTCAGTTTTGGCACAGAGTTTTAGATCTGGTTTAGATAAATAAATGATGGCAAAGGACTCAATGGTTGTCATCTATACTAGTCATACTTTACATAGTAAAGACTACAAAATTCACACAATCTACAGATACGAACGTTCTTCTGTATTCGGGAGTGCGACAGAAACGTGTCAGTTTTCCTCGTATTCACGTGCTCCAGTTATGTCTGTGACATTACCCACCCGCCTTTTTAAATGTGATTTCCATTACAAAACTCGAAACTACAAACGAGCTAAGTTCGAATCCAGTACATGCCATGGTGCCATGGTCTCAAGAACTAACGATAGATCCAATTTTCACTGAAGTGACTGACTCAATAGTCTTCCCTTAGGACCGGACTGTCTGAATGAATGCAAATCACGTTCTATGGAAGCATTTTGTCCCATTTCCCTACCATTCCAGTTTCAACCACCGGCATCAAAAAATGATGGAAATGGGAAATTACGAGTGCAATGCTTCTTTTTTTTTAGTATGTTTATGACACTCAGAAACCCCAAGGAATCTTATAGCAGATGGTTCTCCGACTACTGTGTACGGATATTCTGGCAAATCGGGTCAGGATATCAAGAGGAAACCGCCATAGTTTAGGAAGGTTCGTTCCAGGCATGCTGGGGAAAGTGAAAGTTGAAGTGTTGGAAAATGTCGGTTATTTATGCATTCTACATTTTCCCTCAAGTGTGAGGGTAAAAACTGGGATCGTAGCTTGAGCCCAACAACATCAGCAGCAGCAGGGAGCTCATTTGCATTGGAAATAATCCCGAAACGAAGCAGGAATCGAGCATGCGGTGAGAACGCATTTACTGGATGGATTATAGGAACTTGGAAGTTTGCTGTTGCTTCTGTTTTGTACTCATTTTATAGTTTAGAAGAATCTTTTCAAGATTAAAAGTTTTCCAACCTAATACAAAGATGAATAGATTTGTTTGAACACGGATTGGGTGCGGAAATTCTCAAATAAAGTGCATGGAACTTGGTCTTCCACAGTGAAATCAGAAATCTCACTGAAAATTGTGAATGAAAGTAATTTATTTCAGCTACCGTGAGAAATATATTTTGCACTGAAAATCTCAACGTTCGGCAAATGAAACCTAGGCAATGCCTAGTAGGCATTGAGAAGCTGTTTCGCTCCTTTGAAAAATCTCATTTAAAATATCTTTCTTAAATAAAATATATATTTAATAACACACACTGCTTCAGCTCTAAGATGCCAAAGGCAAAAAATATCTTCGGCGATAAGGTCATTAATACTATTGTGGACGTCACGAAGAAACATTTCAAAGCGAACAAGACCTGACTCTCGTCAAATTAAACGCAAAACCAAAACCAAATCACGATGGTGACGAAATATCCGAGGCGAAAAATTGCGACACCCAGCAGATTCGCTAGGGCCAGCTTTTCCCCGGTAGAAATTGGACGGCCAAAGCCGTGAATTAATGGCGAAATGACGCGAGGATACGTGCAGTTGTCGCTAGATTTACCACCGGCAGAGAAACACAAATCAAACTAGGAAAATGCTACCGCGAGCCAGAAAAAGGCAGATCGTGGATGAAAGCGAGAGAGAGAGAGAGAGAGAGAGAGAGAGAGAGAGAGAGAGAGAGAGAGAGAGAGAGAGAGAGAGAGAGAGAGAGAGAGAGAGAGAGAGAGAGAGAGAGAGAGAGAGAGAGAGAGAGAGAGAGAGAGAGAGAGAGAGAGAGAGAGAGAGAGAGAACCGATACACCATTTGCCGAATCTCGACATTATGGCAAAACACATGTTCTTTTCATCATTGTTTGGTCGGTGATGAAGATGAAACAAAAGTACAAACACACACGGAAAATGTCTGAAGTGCAGAACGTCAAAATCGTCGATCCGTTCGAATGGAAACCACCTGCCCTCTAAGTGGTTGTGGTTTCTTCCCATAGGTGGGTAATCATTCATCGCAGTCATCTTTGCTCTCTGAATCATTCCATAGTTGAGAGTGAGATCGACTACACAGTTCGAAAAAGTCTTGGGATTTTACATCTTTCTAAGATGCATATATTTCGAGCAACGTATTGCATACAGAACATGTAAATTTGTGCGATTTGGAAATTGCAGAAATTTGAAATCTAATGAAATAAAAACCAAAAGATCGATAGCAACAGCGCGCGACTTGAACCGAGAAACATTCGATCTCACAGCACGTCAGCTAACCGTCTGAACCACAAAAGCCCATATCCGCTTGATGAATAATTGATCTGTACAATTTACCATTTTTTACTGCGCATCTAAATTTTGCAATTGACTAAAACTAACAAATTAACACCGATCAGAACACAATGCGTTGATTGTAGGGCGAGTAAAAATGGTACCCCGACTAATCAGACAAACCAAGCTTCGATAGCTTCAATCTTAGTGGATGTTCAAATCCGCACCTGTATCCTCTCACATTGATTGATGATAAGCATCTGTTGTTTCACAGAAGAACAAAAAAAAAGAAACGACGATCGGGTGAAATAACGGCGACCTAAGACCGGTGCAGAGTTACAACAATGTCCTCGAGCATGGATGCTCAAAGCACATCTCATCTCGGATCCGCGAATTTTCTTCGTTGCGGGAAATCGAGTGGCGTCTAAAAACAGCATCCATCTGGGTGGTATTTTTAGGTGACGTGAAAGAATTCGCTCTTCGTTCGCAGGTAGTCTCACTCGCCAGCCACGAGCGTACATAATTTTGTCTGATGGCCGCCTAGACGAAGACTTTTCCCCGCTAGGATTTTGTTCTCAGGCGAAAAAGTGGTTGCAAAGATTTTCAGCTGGTGGTACATCAACGTGACATTGTTTTTTTTTCGTGAAATGTTTCCAAATAAAAAAAAATTACTTGGATATAAGCCACTTTACGAGATTGACACTCTCACCATAAGCTTTTTTTTTCTTTGTCTACACGGCACTGTTTTATGTTCGAAACATTTCTATTTAGATTATATGTCAGAAAAAGAGCGAAGTTGTAATTTAAGAAGCTCTAACAGGTTTTGTTTAGAGTAGATTTTATCACATTTCGTTGATTGGAAAATGATGTGACAATAACCCTGCATCATTCATACATACACAGAGAAAAAGATTGTAAAAAGTATGGAGGTATAATGTTGCAACTTCTACTGTTTCGTTTCCAGAATTGTAACGTAAAGCTAAAGCTACAATACAACTTATGAACGGCAAACAATACAATTAAATAACCCGTATAAATGAGTAAAAAAACACAACAAACAACAGAAACTTTACCGTCTGCTTAGCGGTTCAAATTGAACTGCCGAGTTTAGCACTAAGCAGTTCAGTTTGAACTGCTCTGCGCTGATGAGTCGAAGACGAAACGTAAAAATAATAATTTTATAGTAGTTTTTTGATATGGAACACATCTTTATTTTCTATATAGGGGTGCAAATCAGAAACTTAAAGAAAAATACAAGTAGAAATGTGGTCAGGTTTTAAACAATTACAGCTCAGAATATTTTGTATCAATTAATTAAATTATTTCATTATTTGATTGGAAATATTTCTAAGATTCGATTTGAATGTATCAAGCCACGTATTTTCAATTATAAATGATTCGAATTTTGATTAGTAGCGAGCAGTATCCTATTGTGTCTGCAAAAAATCTCCGGCATACCGGATTTCCCTGCCATAGTCGACGGTTTTGAAGGAGTCAGCGATGTATCAAAGGGAAAGCATCGCTCTGATTGGTCAATCGATGTAAAAGCGAAACTGTTGGAAGCACGCGAAGCTATAAATATTAGCAAAATTATAGCTAAGGTTTCAGTCCTACGCAGAGGTGCCAGGTTATTTTTTCAAAAATCTGTCAAACCTCAAAAATTTATCTGGATTTGTCTGGGTCTACTATATACAAGGAAATTTTTGTGTCAAGCCATTTGAGTATAAAGTGTCATATATTTATAATCAATCTGCTGTTTGGTAGTGTTTGAAGTGTCAAAGCAAATGCGGAAAAATCAAGTGTAAAACACTTTAATCCAACGTATCGATTTTTATCAGTGTATGTCGACATAATGCTGTTAAGTGTGTGCAGAGATGCCAGGTTTGCAGATTTGTAGATATCTTGCGTTAAAATTTACAGACTTTTTGATTACCCGCGCTGTGTTTTTTGCTTCGGATTCACTTTTGCCACCCTGTCTGAAGATATTTGGAATTTTTACCATCTCTGAGTAGTATTTTTAAAAGGGCCAATCCAGATTTACCTTACAGTAAACCAAAACGACCCAATATTTTTCAAAAGTCAAATTAATTCCAAACTGGTTCTAAAAATATCGTTTGTTTGTTGGTCTAAATGAATAAACATTCCGTTAAGAAACGTTTGGTCGAAAAACCTTCGTTCAATAAATAACAACAAGGATACAATTCATGGTTCAAGTTCTCCGCGCTACGAAACAGACGATAGAACTCCTCCCTTTCTCCCATCGGTAAGCTCATTGCCGAACAAAATTCCGCTTCATCGTTTCGACCTGTGTTGAAATCACCATTAAATTCAGCGAAAAGTCATACGTTAAACGAATTCACAACTTCTGCGAGAACGGATCTCAAAGTTTTAACTTTTCCACTGCCATTTGAGCCCCCTCCTTACCAAATTCCCCGGGAAACCATGGAAACCAGCAAGAAGCAATCGTACGCCCGTAGTCCCTACGCGTTGTCAAGCGAAGTAAGGATTTCTCCCCATCCGGCTGAGGTTTATGTTTCAAAGTTCAGTGAAGTGGACAAAAAAACTGGGACAATGGGATCAAACCTGCTTAGAAAATTGACATTTCAAGCATTTTTCGGGCTTTCGTCACTTTAGCTTTCAACGTGTCAGCATTCGGAAACTAAACTTTCAATTTAGGGTTTCGATGCTTCAATTGCAGCAAGCGGCGACTCAAAGTATGTAGCTGTGTTAGATGGGATGGAAACCGTTTTAAAAGACCTACGGCCTACTGGGACTAACTCCATTGACAACTTGTGATGGGTGCTTCCTCAGGGCCGTTCATTAGTAGTGAAAGTGGACTTGTTTTTTTATATCAAATTAAACAAATGTCAAACCGACTTCATTAGGCTAGTTTTTGTACGGCCATGAAAACGATTAGGAATAAGAAACCAATGATAAAAAAAACGATGAACAGTAAATTCATAAAAAATGTTGAGGTTAATCATTCGTGACTAACATGCTTTTTATTGATCCGAAAGAATCCCTTTCGGAAAGCATATCTTCATTATGTTTATACAAGTTTCATTTTATTTTGTTTTCGTGTTTCTTTTCGTAACGATTTGTTTCTGTCGCCAGACGAACACAATTGAGACATTTGCTAATTTTGCTACGATGACAGCAATTTTACTGCAATGAAAGTATTAAATTAAAGAAGCATATCATTATCTGCCAGTTATTTTGCTGGAGCGGTGTGAGTTCGGTTTTGAAACTATGATGTTTCATTGTTCAGTTCAGTTGGAAATTGGAAAGCTTGTCGAGATAAGTGATTTAATTATTTGCTCGTTCTGTAGTAAGTCACCATGAACTTTCATCCATACCCAATACGTAGAAGCGAAAATAAAAACTTGCGAAAAAATTAATCCAAAGTCGAAAATTCCTCAAATCCCCGGAAAGGATAAAGTATTTCCACTCATTTCTTCAACTTCGTGCTGGTGCATCGTTGACGTATGAAAATTTCAATTGAAAAGCTTGTATCTGTTTACATTGGAGACAAAAAATTTAACTCAAAAAAATGAGAAACCTTGGTTAGAACAGAAAAGCAATTACCAACGCAAAAGTTTCGAGTTGCCACGACAAAAGGGAAATAAAAATCTCAATTGTCGCAACCAGGCGAATGATAGAAAAAGGTAGAAAATCGAAGACTGTTTAAAGTAGGAAGCGTTGCTTACGGTATAAGGTCAAGCTACCAGAAATACTTTTTGAATTGTTTTTTTTTTCGTGCACTATTAATAAAGGCTGGTATCTTTTTGGCAACACTGTTTTTGACATATCACGCGTGATTCATGTCTTGTGTCATTGTCAAACTTGTTTAGTTTGGTCTATAATTTAATCGTGAATCATCGTTTGGTCTATAATTTAATGCTGAATGGGCGCTGTACAGTTAGAAGAAGATACACTTTTTTTGATCGAAAAATTGTGTTCAGTGACGAAGATCATTTCTAGTTGAATGGATAGTTGTGTAGTTCCACTTTCTTGACGTAGATGGCGGTCTACACACTCAATGTGCCTCCGTTTATGTAGTATCATAGACTGAAAATAGTAAACGTGCAACAGAGTCTGTTTATAGATTCGGTTGATGTTGGTGTTTCGTGTTTGGACCTTTACTATTTAAACAATGTTTTCGTAATAAACATGGTATTAACAACAATCTTACACCTTCCATTCGTTATGTGAAAGAACTAGAGAAAATACTCAAACAGGGAAAAAGTTATTTAGAAATCAAATTTGGAGTAATTTTGTTACACTTTCGTGTTGTGATATTTTAGAAAAAGCACCCAGGTGAGCTTAGTACAGAAAGGCGTAATCCTACATCAAAAATCTTGCATAAAAAGTCTTACTTTTAGAGCAAATTTCTTCTGTATATTTTTTTTATAATTTCAGTCAAAGAAAATAGAAAATTTTAAAACGTTCTCTGTATTGCAATTACTATATCACTTAATATCGTATTATTTTCCGGGCAAAATAAACTCAAATTAGTCATTTTCAAAGTTTGATGAATGAAATCAAACTTTGAAACGGACCGCAGTTTTAGTTAAATTTAACTACTCGACAAAACAAAACTGATAAATTTGAACTAAAGGTTAAAATAATTCGCGAGATGGTCCACAGATTTGAAACGACAAGAAAATATTTGTGACTCTTCCAATATATTGATATTTTATAAATTGTAATATTTGACTTTACCTAGTGAAAAGGTTGCCGATCCCTGGCCTAAGTTAGGCGCAGTATTGCTTGCTGCAGAAGTTTGTTTTTATTTTGTCGCGATAGTTCACGAAAAGCATACCCGGACAATCCCAGAAAACCAACTTCATGACCTTTCCGAGCCATTGAGCCTCTCCAGACCGGTGGTTCGAAGCATTTATTTCTGGCATGTCTTTATGAATCCAGATTTCATCAACAGTTACAAATCGACGCCAACAGCCATGTCAATTTCGTATCGTCAGGACCAAAAAACGTTTCCAAAGTGCGCTCGCGTTCGTGTTTCTGATATTGATTCCGAACATGCGCGGCACCCAATGACAGAATATTATTTTCTTCTGCTCCATATTTGGAGTTTGAGCGATTTCTTCTGCTGTATCTCGCTCCAAATATGTAAATTCAGTACGAACTCTTGTGCAAGCTCGCGCATGTAACTTTTCCCTTCGGCCAGTACCAATTTATGTTTTTTGTCGTGGATACGATGTACTGTGCTATGAGTCGTCTTTTCAAAATGCATCCTATGCAAGAATGGGGGAATTTTTTTCTCCATATCATCACCAATATGGTCAGAAATTTATGATACAATTTTTCAGTAGTATGGAATAACCACAAATAACTCAAAGTTTAAGTTTTCTAAAATAGTTGGTACGAACAAGCATTAAGGTGAAATTTAGTGCCAGTGTCAGAACGTATCATCGCACAAAGCGTAGCGTACAAAATCGACACATAGGAATATGGAATATTTGCAGTGATTTTGTGCAGTTGTAAGCTGAGTAAACCATGAGTATTTAATAATAATATGAAGCAGATACATTTGTGCATGTTGTTTAAGATGGTCAATTTGGTATCATTTTATAAAAGAACTGAATAGTATTGAAACAAGTTGTTTTTATAGAAAATCACAACTGTTTTTAAGATGTTTCTAGAAAATATACAGATTGAGAAGTGCATATCATATGAATAATATTCTACACATTTCATATGAATTTTCTAAGGAATTATAAATACTTCTAGTCTATGCTTAGCGAGTGGATTTCAATAATTTATATTTTAGAATTCTTTGTATTCTCGAGGCGGGTTTGACAAGTGAGTTGTGGAAATAAATGTCATATTATTTCTCAACTAATATTTTGAAACTCTAGATGGCTAAAAACGATTTGTTGTGGATTTTCCAATTTGTGAATGAACTTGAACATTTCATACATGATATAATCGGTCTTATCTCTTACACAACCCCGTATTTTTTTGTTCTCGTATATTTTGTCTTATAATTGTGCCAATGCAATTATGCAAGTGACGCATTGAAAGTTTGCAAAATTCCCACAATCTATCTAGTAGAACGGTGCAATTATCGATATTCGGATGTGTCATCCGGTTATGTCTCTGACATTACCCTCCCGCCTTTTTGTTTATGATATTATCGTGTGCAACTATCCCATATAACACATAGATGGCGTTAGTTTTATTGCAGTCACCTTTTCTTCAGTTAATACTAATCTTTCAAAGACAGTTTTTAAAAATTCAATATTTTCTATTCATTACTTTGTGAGTTATTGTGCTAAGAGTGACGCTACATTTGTTATTTTCCGGACAATGGATCAAAAACAATTTCGTATTTTAGTTATAAACTGCTGGGAAAAAATACCGTTCAAGCGAAGCAATGGCTTGAAAGGTGTTATGGAGACTCCGCTCTTTCTGAAACAATAATAAACACAGAACGCAGTGGACGTCAAAATCAGACGGTAATACCAGAGAACCTAAAAATATCCACAAAATCGTCGAAAAGTGAAGTAGCATGAGTTAGCTGACATCGTAAAGATATCAAAAGAACATGTTGGATTAAAATTGCATGAGCATTTCACTATGAGAAAGTTCTGTTCAAAGAGGGTGCCGCGTTTGTTCACTGTTGTCCAAAAACGATAACGTGTTGATGATTCTGAGCCATGTTTAAACGTAACAAATTGGATATTTTGCGTCGACATGTAACAATGGATGAAACATGGATTCATCACTTCACTCCGGAATCAAAACGATCGTCATCTGGGTGGACAGCAACTGGTGAATCTCGCCATTTTGGTATGTGCGTGGTGCGAATATTAAACAGCGTTATTGGAGCGTTTGAAGGCTGAAATTGCAAACAAACGACCGCATATGACAAAGACAAAAAAATTGTTTCATCAAGACAACGTACCGTGTCACAAGTAAATCAAAACAATGGCAAACCTGCACCAACTGAACTTAGAACTACCCTCAAATTCACAGTATTCGTCAGATTTGGCTCCCAGCGACTACTGGTTGTTTGCAGATCCGAAAAAAATGCTCGTCGGTAAGAAATTTTGTCACGATTGAAGAGATTATCTTGAGGCAACAGATAAATCGTTCTTCAAAAGTGCTATTGAAATGTTAGATCGGCGCTGGAATGATCGCACTGCTCTTGATGGAGATCACGTTGATGAAGAAAGTTAATTTCGACCCAAAAAAAATCGTGTTCTCTTTGTTAGGCCCGGATCTTTTCAGTCCATGTGTTAGTTAATACCTGTCAGTTTATGTTCAACCGTGAC
The DNA here is from genome assembly GCF_030247185.1 of Malaya genurostris. Taxonomy (NCBI): domain Eukaryota; kingdom Metazoa; phylum Arthropoda; class Insecta; order Diptera; family Culicidae; genus Malaya; species Malaya genurostris. The sequence goes on from NC_080570.1 coordinate 30,905,958, forward strand.
TTTCCGGAGTTACTCAAGGTAGTATCCTTCGTCCGTTACTGTTCTGTATCTTCATAAATGATGTATCAACGCTGTTACCGCCGGAATGCCGTTTATTATATGCTGACGACACTGAACTTTTCGAAATTATTAATTAAAAGTCTCTAAGTTTGGCTGGAGTGGCAAAAAATTATTAATACATTTCAATTTACGATTCAAAAGTATATAACTTTTCTTGTGATTGGGTCCGTGATAATTAAGTCGACGTAAGGAGTGTATCGAAAAAAAAGCTATCCACAAATTTTTCTTTCAAATTGTGATAAAAAACGATATTTTATTCAAACTAAAAATTGATCCTTTATTGTACGAGGTTAAACTTGAGCATAATGAAAACCGGATGAAATCTAAGTTATTCCTTCACGAATTTTCAAACTTTTGATCGAACGCTCTTCATCAAGTGCCGGACAAGTGTTGCATCGCATTTTTTGGACACTTGAGCCCAAATTTTCTTGAACTCCTGCATGTTCACAGCTGCCTTACCAGTCTTCTTGAAGACCTCTAAATTGCCCAGTAACGTTCTATAAGTCGAAGCTGAGGGCAATTTGGTGGATTGATATTTTTCTCAACGAAATTAATATCCTCTTCCGCAAGCCAACTGAGAGTGGTTTTGGCCTAGTGAGCCGACGCTAAATCCGGCCAAAAAAGTGGAGGTGTACTATGCTTCTTATATAAAGGCAGCCATCTCTTCTGGAGACACTCAGATTTCTGTATTTATAGTTCCGCTGGTGTAAAAAAATGGTTGACTTCAAACCACAGGAACATATTGCTTGCCATACCAGTACCTTCCGAGCGAATTTCTCCACTTGAATCGACCTGTCCGCATCGCTCACATCCTCCCCAACGACGACAGTAAAGTATTGTGGATCTGGATGAGTTTTTGAGTTCTCCTTTAAATAAGTCTCATCGTCCATCAAAATGCATGCATTCGGACACTGCAAAAGACGCGAATAAAATTTCCGGGCCCTTGTTGCTGCTCGCTTCTTCTGGTCTACACTTTGTTTCGAGATTTTCTACTTCTTGTAGGTCTTCAGGTGATTTCGCGTCTTGATACGCTAGATCATTCCGACACTCGTTCCTGCATTTTTGGCGGAATCACGTATTGATATTGATTTGTTCTTTATGATTAGAGACACCACTTTTTGGTCCGGTTTGAGGTTGGAAGAACCGGGTTTTCTGCCTCTTCCTGGGTGTTCCCCAAACTTATCAATGATGGTTTTAAACCTGGCATGATGAATTCCAACCCGCTTCACCAATTTTCGCATAGTAATACCCTTCTCACTTAGCCATGTGTCCAGAACCTTAATTTTCACTTCCTTTTCAATACGCGACATTTTGAGAACGCAGAATTTCAACCGCACAAACAAGTAAACAAACGAAAGCTGACAGCCAAACGCACAGCATTCTGTGATCTGAGCATAAAAAAACCATCACAAATACATGCGTACAACACAAATGTATGTGGATAGCTTATTTTCGATACACCCCTTAGAATAATATTGAATTCCTATTTCGTTAAGACACCTACTGTCAGATGGATCATACAGCAACAAATAATATATTTTATTATTTTGGTCGACTGATATTCACTTCCCTTGACTAGATGACCTCAGCTGATGTTCAGCAGCGGTTCGCGACTTCTGCAAACTTGTACCAGCCCCACGGGATCTTCAGTCGTCATTGATTTAAGGATTCATTGACATGAAAATGAAATCAAGTCGTCACGGTAAAAACTACGGATCTACGACGGTTTGTAGACCGTCTCATTTGGGGATGCTCACGAGTTTCATTCTCACTCTTTCGGTCGGCTGGTTTATTTATTCAGAATTTCAGTATTTTCGAAATTGATTTTCACTAGCCTAATAGTCACTTCGACCAATGTTCTGCAGAGTTAAAATTCTTCTACTTACTGTTCAGGGAAAATTATGGCGAATACGAAATTGCCTTCCAACGGAGCCAAACGTGTAACTGCGACCTACTTTTACTGGAAAGCACCAATCAGTTATAGTTTATGTAGGCTACAACTGGTGAAATAATAAATTGCCAGAAAGTGCGCTATTTTGCATCCTTGAGCTGACCTTTCCTCCTTACATGGAAGGAAAGTACAACAAGGATATCGAAAGTATCGCCAAAATTGCCATGCTTATGCATCCCACAGTCACGGATTCGTAAAATCCCTACTGATTTCTATTGCCTCGTGCAATCCTATCATTAAAGCCTTTCCCTTCAACTGATTAACCTTCAGAGTTTCTTCGAGTAGTTATCAAATGAGGCAAAAAACCGCACCACCTCCAAGCCTCTCGTCGGCAAATCAACCGTGAAATTCAAACAGGTAAGCAGAACAGCATCGAGGTAACCTCCATCATTTGATACGCCCTCTCAAACGAAGAGGAAACGTGTTGCGTCGGTACTTGAAAGACTCATCCTGGCTCCAGTGGCAGCAAAGCTCACGCCATCCGTGCCAAGCCACGATCTATGAGCATACACACATTTGACTCCAGTTTGTGTGAGCCACCCAAACTCGCCTCCTCCCCCTCCCATCCCCACCAATACTACCAATAATAACAACAATCAGCCTCACTGATGGAAATCCTACTTCAATCAACACACGCGATACTGCAAGACCCACCATCCCCCACCAGGAGGGAGGCCAGGAGTGTCGAGTGGGTTTGGTTTGAGGAGATTCAATCCAAATCGATGCCTGGTGCTGGTGAATAGTAGTTGTATTTCATGCTTCAGCCGATGGCGGAAGCTTGCCCGAGGTTGAATGGATTAATGGATCGTTTTATTACCGCAACGCGGTGACTTACGAAAGTCCCCCCGGAGACCATATTCCTACCGCTGGAGACGTGGCACCGAGGACATACAAATGTGAGTATGAGTGAAGCGAGAAGATGCGATTGGCAGACATTGACAGGAAAATGTGTACGGAGAAAAGGTATCACCAACCACAAAAGGACGACATCATTCAGACGCAACGCGGAAAAAAAGGCTTCCACTGTGTTCTTTCTTTTTCGATTGAAAAATCTGTGTCAGCTAATAGCAATTAGTTATAATGAAATGAACAGGTCGAACAAATTTCGATGCTCAAGAAAAATTGCGATGAATGGAAATCGATCCATTAATGTCCTCACGCAATGTGCCTTGTGAAGTCATAAATTTCTCGTTAAATGAATAAAACATCTTTTCAGACTTCGACATCTTTTCAAATCAAGGGGAAAGAAATGAGAATGGGAAAAACTGAACAAAAAATGAAAACAGAAGCCCCGTGGGACAGGACTCGAACCCACAATCTTCTCCGAACTCTATGCGAACTGAGTTACTGTGGTATGAGTAGGAATGTATTCAGTTCACTTTTATACTCCGCTCGAGTCAGTAGACAAAGCCAATCGCTTACGACAGGAACGACTGAAACAAAGAACAAAGTTTTGCGAAACCTAACAAAAAGATGGCATCAATGATAAAACTATAAAAAACAGCGGGTCGGTAATGTCAGAGACATAACCGGATGACGTGAATACGAATAAAACTGACGCCTCCGAATATCGACGATTGCACGTACTTCGTTGATTGATGGTCTTAATTTTACAAACTTTCAACGGCTCACTTCCAGAATTGCAACGGTACAAGGCGAAACACACAAGAGCCATGAATTATAGGGTTTTGTAGAGGACAAGGCCGATCACGATGACATTGAAAATGCAAAGTTCAAACTCATTCATAAATTCATTTAAATTATAAAAATACACAGAAAATCTGTTGTAACCATAAAGAACATCGAAATTTAATTTAGAATCAATAAGACATTAATTTCAAACACTTTCTTGTCAAACCCGATTATATAGCGATTTGAAGGAATATCCACAAACGGAAACCCGCCATATTGTGTTCAACAACTATAAATTATTGACATACACTCACCAAGCGTTGATCAAAAGTATCTAAAATTCCTTCCAACATTTATGAGAAATAGTGAAATATTAAAATAAATAACCAAGGGGATTTACACAGAATTAAAACGTTTGAAACTAAGTAGAACAAACAGAAAAAATTGTTGCAGGAACCAATAAATTCTGGGACATTTGGGTAAATTAACTATTAATTTGGTTTGATAGACAACTGATCGTTTTTGCCATAGGAGAGAAGTGATTTGAAAACCAATAACAAATTTTATTATTAAAAACAAACATCTCAACGGTAGAAATTATCATTATTTAGTTTGAAACAAGGGTTAACATATCAAAAATCATAATAAAGTCTGCATGAGAAAATAGCAACAAAATTTAAAATTTCGGTCATTGTAATATCAAAGCAAGATCAAAATATTTACGGAATGTTTCATTTAATTGGTTTTGTAGGATTCAGAACTGAATAATATCATAAGCATTTATCTTATCTGATACTGATGTAGTTTGTTCAATAGTGTTTTATTTGAAGATAGAGCTAATGGATCAATTGAACTTAGGGGCTGAGGACAGTAGGTCGCGTATAACCACGAGGCTCGCTCTGCGCTTTACATTTCTCTCCATGCCCTCTCACATATGTGCCAAATGACTCTCGATGAGCCGGGTGACCGAGAGAGTTTCGACAATTTCGCTTACAAGTTTTACTACATCACATAAAATACAACAAAGCTACCGCTTTTTCGGCAGCCTTGCTGAGCCGATTTTATTTCTCTCTCATGTTTCCTCACGTTACCAGGAAACTGGAGCAGAAAAAATGGCGCGTGCAGAGAAACCGACTTACCTTCACAAAAATAACATTCACTTCATTTTTGTCGCGACAACATCTATGTTTCTTATGCACTAATCGCATCTAAATTAAATTATCTAGACATTGTCAGGATAGATTTTTGATCCATGCTTTTGAAGGCGAGATATTCAATGAACAAGTTGAAAGACGGCGTTTTCAGCTATGCAATTTTTCCTTCAGAAAAAAGACTTTCCCGATGGCTAAAGTCAATTAATCATTCTAAAATTTTAACTGAATAATCTAAACTAATTTTCTAAGCGATTGTCAGTTGGGTGATTTGATATTCGTCACCGTTTCTGAGAAAATCAGATTTGAAGCATGAAAATAGCCTTCCAAATCACTCTAAAACACACTCTCCTCAGACCTTAATGAGATAACTCATCAATAACGAAATAAGGTATAATAACTGAATTTTGACAAGATATGATGATAACATTTGTTATTATTTTGATCGTTATTTGTTATTCATATCTTCCCAGGATACTGCTTCGCGAGCAACAACTTCTATCTATGGTTCTTGCTATAAAATTCAACATTTTTATTTATAGAAAGATTAACAACATATTATTCAGCAACGACTAGTCGTATATTTTACCAAAATCAGCATTTAAACAATCGTAAGAACGACTAAAATGCCAATCGATTATATACTGCCATACTGTGGCTTTAGTCTGTTCTTGTCAGGATTTCACGATTTTTCCAAAAATGTCCTGGGAATCATGATTCACATCATTAACACTTATTCTTCACGTATTATTAACTCTAAATAAAATTTAAATTATTTTTAAGTAACGTATGTAACGTTCCGTAATGTCTATAACTTATAAAAAAGTAACGCATATAACGCTTCGTAACACCTGTAAATTACAAAAAAAAACACATGTAACGCTTCGTAACGTCTATAACCTTCATAAAAGTAACGATTTGTTTTAGTCTTTGTTAAGACATAGAGTCGTCTTGAGCTAGTTTTAATATGATCAGTATCTAACGGGGAAACAGATTAGAAAACTGACATATGAACACAATGATGTAATGAAAACCGCGAAAATGTTACCGCAGAGACGGGACTCGAACCCGTAGCTAACTCATAACCGGGGAAATTGTTTTACCAATTAAACTACTCTGCATATGAAAACACATGAAGAGAAAGTCCAATTGATTGGACGAAACTAAGCATGCTTCGCTGTACTTAGCCACCACGGTATTCACTTACAGTCCCGTATCGACGGAAACACATTCAACAGAAACACATACAATGATCACGAGTCTATTTTCTACCCATCTATCTTCATGTGTTTTCATATGCAGGGTAGTTTAATTGGTAAAACAATTTTCCCGGTTAGGAGTTAGCTACGGATTCGAGTCTCGTCTCTGCGGTAACATTTTCGTGGTTTTCATTACATCATTGTGTTCATATGTCAGTTTTCTAATCTGTTTCCTCGTTAGATACTGTTCATATTATAAAAGTAACGCTTCTTAACGCCTATAACATACAAAAAAGTAACGCTACGTAACGCCTATAACTTACATAAAAGTAACGCATGTAACGCTTCGAAACGTCTATAACTTACAAAAAGTGATGCATAAAACACTTCGTAACGCCTATAACTTACTAAAAGACTAGTCCTTGTAAGACTTCGTAACGTCTGTAACTTACAAAAAAGTAACGTATATAAGACTTCGTAACACCTGTAACTTACAAAAAAGTAACGCATGTAACCCTTCGTAGCGCTTATAGCATACACAAAAATAACGCTTCGTAACGCCTATAATTTATAAAAAAGTAACGTATGTAACACTTCGTAACACCTCCAATTTACAAAAAAGTAACGCATGAAACGCTTTGCAACGTCTATAATTTGCAAAAAAAAATAACGCATGTAACGCTTAGTAACGCCTATAACTCACAAAAGAGTAACGCGTGTAACGCTTCGTAACGCCTGTAACTTACAAAAAAGTAACGCTTCGTAGCGCCTATAGCATACACAAAAGTAACGCTTCGTAACGCCTATAAATTATAAAAAAGTAACGTATATAACTCTTCGTAACGCCTGCAATTTAAAAAAATTGTAACGCATGTTACGTCTACAACATGCAAAAAAAAAATAACGCATGTAACGCTTCGTAGCGCCTATAACACACACAAAAGTAACGCTTCGTAACGCCTATAAATTATAAAAAAATAGCGTATGAAACGCTTCGTAACATTTGTAATTAACAAAAAAAGTAACGCATGTAACGTGTAAAACTAGCAAAAAAAATAACGCATGTAACGCTTAGTAACGCCTATAGCTCACAAAATAGTAACGCCTGTAACTTACAAAAAAGTAACGCATGTAACGCTTCGTAGTGCCTATAGCATACACAAAAGTAACGCTTCGCAACGTCTATAAATTATAAAAAAGTAACGTATATAACTCTTCGTAACGCCTGCAATTTACAAAAATGAAACGCATGTAACGCTTCGTGACGTCTATTACTTGCAAAAAATATAACGCATGTAACGCCTCGTAACGCATATAACTCACAAAAGAGCAACACGTGTAACGCTTCGTAACGCCTATAACATACAAAACAATAACACTTCGTTATGACTATAACTTACAAAAAAGTAACGTATATAACCCTTCATAACACCTGTAACTTACAAAAAAGTAACGCATGTAACGCTTCGTAGCGCCTATAGCATACACAAAAATAACGCTTCGTAACGCCTAAAATTTATAAAAGAGTAAAGTATGTAACACTTCGTAACGCCTGCAATTTACAAAAAAGTAACGCATGTAACGATTCGCAACATCTATAATTTGCAAAAAAAATAACGTATGTAACGCTAAGTAACGCCTATAACTCACAAAAGAGTAACGCGTGTAACGCTTCGTAACGCCTGCAACTTACAAAAATGTAATGCTTCGTAGCGCCTATAGCATACACAAAAGTAACTATAACTATAACTCACAAAAGAGTAACGCGTGTAACGCTTCGTAACGCCTGTAACTTACAAAAAAGTAACGCATGTAACGCTTCGTAGTGCCTATAGCATACACAAAAGTAACGCTTCGTAACGCCTATAAATTATAAAAAAGTAACGTAACGTCTTCGTAACGCCTGTAATTTACAAAAATGTAACGCATGTAACGCTTCGTGACGTCTATTACTAGCAAAGAATTTAACGCATGAGCAACGCGAAAGAGAGCAACGCGTGTAACGCTTCGTAACGCCTATAACTTACAAAAAAGTAACACATGTAACGCTTCGTAACACCTATAACTGACATAAGAGCGACGTATATAACACTTCGTAACACCAATAACCACCCTGAAAGTAACGCATCCTTACTCGTTTACCGCAAGAATCTAACAATTATAACGGTTTCAGCATTACAAATTTCCACAAAATTATGATTTGTAATCCTGAATTTAGGAAAATTATCGCATGCAACGTTTTCTAGCTTCTTTACGTAACGCTACCGATAATTAATTTTGAGTGAAACGCTTCGTCAGATGGAACATTTTTCTATATTGGAAACGGGTTGGTATAACATGATGGGTAAGTGGATGCCTTTCACGCAATCCGCCTGGGTTTGATTTCCAGGTTAAAACTACCTTTACTTAGGCATTGACTCAGATAGGCCTAGAAAACTTTTAACGTATTTAGCTTCAAATATTAAACTACTATTTTATTTATTATTATTATTATTATTATTATTGTTTTTATTGTCATTTATTTTACCCCGGTTTCAACCTCCATTTTTTGTGGTTTTGACTCATTCCTACTTCGTAGATATTGCCGCTGCGTGCTTTATTAGCAGTGGAGTTTTGACCATCACGGAGCTTTCAAAACCTTTATCTCCTGATGTAATCTACAGGATCAACAGCCCCAAAATATTTCTCAAAATTTTTTTTTTTGGTTCTGTTTCTGATTTCGGAAAGGGCCAGCAGTTTTTCTCTAATTTACCACTCAAAAATTATATGATTATAATTGAATATTTCTCGATTTAAATTTTCCAAAGTTTTATAAAGAAATAAACCAAAATACATAATTTCTAAGAAATACGATCGTAAAAACAAAGCCTTGGCATTACATTCCTGGCATGGCTGGTGCTACGATTCTACTGACACTACGAATCCTTCCAGGGCTCGAACATACGACAACTGGTATGTAAGACATGCATTGAACCGCCAACCCCGGGAAGTACGACCGTACTACCATTATTTTAACGTTATCCAATAACATGTATCAAACATCGCATTGATCGCACTTGATGATTATATATTAGTAACTGATGGTTCTAACTCGCCAAAATTAGCTTTAGAATTCTAGATAAGAGTATACAATTATTTGCTTACGCAGAAGAAAATTATGAGTTTTACAGGTAGCATCATTCTACAAACGATACAATTCATAACTACATAACTTGTCAAGTGACGCAATATTCCTTTCGTACAGAATTTTACTGATTCCGAGTGTGATTTGTATTCGGCTACCAAGTGCCGCTGTGTGGATTTATATGTATCATTTATTCATTAAGCAGATATGTGCTTTTGTGGTTTAGTCGATTGGCGGCGTGCTTTGTGATCTAATGTTTCTAGGTTCAAGCCGCACTGTAGGTATCGATCATCTGTGTTTTTTTTTAATTTTATTCTATTACATACCATGTAATTTTCAAATCACACAGTTTTACATGTTCTTGAATATAAGTTTGTGTGAAATATGACGCTTCATTTATGCGCATCCTATTAGATAAAAAAAAGATTTTTTCGAACTGTGTTATTCCAAATTTGAATCTGTTGATGAGAGAATTTTAAAATTGCATTTTTAATGTCATCATGATCGGTCGTGTCTCGTACACAACCCTGTAATTTCCTTTCTCGTTTTTACTTAAAGAGATATTCCGACGTTTAAAATCATTCGAGGCCGAGGATCTCTTTCCCCGCTCCAGAAAGCTCAACTATTTTAATTTATCCTACGATAACGCCTCTGGAAGAACCTTGTTTGCATAGGATTCCCATGGAGATATTCTGTATCTTTTTCCCGCACACAACAATCCTACCCGAAATCTACCCAACAACAGTTCGTGCTCGGTTGATTCTCCGGCAGGATAAAGTTAACCCGGCTTAATCTGGCGATTAGCCTCACATTTAGCAACCGGTTTGGAAAGTGTCTCTCACTGCCAGCGTGCCGCATCGACCGACCCGCAGGACTATCGCCAACAACCACGCAAGGGATTGGTGGCTCTTTCGTCGAATGTTTATGAAACACAGAAGTAGGTACGACCAACGCAACGCGGGCATTCAGGATATTGCCATTACCATCGGTCGAACCAATGAATGTTCCGATCGATATCCATTCGCTTTTCGCAACGGTTCGTAAAACCTCCAACGAAAGCGGTTTCCCATGTGTAAACAGAGAAAATAACCTCGCATTACGGGCTACAAGATATTCACGGCACCGCACCAGCTTATTCTCCGTTGCCACCAGCAACGTTTGGCTGCTTACGAAACTTCGCTCGAATAACCCATGCGCTGTGCTGAGGGGGTCTAGGAAGGAGGAATTACTATCCCCATGGAAGGAGAGGCTTCTTATCCATGTCCTTTCCTTTTTTTCCGCATAGCCCTCATCAAAACTAAGGTTGCACGGTGCTGACGGTGACGAACGGCCGGACGGTCGGTCGGATGGTTGGTGGGGAAATCTAATGGGACCAACAGCTAAACAGCTGCAGTAAGCAAAGCAAGCGGCGATGTCGGTGACAACGAGAAGAAAAATAAACTTGTCAACCTATTTTGACCTACGTTCGTATCCCTGGTCGACGGGTGCACTTACACAAACATACTCGGCTAGATGAGTGCCATTTCGTATAAGTAGCGAATACTTAGTGCGAGCGAAGGTACTTTCTGGCCCGTAGGCGTCGGCTATTTCGTTTTCTTTTTTGTGTGTATGTGTAAACGAATTGCTTCCGGAAAAATGCATTTGTTTTGATGGCGCGCTCCAACATCCGGAACACCGGACCGTTTACCTAGCTAGCTCTACTAGATCAGTGTCATTCACGTGTTCGTCGCTCCGACCTTGCGCATGATTTATTCAGCTGAACTCAACTGCGGTAGGCTTCTTGGAAAAACTGTCACGGGTTTCTTGTCAGTAGGCCATGGGTGCCACCACCACCACCACCACCACCAATATTTCCTATATAGAGGTAGGCTAACACGTGTTTTGCCACTAGTCCATCCGTGGTGTACCGAAGCGTTGCTTCCCAGCCCCAGTTCACGAAACGTTTAGTTAATTACCCGGACCGGCAGTGTCTGATTCCTTCAGGGTCTCACTCGTATTAACGGAACGAATAAAAAAACTCTCACATTCGCGGAAGGCGAATCAGACACGAAAATGTCCAAACCGTAGGCCCGGTGTGTCTTCATCAACTCTAGCACAGCAGGGTGGTTGAACAAAATTGATGGGAAACATCAGTTCCAGTTGCCTAGGGCAGAGGTACCTATAATTATCTCATTAGTAGAGGCACCCTGGATTACTGTACCGGCCAAAAGAAAGTAAACACAATTTGAGTGCGAAATCGAAAAAAAATCGTCATTTCCTTTAAATCAATGTGTTCACTAAATGGGATGACGATTGGGACGATTACCCCGTTCGATGCAATCAAAAAGACACCGATCTGAATAGACCTAGGAATGTGCAGTGCACGAAAAGAAGCATTTCATTTGTCCAATGCAAAGCTTTTCCGAACCTTTCATCGAATCGACGAATTGCTTTCCGGAGAATCTCGATCGGTTGTTTGAACCACGCACATTCGTCTTCCTCATTTTCATGGAAATTGCTTTTGTCTCCACCGCGTGACGGCCGCGCGTGACATGCCCCCCCGATCAAATGAGTTCCAAATTGAAATCCCGAAGTGTTCAAGCGCTCCCTCGCCTGATCCGGTGCCCCTGTACCGATGCACAGTGGGAAAAAAGGAATCGGTAGTGCCACTTTCAAGTGAAATTCAAGGAAATATTTTCAAAATAGATATTTCCAGATACCAGTAGAATCGCTTAATGATAGTTAGAGTATTCGCCAAATTTACTAAAGATTAGAGCGCACAAAAATTGGTCAACTTCAAATCGTTGTATTTGTGATAAAAAATGAAGTAAACACACCCTGAAATGCTGCATTTGGAAGTTGAGTGTAAATACAAAGCACAGTCCGAAACGGGAAATTAGCATGACAAAAATATTTTCACTATTAAATATTAGTTTTTTGTAGTTGGTGTGTTCACAAAAGTTGTTCCCTAATCAAATGGCGCTCCTTTTGATGAAAAATGTTACTAGGGTGGTTCTCATTTAGATTGAAACCTGAAATCTAACTTTCTTAATTGAACTTAAAAATGATTTTGTTGTGCCATAAAATTGTAGGAAATTTTATTTTGAGCAACTTTGCTGAAAAAAGCACCTCTCTATCTTATTATTTGATCGAGTTACATCAATTTTCCCAAATAAAAGTAGGGTGGCTCCTGAAAATCCACTTTTTACCTTTTTTATATATATAAAACGTGATTAATCCACCTAGCAGTGAGATGATACCTTTTTTTATCAATCCGCATGTGTTTTTTGTATGGATATTTTCCGGTGTTTTAGTTCTCATGACATTATTTTAATTATCGTCGTTTAAAACGACAAATTGAGATTTTAATCACTCATTACCCTGTTATGTCGAAACTGCAAATCGTATCGAATTTCAATCTTAACGTGTGACAATCGATTGAACATTCCATGAGATGTCGAAGTAAGTTCCACTTTAGAGTTTTTCGTCATTATTTATGGTACTTCCAGAGCCGGTATTCAGGAAATAGCATAACCAAAAATGATTCGAGTGGTCATAAATTAATACGCCAAACAATTTACATCTTCTATATCGGTATGAATTTTATAAACTCATCATCTGTAATTCCAGAATCGGATAAAATTCATCAATTTTGTATGGGACCTTAAGTCCTTTAATTTGAATTTTTGTTTTTGAAGTTCGATTTGGCCTTTATGAAAAAATTATTGAGCTTTGAGAAACGATTCGATACTGGAACCGGAGTTCTAAAATCGGTGTAGCCGAAATCAGTTAAATTCATCTGAGGAGTGTGTAGACATCTTTAAGAAATTGTAGTGCGAATTAAAATTTGGGGGTACATTTCGAATCGAAAACTGAATACCGCTTAAACTGAAATAAATTTATTTCGTAATCGACTATCCAAATCAGCAAACCCGATAAACCTGATTAAATTATGTTATGGACATTTTTATACTAATCACCCTGTATCTCCTAAACCAGAAATCGGATCTGACTAAATTTTATAGGATTTTAAGATCTCTCATTTGAATCATAGATGAGTCTTAGATTTCATTCGAATCTTAGATCGGTTCAGCTATCTACGAGAAAAATGAATTGCATTATTTTAATTTCGTTTCATATATCATCCTGTGTCGGATCCAAACGTAATTCAGGAACCTTGTTTGGGAGTATACTACTTTTCATATGAATCTGAGGCTGTAGAAAACGGTTTAGCCATCTCCGAGAAAATTGAGTGAAATTATTTGTCACACACGCATTTGCTGATCTCGACGAACTGAGTGGTATGGTATATGGAAGTTATGTTCTTCCAGCTTTTATTGTTGTAAATAGTTTAAATCAATATAATTATGGAATAACTTTCAACTTGGAAATGCTGATATCATCTGGTTTACATATGCCATTTTCGAACGATTATGTTGCCAAAAACGAACCGTGCTAAAATCGGTCCAAGGCAAATTGTCATGAAAAAGGATGTTGTACATAGTCTTTTTGGTACTTAGAAACAATTGTATGTCACAGTATAAAAAATCGTGTTTTCCGTTGCTCCCAAGCAACAGATTTTGTTGTAAGTCAAAGCACTTCCTGAAACCCAAACAAATCATTAGTTTGTTAAAATGAGTAGAATATATTTATTCGAAGCGAAACTCATTGTGCGTCGTTTTCCGGTACACAAAAAGAATGGCCAGTGTCATAGGCGTCTCGGCATGATGTGGATAAAAATATTTGCATTTTACTAACTTGCACCAGCTTGTTGGAATGGTTGTCGAAATCATGAAAATTTCTGTTCATAGATTTATCAAAGTCAACTAGTTCGAAATAACCATATTACACAGTATCTCTAATCCTCAGTTGCTCAAACTCAATTGAAGTAGTTATTTTGGTAATAAATTAATTAAAATTGCCCTGCAATCTATTTTCGGCTGTAGTTTTTGTGTGTCTCATTTCTCGAAAGGACAATGTATGGAACATTTGTAGAACTAATTTGATACTATTAATCTGCTGAAGGAAGTATGTTGATACATTAAGGCGTTCAAGAGTTATGCAATGTTTTTGAGTTTTTTGAAGGTATTTTTAAAACTAATTTAACACGTTGACTGCCAACCTACGAGATAACTCGTATATTCTGGTCGTATGAGAATGGTCGTGGCAGTCAACGAGTTAAATAAGTTAAAAAAATAGCACCCTTCCAATTTTCTCTTAAATTTTTACTTTTATTATGACCTTTTAGAAACCGCATAGGATACATTTTTATCGATCTGGCATCTAATGAATATTGCTATTTTAAGCTTGACTAGTTTGTGATGCAAAAATAATCATAACTTTTTACTGGTAGCTCATATGAAAAAGCTTGGTTGAGCAAAATTGTGCGCAATGATTAGTACAACAACTCTTCTGAAGACAACTTTTCCCTAGAACGTTTCACAAAAAAGTTAGAACAAAAAAAGTGGAATTTCAGGAGCCACCCTACTTTGATTCGGGAAAATTGATATAACTCGATCAAATAATAAGCTAGAGAGATGCTTTTTTCAGCAAAGTTGCTCAAAATAAAATTTCCTACAATTTTATGGCAGGACAAAACCATTTTTAAGTTCAATTAAGAAAGTTAGATTTAAGATTTCAATCTAAATGAGAACCACCCTAGTAACATTTTTCATCAAAAGGAGCGCTATTTGAACAACTTTTGTGAAAACACCAACTACAAAAAACTAACTACTCCCATACTACTGTGCAGCGAGCCAAGTAACGAGCTGGATTATCTACTTTTAAGAAGGTGAAGGTGGTAAAGGTGGAGATTATAAACAAGATACGTCGGCAAAGTAGCGCTCGCGAAAGTTGTATACGAATATGCTCATAAAGTTCGACTGTGTCGTCAAGGACGACGAAACTTATGTGAAGACGGATTTCAAGCAGCTTCCCGGACAGGAATTTTATACCGCATCAGGAAAAGGGAAGGTGTCGAAAATTTTCAAAACCATCAAACTGTCGAAATTCCCGAAAAAAACCTCGTTTGGCAGGCCGTATGCACGTGTGGTCTAAAAAGCGGCATTCTCATCACGACGGGAGCCATCAACCAAGAGATCTACGTACAGGTGTGCCTGAAAAAGCGGTTACCACTTTTTCTGAAGAAACATAATAGACCTGTGCTGTTCTGGCCGGACGTGGAGAGCTGTCACTATGGGGAAAAGGCAATCGAGTGATACCCAAAGACCACAACCCTTCGAACAGCCCAGAACTCCACCCTATCGAACTAATAAATCCATGGAAAACGAGCAGCAGGTTCAATCTAACTGGCGTTCGGCTGCGAATACACTACAAAATTTAATGGAATGAGTTAAGCGGAGAGCACGGCAGTTCGCATTTAACAAACCAAATGAATAAACGAACATTTTTTCCTCTAAATATATGAACTGAACAATCAAACATTAAGAAGATTTTTGTCTTTCTCATATAAAAATACAATTACTATGAAAACCGACTTATGAACCGAGGCCCGGAGGGCCGAATATCATATACCATTCGAATCAGCTCGACGAACTGAACAAATGTCTGTTGGTATGTGTGTGTGTTTAAGTATGTATGTATGTATGTATGTATGTATGTATGTATGTATGTATGTATGTATGTATGTATGTATGTGTATGTGACAAATAATGCCACCCGATTTTCTCAGAGATGGCTGAACCGATTTTCACAAACTTGGATTCAAATTAAAGGTCTTACGGTCCCATAGATCGCTATTGAATTTTATCTTTATCCAACTTCCGGTTCCGGAATTACAATGCAATATGTGCAAACCCATGAGAAAATGCGCACTCAATTTTCTCGGAAATTTATCAACCGATTTTTACAAACTAAGATGCGAATAGAATGTCTTGAGATTCTTTATAAAGGCCCCAAAAAGTTGATCCAGACCCGACCTCCGGTTCCGGTATTATAGAGCGATAAGTGGAAATTTTCAATTTCATGAGTATTTTTTCACAAGTGATGGCGAAACGAGGTGCACATTTTTATAGAACTTACTGCTAAATTCATCTAGTTGACATATCTTGTTAGTTAGTGGATATATAAATCTACTTTGGGACTAACAGCCTCCGGTTTCCGCTTCCGGAGGTACAGATAATAGCGAAGAAAAGCTCCAATACCGGAACTCACTTCGATTTCTCAGTAACCGGTTAAACCGATTTTCATAAATAATGATTCAAGCTCTCAGTGTCAGATACTGTGCAATTTCATCCAGATCCGATTATAAAAAATGATGCAAAATCGGTACGCATCGGTACGTGCTGGTAAGAAAGAAGAAAACGCCACCGCCTAGCACACAGCGTGCTTAGTTCAATTTTTTATAACATAACTGTATACAAAATGAAAAGGTGACGGTAGTTTATACCAGATAAATTTTTTTGACTTTATTTAAGTTTGAAAAAAAATCTTGACAAAATCTTATAGCGATATTTTCGAAAATATAGGTAATATGAGAAAGGCATCATTACACCACTAGGTGGATTAAAGAAGATTTTTAATCTTGAACTGTAACTGAAAAGCGATTTTTTTGTCGACTGATTTTTGCGCATCCAGTGCTCGTTCGTCAAGAACGCAAAATGTCGATTCTCTCGGAAAAGGTCTCGGTCCCACAGCATGCTATTGAATTTTATCCTGATCGAACTTCCGGTTCGGTAGTAACAGAGTAAAATGAGCAACAAAAACATGGGAAAAATGTACTCGAATTTCTAAAAGACCGCAAAAAACCTAAGAAAGACTAATCGATTAAATTTTACTCGATTAGTCGATCGATATTTCCCAAATTCGTACAATGAACTCATATCGATAGGGCATATTTGATCTGCTTGAGTACTATATGTCATAGTCTAAAATTGGGGTAAACGGTTTAACGTGTTTCGTTCGGTCATTGAAACTATATGCAATCGATTTGTCAAAATATTTTACATCAAAATCATTGTTTTTAGATACTTCGGTTATACTTAATATAGTCTAACTAGATTACCATTTAGTTCATAAGGGGAGTTTGGGTAAAACGAGCAGGATGACGTTTTTTTTATCCATTTTGTCCCACTATGCAACGGCTGGCTGGCTGGCTGGCTAATAAATAAATTTATTCGCTTCCCGTTCCGCACGGTTGCACCCCCACGAAGCTAGGCGGCAGGAGTACGGATGGGCTTTTTTTGTCAACGCACCGGGTTTACTTCAGACTCAGGCTGATTGGTACGTGTCCCCTTCTAATAAAGTTGCAGATTTTTTCCCGGGCTTGGAACAAAGGGGCATCTAACTTTTATCATCCCCCAGTCAGCGTTTTTTTTCTACTCCGCCGTCAGAACTGCTCAATTCCGAGCTTAATGAAATTGTACATGTCGGCGTTCGGTCGTGATGCTACTGATGCAAGCAAGCTTGGTGCCGAAACTAGTCAAGTCACAGATACTTCTGTTCGAATGAAAATCAATATTTATAAATATGCAGAAACTTCAAAAAATTGTTCAATTGTTCATCGGAAGCGACCATTTTCTGAAGCTCCGAAATCTGCGTAAAAAATCACGTGATTTCCGAAATCCGCGTAAAAAATCACAGAGCTAAATAATTTTTTTATGCCAAATATCTAAGATATGCATGAAACGGCTTGATCTGGTGTAATTCTAAGAAAAATTTGTTTGAAAAAATAGACTTTGGAACTTGAAGAATTTGAGACCGCGTAACTTCGGAAATCCGAGTAGAAAAAATTCGCAAAATTAGGGGACGGGTACAGCGGGATGGGTAAGTCGATGCCTTTCACGCAGCCCGTCTGGGTTCGATTCCCAACCACGCACATAGGGTCAGAAAAATTTTCTGGCCCGTATAGGCGAATGACTTTAAGGTTAAAGCCTCTATAATCGAAACAAAAAAAAACCGCAAAATTGAAAATAATTTTTTTTGATGCCGAATGTTCTAGAAATGCATGAAATGTCCAGATCTGGTATAATCTTAAAAATAATTTTTTTGGAAAAAATTCGACTTTGGATTTTTGAGATTTCCGAAATCGAAATTTTTTTAGATGCCAAATGTCTTAGAAATGCAAGAAAAATTAAGATCTGAATGTTATCTGGAAAAAAAAAATTGTCAGAGAGAAACAAATTTGTCCGACTTGAAAAAACACCAGATCGCGACGTTTCATGCGTTTATAAGACAAGACAAGAAACCGCATAAAAAACATCGTAACTTCGGAAATCCGCGTAAAAAAAGCGACGTAATTACGGAAATCCACGTAAAAAACACATAGCTTCGGAAATGTATATTAAATTTTGCACAACACACAATTTCTGACGGCTTGAAGGCGATGGGATAAGCCCAAAAGTGCGACAAATGGGATCCACATGAGTTGAATGAAAGACAGATGGAAAATAGAAAAAAAAAACATTCGTTAAATTTTGCTTCAAATACTCGCAGGAAAATCAGTTCGCACTGAATTGCTACTGGCGACGAAAAATGGATTTATTTCAAGAATCATAAACGGAACAAAAATCATGGATTTAACCATGGGACAACGCGGAAATCCACGTAAAAAAAACCGCGTAAAAACTGACCATAGTGAATATTAAATTTTGCACAACACACAATTTATGACCGCTTAAAAGCGATGGGAAAAGTTAGAAAGTGTGAAAATGGGATCCACATGAGTTGAATTGAATTTTGCTTCAAATACTCGCAGGAAAATCAGTTTCACACTGAATTGATACTGGCGATGAAAAATTGATTCATTTTAAGAATCATAAACGGAAAAAAATCATGGGTTTAAGCGTGGGACCACGCGGGAATCTATGTAAAATACCGCGCAAAAACTGACCTTAGTGTATATTAAATTTTCCACAACATACGATTTCGGACCGCTTGAAAGCGATGGGAAAAGTCCAAAAGTGTAACAAATGGGATCCACATGAATTGAATGAAAGACAGATGAAAAATACAAAAAAAAACATTTGTTAAATTTTGCTTCAAATACTCGCAGGAAAATCAGTTTCACACTGAATTGCTACTGGCGATGAAAAATTGATTTATTTAAAGAATCATAAACGGAACAAAAATCATGGATTTAACCATGGGACAACGCGGAAATCCACGTAAAAAAAAACCGCGTAAATAACCGCGTACAAACTGACCTTAGTGAATATTAAATTTTGCACAACATACGATTTCTGACCGCTTGAAATCGATGAAAAAGGTCCAAAAGTGTGACAAATGGGATTCACATGAGGAAATCAGTTTAACATTGAATTGCTACCGGCGATGACAAATGAATTTATTTTAAGAATCCTTAACGAAAAACAAGTCATGGGTTTAACCATGGGACAACGCGGAATCAATGGTCTGTATTTGGTGGGATCCGAAAAGTGTGGTGTATCGTGAGCTTCTGAACCCTGGCGAAACTGTCAAAACTAATCGCTACAAACTTACAGAATGACCAATTTCAACCAATAATTGATCGTTAATCGACCAGAATGAGCCAGAAGACATGGCAAATTAAATTTGTTACATGACATTACACACAAAGCAAATCCGGTTCAGACTTGAGCTGAATACTTGACTACCCTACCCTTTGTATTCACCAGACTTGGCCCCTTCCGATTGAAATTTGGTTTTCATCGATGGGCCACGCCAATTTTTACGATAGAACGTAAAATATAATTTAAAAATGAACAATGAAGTAAGTTGAACTGATGATGGCCACCGGAGTGAGACTGAAAATTCAAAAGCTGATCATGTACGGAATATTGTGCACAATTGGGTTGCTTACTGAGTTGTTTTCCATCACATTTTTTTCAGCAAAAAGATTTCTTCAAGCGGATGAAAGTTGTAGCGTTGAATTAATTTCTGCTTTCGGCTGAGTATTGATAAAAAAAATTTCTACAAAACAACAAGCCAATAATACTGTCTGTGAAAAGTTCCACTTTTCCCCAAACCCGCACGAATAGAGCCTGTTATCTGTGGTATGCTTTGCTTTCAAAACCCCATCCGAAAAGATAGCGGGAAAACTTTCAACCACTTACCGTGCAACTTCTCGGATGAAAACTTGTTGCCGTGCTTCCATTCCGATCAACACCTTTCTTGGGGGAAAACAAAAAACAGTAAAGTATTTTCTCCCATTGTCTCCTTTCCATCCGTCCGACAGGTGCAGGGATAGAAGATATTTAATTATACATCAAAATTTCCTGGCTTCGGTTTCCATTTCATCGAATTTTCACTCAATGAAAGCAAATCCAAGCGAGTCGGACGCGTTGGAAGCGATAAAAAATACCAACTGGTAGGATTTGATTTATGGCTAAAAACTTTTTAATTAGAATGGAATTTGTGCTCGTTGAAAGTTTGGCCCACAGTTTGCGTACCAAACAGCAGAAAGTGTGCAAACCGACGAACAAATCGGATTGGAAAAAAAAACTTTAAATTGTTAATGTGAAGCAAATAAAGCTTTTCATGACAAATCAGAGAATCGTGATCGTACATCGGATTATGGTCGACCGCTGAGATGTTCACAGAAAGTGCAACAACGATAATTCCCTTTCAATTACGGTGTTTACAAAAATATTCCACCCCACCCCACACGCTCTCCCGCTTCAAGGATCCCAAGTAAACCACCGATAAACAAAATTGCTTTTCTGCATGATACGAGCTCTGTAGCTTCGATGGTTTCATTGGAACGAAAATTATGATCGATGGTGCCATCCACTTCTACTTTTATGGGGGTTACCCGTGGGTTCCACATCAGGACGAAGTTTATGCCGAATGACGTGCACGGAAAACGGGGTCCAATGGCATAGCGTCGGACGACGTTCCACCGCAGACGCGTGATGGACTCGGCCCATAAATCCGTTTGATGGAACCATACAACACAAAGACAAAGACAAAGAAAGTACAGCAGCATAAACAATTTGTTAAATTGTGTACGGAGTGTAGGAGCCGTGCGATGGGCAAAAATTCTGATGACTGATTCGATTACTGAATCTAACTGACAGAGCATTTTCAGAGTACGACCCCGTTTTTTTTTCTCGGAGTACTCAGCAGTCGTGAACACATGTTGTGAAGCACCCGGCAAAGCACAGCACAAAAATCAACAGAGAAATTTCATCATCAGTGGGCGGGGGAAAATCGCTCATCAATTGTTCATCCAACGAAAGGAACCCCACCTTCCTCGGTTGGGTGCAACCTAGCTTAAATAATTGCATGTGTGGCCACTCATTACTATCCAACCGTCTCATCAATTTCGAGGTATCGACTAGCCAAAGAACCATGCTTGCTTTCGGTTCCGCACACAGCAGTTCAAACCGACTGGATCTACGGAGTGGGTTCCGTCCGCCCAACGATTATTGTATTAGCGAGTAAGCCCTGACCCGCTCCAATCAACCTGAATCGCTGTTAATTGTGCTGTGCTGTGGTTTCATTGAAGGCAAGAAGTGTCCGACGGGGGAGTGGAACCGGGGAAAATATTTACGGAAGCCGGTAGCTTCATAGAACCGTGCTGAAGCATGTCCGAAAGAAGGTTATTGTGACGTAGTGAGTAGAATACAAAGCGTCGACTGAGAGTGTCGGAAAGTTGTTCAATAGCATCATAAGAAAATGGAAAAAAGCGGGTGGGTAATGTCAGAGACATAACTGGATGACGTGAATACGAGTAAAACTGACACGCTTTCCTCACACTTCCGAATATCAGTTAGTTTATCGATTGTGTGAATTGTGCAAGCTTTCCCCTTATTCACTAGTAGAATTTGAAAAGACGGATCTACCTACATTTAAAAACATAGTCGCATGTTTCCCAAGTAGCTGTCCTGTATTTTTCTACTGATTGTCCAATTTATCAAGATAGTTTATATTTCTATTCTAGTAACTGTTGTGTTATGGAAAAAGCGCAATTTTTCTGTGTTGTGCAACATGTCTTTAAGTTCTTCTGGCTGAGCCGATTTTCACAAACTTAGACTAAAATGAAAGGTCCCATGGTCCCATAGCCTGCTATTGAATTTTATTCGGTTCGGACTTCCGGTTCCGGAGTTACATGGTAATATGTGAGAATTAGAGAAAAACTGTGCATTCAATTTTCTCTGAAACAGCTCAATCGATTTTCACAAACTAAGATTCAAATGAAAGGTCATAGAGTTTCCTAGCAATTTCTAGAACATTTTATCCAGATCCAAATTCCGGTTCCGGAGCTAAAGCGTAATAAGTGGGAAATTACCAATTTCATTAGTATTTTTCCTGTTCCGGAAGAACCGAGAAGGGTACAGAAAAACGTAGAAAAAAGAACTCACTTCGATTTCTCGGCGATGCATGAACCGATTTTTACGTATCTTGATTTGAATTAAAGCTCTTATTATCTTTAAAGTTACTGTGAAATTTCATCCGGATCCGACTACCTGTTCCGCAGTTACAGAGCAATGAGTGTCAAAAGAAATCGAAACAGTTATGGATGTCTGCTACTAGTGTGTAATATTGGTATAACACATGGATCAATGAGTCCCGAGACTAAAGCGGAGATGGCGCTCTTAGTAAACCAGTAACCACGTCTTTCTAAAGTACTAACCTTTGCTTGAAATGGGTCAAAATTTTAAGTCGATCCGACCAGAAACAGCTGAGTTATCGAGGTTGGAGTAGAGTCATTTTGTAGTTTGTTTAAAAAATAGAAAAAACCGAGTTTCGTGTTTTGATAAAACATTGTTTTTTAATGAGTAAAACCACCGTGCAAGCGAAACAATTAATTGAAAAATGTTATCCGTACTCTTGTCCATCAAAAGCAACGATTTATCGGTGGTTCGCCGAGTTTAAACGTGGTCGTACTGACACAAATGACGCGGAACGCTCGGGTAGACCTGTGGAAGCCGTTAAACCGGAAAATGTGAGTGAAGTGACAAAAATTATAATGAAAGATCGTAAAGTGAAGCTCCGTGAGATTGCTGAGATGACACAGATATCATATGGAAGTGTATTTACTATCCTTCATGAAAAATTGAGCATGAAAAAGGTTTTTTCCAAGTGGGTGCCGCGATTGCTTTCGATGGAACAAAAACGGCAATGAACAAAACAATGAAAACAATGGCGAAATTGAACGAATTGGGCTTTGATTTGCTTCCCCACCCCTCATACTCGCAAGATTTAGCCCCCAGTGACTACTGGCTCTTTGCTGATCTTAAAAAATGCTCCAGGGAAAAAGATTTGGCTCAAACGAGGAGGTCATCGCTGAAACTGAAGCTTATTTTGAAGCGAAAGATAAATTTTTTTATAAACATGGTATTGAAAAATTGGAAAAACGTTGGAACCATTGCATCACCCTAAAAGGTGATTATGTAGATGAATAAAAAAAAATTTTGCAAAAAAATGTTGTTTCCATTGATAGTCTCGGGACTTATTGATCCATGTGTTAAGACGGTGCTGCGGTTGATAAAAATTATAGCTATTTTATGATCGGTACGACCGAAAGAATAAACGAATGCCAATGAATTTATTTGAAAAAATATAAAAGTTTCACAGCCGATACTGCAATTGATAGAATTGAGCATGAGATAGTAAGCATGGGTTTAACTAGGTTCAAAAATGTTCCAATTTGTAGGTTATATTTGCTGCTGGCAAACGAACTAACTTTGGCTATTCCGGTCATCCGAATCCGGTTTCGGAAGTATTGAAAAGATGATCAAAAACTGCGAAAAAGACCTTACTCATTGTTTTTTAAGACGGTCAAATCGATTTTCTCAAATTTGTAGATTCGAAGGAAAAGTCTTACAGTTTCATACGGAATTCCTTTATTTGTTTGTGGATACTGATTTACTGATAGTCAACTTTCCTATTTCTATTCAATGAACAGTTGTTTTTGCGAATGCCACAGTAATATTTTTGGATTAGGGTCATTTCCCCGAAAGTCATTTCGCCGAAAGGGTCATTTCGCCGAATGGGCCACTTCGCCGAAAGCCATTTCGCCGAAAGGGTCATTTCGTCGATTTTTGAAATTGTCTTAATATTATAATTGGAATTGATTTAAAATAAACACAAATGAGATTGATTCATGAAACTCAGAACGGAGTTCCCAAGGAAACTTGTTGACGATTAGCCACTAAGCAGTTACATAGGTGTATCTACCAAACAAATATATGTGGTATTTTCCGTTTACTAAGTTACAAAATATCTAATGCGGCTTCGCCATATCGATTTGATTCGTGTGCTGTCCGACCTCGCTACCGCTCGTTCGGACCTTACTAAGGCAAAGAAACCTAGCTTTGAGTACACCGGGCAAATGAGGCAGCTACAGGTTTGTACGCAAGAGGCCGCCGCTTCCGACGGCGGGTCGGCGGCCAACTCAGCCGGCGTCGCCTCGGCGGCTTTATGTCACCGAGCCATCTTGGCCTCGATTATATGGCTGCGCCACATAAGCATAATAAAACAAAAAAATAATAAAATGATGTATTCGAAATTACCCTTTCGGCGAAATGACACATTCGGCGAAATGGCCCTTTCGTCGAAATGACCTATTCGGCGAAACGACTTTCGGCGAAATGACATTCGGCGAAGTGGCCCTACTACTACGTAATGTAAACAGGAAATGAAATGACGTTTACAAAAACATAACAAACTTAATTTCGAATGAATTAGTTTCACATTTGCCTTTCAATACCACTTTAGAAAAAAAAGAGAAGGACTTTTTTGTGGAATTTTTTTGGGATCCAAAAAATGGAGCATTCCGAATTTTGTATAAAGTACTTTTTAATATGTATATTTAAGTACAAAAAAATTATCAGTTTTAAAAATTGAAAAACAAAATGGCGGCTTTGCGCCATTTCCGCGAAAGTGCTGCATTTTGACGGCCGGAAATTCAGCTCCCGCAATTTTCGATCTAGAACCAAAAACAAAAGCATTTTCTAATTTCTTATTACAGTGTTCATAGAGATACGTAGGGGTTTTTTTTAAATTAATTGATTTTCTGTAAAATGGCAGCCCTTTAAAAATAAAACCGCATTTTTTCATCACAAACTTGTTCATAAAAAAATATTCACAATTTTCGTAAACCCCTACGTACCTCTGTGGAGATAACTATCGAGAATATTCTGTGAAATTTTTGAATCGATTAGTCAAGATTTACTTGACTTATGTTTTCGGCCGTCAAAAATTCAGCACTTTCGCGGAAATGCCGCCAAGCCGCCATTTTGTTTTTCAATCAGGGTCATTTCGCCGAATGGGCCAATTCGCCGAATGTAATTTCGCCGAAAGCTATTTCGCCGAATATGTCTTAATATTATAAAAATGCAGCACTTTCGCGGAAATGCCGCCAAGCCGCCAGTTTTTCAGACGATTTTGATCAAAGTAATGTTCTATTGAAGCTTAGAAATCACGAAATAAATATTTCTTGGATATTTGCCAATATGGCATCGATGGCAACAGTGAGTTCAATAGAAAATGGATCACGCAACGTAATAACTTATATTATCTAAATAACAGGAAATATTAACATGTTAATATTTCGGAAAGAAATGCTCTACGTTTTGTTTTTTTTTTCATCAGTTTAAATCTTCTAGCTGAATTAAACAACAATACAGTATAGTCATTCATCTTAGCGGACCCGACTTTTGTGATACACACTGTAGGTATTATTTTGGTAAGCCCATGTGCTGGCGTTGTAAAAAAAAGCGTTACTCAAGCGGTAATATATAACTATGAGAGTAACTCTCCCGTTCTACAAAACAATGAGAAAATTTTTACAGAACTTCCATGACTGCTAGT
The DNA here is from genome assembly GCF_030247185.1 of Malaya genurostris. Classification (NCBI taxonomy): domain Eukaryota; kingdom Metazoa; phylum Arthropoda; class Insecta; order Diptera; family Culicidae; genus Malaya; species Malaya genurostris. The sequence continues at coordinate 30,931,809 of NC_080570.1, forward strand.
GAAACAGTGATTTTTTCGGTAGTATTGTGAAACTTAACAGTGATAAGTTGCAAAACCGATTCTAATATATTTAAAAATCTTTTTGAACATATCTAAAATAAATAACTTTACTTATCAATCATATACGAGAATTTTATTATGAGTTATTTGTGGTCAAGTTAAAGTATAACTGGAAATTATATTCCAAATTGCTGATCATATCTTCCAATGACTTAGAGAAATAATTAAGTTGATACGTTAAATAAAACAAGAGATATTCACTATCAAAAACTTCTCACTTTTGGTTTCAAAAGATTGTATTTATTTTATTTTTTATTATTTTTTTCTAAACGGATTATTTTTGCTTCCGATTTGCATATTTCATGGAAGAATAATTCTAATAGTCCTTCGGGAAGCCCTGCCCTATTTTCTGGGTCGCTCACTTTTCGGTGCTTTTTTCTCGAATGTGAACGACCGGTAGCTGGATGATGACGCAATTGCTCATATTTTTCAATATTTCATTTATCTTAATATTTTAGTGAAAAAATATATCAACATGCTGTACGGGTTTCAGTTTTGACATTCAGAATGGCCAAACTGTGGAATTCTCTGACATTAAACACTGTTCAGAACATTTTGCTCTCTCATAGAGCCAAATGCTAGCTTTATTTGCGCTCGTACTGCAAAAATGGTTAATCAAATTATTCTAGATTTCTACTAAACTGATGAATTCTATCGCCGATTTGCAAAGAAATAATTTTAATAGTTCTTTAGATAATATTTAGAGCTATTAGAACGGATGATTTTGCATAACGCTCCTCATCGTTGTCCACTTTTCGTTGTATTTTGCATCAATGCAAACGACCAGCATGACGCAATTGCTCTTGTTTGAAGCGAAATTCACACTGTGAACTAGTTGTTGATTTTACTGCGCTTAGGCTTGAGGAACGGAACCTCATATTCGCCATTAACTGAAACACCAGTTGAATAATGCCGGGTGTAGTTCCACTGTCTTGGCATAGATGGCAGCTTGTACACTCGATGTTTCTCCGTTAACTTATTTATCATGCACTGAAGCTAGCAAACATGCAACAGGGTCTATTTAAAGATTCGGTTGATTTTTATGTTTTGTCTTTGGGCCTATTTTTTCACTATTTAAACAATGTTTTCATAATAAACGTGGTATTAACAACAATCTTACATCTTTTCCATTCGTTTCGTGAAAGAATCAGAGCAAACACTTAATCAGGGAAAAAGTTATTAAGAGATCAAATCTGGAGTACGCACGCACGCACTTTCGTGTCGTGAAATTTTTTAAAATGCACCCAGATGAGCATAGTAAAGAAAGACGTAGTCTTACGTCAAAACTGTCATTTGCACTTGGGTCCAGGGTTGCTACATTCAAATCTGTATTTTTCTTCCTGTATCTGAAAATCTCTACCGGGATACAAAAATCTGCATATGAAAAGGATAAAAAAGGTGGGTGGGTAATGTCAGAGACAAAGATGGATGACGTGAATACAAACAAAACTACCATGCTCATTTCACACTTTCGAATATCGTGAATTGTACGTACTAGTTGATTGATTATCTTAATTTTGCAAACATTCAACTCGGAGTTTGAATTGAGTTTTGAATTCATCACTCGTTACCTAAATTTGAGTTCATCACTCGTTACTCTAAGTGAGTTATATCTACTCAATCGTAAGTGATATAGAGCCTGAAAATGACTCAATAGTGGTTTACATTATTTTTGCTCATTGAAATAATGTAAACCACTAGGCAGGGCAATAACAAATTTATAACAGTAAGCACTTTTTACAGAATACTTCAGGTATGAGCCCGGTCTTGTTAGTAATCAAAAAACAAATATCAAGGAAAGATACAATTCTGATATGATTAACTGATCGGGTTGCCAGTTAATTTCCCACGATTTCCATAATCTTTACAACGGTTCGATGGTTTATTGCCATGTTTATGCCATCTGTAATGTTCAAAACCTTTATGTACAAACGAATCCCACAGCACTCAGTCAGGCAGAATACTGATTTCAATCGCCCAAATTGGGCGAAAAGTTTTAATTCTCACTGGCATAAAACAACCTACCACGTGATTCATTACGATTTACTTCCACTCTATCAACTTCGCCGGCTTCGTGTGCTGGGACCTGTTTGCCATAAAATCTGTTCTACCCTGGAGGTTGCCTGATTGAAGGGAAGAATTTCGGATGTGGCATTTTATTGCATGCCTAATTTATGACTTTGCGAAGCTGAAAGCGATAAGAACGCCCGGCTTACCCACGACACACTTCACAAATGGGGCGAATGAGGAAAATCGGTACAGAACATGACCACGCTGCGAATGGTGCTTTTGTCGGCCTCGGACGAAATTCTGATTGGCCGCTGCCAGCTACAGTTGGAAGTTTTTTTTTATTACTTTTTGCAAGGGAATAACAGACTAGTGGGAGTGTAGACAAATTTTTTAAGGGTAAACCTTCAACTAACGAAAATTTAAAGCTGCTGTTTTTTTATTAATTATAGGATCCATCATGTTCGATTATCATTTAAGAATATATTCGACCCGAGTCAAGTTTTTAATGTGATTAAAAACGAATGGGCGAAGTTTGTAACGTAACCCCGAAAAGTTCCAATCGACGGAAAGCTTCCCGGGAGCGAGACTTTGTTGGAGCGATTTTATCGCTAGATAGACAACCCGTAGTAAACATGTCAAGAACCGCCCATCCTAGACGCATCCCCCGTCGCATCGTCAGGTGCTCCGTCAGTTGCGTAACTTTCCTACAGTACAGTGCGAAAGGTAGGAAATCATCTACCTGCCTTGGCCAGTCATTGCGAAATAGCGAGGAAACTTAACCTTGCTTTTCTCCGATAATGCTATTATGAATGCTAGGTTTCTACTCGGCAACGGTAATAGAATTTTGCACGGTTTTTACATTTTAAAATACATCGGTTGCAGCTCCTGTGTTAAACTTCGAAGGTCACCCATCGTCAGGTGAATTTCATCGTTAGAAGTACCGCGATTCGACCTCCTGACAGCCACCCGATGGAGCTGCTAGAATGTCTTTCAACCGATCGTGTAAGTTAATGTAGAACAAAAAGTCCATCTGGTGGCACAATGATGCCCTTCTTATTACCAGTAGGCTGTGAAATTGATAACGGTTTCAATGTAAATTCGTTGACTACTATTTTCGGTTTCGATATCGATAAGTAAATTTAAAAGATTTTTCTATGAACTTCGAATTTGAAAACTCTTCACCCTATCATTCCGGAACCGGAAGTCGGATTCGCTTAAAATTTCACAGCAACCTATGACTAAGTGCTAAGTTTGCAAAAATCCGGTTTAAATATTTCTGAGGAATCGAAATTAGTTTTTATTTTTTTTGTTTGAGTTTCTGACTACTAGTTCCGATACTTTGGGCATCGGAAACTAAGAATTGGTATAGGAAAAGCCGATTCGTCCGGTCATCAACTATCAAGACTTACATATTTGGAATTAGTATATAAAATAAAAACGATTTTATTTCATTCAGGTTGCGGGAACAAAAAGTTACAAATTACAAATTAACTCAGCAACAAAAATCGTTTTATTATCTAATAAGTTCAGCAGTGAGATTATTGACATCAATGATTTCAATGCGAAACCCACAACAGTGGAGAAAATAATAAAACTGCTACTTCCAACCGCTCTGTCGGATATTCATTCTCATTAGCAGATTGAAGACTTTTTGGTGCTTATTGCCAGTCTGTTATCGATCTCAGAAATCTGTGTCATTTTTTAAATCTGTGCAGAAATTTGAAAATCTGTGAAACACTGATGATTCTGTGAACCTGACATCTCTGGGACGAAACCTTAAGTGCTTTTATCCACAGTGTATGATTATGGAAGTCTTAAATGTTTTGTTTTCCGCAAGATTGAACTCAAAACTAACTGACACGCCACTCAAATTCATAAAAAATGCACGCACTCTAAACTTGAGTTACCACCTATCTACTCATTTTTATGTTAAGGGACGAAGCTGTCAAAATTTGAGTATTTTTTATTCAAAATAAAAAAGTATATTTTCAAAATTTGTGAGTGAATTTAACGTTTCCTTTTAACCTTTTCATATCCTTAGTAAGGACTTCTCACTGAGCATAATTGAAACCACAAAATTTCTATTGAAAACATCTATGATTGACGATTCATGGTTTCAAAACCCGGATCTACAAACGGTAATGAAAAACGGCGAACTCTTGCATTCTTATGGCGTTTTCGTTTTTAATTTGCACTACACCGGTGCAGTGCTACACTGAGGCATGAATAAACGAACAAAAATGACGAAAACATAAACAGTAACCATTGACTACAATAAACGATTCCATTGCACAGAGCTACACCAAACTTTTGATGAGTGCTACACCAGTGGTATCGGTGCAGAAAAAGTGTAGCACTGGTGTAGTGCAATTGGTAAAAACGAACGGTTTCAGTGCAGCTTTCGCTACACCAGTGTAGTGCAATTTAAAAACGAAAACGACATTAGATTCGATAAGAATATTCCGAGATTGAAAAAGTACTGAACTGCAGCAAAATGTATTTTTTTCATTCAAATGACTAGAAAACTCAACGCTTACTCTAATGTATGAATTAATGCGAGAGAACTCATGGCCTGACTAGATTTCACTCAAATTTTGACATATTGTTCCAGTTTATGAATTTGAGTAATCTCGCAACTCAAACCATGAGTTATGCTCAAAGAGCGTGCAATTAACTCAACCCGTGGACAACTTGACAGCTCTCATACATCGAGAATATAAGTAAAAGTTTTGGTTCTCTGGTTCCACAATGGCGTCGTAAATAGAATAACATTTGGAAATAACGTATCTGTTTTTCGACAATCTGCAGTTTAAATTTTTATATTTAAATAAGTAAAATAAATTTTGCTAGCCTTTCTTGACATTTATAAAATAATTATGATGATTAGTTCCTATGGTTTAGTATAAGTATAATTTTTCACTTTCATCAATAGAAGGTTTAAAAGTAGTTTATCACATTTCAATGAACAATGAACGTGAAGTAAGGTATTCTACTGAATCTTGAAGAACAATACTACTAATTTGCAAATCAAGATTAAATCTATGTTTCTCTTTACTTTATCCGAGTCGTTAGAAGATCATCCAATGATACCAAATACTCCTACAAATGCTACTAATTCCTTGCGTTTTCATTGATACGACTAAATACGTTAGATACTCTTTAGTCACACACCACATTTCAAAAAACACTTCATTTCTAACTCTATCAATTACTATCAATAGTTATCTTTTTAGACCAAAGAGAAGACTTTGGACAGAGTCAATTAAAAGTTAGAAAAATTACAAAATACGCATGTTTGCAGATTTATGACGGGTGTTATTGATTAGTTTGTTGCTATGCAGCGCTGTTATAAAAAATCGCAATATTTTCATTTCATTCAGGAGTTCTTGCGTGAGTCACAATATGAAAATTACGCTTCTTTTAAATATATTGGTGGACGCATACACAGTGACCGTAAATAACGTAATGAAGTACTGCTTTCTCTTGTAATCTTTTTGTTTCGTGATTCATTGCACCCGTATCGTTTAGGTACACTAGCGCCGTTCTGAATTCAGTGGAACACATATGAAACAGGCTCATTTCTGTCAGGTTGTGTATGGGTTGAATTAACTTTGACTTTAGCTCACACACATTCTCATATCGTATAAGAATATATCCGTACACACGGCTTCGGTCAAATTGATCAGTGGGGCAGATCACATTGAAAAGGCACATTTAATATTAAGCCAATCCACAACAATGACACTTATTTTTTCATTTCCACAGTAATTTTATTTGTGAAAAAAAGTAAATGTGCAATTAATTTAAAGTGGTACACATAACTAAAAGAAAACCGTATTTTAGAGTTCATACAATTTGATTTTGTAAATATGTTAAATATTAAGTGATTCCCACCTTGGTCTGTATTCACAAAATAAAGCGAAATTTTGCATATTTTTCATACAACAAAACACTTCATTGGAACTAACAAGATCTTTTTATGTCACTAGCTTTTCGTTCCCCCTTTCCCCGTCTCTTCACCATCTCGATGGCAACTAATTAGATCTCTGTAGTTTTCAGACATTTTGTTTCCATACCCCCTATTTACCTCGGTTTCCACAATATTTACTTTTTTTTCATTCTCTTCGTAACATCACCATCACCGCCTACGGCCGGCCCTACGCTCCAGTCGATGACCAGCATGCGGGCCACCCGCCGGGCCTTCGTACCCTGGGGGTGTTTCCCGCGGACCCACACGAACCGAAAGGAAGCGGCCATAGAAAGCGCCATCTGGAAGTCATACAATATTCAATTCACCGACCACTGCCGAACGCCAGCTGAAAGCTGGATCTCCGAAAATTCGAGACGACATAATCTAATGATACTATTCTAGTTTTAAGTTAGTCATTAATTAAGATTAGAAAATACCCTTGGCATCTTAGAGCTTAAGCAGTGTGCCTAAAAATATATTATACTATTGAATAAAAAAAAATACAACAAAACACTGATTTTTCATCTGGCAACTCTGTTTCCATCACCGCAGACATGTGTGTGTGACAGAGACGGTTCCGGAAGTACCGGAAAAACTGTTCCAATATTCCCAAATGCAACTCACGAATTCTCAGGGATGGTTGAGCCGATTTTCATAAACTTGTATTCAAATGAAAGGTATCATGCTAATATACAGAACTTGTGAATTTTATCCCGATTCGTGTTCCAGTTTAAAAGGTGATGAGGGCTTCAACTTTCAAACCGTCGTTAAAGAGCGACCATGCGACTATTTTCTTCTTGTTTTTAAATGCAAGATACAATGAGAATTTTTTTAATTATCTCTAAATAATATTCATTAAAAAAAATAATAATATGCGGAAGGCATTATTACACCACTAGGTGAATTAAAATAGGATTTATTTTAATTGTTTTCATTTTCGTTGACTGATGATCCACCTATTGGTCAGCAATTTATGATAAAATGCGCAATAGTATTACCACAAATAGACAAAAATTAAAGTTTTCTAACTGATCGGCTGAAAAGTTCGTATCGTTTCTATGAGAGGACGCCACTAGAATTAAATTCATACCATTTTCAGTTAGTACTAACCTTCAAAAAATACGTGTATAAATTTGACAGCTGTCTGATTATTAGTTTGTGAGATATTGCATTTTGAGTGTAGCTACTTTTGTTATTGTGAAAAAATGAAAAAAAAAGGAATTTCGTGTGTTGATGAAACACTACTTTTTGATGAAAAAAAGTGCCGCCGATACCAAAAAATGGCTTGATGAGTTTTATCCAGACTCTGCACCGGGCGTAGCAACAATTCGTAAGTGGTTTGCAAAATTTCGTACTGGTCATATGAGCACCGAAGACGATGAACGCAGTGGACGTCCAAAAGAGGCTGTTACCGATGAAAACGTGAAAAAAACCACAAAATGATTTTGAATGACCGTAAAGTGAAGTTGATCGAGATAGCTGACACCCTAAAGATATCAAAGGAACGTGTTGGACATATTATTCACGAATATTTGGATATGAGAAAGCTTTGTGCAAAATGGGTGCCGCGTGAGCTCACAATCGATCAAAAACAACAACGAATTGATGATTCTGAGCAGTGTTTGGAGCTGTTATATCGAAATAAAACCGATTTTTTTCGTCGATATATAACAATGGACGAAACATGGCTCCATCACTTCACTCCGAAATTCCCACACTAAATTCCTTTTTTTCCATTTTTTTACAATAACAAAAGTAGCTACACTCAAAATGCAATATCTCACAAACTAATAATCAGACAGCTGTCAAATTTATACACGTATCTTTTGAAGGATGGTATTAACTGGAAATGGTATGGATTTAATTCTAGTGGCGCCCTCTCATAGAAACGATACGAACTTTTCAGCCGAACTGTTAGAATGTTTGGTATGAACGAGCATCGAGGTAAAATTCGAGGTGCATGTTGTTTAAAACTGTCGATTTAGTCATTCAATTTCTAACTAAAATGCTCTTATAATTGATTTTCATATCTATAGCTAAATTTTGTCGTTCTTAGTTGTAGATCAAAATCTTTGACATGATGACAAGACATAAGCTAGCTGAATAATGTGTTGATAATATTGTTATAGTTAACAATGCAACCATAGATAGAAGTTGTTGTTTGTAAAGCAGCTTATGTACACGCAGAACATTCTCGATTGTTCAAAATAACAAAACGTTATCTATCAAACCAAATTAATAGTTGTTTTAAGTCGAGAAATCATAGATTCACGTCTGAATCTGGTTACTGTATACTAGAAGCTGATAGTTCAGAACAAATGATGGCTGTTTCAAGAAAATATTAGCTGAATCCAACCAGATTTCTTGTTGTGACTATATGATCAAATAATTTCTTGGAATCAAACAGAATTTATTGATTATTACCAAGGATGGCTTTTATCGTATCAAAGAACGTTCACTGGCAACTCTTCAACGATTGAATCAGTGCCATCAAAGAGAATTGGAAATCATCGCAACAACAAAACCCCGGCATGGCTCATTTAACATAGAATCGACACCAGTGCGAGAGCGAATTTCTCTCGATGACATTTCTGAGAATCAAAGGTTAGCACGCTGCTGTGGGGATCTTCTCTGAAGCGACAAATGGTCGCTTATTCTCGTTTCGCGATCCGATGCTATACAGGCAGTTGATAATTGCGATAGAATCATTTTACTATTGCCGCTTATTCTAACTATGCGCATATAACCTTTGTATAAGTTGTGTCTATGAAAATGTCTGTGAATGCTCCACACAAGGGTTTTGAAATATTGCAACCTAGTATGAGAATCATCAAGTTGAATCATCGATTCGATTTTCTGCGATAATTGTCAACTTCCGATCCTCTCTTGGGAAATTCCACACAGCAACGATCATTATCAGACTGTATTTCTTTTTAAGGGCCGTGAAATACTCAGAGTATAAAGTGGAGCGAAGAAATGTAGAAAAATTCTCTCGCGGTTCATGCATTGAATAACTCGAGTTCTTGTAGCATCTTCTACCGGATTGAAAATGTTGTATACAATATAGATAGCAATATAGCAGCTTCTGTCAAATTTTCGGCAATCACCAACACTGATTATTACAATTAAATTTTCTGCTTGTTCTACCCAGTTTCAATCTAGGACAGGACCTGACAATTGTTAATCAACTTCAAGAGCCAGTTTCGAACTACCTCGTGATTGGTTGAAATTGACATAAGCAAGTACAAGTTGTTAAAGTTGTTGTTAATTACCCAAACATAAGTGTTTTAGAAAATTTTTATATAACTGTTTCAACTAAACGTTTTCTTTAAAACAAGCATCTGATCAAAATGAATTCAGAGATATATTTTTGACTGATATAACATTTGTCTAAGTGTTTTCAAATGATAAATAATCGCATGTTATAAGGGGAGAAACTTTTCAGAATGAAAAACTATCTTTACTGGCAATAGTGATCGCGAGGAATGTATTATTTATAAACCATGTAACTTTGATTGTCGTATTGTTTATAGACGATATTTTATTTCATCCGAAAAAATACCACTTAAAATACTGAAAAGTTCCCACCTCTAAGTGGGCATCATGTTCAATTAGTTTTGACATTTCTCCGTTAATTTTTCAAAAGGGCGTATAAGCAAGTGACAGTTTCTCTTTGTTTACTTTCTCTTCTATTAATTACCAAGCCCTTTCACGTTTATCACTCAACTCTTTGCATGAGATGATACCCGAAACTTTCGACTTTCAAACAGAATAGTGATATCAAAGAAAATTTTTTTAATCACATCACAATAATCGAAAGAGAGAGTGATTAAAGAGAAACTGTCACTTGCTTATACGCACTAATGAAAAATCAACCGAGATTTCATATTTTGGTACATGCTAAACGCAAACTACTAAAAAATATTGAATTAGTAGCCCTTTCCGTTACGATGGACGATATAACTGTGATGTCTGTTTTCGATTCGGAATCCATGGAGTGATCAATATTGTTATAGATTATATTTACAATTTAGTAAATTGTAAAGTTCGACTCTCCGGGCTCAAACATTTGCCATACTCTCTGTATCATATGTCACAATTCTTCGGTGTGAATAAAACAAGTCATCCGAAAAGTCGCTTTCCTCATCGATAAACTCATTACATGACACTCAAAGAATTCCTCTTTAAAAAAGAGCAACCCATCTTCAAGGTGGCAACCGATTCTTTGCTTTTTTCTCCCACCACTTTCCAAAGGCCCTTGTCGCATCGTTATCGCACTACGGTTTATTTAAGAATTTGATGCGGTACTGTGACACACCTCAAGGAGTCAGTCTCGGGCGAAACCATGAACGATTATCGTTAGCTTGTTACGACAACACCGAAATCGATAACGAATCGATTACGAGTCGAACGTCTCGCGTCGACCTCCGGCGTGTACCGCCCTTAATCCGTAAGCTGTGACGTGAAACGGATTATCTGGCGGAACGGAAACGCCGAGGCAGTGGCATTGCGTTGAGTACTATTAGAACTGTAAATACGAGTCTAATTTTAAAGTTTATTTCGCTCGCCGTTTTTTCAAAGTAAAAATAAATATTCACCGGTCGGAGTGTGTGTGTGCGAGAGAGAGAGAGAGAAGGTAAACTTTGGGAAAACAATTCGTCAGTGGCATTTTCACGGACACTTTCCACGGACGTTTCTTGAATTGAATAATCTGAACGGTGCCGACTACGTTCGGGGTGTTGTTCTGTTATTAGCAATCGATGATGATACGGTCATTGTTCTGGATTTTGCCAGGCTGAAGCCAGCAACGCGAAGGACCTTGTCAACAATGCGGTCCTCTGCAGTCAATCACTCATACTGCGTCGGCCGTTCGTCCGTCCATCCGTCCGGCCATTCTGGCTGTATACAAAATGAAAAGCTGAATGTACTTGGAATATCCACCCACCCGCAGTCGGTTCCAGTCCCAGTGGTTTAAAGTGCAAAAGAAGATTATAGAAGAGAATGACAAAATCAATAACTGTCTCATGGGTTCGTACGATGGCAATAAAAAGGGGGGGCGCATGTGACAACGATCCGACGTATTATGAGGAACAAGTCGCTGGAGGTTAGTCGTGAGCGTGTGTCCGGCCGCCCCCGGTTTGGTTTGGTGTTTGTTTTGTATCGCCGTTTGCTGCTTGATATTGTCGATTTGACCGGTCTGCACTTTCAGAGGCCGGCGTAGAACCGGAATAGCCCGAACGAACGGTTTTTTTTTGACAGTGATTGGCACCGGATTCGATGCCTCGGAATAGTTTTTTGATGTCGATAGCTTCACCAACACGATTGACGAGGTGAGTCTCGGTTGGTATGGGAAAATTTTTGAAATACCTTTCTCTGTGAACTCTAACGGACATGATACGGTTAGCAGATGGAATGTTTCGTTTGGCAAGCGATTTGTTACTATGCATCAATGAGAGAATGTCAAGCATTGAATGAATTTGATCGTTCCCGTGAATAAATAATTTCTGGTTAACATCTTGGCACCGCATGTAGAAATTCCGTGGAATGACGAGTCGTACTGCGCGATTGGAAGCTGAAGTCTTGGTATTACATTCGTTTTTCGTGGAATTTGACCTTTTGTTTTTAGCGTACAGAATCATTGAGCGGCTAGTGCTGTGATCCTACTGACACTTGCTACATCTGTCAGATGAGTTCTAGTTTTCATCAAGTGCATTCATGCATAAAAGCAACAGTGCAATTGAATGATTTGCGGTACGGATTGGTTCATCATCCCTCGTACACTCGAGATCTGGCCCCCAGCGACTGTTATCCATTTTCAAACTTAAAGAGGCCTATTTTGAAGGCCTTGACAAACATCAAAATGTTACAGGACCGATGGGTCAAGTGTATCGCTCTAGACGGAGATTATACTGAAAAATTAAAAGAAAGTTTTAAATCGACTTTTTCATTCCGTATAGTAGTGTCCTAACAATACTCGAACGATGAGAAATTGAAACCTAACCAGATCATACCAGATCGTGATCACTTATCTTGGATTATTTAGGATTTCCGAAACATTGTCAACTAGAATTCGGCGATCGACCTGACATCTACTTCAATTGATCGCGAATTGGATTTGTCTGGGGGCTCTTGTAATAGACAATTGGACGTTAGGTGGTTTCGAGCTAATCGTCCTATGTCTGAAATTGGTTACCAATTCGAACTGACTTAATACAGTTGAGATGAAGTTCAAACTAATCCAATCGCTCTTAACTGGTCAATTTCATTCGAAATAGATGCTCATTGTTATCAGAAATAATGGTAAATTGATATCCTACGGACTGCCATTCTTTTCAAACATACAGATACAGTCTTTAATTACTGACAGTAGCAGTTGAGTCACAACTTTGTGTGTCTTTGGAGAATTACAAATCACGTGGACCATTTCATTCGAAAACTGCACACCTAGTAGTTTGTATGCATGATAAATGTAACTTTCATCATAGATTTTTCAAAAATTCATAACATAATTCGTACGTCATACATTCGAAAACAGTTTCATTAACTTGTGCTTCAATTTCTTCGAAAAAACGGGTTTCTGAACATTTTGGAATAATCGAGCTTTATTGAGAAGTCAATATCGGACGATAATTCAGATGTAGGGAGCGATCGAAGGCAGTTTCAAGCCTCAAGTAATCTGAAAGTGTATTCTACAACCATCTACAACTTACAAGAAGATAGTCAAATCAAGACCTTAAGCAATACCTACGTCCAGACATGTTTGAAGCCGCTATTTGTACTGCTATGAAGCGTGATTTTTGCTGGTATCTTTTTGGCAACACTGTTTTTGACAGATCACGCGTGGATCGTGTCTTGTGTCTTTGTCAAACTTATTCATTTTGGTCTATAATTTAATCACTTACAACTTCTAACATTTGGTGAATGGGCGCTGACAAATTTGGAGGAAGATCCACTTTTTTATCGAAAACTTGTGTTCAATGACGAAGCTCATTTCTGCTTGAACGGATACGTCAACAAGCAAATTGCCGCATCTGAAGTAAAGACCAACCAGAAGCATTACAAGAGTTACCAATGCATCGCAGAAAAGTCACTACTTGGTGTAGATTATGGGCCGGTGGCATCATCGAGTCGTACTTCTTGCAACGGCGACGATGGGCGGAACGTGTACTGTGAATGTGCGAGCGCTACCGTGTAATGATTGACGATTTTTTTTGCCCAAAATGGAAGAATTGGACAGCCCTGACATGTGTTTTCAACAAGACGGTGCCACATCCCACACGGCACGCGAAACAATGACCAAATTGAGAGCCGTCTTAGGTGACCAGTTTATCTCACGTTTTGGGCCCGTCAATTGGCCGCCTAGATCTTGTGATTTAACGCGTTTGAATTATTTTTTGTGAGGTCATGCTAAGGCTCATGTCTATGAGGATAACTGACGCACTGGAAGCCAGTTTCGAAGCATTTATTCGTGAAATATCGGCCGATATGTTGAAGTGAGTACATTAAATTATATTGATCGTTCTATCGATTCCAATAAAGATTTCATCATTTTTTTTTGTTTTTTTTTTCAAATCAAATCCAATACCTCTTAAAAAATAACCCTTTACTATACGACAACGAGAAGTGGAAACGTGGCAGCAATATTCCAACACGGTAAGCTGTCGAAGTTTGCTAGGAAATATTTCATTTGCCAGGCCGTCTGTTCCTGTGGAAAGAAGAGTGACATTTACATAGCAAACGAGACTATCGAACAGGAAATTCATGTGCGGAAATGCCTGAAAAAACATGTATTATTTTTTTTTTCAGCATCATAATTTTCATTCTGTTTTGGCTGGAGTTGGCATCTTGCCATTACGGAGGTATGCCGTTGGTGAATCATTCCAACATGCCATGTCAAACTGATGTAATATACTGAATACGTTGTTTCGATGTAACAACGTGTGATTAATTTGCAATAGTATCGTATCGGGGTTAATAAATTTTTTTTTGCTGTGTAGGGTGAACTGACGTGGTGTGGAAAGTGATCAAGTAGGCTGTGAGAAATTTGATGGAAGGAATCAAACGAAAGGTTGACCGACAGTTCGCTGAAAAGTAAACTTCTTTTAATATTTCATTTTTTATCTATATGAATTTAACTTGTAGAAAGAAAATGATTTCAATTTTCTTAAAAGTTTAACCGATTTAGGTACATGTTTGTTTGACCAATTTTCGATCGCAACACCCTTTGTCAGAGAGGAGAATTTCTGAATTCTTCAGATTGATGAAACAAATGTACATTTTAATCGATTTTTGTAGATTTGTTTCAATTAGCTCATGTTAGTTGATAACATGCTGACTTATAGGTACAACTGCAGATGTCTTGCTAAACCACTAACTTGTCAGTATTTTCAGATGCAAGGGTAAGCTAGAACTTGTTTGTAGCTCCCCTCTTACGGTTATCAAAGTAAAATTTTGTCCTAAAATTGTCTTCCAAAACTCCAATGAAGGAAAATGAATAAATTTTTTAACATCAGACGATAAAAATCGAAAAACCTCAGAATTACTTTGGGAGGCTCTTTTCTGCACTTTGTCTTGGACTAATCAGTTTGATAGTAATTGAAACTGCAATTAGGAAATTTAACTTAATTCTCTTATTTCATTCTTCTTGAGAACCACCGACCTTCGTCTTCATATTTTCGGTTTTGTTCAAAATTTATGCTCATAGAGTAGCAATTTCTCGGGCAGGAATATTGAACGGCAACTGAAAGAACGAAGGTGGCAAAGATTTTCCTGTGGGTAGCAGAGCAACAAATACATCGCAATCGGAATCACCAACCAGGGAACTTATAGACAGGAGTACCAAGACAAATTTCCGTTGCCTTTCCTTAACCAATACATTTGTTCCGTTCTATTCTGGAAGGATTTGGCTTCACGTCATTGTTGAAACATCGCCAAGCGGAAAAACTCAAAACATGATGGCAGAAACCAAACAAAAGACCTGGTAATTGTCAATCGGTAGGCAAACTCGTTTGAATTTAGTTTTTGGCGACGAATTTATGTTGTTTTTAAATCAAAGATAAAAAGCCAACTATCATTATTTCAAAACGCAAAATAAACTAATTTGACAAGAAATTCTTTGATCAAAAAGCTACGTTTGATTTAGAAATAAATTTCAAGTGACCGGCCGAGACGTTTCGAAGGTTCTTTCCTCCATCTTCATAGTAGTCATTTTGGTATGCACCTTCGAAACGTTGACTTTTATAATATAACGTTAATGTGCAATATATCTGACCAAAAAAGGCATGTTTTAGCAAAAACTTCATTCTATATGAGAAACAACTGTTCTACCTGTTTCTCAGTGCTTCATTGCTCAATTAGATTTAGACTTTTTCGTATATATAGCTTCGGAAATGTCGTAGTTAAGGTTGGTGAAGGTGAAATCAGTTTAAAGCCATTCAAAGGCACTTTTAGCTTTTAAATTTGTATTATTTTTTATGTAGATTTTCTCATTCTCATTCACAGGAAAACTTCACGTAGAAAATTAAAAGCACATTCAGAAGGATTGGTCTGCGATAAGGATATCGCAACCAAACAGTACAGTGAAACAAAATCTAGTGACGAACTCGAAAGTTGTAAATACAAAATACAAAGGAAGAAAGAGAAACCAGAAAGAGGATTATGGGTAGCTTCCCAGACAAAATGTATATAAAACCATTCATCGAGGTGATGTCTCTAGTAAGTTCGAACTTGTATGTGCCGCTTAATTCGCAAGTACGCTTATTATCTGGCAAGGAGTTTGCAGCTGCGCTCAAAACGATCAGGTGTTGTGACAAATACGGCTATAGATCTCACGAGTGTCTGAAAAAGTGCATTAAAGCTCACCCTAGACCTGCATAGTTTTAGCCTGATTTGGCAAGTTGCCACTAGAGCATAGAAGTAATACACTGCTCGCATATCAGTCCTGAAACTTTTTCCACCATTTATTTAGTTTACTTTCAGAAATTGCAATAAACAGTAAAATATGAAAAAAATATCAACTCTTGTCTGTCGCATATGCAAAGTACCCGCATATCAGTCCCATTTAGTGCAAATTTCATTCATTTTGTGCCATAGTACAATACCTTCTGATTAAAATTGACCACGCGCGTATAACCAATCGGTAAATTTATATTTTCCTAGGTTGGTACAACCTTCTTTGACGTTCCTGTTAAGTTCAAGCGGAATATGTCAATTAATGTGTGTTTGGAAGCCGTTTGTTTACGATACGAAAAATTAATACGGCTATTTTAACAATGAAAAAAAAAATTAACAACGAGTTTGCTTGAAATTTTGTGTTTTAAATGGAATTTCGGCTACGGAATCATTAAAAATGTTACTCTATCGAGAACGCAAGTATTTGAGTGGCATAAAGCATTCCGTGAGAGCCGCAAGATCTTATAAAATTTGTTCACGACGATAACATCGAAAAAGTGAATGAAATTGTGCTTGAAAATCGGCGTGTAAGCATCAGAGAAATAGCAGAGGATTTTGACATCATTTTGGTTAATATTTTGGGTATGAAACGCATCAATGCCAAGCTCATACCGCAAGGAACTAAATTTTTTGCATGATTGTGAATAAATTTTTGGCCAAACACGTAACGAAAGTCATCGCTCAATCACCGTATTCACCAGATTTGGCGCCCTGTGACTTTTCCCTATTTTCTAAACTAAAATATCCACACCGGGGAACGTGCCATGACTCGATCGAGGACATAAAAAGTAATTCGCTGAAGGAACTGAATGCCATCCCGGCCGACGCCTATGGCAAATGTTTGGAAAATTGGATTGACCGTTGGAATGCCTGTATTGGTTCAAAAGCAGCCTATTTTTAAGGCTAATGTACTTAAATCTAAAAATAAATCATTTTTTTTTATTCAGTCCGGATCAATTTTGATCAGAAGGTAGATTCGTTTTATAGCACCCAAATTTTCAAAACTGGCAAATAAAATTTGATTTTTTAATTGGGACTATTATGCTAGTATGGGCAGTAAAGTAGTATCGAGACAACGGAAGTGAGTGGGTAATTGTCAAACGGAAGATGAAGAAAAGTTATCCAACAGAGTATCCAAAATATGATCAGTGCCAGTACATGAAATGTATGCACATACTGACGAGCACGCTACTGCAGTAAACTTCACATTCTAACACACACCCTTCGCAGTCGCACCAAATGGGCATCATCCCGTCCTTCATTCGTTTCTCTTTCTATCAAAGCTCAGTTTAACCACCGTCATTTTATCTCTTGAAGTAGCCAAATATCTCTTACAATTGAATGAGAGAGCGGTTTTCAGATGAGGTTCATGTAAACATTCCAATTGGTTCAAGATAATGGATGAAAGGTGAATGCCTATTCATTCGCACTAGCTCACCACCCACAGTGAAGACAAGGAAGACAATGAAACAGGTAGATAATTTGGCACTACAAACTGAGCAAGCAAAACTTCAAGTGACTTGTCACGGTTTTTCAATCAACGATGAGTGCTGGGAGCTGACAGTCAACGGCCATAACTTTCATTTTCATCAAAATATACTCGATTGAAATGAACTTTTACTGCACTGATCAGTAATGTTCGAGATTCCATTCGCTATTTTATCTTGCAAACGCAATAAAGTTGTTTTATTTTGAGTACTCAACATTGTTATTTCATAAACATGGTCTCGAGATATTGAATGACTCAAGCTTTTCCGCGAACCAAGGCAACTACCAACCATTGAATCGTTACCTCTTATTGGTTGATTTTACTCATGATTAAAATAGAAATTAGAGTGATTCTTCAGTTTTAAGGAATCGTTAGTTATGCCACGAGTTGTGAAGTGGTTGCAGAGCAAAGTATATCCCAACTCTTATCTTATGGAGGTACAAAAATTCAAACAAAGCAATACTCACTCGACTTCATTGTTCTCGAAGATCAGTTCACCGCGCTGTTCCTCAAAGTCCTTGCCGGCCTTGGCGGTGCCGTCCTCGGTCCAGAACGGTACCCGTACCTTACCGCGGGCCCCACTGTACCGTTGTACCTTCAAATCGTACACACCGACCGACTCGACCAGCTCGTGATCCTTGCTGGACAGGGCAAAGATACCGGAGTGATCGTCGTCCAGAATCATAACGGTGGCCACCTTCGGGGTCGACAGTGTGGCCGGTTCCGAAACGTTACTCAGCCGGATATAGAAGTGTTCGTCCTGCTCGAACACCTCGTCATCGATGACCTCGATCTGGAAGCGTTGCTCGTCGACTCCGGGCGGGAACGAAAGCGTACCCTTGTTGCCAATGTAATCCGAACCGGCTTCGGCCGAACCGTCCTCCGTTTCAAAATCGACCGTTACCGCGGAAGACAAATCACCGCGACGCACCACTCGAACATCGAACGAACCAACCGACTCCATGACCGTGTAGTGCCCCGGTTCGAAGAACACTTTACAGACGGAGTCCTCTTCGATAGCTTCGTCGACGTCAACGCGCTGCAGTTCGGCCTTAACCTCGCTCAGATCGGACTGCGCTCGCTCGGAAATCTTTCGCATTATATTGCCACTACCCATCATTTTACGAGTCGCTTGGATACGGTAGAATGCTCGTGATTTGGGTCCCTTATTCATCAGTTGTTCCTGAGCCATCACCTCGAGCTGTTCGAGATCGTGCTGCGGATACTTCTTGCGAAGGTCCTTTAACGTGGAGATGTATTCACGACGCGATTCCTCGAAGTCGCGTACATCCTCCGTAATGCCGCCGTTCTCATCGATAGTATTCAATTTCTCGTCCCGATTATTCATCTCAAGTGCCGATTCTGCTTCAGCCTGGACGATCACGCCACGCTTGTTCATGCGATACTGTTTTCCAATGTATTTGTAAACCAATAGTCTACGTTCAGCGATGTAGGCCGTTATTACGGTAGCAGGGAAGAACAGGAACGTCAGGAAACCCTCCCAGACGTCCACGCGACCAGGACTGATCTGGGCCAGGATCAGGTAAAGCCAGATGTAAGCGAATACCGACCATGTCGCTGTTACGAAAAATACACGCAAGTGTTTGATTTTGCGCACTTCCCCGTCTGGTATAACCAGGACGCAAATTGCGATGATAACGAAGAGATTGTAGGCAGCCGAACCCACAATAGTACCGGGACCCAAATCACCTGCATTGAAGTTTTTCGCTATGATTTCGATAACTGACAACAGAATCTCAGGTGCGCTCGAGCCTAGTGCCATCAGCGTTAGGTTTGCAACCGTTTCGTTCCAGACACGAACGACGACAATCTGTACTTCGCCGTTCGGTTTTTTCACCTTGACCTCCTTCTCCTTCGAGGTTATAACTTCAATAGCGGCCATGAATCGGTCACTGACTATCGACACACCGATGAACAGGTAGATCATTGCTAGGAAGTACACCAGACCACGAGAGATGCGATCGCCCGCAGTTAAGTTTTCCTGTGGTCTCCAGACGGACAGCAGCAAACCGTCCTGGCAGACGATTTCGTCATCGGAATGGAGCCCACTGGAGGTTGCCGTCGCTAAGACTGACTGATTCGCCGGAGTGCCGGAACTGCCACCATTATTTACTGACGCTGTTGCCGTTGATAACACGAGCAGGACGCCGATGCTGAGCGCTACAAGCCGGCATACACTGAAACCCGTTGCCATTGTTACAGTTTCGATTCGCGGAATGCTCGGTGGTTTTGGTGCTTATGCTGATGATTTTAGTACTGGTGGTGGTGGTGGTGGTTTTGGTTTTTGGAGTGGTGCTTAGTGGATGTGGTGCTAGCAATGTCAAAGACTAATCTAGAGCTAGAAGTGACCAGGTTTTGCACGTATCTCGGAGAAGGAGTAGGTGTAACTGTCAGTTAGTTAGTAGATGCACTAAGTTCGAGACGGGTTTTGTTAACTGAATTGTTAGTAGAGACAGTGTTGCCTTTTACCGGACTACCACAACTACGGTATACTACTACTACTAGCACTACAGTTTAGTTAGGTCACTACTATTATTACTACAACTAGACCTACTACAACTAGCCACAACGAAGCGTCGGAAAAACCTCCGAGCGCCAGCTCCAAATGGATGGCAGTCGTTCGATGCTGAGCCACTGAGGACTAGGGCTGATCTGGAGGCGTTTTCGATCGCCGCCCAAATACCGGAAGCGTTGAGTAGTAGTCAGTCGACGGTTGGCGACAGTGCGATGTTCGTGAGTTGTAAGTGTAAGGAATTTTCAAGACAAATTAGAAAAAAAAAACCGAAATCGAGACGCGTCTTCGGAGAACGGTTCGTATTGTTGTGCAGTCGATTGAAAGTTTGTTTGTTTTGTTTTGTTGCTGTTGTTTATATTTTTATTTTTTGTTTGGGACCAGTTGTGCAGTATTCGTGGTAGCACCAAGAGGAAGGATAATAGCTAATAGCTAGATACTGCTAACTATGACTGCTGAATCCATGCGCCGGATATTCGTAAACATATTCCACACGATTTTCCATAACGGAGACAGGGAGATGCTCGGAGCATGAAACAACACTCACGCTCTTCGAGCACGTGGCACCATCTGGTGACACTACGAGGTAACTTTGGATCACGCTCTGCCGATTTTTTTTTCACTTTCTCACGATCAACTAATTGCGAACACACAATTACTCTGAGAGCTTGATTTCATTACACTTGATTCATATTGCTTCACATTGAAAAGATTTACAAAAAAAAACAAAACCCAGAATGTTGACTGTGTTTATGTTCGGTGCTTTCAGAAAAACCACCTTTCTTCTTATTTCACACTAGAAAAAAAGTGATTGACTACTAAAAATAAATACACTGCGAAAACGGTTCTTCTTTTGCCTGCGAACAACACATACACAAATATGTAAAATTAATTTTGCTTCGAGCAACTCACTAGAGATGATATTGAAATTATCAATATTTCTTTTTCCCGAATTTCAGATTCTTCCTGCCCCGCAGTAGCCAAATAAACTATTCTTAGAAGAATCGAAACTATTTTGGCGGCTCACTCTAATTAACTGCTGCCCGTGGCCCGTTTTCTTCGCACTTTTTTTTTCTTCTTTTGCTTTCTCTTTTCGTTTTCGTTTTCGATACGCTCACTTGACAGAGAAACCAGAAAGAAAGCTCTTCTGTGTCACACCGCGAGACGGTTTAAATTTAGTCTAGCTATTGCTTCTTGATCTTCTTCTCCGCTCACTGGTGTTGCTTTCTCGCGTCAATCTAGACGAGCAGTAATCCGAATCCATCTGTGTTAACGTCTCTCCTGTGGGGCGGAAAAAATAAGACATTTATTGGACCTTCGTTCAGGAATGGCACTTCTCCCTTCTTCACTCCCTCAACTCAAAGTCGCGTTTCGCAGAACACTTCACCACGCGAGAGAACAACTTTCATTTGACACGCTAAGTAAGTGTAAAGCAGGTAACACACACACACACACAGCCTCGCAGATCCTTGCCTGGTTTGACAGCACAAAAATAAACTTGATCTTCTGAAGATTTTATTCGATTCACTCACTGTCATAGCCTCAACATTTAAGAAAAAAAATCACTGATTCTAAGGTTTTTCTCTCCCCCATTCTATAAATGTTATCACGGAAAACCCTTGATTCCGATACCCAGGATAACTGTTTACTAAACCACAATCTGACACGTACAAACCAAAACAATCGGTCGCAACGGTAGACGAAACCCGAAGAAGTAGAAAAAAAAACAGAGCAACCTAAACTCAATCGCACAAATGCAGCTCGGAACTTCGGTGGTTCACAAGAAAAAAAAAATAAACCGGAAAGGAAACTCAGTGCGATGATCGAAGGAAGTCCTCGCTCGTCCGGAACAGTAGTAGAGCCAGGCAACTAGCAGCACGCCCGCCGACAGCCGCACCACCTTAACTCGAAAACACCGCAAAGTTAACTAAAAATATCCTACGTCTACGGCGAGGTAAACCGCATGAAAAAATCGCGCGCCATTCGCAAAACCATTCCACACACACTCTCATTCTCACACTGCTGCTTTCTCTATCTTTCTCTCTCTCTCTCACTCTCTCTGTTATACCATATTCTCTCCCAACTCGCATGCTTGGACCGTTGGGTTGATTTCGCAGAAATTTTCCGACGTGGAAATTTCTCTCTCATTCCGGATTCCGAACCGCCCCTCCTGGCCTGACACAACTTGGATTCGAGATTCGTGTGCGATGTGTGAGTATTGATAATTTTAAAATTATTTTCACTTTTTTTCCGCTTGCCTCGCCGCATGGCTGGTTGCCGAAACTTGCAACATTAATTCAGCTAGATTCGTCGACCTGCAAAATGTTCTACTTCTCGCCTCAGTTCGAAAGAAAAATCACATTTCGGTTATTTTGTGTATGGTTTCGTGTTATTTATGTTGTACTCATCGAACGATGCAGTTTGGTTCGCCTACAGTTTTTTTTTTCTGGGAAGGTGCTGAGACCGCGTGCTGTCTCGGCCAGGGAACCAGGGGAAACAAGTGCGACAAACATTTCGCAAAGCGCGAACGCTAAATGTCACCTGGTTTTGCAATTTATTTATTTCTACATATTTTCGATCATCCTTCGAATCGTTGATGATGAATTATACAGCCAAGGCTACTAGATAGCAGTTTATCCGGCGATCGCTTTCGTAAGAATGTTCAAAATATATTTATTTTTCTTAACGAAAAACAGTACATTTTGCGTAAAAATCAATCTTTTTCGAGGCATTTTTGTTCCATAAAAAATAAAATAAATGCATGAATTATTCATCGAAAAGTGTAATGTCATTTTTAATTAATGTGTAAGGGCAGTAATGATGAATTCTCTATACAAATTTGCAATGTCATTACTTAGTAATCATTAAAAATGACATGAATAATTCTCGTGTCAGGGTCGCCATAAATTAATCATGAGCAACATAAAAGGAGCGTCGAACTTTACGTAAATTTACGTGGAAGAACATTCAATATAGTCGCCCTTATTCTGAATAACGTCGTATCGTTTTTTCCCTTACTGGATAGCGACCGCCGCGACTGGAACCGAAAATCATTGGATCACAAAATACGACTGTTAATCGACTAAGCCACAGAAGCTCACATCTGTTTGTCAGGTAAAAGGTGCATTTAAATGTATACAGACATACCTGCTAGTAGAATGCAAGTTACAGCCGAAAACAGTCAAATTCATGCTAATCTAACATTAAGTCATTACAAATGAAATTTTCCGTCATTTGACGAATTAGGTCTAGAAATTATATCGTATGTCACCTGTAAAATTCAAATTTTTTGGTTTGTATTCTTACTTTTTGGTGGAGACATTTTTCTTTGTCATGACGTGCTTTGAACAAGATTGAATAATGAAAAACCATGATGGAAAGGACAGAAAGAGACCAATCTTTTTATTGTTTGCATGTATTTACACAGCAAAAAAAATATGAAATTTACAGATGACGCAAATCTACATATGACACGATTCATAAGAACGTAATCCGTGAAACGACTGAATATTACAAGAATAATATAAATATACGTCAAACAAACCCCGCCTTTCAAGCAAACTTGTAAATTTACATGTTTTAACACTTAAAAATATGTCAGAATGCATAAAATATAAGTTATATTTACTGTAAAATTGAGTCATTTTTTGATGCCGGTCTCAGAAGACGTCAACTTACACGATTTTTCCTAGATGTGTATATCGGCTACGTTTTGTCACTGGTCTTTCTGACATTTTGTATTGCAGCAAATCGAAATTGAATGATTTAGATATTCAAAACTGTATTTATTTTTTGATGTGAAAAATACAGTGCATTTCAATGGAAAAAATACAGTACATTTTAAGTTTAAAAAAAGTACGCAGTATATGGGTCGAAAATACAGTAAAATACTGTAAAATGCAGTACTTAAACGAGGGTTAATGATGAATTTCGGAATTTAACAAACGATTTGTGGTCAATTTAAGCATCGACCATTTTTGGATTGATGTACCTATGCAACAAAGTATTAAATATTATTAAATCATGTTGCGAAGAATGTGTTAAACTTGTTACAAAATGTCAGAATTGAACAAACGTGGAAGAGTTTAGGAAAGTGTAGTTTATGAATTGTCTAAGCTCCGGTACCGAGATTGATAAAAAATCTACTATCCATATTGTCAATGTTATGAGTTTTGAAACTCTTTGCTAACACACAAATATTAGTAAAGGGTGTCCCACGAAAAGTTTCGAATTTAAAGAACAATAATAAACAAACTCTTTGATAGATTCCACTGGTTATACATTTATTTGAAGGATTGATTCGATAATTTTTTTTAAATATTTGGTTTCAACAGGACGGTGCTACATGCCACACAGCCAACAAAACAATCGATGTTCTGCGAGCAATCTTTGAAAATCAAATAATCAGCAGAAATGGTAATGTGAATTGGCCTCCGAGAAGTTACGATTCGACGCCACTGCATTATTTTCGTTGGAAAGCGGTTAAATTTTACGCCAACCATCCAGAAACAATTGAAGACCTCGAACACGAAAATCAACTTGCTTTGATGACATAAGACCAGATACAATTGAAAATCTACTCAAAATTTGAGTCGAAAAATCGGATCGGCTACTGCCAAGCCAGCCGTGGGGTCATTTAAACGAAATTATTTTTCATATAAAAATTTCATGAATCAAATAAATGTATAATCATTGAATTCTATCAAACCGTTTTTTTTTTATTATTGCATTTTTAAATTCAAAATTTTTCGTGGAACACCCTGTATTAGTACAAATGCCATACACTGAACATCATTTCTATCTATTTTTTGAGAAAAAATCACTTATTGTCGAGCTCTTCTAACAGCTACCAAAAATTAGGTCGTTATCTACTCAAACGTTGAGTTGATCGGTACAAATGGGCAGCGTGCTTTTTTATGGTACAACACTTGTACAAAACATACATTTCCGCTAAATTTTGAGGTCATCACTCGTTACCCAAAATTGGGGAGATGCACTTTAATTGATTTTGGGTAGGTTTTGGCCCAAAATTAGGTAGCGGCTCGTAAGAGTGTATGTCGTTCACATCAGGGATGCCAGGTTAAATTTTTATGCAGGTTTTCAAAAGTTAATGGAATCAAACTGTTGCAGAGACGCTGGAAAAAGTATCGTCTTTTAACGAGCCAAAAAGAAAAGTCAAATGTTCTAAGAAAGTGAATTTCAAAAGTGTCCATTTAACATTTGATAAGAGGTAAAATCCCTGAATATTTGAGCGTCAATCAGAAATCTGTAAATTCAAAGATAAATCTTCATATATTACGTGTGTGTATTGTGGGAAATGGACTGTGCAAAAAAAATTTACGCAGGAGTCTAATCAAGTATAAAATACCCAATATCAGCTCGACAACTTCTTTCTGCGAATGTCCTAAAAGCTAAAAATTGGATAAAGTAATCGAATAAAATATAAAAATAGAAATTATAAGTTGAACATCACTAAAAGTTCGAAAAAAATATACAGAAGTGATTTTCACTAAAGATCTGAAATTAGAATTTGAGTTTGAATTGAATTCAGTGTCGGAAAACAGCTGTCAAAATTAACCATGCTTTCGAGCAGAGTAATTTTTGACAACGACGAAATAACTGCTCGGTTGTCAAATTTGACCTAAAACTTAAAATATTTCGCGAGATGTTGCATAGCCTAAGAGAAAACTACCTAAAACTCAAAACCGAAAGGGTTATTTCGTACACGGTCAAATGAAAGTACTCGTAAATGAGTACTATACTACCCATATCGGACAAATCTGGGAAAACTCGTTTAATGGTGGATAGACTTTTATTCAAAAGTGGGTACTGTCTCTTTTTGTCAAAGTATGGGTAACTACTTACTCAGATTTCAGTAGAAGAAAATATATTAAAAAGTACCCAGTGATAGAAACTTGACAAAGACATGGAAAAAGCAATGATTTAGAGTATTTACAACCAGTGACTAATTTTAAATCATATATTAGTGTCAAATTTACGAAACCTGCACGTTACACTGATTTTTCTGCAGTTTCGCTTTCAATGAACAAAGAACACTAATTCTGAACGGTCGAACGATTACTATATGATTTAGTTCCGTAGGCAAACACGTGCAGGAAATCTGCAATTTTTAATAAATTTACCGGAATTCGCAAATTCCTGCAATAATGATCAATGTTTCAAATAAGGTTTGATTCTTTCATTATTTTCAGTTATACCATCCGAAACTTCTTTGAAAGCATGTTGATTGTGCTTGAGACGAATTGCAAACACCGTGATTAAAAAATCTTCAGCTGTTAGAAACTTTCCAACCAATAATGAGTTGAATTTCACCCATTTTATTTGCGGAACAGCAATACTGAGACGAGTACCCATTTTCCGATTAGAAAAGTACTCATTTTATGACAGTTAGAACTGATTGAAAATCTGGGTACTTATGGTACTAATAAATGAGTACTTCCATTTGACCGTGTAATGAAAATAAAAATCTAGACTGTCTTTTGAATAGAACCAAACTTGTTTTAGCATATTTATTTTCAAAATGACAAATTCTTCCAAAAAGTGTAGTATTAGCAAATTTTTGAAACAAGTCAAATTATCGACTAAAAATATTGGAAAAATTTACACAGAAAAACAAACAATTCAAAATCAACTTACAAAGAAACACCAGTTTTGGTTTGGTTGAAATTTGGTCTTAAAATAAGACTAAACTTTCGAATAAAAAACTTGGTGCTTGGGTAGAGAACATAATTATATCCTGGGTCAGTGTAGGGATCGATTAAAAGAAGAAATAGAAATAGAGATGAGAGACAAAGATTGAGATAATGAGAGAGATGGGAGATGGGAGATGGGAGATTGGAGATGGGAGATGGGAGATAGGAGATAGGAGATGGGAGATGGGAGATTGGAGATGGGAGATGGGAGATAGGAGATAGGAGATAGGAGATGGGAGATGGGAGATGGGAGATGGGAGATGGGAGATGGGAGATGGGAGATGGGAGATGGGAGATGGGAGATGGGAGATGGGAGATGGGAGATGGGAGATGGAAGATGGGGGATGGGAGATGGGAGATGGGAGATGGGAGATGGGAGATGGGAGATGGGAGATGGGAGATGGGAGATGGGAGATGGGAGATGGGAGATGGGAGATGGGAGATGGGAGATGGGAGATGGGAGATGGGAGATGGGAGATGGGAGATGGGAGATGGGAGATGGGAGATGGGAGATGGGAGATGGGAGATGGGAGATGGGAGATGGGAGATGGGAGATGGGAGATGGGAGATGGGAGATGGGAGATGGGAGATGGGAGATGGGAGATGGGAGATGGGAGATGGGAGATGGGAGATGGGAGATGGGAGATGGGAGATGGGAGATGGGAGATGGGAGATGGAAGATGGGAGATGGGAGATGGGAGATGGGAGATGGGAGATGGGAGATGGGAGATGGGAGATGGGAGATGGGAGATGGGAGATGGGAGATGGGAGATGGGAGATGGGAGATGGGAGATGGGAGATGGGAGATTGGAGATGGGAGATGGGAGATGGGAGATGGGAGATGGGGGATGGGAGATGAAAGATGGGAGATGGAAGATGGGAGATGGGAGATGGAAGATGGAAGATGGAGACAAATTTGAAGATAGCGATTGCGAAAACGACTATTATAACTATAGCAAACAATCAAGATAAGAGGTAATATTTATAAATTTGATAGTTCTATAAAAAAGCTTTAAATTGCAAATCAACTGCATCAAGTGCGATAAGAAATTTAAAAAAGCGTCGACCTGGAAGGGTTCTTAGTGTCAATCCTAGCACCAGCCATGCAATGATTCTGTACTCTCTGAATCGATTGCGAGAAGGAATATAATACCAAGACTTTGCTTTGCTAGTGAAGAAGAAGTTCCAGGGGCGTTCGGGATGGGAGACAAAATAAAAATTTTGTAAATCATTTCATTAGTAGTTTTTCATTCCCTGAAAAAGTAAAGAAAATCAAATAGTCGGTTTAATTTCGGTTAGTAAATATGTAAACAATTTTTATCGAATATAGCCTTTATGAGGTAAAATACTCATACTTTCCAAATGCAGATCGACCGATGATGTGAATTTATCACTAATTACTAAAAAAATCCGTGCAGAGCAGGATTTATCGGCACCGATATTTTTAAAATTGTGATAATTTTTTAGCACTGTCAAAAGGTGAACTCACATCGATTCCACAAAGATATAAACAATAACTGCTGGTAAATTTTAATTGGATCCAACACAAAAAAACCGAAACTGCGGATTGTTGAGTACGATTGATTAGGAAATTTCCCATTAAAAACATAACGTGGAAAGGGCAAAATCTGAAAATATTAGCAGCTCTCGTTTTGTTGGCGACCAACCAAAGTATCATTGGTCATTGTCGAATTAAGTTTTAAGAAATTTAGCGTGACATAATATGTGTGCTTAATGCCAAACCAATGGTTTCAGTGTACTTGGTGATGAATGGCTAGACTGAGATGATAAATTATACTGTTTAGTAGATTTTTTCTATTCAACACGCTTGCTAATATCGCTTTCGCTTGAGAAAACTGAAACTGACCCAGGGTAGTTTCATCAAACAAACACTTTTCACGAAACTGTGTTGATTTCGCACTTAGAAACGGGGGTTTGAGCAAACTGAGCAAACCTGATATAACAACGAGGTTCGAAACTGACTCGATTATCAGTTCAACGTTTAAACTACGTTCGAAACTAGCTTCAAACAAACGGTTTGACGGCAGTTAGGGTGGAAACTGGGTTAGGTTTGGCATCAAGCGAAAACGACATAAGAAAGAGCCTACTTGGATTAGTTATTTGTTTGCAAGTCTACGTAAACATTTAAAAATGGCCAAGCAGCAACTTTACTGTTTATTTCGATTATTTCTGCGATATTATTCAAATGTTCGTTACACAACTAGTGCTAATAGTAAAATGAACCTTTCGGGTGTAATTCTACACAACTTTTGAGGACGTAAACGTGTATATTAATGCTATTAAATGGAGAGAAAAGGTTATCGTTACCTACCCGTAGAAACACGTCTAGAGACGAGTTTTACCTATTTTTATATATATAAAAAATAGGTATAGAATTCGCTCAAACTTTAGAAAATTTTTCCGAGGCCCGGAGGGCCGAATGACATATACCAATCGATTCAGCTCGACGAACTGAGCAAATGTCTGTGTGTGTGTGTGTGTGTGTGTGTGTATGTGTGTGTCTGTATGTGTGTTGTCAACTAAAAGGTCGAGATCTCAGAGATGGCTGAACCGATTTTGATCAAACTAGTCGTAAATGAAAGGTCTCCCCGTCACCCAAAACGCTATTGAATGGTTTTGAGATCGGATGTTTACTTTTTGAGTTATACAAAGTTTTATGTCAAAATTTTCAGTTTTTTGACAGTATCTGTGACAATTGACCTTGAAAACAGAATATGTTTTCAGACTTAGATTCCGCACGGTAATACCTATCCAACAAGCCATAGATTGTTAAAATCCTTCCATTTTTAACGGAGATATCGAAATTTTTCTGTAAGCGACTTTTCCCCCTATTCCAGCAGTAGGAGTTTTGAGCGCTGTATGACAAAGAAATGCTTGGGAGCAACGGAAAACACGATTTTTTGTACTGTTACATACAATTGTTTCTAAGTACCAAAAGGATTGTGTATAGCATCCTTTTTCATGACATTTAGCCTCGGACCGATTTTGGCACGGCTCGTTTTTGGCAACATAATCGTTCGAATATGACATATATAAACCAGATGATGGCAGAATTTTTTTTAATTATTTTGTTTTAAACTACTTACAGCAATAAATGCTGGAACAACATAACATCCATATACCATTCGAATCAGTTCGTCGAGATCAGCAAATTCGTGTGTGACAAATAATTTCACTTAATTTTCTCGGAAAATTTCTTTTCCACAAATTCAGATTCGTACGAAAAGTCGTATGCTCCCAAACAAAGTTCCTGCATTATGTTTGGTTCCGACCTCTGGTTCTGGAACTACAGGATGATATGTGAAACGAAATCAAAATTGTGTAACTCATTTTTCTCGTAGATGGCTGAACCGATCTAAGATTCAAATGAAATCTAAGAATCATCTAAGATTCAAATGAAAAGTTTCAAGGTTCTATAAAACATCTTGCTTTTCAGTCAGATCCAACTTCCGGTTTCGGGGATAGTATAAAAATGTCTATTCCACATAAATTAATCAGGTTTATCGGGTTAGCAGATTTGGATAGTCGATAAAAAAATTAACTTTTTTCAGTTTGAGTGGTATTCAGTTGTCGACCAGAAGGCACCTAAAAATTTAATTCGTGCTATGATTTCTCAAAGATTTCTTCACTGATTTTCAAACATTTTGAAACAAATGTAAACTGTACAGCTACTCAGAATATCACTTTATCTGACTTCGGCCATACCGCTTTTAGAATTCCGGTTCCAGTATAAAATCATTTCTCAAAGCTCAATCGTTTTCTCAAAAAAAGCCTAATCAAATTTCATAAACAAAAATTCAAATTAAAACAATCTTATATACAAAAATTAATTAATTTTATCCAATTATGACTTCCGGCTCTCGAATTACATGATGATGAATTTTTAAAATTCAAACCGATGTAGAAGATGACAATCCCGAAAAACTTGAAAGTTGGACTCAAAACTGTTGTAATTTATTCGTCATATGGCCATACGAATCGGTTTGGATTATGCTGGTTCCTGAATACCGGCTCTGGAAGTACCTTAAATTACCGTAAACTCTAAAGTGGAACTTACATAGCATGGCATCTTTAATCGATTATCACACTTCTAGATTTAAATTCGATCCGATTTGCAGTTTCGACATTACAGAGTAATGAGTGATTAAAATCTCAAATTGTCGCTTAAAACGACGGTCATTAAAATAATGTCATGAAAACTTAAACACCGAAGAATATTCATGCAAAAAACACATGCGAATTGATAAAAATAGGTATCATCTCACTGCAAGGTGGATTAAACACGTTTTTCAAAATGATTCCACATACGGGTTGAAGAGGTTGATGCGAAGAGAATTCTCTTGATGTTTGCTTGTAAAGCATTTCAAAGTCCTAACTAGAGCACTCGGTTAGTGAAGCAAATTTGCGAAACACTTCTCGGATAACAGTAGAGAACCCTCAACGATTTTCCCTCTCCTACTAAGCAAGCTCTCAAAATCGTCTAAACCAGCCAAAAACCCCGGAAGAGGCAACCAAATGCCTGCCAAACAAAACGGACACAAACCGACCGCGATGAAATCTTCCATTTCAACAGGTGCCATCGAACCTAAACAAACAAACCAGCTGTTTTAACACATTACGTCGTTCCGCTGTAATCCAGCGAGTCTAAATTTAGTACCTTGTTCGACAGATTCAATCGGTGATTTCTGGTTTGATATTTGATTAACTGGGTATTTTCGTTTTTCGTCTGATGGAGGGACTTTAATTGAGAAACATCTTGTGGATCGCTGAAAGATCCAAATAAAATAAAAATAGTATTTTTACAGCCACACGCACACACAAACACTTCGGCGATGGTAAACATGTTCGCTCGTTTTCGACATTTTCTGTAGTGGCGTACACTGAAAAAAAAACGATGATTAAAAATATGGGATGGTAAGTAACACATGGCATTAATGAAAGCTCGTTTTGCTATCTTGTGTATTACATGTATTAAAACTTGTATTAGAATGTACATGGAACCGCAAAACAACCTGATTTTAAGTACATTCCATCTAATTTAGGGGTTCCGTTCAATAACCTAATTTTAGGTAAATTGGCTTTAGGTAGTTTCCTTATGACACGTGCTTCATAATACTTAAAGATGAGTTATATTTACTCTACAGTCGAGTCGTATTGACTCAATTTCAGGTTGATACGGTTTACATAATTTTAGCTTATTGAACGAAACTCTCACTGTTGGTTGGTTCGTCTCTTAGTATTATGATAACAATGAAAGAAACGAATAAAAGAAAAAACTCAAAAGAATTCAAAATTAAGTAAACATAAGTCAAATAATAGGTAGTTTCTATTTTCCGTGTATACTTGAAAATCACGGATAAAATTTTAAATTAACATTTCGTATACAGACTTGATTTAGGTGATAAAATATGAGCAAAAAGATTAATAAACTAACGTCGATAATAATTTATCAATTAATCTCTAAGTCCAACCTTAAAAAATAAGAATTTCCCAAATATGAAAACAGCACCCAACCTCAGTTGTTCGCATTTGATTTTTCATCTTACGATTTCTCCATGAATCAAATATACCACGAAAAGTTACTGAATCGTTAATTTCTGTTTTACCAAATTTTTACATCTTTTAGTAAGTTTGCATTGCATATAACTAGCAATTTTTTTCAAATCTTCAAGCAAAATCTCAATATTATCACCATTGCTTAGTTCAAAGCTCGTTACTTGAGTAGCACAGCGATCGCAGAAGATCAGTTAGAACCAAATCGATTCTTGAAAAGATTTTTCATAGAAGATAACCTAGTTGGGCTCCTACTTAGCATTTAAAACCCAAAAATGAATAAAACTAGATTATCATGAACATTTAGGGGTTTTGTTGGTTTGTGCAAAAAGCACATATTTTGTTTCTATTTCTTCGCTTTACGCTTTACGCTTCGGCTCGTCAGTGCTTAAAGCAGTTCAGGCGAAACGCGAAGAAATAGATTATCATCATGTACGCAAATAGCTTTTAAAGAGATTTATTTATCTGTTCATAAGTCGCATTATAAAAATGGGATGACACGATGGGTGTACCAGTCGTTTGGCGATTAACAGTCGTAAATATTAGAAAACATGGTAACGAACAGTCGTACATGTAATAATTTTGAATGGGGGTTGATTGGATTGAAAATTGAAAAAAAATGTCACTCACTTTTCTCAGAGATGGCGTGACCGATTTTCATGGGCTAAATAGCTTGCTATTGAATTTTATCTTTATCCGACTTTCGGTTGTGGAATTACGATGTAATATGTGCAAATCTATGAGAAAATGCGCACTCAATTTTCTCGGAAATTTCTTAATCGATTGTTACAGTCTAAGATGCAAATATGAGGTCTTGATATTCTTTGAAAAGTGCCCGACTTTCGGTGCAGGTATTATAGCGCGATAAGTGAAAAATTTTCATTTTCATGAGTATTTTTTCACAAGTGATGGCGAAACGAAGTGCAAGTTTTTATAACACTTACTGGCAAATTCATCTAGTTGTTAGACTGATTTTCGGTTCCGAAATTATGGGGTAATGAATATTAAAACTTTCAAACGGTCCTTCAAAATGATGCGAACACGGTACGCATCGGTAGGTGTTGGCACGGAAGAAGAAAAAACCACCGCCTAGCACACAGCATGCTTTTTTCAATTTTTAATAGCGTGCAGGGTTGCCATATTTGAATCCATATTAACTTGACATAATTGTTTACAAATTGAAATGGTTATGATAGTTTATATCCAAAGAAAGTTTTTGATTTCAGTCAAGTTGGAAAAAATTTCTTGACAGAATCTTCTAGTGATGTGTTTGAAAATATAAGTAATATGAGAAAAGCATTAAAAAGGTTCTTTGTTTTGATCCAACTGTTACCTTGACTATCTTCGAAATAGCCAAAAAGGCTGGACCAAATCTTGATACAAATAGCATTAGTGGTGAAGTAACAGAAAAAGGCGGGTGGGTAATGTCAGAGACATAATTGGATGTCGTAAATACGAAAACAACTGTCATGTTCCTTAACACTTCCGAATATCAATAAGTTGATCAATTTTATGAATTATGCAAGTATTTCACTTTTTCACTATTAGAATTCGAAACGATGCATCTAAACTAAAGTTCAGATAAGTTACTTTAAACATTCTGAAACACAAATATTATGAAATTACCAGTATAATAACCATTATAATAAAATAATGGTGGCTCTGAAAAGAACCTTTTATGAAGGTGTTCTTGCTGGAGAGTGATGAATTGACTACCGCTCGCTGCATTTCGGCGTGAAGTCTTCGATGTTGCTCCCACAACCTAACTGATGACTTCAGCTGGCAGGCTTCTGGTGTGGTTTCGTTGTGCGGCCGGCCCGATGTTACTCTCGTGTGTGTCTTCCTTCTGTAACCGTTGCTCACAAAATGATAAAAAAAAGTGGCAAAATCAGCTTTTATGTCGCTGGACTAATGAAATATTTCATTATGTTGTTGCAATATACGATCAAGTTGAACAAATTCGAATCTATTGGTAGTCAGATAATATAAATCATTCCACAGATCATTGAGCCAAGGATGGCTATCAATCGTATCAAAGAACGCTCTCTAGCAACTCTTCACACGATTCAATAAGTGCCATCCAAAACCAAAACAATCTCGAACCTGTCTGAGCATCACGAGTTAGCACGCTGCTGTGGGGATTCTCTCTGAAGCAACCAACGGTCGCTTATTCTCTTTTCGCGACCCGATTCTGTGCGGGCAGTGGATAATTGTGATAGAATCATTTTACTATTGCCGCTTATTCTTATTATGTGCATTCAACCTTTGTATAAGTTGTTTCTATGAAAATGTATGTGAATGGTCCACACAAGGGTTTTGAAATATTGCAACCTAGTATGAGAATCGTCAAGTGTCGAATCATCGATTCGATTTTCTGCGATAATTGTCAACTTGTGATTCTCTCTTGGTAAATTCCACACAGAAATGATCATTATCAGACTGTACTTTTTTTAAGGGCCGTGAGATACTCAGAGTATGAAGTGGAGCGAAGAAATATAGAAAAATTCTCTCACGGTTCATGCATTGAGAGACACGAGTTCTTGTAGCATCTTCTACCGGATTGAAAATGTTGTATACAATATAGAAAAATATCGAGCAGCTTCTGCCAAATTTTCGGCAATCACCAACACTGTGTCAAACACAGACATTTGCTCAGTTCGTCGAGTTGAGTCGAATGGTATATGAAATTCGGCCCTCCGAAAGTCGGGTTTCACAGTGATTGTATAGCCTTTCTACATGAAAAAGACAAAACGCGTTTTGTCGGATACGTTATTAATACGACTATATCTCCGGAACCGGAAATATCTTCGAGCTTAATCCACAATCCAATTTTAGTCTCCGATGAAACTAAGCTTGTTGTTGGAATCGATTCAGCAATCTTCGAGAAAATTGAGCGTAGAGAAAAAAAATGCGTTTCGTCGGTTACGTCACTTATATCATTATATTTCCGAAACTAGAAATGACAGTCAATTGATCTTCGAATTTGTTTCACAGCCTAAAAGTAGCTTTCCAATGAGCCTAAGCTCATTGAAACTGGCTTAGCCTTCTTCAAGAAAATTGCGGCTGTGATTCAATTGGCTGTCATTTTTGGTTCCGCAGATATAACGGTATGAATGACGTAAAGGCGAGAACAAGAATGAGAATCAAAATGCCAAAAAATGCTGTGCGGAAGCAAATTGCACCAAAAGAAAATATTTTTCAAAATTCACCCATTATTTCAACATTCCCCATTCAATTTTTTCCATATTTGTTTGATTCAACTTCAATACTATTACTTACAAAGCTTCAATCAACGTTTTTTTTTGTACATGAAAATCAATTTTTCCTTCATATCTTTCTCTGATTTTACTTTCTTCGGATGTTTCCGAAGCGTCTGTTTCATGATGACCCAGTTCTTGCCATTTGGCCGTAGTTCGTTAGTGTAATGGCACGAGGCTAAATCCAGTGAAATGAGAATTCCATCAGAAATATAATCAACAATTTATCACAAAATTTTCAACATTTTGAGATAACTAAAAATAATTCAAAATTAGGTTTTCATTTTGGAATCCATGAGGAAAACTCATCACGCTTGTTTACGTTTCTCGTGTACGCGACGACGGTTTTGAGATAGTAAGTCACATATCAGTCGCAATGTTCAACTGCACAATCTGGATTTTTGTCCACCAGTCCACCTGAATCCGGAACTTAATCTTAGATTTAGAATTTAGTTTCAGACTTCAGTTTCAGATTATAGGTATAAAATTTAAAACTATGACTCTCGAACTGAATCCTAATCCTGGATTCTGAAACTCGTTTCTTGACTAGATTTTGGAACTGAGTTTAGATCCATAATTTATGTTCCGGATTCGAATCCAAAATTCTGATTTATGAGTTTAACTTCAGAATTCATGAAAGTAATTCAAAATATGAATTTTAGATGTGGATTCTGGAACTAAATGTCAAATTTGAGCCATTAACGTAAAATGTTACAACTGACTTCTAATCCAGAATTTATTTCCTGAATTCAGTTTCAAAATTTCATTTCTAAATTCAGTTGCATTTGCAGAATTCAAAACGTGCTTGTTGGAACTATATTCTGAACATGGATTCTGGAAGTAGACTTTGGACTTCCAGACTGGATTCTGGAACTAGACTTTACAATTCAGTTTCAGTACTGGGTTCTGAAAACGAGTTCAGTTCCATAATTCTAGAACTTAATTTTTGATCTGGATCCGAATCAGGTTTTCTCAACTGATCCAGTTTCATGTTTCAAATTTAGTTTTGTCGTGAATACGACTTATTTCACTATAAGGCGGCTTTTCAAAATTTACACTGGTCAATAATGGGCAGAACTTAATCATGCATATCACTTGTAGTACTAAACCCAACAACATAATTTGTTCTTCATGCTATCGAAAATATGATCAGCAATTTGTGATGAAATTTTCAGTAGCATTAAATAACCACAAATAACTCGAAATCATAGTTATCTAAAATGTTTGGTATCAACGAGTATCAAAGAGAAAAACTTACGACGCTTGTTTGTCTTTCTCGTGGTCGCACGACGGTTTTGAAGCAGTGAATGACAATGCATTCTCGTGGTACCTACTGAGGAGGCATGAAATGTAAAAAATTACACGTTTCATTCACTCTAGCCAGCAACGTTGATTTTTAGTATCATCAAATTAATTATTTAATTAGTGAAGACCATATTTTTTCCATTGAAATTCATCGTCTAGGAACCATTTTAGATATCCTGTGGTGTGAAGAAACGCCATGTCATTTCGTATTCACGTCATCCAGTTATGTCTCTGACATTTCCCACCCACTTTTTATTCAATATTAGTATTAAAAAACTGTATTTGCTCCGTATTAGTTATTTTATGGCAGAATATGTATGTCGTCAATTCTGGAAGCGAAACAGTCTATATTCGGAAAAGTGACAAAAGCATATCAGTTTTATTCGTATTCATCTCCTCCAGTTATATCTGTGACATTATCCACCCCCACAAACTTTTTGGACAAGAAAAAACATTACACAATTCACCTTTATCGCGTTTGACAATCAATTGAAAAATGGTATTAGAAAACAGATCTCCAAATATCAAGGAGGCCATGATGTCTTTATTTAACTGCCGCTATTTTTTCCGTGTACCCAGCAATCGGAACGCATGCGTCAGCTACTTTCCCGGTTCCTGGCATCGTGCATCGTATGTCATAATTTTCTCCGTTCGCTTCCACTGTCGTAAACTATCACGAGAACCGAGTTGATATTTTGACATTATTTTGCAACATCGGAATCGGTGGTTGTTCGTGTTATATCGGACTCTGCGACGACGACGTTCCCTTCAACCTTTGCCGAAGGGTGTGACGTCGTTGTTCGAGTCGCGTCACTCCGTCAAGGCTTTCCGTTGCGGTAGTTCTTTCGGTTCGGAACCGATAATGATAATTACCGACGCCAAATTCAGCATTTCTTATCAGTCAATGGAAAGTGGAACGGTTGATGATTTTGCAGTGACTTAGTCGCACTGCAGGTGTTTGGAAGATTATGTGTATGGAACCGCATGGAACATTAAGCCGGAGCTTATCGGACATGCGCATTTTTCGAATAGCAGAATCCAGAACTAGCAGGATGTAACAAAATCGCTATCGAACCCGGTTTAGAACCGGTTTGATTTGAGTTATTATGCGTCAGAAAATTGCGTAGTTCTACATCATGACTGTTTTGTAAAATTTTCCAACTAAAAAAAGAATTACTAAGGTAAACGAACCAATAGTCATCACATTGTACGAACTAACACATGACTCAACGTTTGAGTAACTGCAGAAAACCATCTGCAAAAAAAGAAACAATCATGTTTCACCAAATGTCCGAACCATAACAAGTCGGTTTTGTTGTGCAAGTTGTGCCCGTCTCGAAGCAACATTTGGCGACAGAACCATGTTTTATTGCTGTCATTTATGACTTTCGTGCAGTGATTGCTCTTCCCGAGCCGGGCACTTTCATCGTTCGTGAAAATATGCTTGTTGGTTTGGCATTCGCTTCCGAAAGTAAAAAAAAAAAACACCGCACTTCGGAACGCTGATGATGTTAATGATTACCTAGGACTCGTTGTGATGTGTTGTGAGGTGCAGCCATTTGTTTTATGGGACCACCGGAATCTGTGCCGCTAGTAGACTACTGATTTCGGTAGGGCGCTTGCTTGCTTGCTTGTACGTGGGGATTGACATGTAACCCTTCGGTGAGGAATGCTGATTGAAACAAATGGTTTCTGGCAACCGTTTCGAACTATGGTACATGAATCTCACTAGCAATAGTTTGCACATCCCAACCGTTTATTGAAGATTCGTCGAAAGATCGTAAAGCGAGTGTTGAATGTTTGGTTTAGGTTCAGTTTATGGCAAATCGAAAAATGTGGTTCGAATAATTCCGAAACTTTACGGCCCGAACGTGCATGATTCATTCATTCCGAAAAATTGTCTGGCTTTAACGAGGTCGGCAGTGCTAATTTGGTATGTGGAATGTATTCTAACAGCAAATTGATTGTTAAGTTTCAGAGCCACAATGTCATCGAAGCATGTTTGGCATTGCTCTCATTTTTTACATGTGCTCATGGCAAGTCAACTCCGTAATTTTTCGTCACGACAACGCTTGGCCAAATGTTATGACTTAGGCTATTTAAATAATAGGGAATGACGAGAAAATAGAACAAAAAAAAACTAACAATTGACTAATCAAAATGACAAAAACGACTCAAAATAGCAAAAAACAAGTACAAAAATAGAAAATTAAAAATTATTGTTATTATGGTGTCTTTTTTGTTCAAATTTGTGTCAATTGAATGCCATTCTTTACCTTTGTTTTGCAATTTTTAGGTCATTTTTGCCAATACAAGTAGGTTTAGAATTTTCCCTACACAAAAATCTCAGAATTGCGGAAGCAAATGATGTCTTCATGGTAATAACCAAATCATATATATATATATATATATAACAGGGCTGAAAAGTCACCACTTGTGGCTGAACACCCAATTTAAATCTTAAATCTTAATAATTTAATTTTAACTCATATTCCAATAAATAGTTATTCAAAAAAAAAAAAAAAAGGTCATTTTTGCCACTTCCATTTTATACCATTTTGTGTCATTTTGTTCCATTTTGGTAATTCAGAAATTTTTGTAATTTAGTATTTTGTGTCTTGTCTTGTGCCATTTTTGTAATTTTAATTATTTTCGAACTGTATTTGTAACTTTTGTGATATTGTGAACCATTTTTGATATTTTCTTATCGTTTTTGTGTCTTTCCGTGCCCGTTTTGTGCTATTTACAGTAGTTCCGTTTTTGTTATATAGTTCCATTTTTGTGTTGATTTGTGCCATTTTGGTAATATTTTGTGCCATTTCGTACAGTTTTTCATTGTCATTTTGGTTATTTTGATAATTTCTTTTTTAATTTTGTACCATTTTGGTATTATTGCAACTTTTGTATCATATTTGTACCACTTTCATGCTATTTCAATTTCTTTTTGCCGTATTGTTTAGTTTTTGTGTAAACTTTTTTGTCGTTTTGTATTATTTCCTATCATGTTTATGCCAATTTGTGTTCTTTGTTTTTATAAGTTTTGTATCGTTTTTGTATTTCTTTGAGCGATTTTCAAGTTATTTTAATGTCAACTGGTGTCTTTTTTGTAATTTTTGATTCGTTTGAGTCGTTTTTGTACCATTTGTTCGTCAGAGTTTGGTACCGTAGTTGTGCCATTTTGGCCATTTAGGTGTTGTGCCATTTTTGTCAATTTTGATTCATTCTTCAACCAACTTTGTGTCATTTTGTGTTATTTTTGGGCTGTAGTAGTGATATTTTTGTACCAATCAGGCAATTTTGAACCATTTCTGTACTTTTTGTTATTTTTAGGCCTATTGTTACTTTTGAGTCTTGTTTTATTTTATTTCCGTGTCATTTCTGATTCATTTTGCGCTATTTTAAACACATTTTGTGTCATTTGTGTACCATATTTGCGACATTGCATGGTATTTTAAGTCATTTTGTCATTTTGTTGCCATTGTTTTGTGAGAGAGTGGTAACGTTTGTTGTTAATTTGGTAATTTTTGTGTTATTTTGTGCCATTGTTTTTGTAATTTTTATAACTTTTGGGTAATTTTTGAAACTTTTGTGTTATTTGGCACCATTTTTGAAACGATCTTGCTCCATTATGTATTATTTTTATGTCATTATTGTGCCATTTTAAGCTGCTTTTTTGTCTAAATATTGTCACTTTTGCCGCATTGGTCAATTCGTTAACTTAGTAGATTTTGTTCAGTTCGTATTAAAGTTTTTTGTTTGACATTTTGCTAATGCTGTTTTTATGTTCTTTTTGAAACTTTTGAGCCATATCTAAGCTAGTTCTGTTCCAGTTTTGTATGCCAGTAATGTGTCATTCTTGTTCTATTTTGTGCCAAGATATTGGTCATTTTGGTAAAATAGTAATTTTTGTGTCATTTATGTATCATTTTTGGATCATTATTGTATCGTTTTTGTATCAATTTTGTATCATTTTTGTATTATTTCGTATCATTTTTATATCATTTTTGTATTATTTTTGTATCATAGATTTTCGTGTCATTTTGTGAAATTATTGTCATTTTGGCAATTTCAGATTCCATTTTAGTGTCATTTTTGTACAATTTTTGTATTATTGTTGTATTATTTTTGTATCATTTTTAATTTTTTTTAATATTTTCGTATCATTTTTGTTTAATTATTGTAAAATAGTGCTATCATATTTGTATTATTTTTGTATCATTGCTGTATTCTTTTTGTATAATTTGGTATCATTTTTGTATCATTTTTGTATTATTTTTGTATCATTTTTGTATCATTTTTGCG
The DNA here is from genome assembly GCF_030247185.1 of Malaya genurostris. Classification (NCBI taxonomy): domain Eukaryota; kingdom Metazoa; phylum Arthropoda; class Insecta; order Diptera; family Culicidae; genus Malaya; species Malaya genurostris. The sequence goes on from NC_080570.1 coordinate 30,972,973, forward strand.
TCATTTATGAATCAATTTTGTATAATTTTTGCATGGTGTTTGTATAGTTTTTGTATTATTATTGTATTATTTATGTATCATTTTTGTATCATATTTGTATTATTTCTATATAGTTTTTGTAACATATTTGCATCATTTTTGTATTATTTCGTATCATTTTTGTATCACTTTTGTATCATTTTTGTATTATTTATGATACAATTTTGTATAATTTTCGTATCGTTTTTGTACTTTTATTGTATCATTTATTTATTATTTATGTATTCATTTTGTATCATTTTTGTATTATTTTTGTATCATTTATGTATCTTTCTTGTATCATTTTTGTATAATTTGGGTATTATTTTTGTATCATTTTTGTATTGCTGTATTGTTTATGTATCATATTTGTATCATTTTTGAATTATTTTTGTATTATTTTTGTATCATTTTTGTTTCATTTTTGTATCACTTTTGCATTGTTTTTGTATTATTTTTGAATCTTTTTTGTATCATTTCTGTATCAGTTTTGCATTATTTTTGTATCATTTTTGTATCATTTTTGTATTATTTCTGTATCATTTTTGTATCATATTTGTATTATTTCTATATAGTTTTTGTAACATATTTGCATCATTTTTGTATTATTTCGTATCATTTTTGTATCACTTTTGTATCATTTTTGTATTATTTATGATACAATTTTGTATAATTTTCGTATCGTTTTTGTACTTTTATTGTATCATTTATTTATGATTTATGTATTCATTTTGTATCATTTTTGTATTATTTTTGTATCATTTATGTATCTTTTTTGTATCATTTTTGTATTATTTTTGTATTATTTTTGTATCATTTTAGTTTCATTTTTGTATCACTTTTGCATTGTTTTTGTATTATTTTTGAATCTTTTTTGTATCATTTCTGTATCAGTTTTGCATTATTTTTGTATCATTTTTGTATCATTTTTGTATTATTTCTGTATCATTTATGTATCTTCATAGTATAATTTGGGTATTATTTTTAAAATATTTTTGTATCGCAATTGTATCATATTTGTATCATTTCTGTATCATTTTTGTAGACTTTGGTATTATGTATCTTTATTGTATCATTTTTGTATAATTTGGGTATTATTTTTGAGATATTTTTGTATCGCAATTGTATCATATTTGTATCATTTCTGTATCATTTTTGTAGACTTTGGTATTATTTTTGTATCATTCCTGTATTGTTTTTGTATCATATTTGTATCATTTTTGCATTATTTTTGTATTTTTTTGTGTCATTTTAGTATAATTTTTGTATCACTTTTGCATCAATGTTGTATCATTTTTGTATCACTTTTGTATAATTTTAGTATCATTCTTGTATCGTCTTACAAACCAGTTGTCGTATGTTCGAGCCCCGACCTGGAAGGATTCGTAGTGTCAGTAGAATCGTAGCACCAGCCATGCACTGGTTTTGTACACTTTGAATCGGCTGCGAAATCTGTTGAAACAGAAGGTAAAATTCCACTACAGGAATGTAATACCAAGGCTTTGTTGAATCGTTTTTGTATCATTTTTGTATCATTTTTGTATCATTTTTGTATTATTTTTGTATCATTTTTGTATTATTTTTGCATAATTTTTGTATTATTTTTGTATCATTCTTGTATCATTTATGTATCATTTTTGTATTATTTTTGTATCATTTCTGTATATCTTTTGTATCATATTTGTATCATTTTTGTATTATTTTTGTATTATTTCTGTATCATTTTTGCACCATTTTTTATCATTTTTAAATTTTGTTTCATTTTGTGCCATTTATGTCATTTTGCTATTTGGTAATTTTTGTTTTCTGTCTTACATTTTTGGTAATTTGTATCATTTTTGTAATTTTTATCATTTTTGTGTAACTTTGCACTTGCTTAAACATTTTTGTGCTATTTCATTCCAGTTTCGTTGTATAGTAGTTCCATTTTTCTTATTTTCTTTATTTTTGTGGTATTTTAAGCTATTTTTGTGACATTTTGCGACCTTTTGGACAATTTCTGTACCGCAAAAATGTCTGTATGTATTTCCTCGTAGATGGCGCAAAGATATTTTTACAAACTTAGATTGAAATGAAAGGTCTCATCGCTTACCTGATTTTCTTCAACTCAGATTCAAATTAAAGGCCATCACAGCCAATCATAGCCTGCTATTAGGTTTCATCTTGAATCGACTTTCGGTTCCGGAGTTACGGAGTAAAATGTGCAAAATGAATTAAAAAAGTGCACATTTTCTCCGAGACAGCTCATCCATCTTTCACAAGCTTAAGTTCAAATGAAAATTATCACAATCACATTGTTTTTGTGTGCTTTTATGAGTATTTTAGTGTCAATTTTATTACTCTATTTTTATCTAGAGTTGTGATATTTTTGTGCCATTTTGTAATTTTAATAACTCAGTTATTTTGTGCCATTTTTGTATTTTGTGTTTGTATTTATTTATGCTCTATTATCGTGCCATTTTTTTAACAGCCTTGTACTCGTTTTGTAATTTTGGTCATTTTGGTAATATTTGTACCATTGTTGTTATTTTAGTGCCATTACTGTATCGTTTTCGTTTTTTTTTATCACTATTTATGCCAGTTTTGTTTTATTTTCATCATTTTTGTTCCATCTTTACCGTATTGATCATTTTGCTAGTGAGGTAATTTTGTTTCTATTTTAGTGTAATATTTTGCCATTTTTGTTCTACTTTTCCACTTTTTTATTGACTTTTTGTAATTAGGTAATTTTTGTTCTATATTTATGTAAATTTTTGGATCGTTTTTGCGTTACTTTGTATTATTTTTATGCCCATTCAAAAACTATTTCGTGCAATATTTGTACCATAGTTTTTGTTATTTTGGTAAATTGTTATTTTGGTGAATCTTTGTAAAATTCGTATTGTTTTGTGAATACTTTTTTTTAAAATTTCTGCCATTTTTGAACTATTCTTGTTGGTTTCATGCCATGTTTTCTTTTTTGTGCCGATTCGTACGTGTTTGTGCCATTTTTGTGTTAGTCTTGGGCCATTTTTGAACTTTTCGTGTTATTTTGTGAGCATTTCCATAGACAGGAAAAAGCTGTAGACTGTGGGTGTCGTTTGTTTTTATTTCGTGCATTTTTGTACAATTTTTATGCCAATTTTGTAATATTTCTGTTTTTTTTTTGTGTCATTTTGTGCCCTTACTCCGGGAGCATATTTTTCGTGTACATAAATTTCGCAGTCTTATTCGACTTCTACTTTTTACATAATAGTAAACATTTCAATCAAAAGCACAAAGTACTATTTTGTCAATAAGTTGTGACCAATACACTGTAACCTTACACTTGCAACATATCCATCCATTATAAAAGCAGTGATTTTGTCAAATTACGAGACATATTTGAAATATCACGCAAGTCCATCTCCCCCACCCAGAAACGTCTCTAACCTTATGACTTTACTAACGAATGAACATGATAGCATGCTTTAGATCATCAAAACCTATAGTTAGTGGGAGCAAAATTTATCACTAAACAACAAACTACCATTACGAGCCGCGTACAAATGAGTTATTCTAGTATCACCGTTCGTTGCAATGCTCTACCAAGCATAATTTATTATTCAACAGCTGTTGGATCACGGCTGTCAAATTGGCGTAAATGAATGGCACAGCGGTACTAGCCGGGTAGATACGAAACGGTGGTTTCGGGATTTGGTTGATGGTTTCGAAACCGGTAGAGTGAAAGCCATTCGAGACACACTAAAAACAGCTGATCGGTCGTCACGGACATTGTTCTTCAGGTTGCTTGGATAAATCGTAATGGTTTTTTAAGTTATTGACATTATTTTGACTTTTCAGGTTCAAGGTGAAACTAGACAAATAAGTTTATTTATTATATTATCTAAAAATCTGAAGACTGTGATTTGCTCTTAAAATTTCGGTAGGAACGAATTTATACTATTCAAATATTGTTTCATCTGTTCTCCATAACACGGAAATCAAAAATAAATTCGCCACTTAATGTAGTTCCCGACTGCCAGACAGAACGACGTAACTACGAAAACACATTACTCCATTAGCAATCAATTACACAGCATGCAATCAAACCATAGTCAGTTCCTCCTCTTCCTCCTCCTCCTCCTGCTTCCCTTCCTCGCACATTACGTAACCAAGCGACGAACTTTGGCATCCCACTGTCATCGAGTTCCCACACAACTTTGTGTGCGAGAAAGCGCGCGGGCCGATGGCACAGACATCGGCGTTTGCCAAATGGCGCAAATGACAGCATCTATTCGACTATCGCAAAAATATGCGGAATGTGTTCGGTACAGAGATCACTTTCCTCTCATTCCAAGAATAGCATAGAATGCTAGATGAAACATCGGCACACCTTACTACTCCTGCTGCCTACTATGCGGGGTCTTTCGGTGAAAATTATTTTTATCCAAGTTCGCGTTGGCCGGGAACGTCGGGATCACCGAAGCAAGCCAAGTCACATCGTCGTAGTCAAAACAACCGTGGTCGCTGCTCTCGTGTAATCAAAATTTCACTGTTATTCCATTTGGGGAAGTCAATTATGCTGTGATGTCGCACTAGCAAACTAGTTTTCGTTGCGTCGGACACTGGATCGAGGTGCTTACAAGCTCCATTTCCTGTGAAGATATGTCAACACCAGGCTGAGAATTTACTTATTAGGCTTGTTCACGATCTCTTAGATAGTGAGGCAGTCAAACAAGGCGGCATGGGTGGCGTCGGATGGTCCTCCGACTTGACAATTACGCAAGCAATAAACATAATTGCGTGTCACACGGAAGTAGTTCGTTTCAAAGGAAAAGAACTTCCTCTAGTCGGGTCCTATTCAAAAGCCGAGATTACATTTATGGTGCATTCATTACTATTAAATAAACTGTTTGATGATTCGATTTTATGTGATAATTGATTTTGCATCAACTTTTTTATCTTCCGGACAGGAACAGATACGAACAGGCTTTGGTCTAGTGCCTTGAAGGATCTTTTAAAATCCTAGAGTTTTCTACGAGGAGTCAATTTGTTTTATGTCATTTTGATTGGCTGTAATTAGCAAAATATATAGATTTATAAAGAGAGAGAGAGAATTGGCATCACTGGGATTTCTGAGCCAATCCCACTTGTACCCGGTGGGCTATGCCTGCCAGCCATTTCTGTCAACAATGCAACAAGCGGTTATTAAAGCTAACGACACTGCCAACATTTCGGATTAAATGTTTTGAATTGTTGTCAACATTACGGATGAGAAGTCATCACTTTGGTTATAGGCACTCCAGGGTTTGGTAACCACGTTCCTCGCACGACATCCTCTTAGAAAAAAAAATCAACGGTGGTCTTTCGTTGGTCCACTACGTTGTATCATTGGTCCAATCAACGTCCAATTGATCGTTCAACGGGACCTTCGTTAACCGATTTTGAAACAGACCGTTGAACCGGGCGCCGTTTCTTTCGTTCAACAAATGCGGCAGACAGAGGCCCATTGTTCAGCCATTTTCAATATGAGGAGTTAGGGCCCCGTTGGGCTAGTTTTACTGGAGAATTTTGGAAGTTTTTATCCACTTAGTTTTTGAATGAACACTACATACCTGTAGAACACCTCTACTTTATGTAGAAAAACCAGAAATGTTCTTGCTATATGAAGATAACACCAAATTTCCACACTGGTTTTGTAGGATTAAAAACAGCAACAAACCGTTCCTTTAAACTGAACGATTATTTCGTGCAGTATGCCGTTCAACAAGCGTTCAACGACCAATAAAATATAACCGCTTGCTGAGTGGGCAGTGTCGGGCCTACACGCTCATTGAACATAACTCAAAAATGTGTGACTAGCCACTCAATGTCATAAAAAGTGCACGTACACACCAAAAAGGAATTGTGACAATCTCAAAGTGATTATCAATTATTTTTTTCAATTTATATCGCCGCGATTATCAATTGATTTGAACAAAATTTTCACTCTGCGTATTACATTTCTCTCCATATGTACAAAATGACTCTCGATTGGCCGGGTGACCAGAAAAGTTTCGACATTTTCGGTAACAAGTTTGCATTCATCATTTTTGCGATTTTTTTCCAGAATAATCGTTCAACAAAATAAATTCAAATGTTTTGCATGATAAAAAGCTTCATTCGAACAATATTTTGTAATTTTTTCGTGGAAAAATATTGAGAAATAAGTCGGTGAAGAGTTTTTTTAGGCCGCTTCTTAAAAATCATGTTTGCGGTGTCCGTATCTCAACGCAGACTAATCAGAAGTGAACAAATCAATTCTGCATAATTGAAGTAGAAGTTTTTCAAGACCCCAACGTTTCTGTTTGATTTTTTTTATTTTTTTTTATTTTTGGTGGTTATTCAAAGTGAAAACAACGATTTTTCACGAAAAAATCCGCCATTTTGTAGCTGTAAAACCTCCCCAAAGTAACAAATAACAAAAAAAAATGTTGGGGTATGGTTTTTTATATGTAGAAAGTGTGAGCAAAATTTGAAAAAAAAATGTTCAGTAGTTTTTGAATGACGATGGACACGGACTTTGAAAACCTGTTTTCGACAAAAACGCGTTTAAATTTTTTTGTCTATAAGGTAGCGCTTCGCCGTGGTCACGGAAGTTCGCTGCCTATCCCGGGGTTTCACGCACTTTACCCAAAATTGTGAGAAAACGGGGAAGAAAACGGAAATTCCAAGAACATACGATTCTAGATATTTAATTTCTCTATCGATTCGTATATAAATTGTGCCTGATAAACATTTTTATCGAAAGATTTCGTGCGAGTTATAAAAATAAATGAGTTTTTCCTTATTCTTTCGCACGCACACAATGCATTGGGGTATGCAAAATGCTACATGCGGTAGACGCTAACAACATTTCTTTTGTTTTCGTTGTCCGTTCTCTCTGCGTAAACGTTGAATATAGATGAGTAGAAAATGTAAGTAAGTTTTACTACTTTGTAAAATAATTTCTATTCATGTTTCAGTAGAACCAGAAATCAGTAATGATTTTCATCGCTACTAGCTTTGACGCTTTGTTGAAAACGTAGCACATCCCTACATATGCGAGTTGTTTATAGCGAGAAAAGGAAAAAATAAAACAAAATGTTTAACAAAACTCGCACGAAATCTCGCGAAAGAAAAGCTTTCTAACTGATATTTTTCGCCAAATGCATAGTAAAATCATTTACCTACAATTGTATGTTTTTGATTTTTCGTGAATCGGGTTAGTATTGGAGAAATTTTCAATTTAGGGTGAAATTTCGGCGACAAAGCAAGAGGAAGCAGTGAGTTGTCTCGCTTCGACCTGACCACGGCGAAGCGCTACCATAATAGCAATGGAAACAATTAATTACTGCAGGGAGCCCGTGAGGTCTAACCTTTTTCAAAAAATTATATTTTTTCTTTTATAATTCATTATAATGAAACATTTCAAGAATGTTTTGTCAAGTTTTGAAGTCCATCGAAGTAGAAATCTTGGACCTGTGCGCCGAGCTCTTACTTCTTCGTAGAATGTGATAGCCATAGATCTTTATCTATAACTTTCAGAGTTTCATTCTAATAGGCTTGGAAATTTCACACAAAAATATTAAGAAAATAATAAATGATTTTTCAAAAATGTTAGACCCTACCCGCCCCTTAATATATAGAATCTGTCGAGAGGAAAGAGCAACTGATGACAAATTAGGGCAAGGTGCAGAGTTTCTACATGTAATATTTATATGAAAAATTCGTAGTAAATTTCGTATATCTGGTAACCCTGTTGAAAGGGCAAATCGCTATTCCCACGACAAAAGAGCCTAACTGCAAATGAGAGCCTCTCTTTGTTGACTTTCTCTTTTGATTATTACGGAGCCATTACTGCAATTTCTCGAAAGTTTCCAATATAAATCCAAAGCTTGTGGTTTTAGCTTGAAAGATTTGCGAAGAGTAAGGCGTCAAACATGAAATCAGTGCGGCAAATCGCGAAAGGAAATGTAAACGAAGAGAAACTGTCATTTGCAGTTAGACCCTTTTAAAAGAAAGAACACAATTTTGAAATTACACGCTTAGAAAAAGTTACTAAGAATTTGAGTATTAGCTATTCATTTTCAAATGATACATAAAAACGTCAAAATTTGAGCAGTTACCCGTGATTATTATGAGCAATTCTTACTGTAAGTTTGAGTTTTACGCATCGAATCAGTTTTGGATTACTATTTCAGCGAAACGTCGAAAAATCGAATGAAAAATTGTATGATATCATACCCCGTTTTCTATTGCTCAAATTTCCTACGCGTGGTTAACTTCGTTGGTAATTTTGTGGAAATTTCAATGGCTGCCACTATCGAACACAATGCAGAAAATATTTGATGAAATTTACACTGAAACGGCGATGAAATTGGGAGGCAAGGATTAAGAAATAATTTTCATGATACCAAAGATTCAAAAGTCTGAAATGTCACATAGAATATAAAAATAAGATAATAAGAACCAATTCCGGAAAATATTCATGAAGATCATTATATATCGGGAATAACAAATCCAATATTTTTTTTAAATAAGAACTTTCCTAGGCAGAAATCACTAAAGAAATAAGTGTATTCGCCACAGATTTACGGAGGGATGTCTCACTTCCAGAGGTAGAAGTAGAACAACTTTCAGAAGTAAACGAAAGTAAATTATTAATAGCAATAACATAGTTTATGGTAAATTAATTTTAAATAAAATTTCACTCAAAATTCGAGTACTTATTACTCAATTTTCGGCTTATGTACAAAATAAAGTATTACGCAGTAAATGAATAGATTTTACCCAAACATGGTTTCCATTGGAAGAACTCAAATTTGAGTCACTAAGGAGACAGGGCCGGCAAGTTGCATGAAATATTGAGGGGAAGCACAGAAAATTATTACTACAGTTCATTAAATTTTGCAATATATAAAACATAAAAAATAAAGGGAACGGAGAGGTTAGAGCAAATAAAAAGAAACCAAGTAAGCAAGTTCAGTTTCTTTTCCGGATGTTGTAGTACGATCACAAACATTTTATTTACTATTCCAATAATAACCAATATTCGAAAGTGGTAAAGTATAGCACATTTCACATTTTAGAAAGTTAGTTTAAAAATTTTAGTCACTTAGTTAAGAAATATGAACGATTAAGGAGACGAACTACGGGGATAACAGGAAAAAATGTTTTTTCTAGTGAATTTTCATATATTTTCCAGTTGACAAAATGTTGAAGCATGGCCACATCAATAAATCTTTTGGAGGGGCAAAAAGAGCATCTCCCCCTCATAGTTGTAGGCCCTGTAAGGAGTTACTCTAAAAAAGAATTGTTCCACTTTTCCCGCAGATGAGTGGGATCTTACTCATTTTTGAGTCACTTTTTCTAAGTGTGTACTACTTTTTCCGCTAACCCTGAGCCAAAATGATAATTTTATCTCACTTTTAGGGGAATTATATTCCTAAATCGAATCCTCAAAAGATGACGCTTATCTTTCTGAGTAACTTTGTTGTAGCTACTTTCCCTCGAAAATTACGCTTCTATGGTGCTATGAATTAAGGTCCTACTTACAATCGTAGGAAAACAGCCATTGTTAGAAACCCAAAAGCTGTTTTTTGCGCTCCTGCTAGATGAAAAAGCATCAGTTTATTAAGAAATGTAGCAAGTAAATTGATACTTCTCTTTTAAATTTTCCCCCAACGACAACGAAGAAAATTGCTGTTTTTCGTAAGAAATTGCAAATTTTATCTTAGGAGTGTGCAGTACGGTAAAATTTCATTTTCAATGAAAATGAAATTAATGGCCACTGACTGTCAGTATATCGATACTAATTCATATGACTTTTCAAGTGAAGCTCCCAGAATTCATCGTCAATTAAATAATCATACCTAGTCATTTGAAGTTTTGCTTGCTCAGTTTCAATTGCCAAGTCGTCTAGCTGCTTCATTGTCTTCGCTGTTGGTAGTGAGCATGGAGTAAAGTATGAAAAATGAAAGCTGAAGGAGGAAACTTTCATCTATTATCTTGAACCAATTCGAATGTTTTCATAAACCTCATTAGAAGGCCGCTCCAACACTATTTAAATAGATATTTTGTTACTTCAAGAGATCAACTGACGGTGGTTAAACTGTGCTTTGATTTGAAGAGAATCGATTGAAGAACTGAATGCAGCCGGTTCGAAACGTCAGCGAACGTTGTGTGTGTCAGAGTGTGAAGTTTACTGCAGCAGAGAGATCGTCAGTGTGTTTCACATTCGGTTTCAATTGAATTGAATGAGGTTTTACTGCACTGGGAGTGTGAAGCTGGGTTGGAGCAAACTGTAACAACTTCCTGTAATGTTCATCCGCCCATACTTAGGACAATGGCGTAAGTTCTTACCGGATATAGGGTAACAGAGGTATTTTGGCCACTTCATATATTTTTGCCCACCTAACAAACTTTATCGATTTCATCGGATTTTATTGATGTTAAGTAACTCATGTTGCATCAATTTGAAGCTAATCACATTAAATTACCTATTGCGGAAGGGGGTTTCTAAGATATTACAACATTTGGTGGATATTTTTACAAAGTGGGCAAAAATAAAATCAATCCTGAAGTGGGCCAAAATACCTCTGTTACCCAGTCAGATAGTTCAAAACATCTTTATTACCCTTTTACTTCCGGTTTACGAGAATATCGACCCGTTTTGATGTTTGAATTTCAACGCAAACAAATCGTTTTATTGGAGCTACTTGGTCGTAAACAAGCAACATTCTCAAGAAGGAAAGCATAGGACAACAGCTCTATACATAATCAGGAATGCCTTTCCTGGCTAAAGTGTTCTAAGCGAGTCATTCTAAAAGCATCCTTTCGGTAGGGAATAATTCCACATAAGCAAACAATTTCGTAGGAATCAAGTTCATTAGAAGGAAACACTTGCAGCGTTTATTCCTGCGAAGAAATCTAATTTCGCTCAGGAATCTTCCAACAACGAGCGTAAATGACGTTTGAACAGATTATCGACTTGTAAAGTAGGCGACGTCGGTTCGGTGAGCTAAAACAAACAAACAGTTTGCAACTGAACCAAATCCTGCAGATGCTGATAAAATCCCGAAGAGCGCAACCCGTTTGGAGCTGCCAAAATTAAATTCCTCTCCGTCACTGGTCGGGGTTGGTTTTCCATATTTCCTTCCCGATTAGAAGCAGACACAGAGAGAAAAAGAGGTAGTAATCGGAATAATGCTGTTCAAATAGGAGCAAACGTCTTTTCAAAACATTGCAGGGGTAAATCGCTTTTGTTGTGTGCTAACGTAGAAATATAGCAAACTATTTATCTTTGGAATGAAAAGTTCCAATCATGGCATCACAATCAGTTGAAGATGTTTTCCTCGCTACTGAATGGAATATCATGGAGGGCAGATGAAAGTAGTCTGATAACTGAAGCTTGTTCAAAATATAATTCAGTAAGTAGAACACTTTTGTTTACAACAAATAGTAACTAATCACACAATCACGTCGTCGCTGTGCCATACTTTCCCCGAAGGTATTAAATTCTATATATAGTAGCTGCCAACAAATAAAGACAAACAATCAGATCCTATAGTATTTCAGTTTGTTTAGCGTCTTCGGTTGGGACACACCGTATCCTGTTTACCCGGCGGCGCTCGTAAATCAATTGTGCCACAGTTTACTAACCCGACCTGGCCGGATGGTGTGTGCGGTTGGTTTCTGATTCCCACCGAGACTAGCAGCACCGGCGACCAATGCGAAACCGACGAAGAACCATAGTCTAGTCATCATCATCATCATCTGTTGAGGCGAGGTCACTTCTCGACGATGCGAAAACTACTCACACACAGACCCACGGTCGAGACCAGCCAAGCGAAGCTCCGTTGGTCTGCGAATCGAAACAAAAAAAAAGTGCACAGTCGATGAAGATATCATGACTCACCTCACCTCCAGATAGTAGATGTGGAAGCAAGTTCAAGCACTGCCGTATTGTTATTGTGTTTTACGCCGATTCACCCCGGGTCCGAGTGATGACTTAATTTGCGTGGGGTTACGTCAATGACGGACTTGCCATCAGTGACATATGTTCTCGCATAACTAATTGTTTACGCTTCGTTAGTCTTAAATGGCTGCGAAACTGGATAGGGCTACTGAAGATTCGAGTGAGTTTCGAATTAAGTGTGCTTCTGGGAGACATTTTATACTACAAATAGTTGCTCTTTGTTTAAAATCCCAAGAAACTTTCTTTTCTGGGACTTGCAATCTCAAGAAAGAAGTGTGATTGTTTTACACCTGGATAGAACTTGTAGAGAGATGCTACAGACTAAGTGAGATGCTAGCAAGCACAGGTATTAGAATTTAGATGGTTCAAAATTTTATACCATAGCAATGTTTCTTCTGTATTCTATAAAATATTACTGAACCTTCCAAAATCTTTTTACTAACAACTCAGTAAAAATTTTAACAATTTTCAGTTACCCAATGAATTAATATGATTAATTTAACGACATTGAGATGACATTCGAGGCACTCGTGTAGCTTCGAAACACTCGTGCTGATTTCCGTCTATTGTCGGGTAATCATTCTGTTCTCTGGATTCAGCCAAACATGTACTCGAAGTGCGCTTGCGTTCATCTTTCTAGCCCTAAATAAGTATGTGCGGGATCCAGCGGCAGAATATCTTTCTTATCTGCGCAGAATCTAGCTAAACTAAGCCATGCTCGCGTACTTTCTCTTTCCGATCGATCAGTACAATTTTTTATATTATTATTATTTTCATTTATTTTGCCCCAGTTCCATACTCCATTTTATGTGGTTTTGATTCTATTCTGCTTTGTAAAACCTGTCACTGTGTGCTTTGTCGGCAATGCAGTTTTGACCATCATGTAACTCTCAAAACCACTATTTTTTCGTTTCGGTTTCTCTTTGTGATCTCGGTACCCCTCCTCTCTGGGTACGTCGATAACATTTACAATATCGAAACCGTTGAATCATATGAAATAACATTTCAATTTACTGAATACTCTCATATCAAAAAAAGAAATAATGAATCCTTCATGGATAGAATAGACCAATTATTTCACTTGTATAATATTTATGCTCATTTTCCTTTAAAACTAAATACAAGCTTTCATTTCGATAAGATATGACATCGTGCTAATTTTGATCAGTTTTTATCCATGTCATTGTAGTATCATTTCTAATTATTTTATAATTGTGACATTTCCAGTAGATTTTACAAATAAGCGACTCTTCAATATGTCAAAACTGAGATGTCAAAACTCTTGTAACGCTTTTTAACACCTATAACTTACAAAAACTAACATATAACGCTTCGATACACACAAAACTTACAAAAAAGTAACAAATGTAACGCTTCTTAACACTTGTACCATTTGAAAATGTAACACGTCATGTAACGTAACGTCACACGTAAAACTTACGAAAAAGTCACGCATGCAACTATTTGTAACGCCTATAACATACAAAAATATAACGCATGTAATGCTTTATGACTTACAACAAAGTAATACTTCGTAAGGCCTTTAATTAATAAAAAAGTAACGCACGTAACGCCTACGCTTGTAACGCTTCGTAAGGTCTAGTAACTCATGTAATGCTTTCTAAAGTAAAGTAACTCATGTGAAACTTCGTAACGTCTACAGCTTACAAAAAAATAACGCATGTAACGATTCGTTCCGCCTATAACTTTTGACAAAATAACATATGTAACGCTTCGTAACGTCTATAACTTACAAAAGCCCATTCTCAATTCACCTAAAGGTGTGATAATTTTCTTTTTCTTCAGAACAGTCTCAACAGTCTCAGTCCTTTCTCTTTCTTCAGAACAGTCTCATGAATTGTTTATTATTTTATGAAATAATTTCGTACACTGATTTGGGCTCATTTTTGACACCAATTACATTTGACACTCGGCATCATTTCTCAAAACAAGCGCTTGACATTTGCGCTGCCCATTTGTATGAGAAGAGTGATGCTAATCTAAAAATGTAACACAATACTAGCTTTCAAACGAGCCTAAGCTTGTTGAAATCGGTGAGGCCATCTCTGAGAAAATTACGCGTGAAAAAATCCGTTAAAAGGTGCACATACACACAGATATATACATACACACACCCAGACATTTTCCGATCTCGTCGAGCTGAGTCAAATGGTAAATAACACTGTGGGTCTCCGAGGCTTCGTTCGAAAGTCGGTTTTCCAGCAATTCTAATACCTTTCTATAGAGAAAGGCAAAAAGTAGCACATGTAACGCCTATAACTAACAAAAAAGTAACGCATGTAACGCATCGTAACGCCTATAACTTCAAAAAACTGACGCATGTAACGCTTCGTAACGCCTCTAACTCACGAAAAAGTAACGTATGTAACGCCAATAACTTACTAAAAAGTAACACTTCGTAACGCTCATAACTTACAAAAAAGGAAGGCTTCACAACGCCTATAACTTACTAAAACGTAACGCATGTAACGCTGCGTAACTCACTAAAAAGTAACATATGTAACGCTTCGTAACGCCTATGACTCACAAGAAAGTAACACATGAAATGCTATAACTTACAAAAAAGGAAGGCTTCGTAACGCCTATTAATTACTAAAAAGTAACGCATGTAACGCTTCATAACGCCTATAACTTACTTAAGAGTAACGTATATAACGCTTCGTAACGCCTACAACTTCAAAAAAAGAACGCAAGTAACGCCTATAACTCACGAAAAAGTAACGTATGTAACGCAAATAACTTACTAAAAAGTAACGCTTCGTAACGCCTATAACTCACGAAAAAGTAACGTATGTAACGTTGCGTAACTCACGAAAAAGTAACATATGTAACCCTTCGTAACGTCCATAACTTACAGAAAAAGTAACGCATGTAACGCCTATGACTCAACAAAAAGTGACTCATGAAACGCTTCATAACGCAAACAATTAACAAAAAAGTAACGCATGTAACGCTTCGTAACGCCTATAACTTACTAAAATGTAGTGCATGTAACGCTTCGTAATACCTATAACTTACAGAAAAAGCAACGCTTCGTAACGCCTATAGCTCACGAAAAAGTAACGCATTTAACGCTTCGTAACGCCTATAACTTACAAAAAAGTAACGCATGTAACTGTTCTTTCCGCCTATAACTTTTGAAAAAATAACGCATGTAACGCTCTGTAACGCCTATAACTCACGAGAAAGTAGCGTATGTAGCGCTACGTAACACCTATAATTTACTAAAAAGTAACGTATGTTACGCTTCGTAACGCTTTGTAACGCCTATAACTAGAAACGCATCGTAACATCGTAACTCGTTTACCACAAGAATCTTACCCTTATAACGGTTTTCAACATTCATAATTTCCCTAAAATAACTCAAACGATTTGTAATCATCAATTTAAGAAAATAATCGAATGCGATGCTTTCTAGCTTCTTTAAATTAACGTAACGCTTCCCATCTCGCAATAGTATCGAGTAAAACGCTTCGTCCCCCCTTCCCCCTCCTCCCTGTACGTGACTGCTCATGGGTTATAACCATAAAAAGTTAGTGTCTGTTATACTAGCGAATGATTCACTATAATGCTAATTCATATCAAATATTCTTTAAAACTTCAATTTTGAGTAATTTGTGATTAATTCATACTACTGATAATTTTATCATAAATTACTGATCATATTTCTGATGGTATGGAGAAACAATATGTTTCTGAGTTGAATACAACGAGAGATATTCACGATTAAGTTCTACCCATTCTTGTACGGAGTAAATTTTGAAAAGGTGCCCCATAGTAAATTAAGTCGTATTCACGAAAAAAAAAACACTGTTTCACGAAGACAATGCTCCGATTGAAAAGTCGATTAAAAAGGATGGTTAGCTTGAGCGAATTACACTTTCTCATCCACCATATAGTCCAGATCAGGTCCCCAGTGACTACTGGCTATTCGCTGATCCAAAAAAAAATCTCGCTGTTAAGAAATTCAAACTAAAGTGAAGCCTATTTTGAGGTCTTCTACAAGCTTGACATCAAGAAGTTAGAGAAGCGTTGGAATGATTGATTCTTAGTTAGCCACTTATACCGTTTTCGTTTTAGAACCTACACGCGGGCGACTCTGACTCCGAGTAAAACGAACACGTGGTACGCGCCCTGAACAACAACTCATATAAAAAAGAAAAAAATAAACAAACTCGCATGGATGCGTAGTGCGACCCGAGAAAATTTTCAGAGCGAAACTACGCGATTTGAGTCCGATCTAGTGCGACCCCAGGTTGCTAAAACAAACTCATCAAAAGTTGTTTTGCCGACTCTGAGTGAGCTCTCGGGCTGCTCTGATCAATAAATTAAAACAGTATTAATTAACAGTTAAAAGCAAATTTTTGATCATTTTGGGGAAAGACCGTGTATCACCGAAAGTATTCCCGCAGAAAACACATATGTCAAGTTAAATCAAGATAAATTTTCTTTGAAAACGGTTTCGATCAAATTTAGTTCGTTTTAATTAAAATATTGGGTAACGAAAACTTCCACCAAAATAATTCATCATTATTCTGTGATTAGACGAAATGTAATGTTCGGCATAGCGGTTTTCGACCAAACGGCTTTCAAAGGAACAAACTTCCGTGAACTGTTGAAACTTAACTAGCGATAACGGAATGACATGTTCGGTGAAATCTGTACTGCGTTTCGATTTCCAGTCCGAATAGGTTTGAGCTTAAAATGACTTTAATCCAGCTTTAAATTTGGCACAAAACTCGTTGACATTTGCTATGTTATTCAAACTCACAACGAACAGGTAAGGTACCGTAAGATGGTGACTTTAATTTGAAGACCGCAATCGTCCAGACCACTTTCAACACACTTCCATAAAGCTGCCAACCCAAAAGTGGTTCAGGAACGTTCTCATAAATTTCAATCCCACATCCGCACTCCAGTAGTTAGTTGCTGCGGCAGTAGCGGGTTTCAAAATAAACTAAAGCAGACTAAATTTCTGGTAAACTGAAGCGCAGAATTATACCCCCAGACCCCAGCCTTGTGATACACTAGAATTCACTAGACGGGAAATTTAATGTCAATTTTGCGAGGAAAAACTTTTATCAACGGTGGAGGTACAGTAGTAGTAGTAGTCGGGCGACACGGTGTGACATCCGGTAGATCAAAAACTTGTTTATTTCATAACGGTACGCGATTGCTTCCATTGTTAGCATGGGTTTTCCAGTTTGTGACGGTTCTCACTTCTCAGGAAGGGCTGACTACTAGTCAAAAGTAGAGCACTTCACACGAAACAATTCTAAAGATTCTGACAGTACATAGTACTGTGTGTGTGCGTGTGTTTTAGAGATACAATGGATTAATAATATCAATACAAATAGGATCACTGTGTTGAAGAAAATAAATGACATATTATTGATAATGACATTGTTTCATGCAATCCAAACACGCGCAACAGTACCAGTGATTGCGACTCTCGTTCCATCCAATCGAAGTAGTCTGGTCACTCATGGAAACTTGTTTTTTAGCATATTCGCATATGAAAAAAGATGAAACACAACCGAACCGAAGGGTTTCGTCTGGTTTCGGTGTAATAGTTTCAACAATTACACGAATCAAATTGGACACGGAACCGATATCGATTCGCTATCCGATAACAGGGCCGTAAAAGACTACTTCATGTAATGGAACCGGTTCGGAGCCGCACGGAATACAAAATACGCACGTGGTGGCGTGTCACGTCTAGCGTGACAGCTTCGGTACCACCCCGTCATCTTCATTGCATTGGAATTGCGAATGAGCTTGGTTTAACAGCAGGCGGAAACCTGCGAGGGGACAAATGAAATAGACATGGTGACGACGTAAAATCTACGCAGTTTCTTTGCAGCTCGGATGCTGCGGAATACAACTGTGCTGGGGTTGCGTCTAAACGTGAAACTAGTGACGACGTCATGCCTGTGGCATGTCGTGCTGTCGTGTCTGCTTGAAATGCCAGTAGCTGTGGCTCGAAGGGATCATCCATGATGCACAGACTAGTGGACCTGGTGTTCGGGAAGTTTGTTCACAATGTTCAGTGAATTTAGTATATGAAAAAATCGTACAAATATGTTCGCGAATTGACTACGTGACGTGACTTTGAAAAATACTTATCAATCAGGAAACAATATACAACAGTTACGAAACATGCAAAGTGTATCAAGACATTCATCCGGTTCAGGTACCGTGAAATTACACGTCTTCTTTTCCCAACAGTGTCCCTAAAGTCAGTAGTAGTAGACGCCCGATGTGACGAAAAATGACGAATTACCGTGCTCACATAATAGGACAGTGTGTCGGTCTGAATGGAAGCTAATAGTGTGAATGAAAACGATATTTTCGGAACAAGCAAAGGATACGGCTGTGGATACGGTTTCGGTGACAATTCAGTTTTGGAATCAAGCTGAGCATGATTTCGACATGATTTAGTACAAGAAATCAACAAATTTAACTCTTGATTAATAGGTTTTGTGTATTTCGACAGCAAAATACGTTTGAAAATTTGAATTTAACCTTCTAATTGACGTATATTATATCCACTCCCCGAATTCAAACGTGCCATTTAAAATCGGCACCAGCTGTGTGTACGGGACTTGCTGACAATGCTGCGCTCCTGTTACTTCGATGAATCAAATTCATGCCAAATACCGTTTTATTGGGTTTAATCTAAGTAATACAGTGTTATCAAAACAAAGCCTTGGTATTACATTCCTGTAGAGTAATTTGACCTTCTGTTTCAACAGACTTCGCATCCGATTCCGAGTGTACAGAACCATTGCATGGCTGGTACTATGATCCTACTGACACTACGAATCCTTCCAGGTCGGAATCTTGCACGAATCACTCCGAGCTGAAGCGTAAAGGAAATTCGGCACCGAAATGTCATCGGAGACTCTTCTTCCTTTCGATTATCTCTCTAGTGATATTTCTGTGAGTGAAAATTTGTCATTAAGTTTCGCTGACACATAAAATAACTTGTGAGCCTCGTGGTTCTGAGTTTTGTGGACGATTGTTTCATGAATGAAAATCTCGGAAGTGATTTTTTTTAGTCACTGAGATTTTTTAATAAAATCCCTTGAACTGATTTTTCACGATTGATAATGAAATAAACTTTTTTCTGGTCATGGTTTTCATTAATGAATGAATTAATTAATGCACTCCAAACTCGAACTGAAAGGCGAAGCTTGGCAGATAGGACTAACTGTGAATGCGTTGAAGACAAAATACTTTAAAACAGAGACTCCAAAAAAGAAACATTTCACCTTTCAATAATATTCCTATTGATGACGTGATTGACGAATTCGTGTTTTTAGTCTCACTGGTGATCGCCGACTATGATAGCAGCAGAGAAATACAGTGGTGTATTCTAGTAGGTACTTTGGACTCAGATTCGATCGAGAAGAGTTCGCCTCTGCATGTAATTAACCATCTGCTTGCGGAATCACCTATCGTACGTACGTACGTAGGGGAAGATGTTCGGTTGCCGGCACCGTACCGTAACTTTTGACAGAAAGCAGATAGCGTCATTCCGACAAATGTCATGTGTGTGTGTGTGTGTGTGTGTGTGTGTGTGTAATAGCAGCACGTTCTTTTTGTGTCGAATACCAAAGGAAACAGACGATTGTACTTTTTACTGCGCTCAGAACAAATTTTAATTGCGTGAAAATCAACACAAAAGTTTTGTCTGACTTTTTTATAGCTTCATAAATTGAAAAGCATCAATCGGAAAGGTGAGTGGATTGAATATTTATGAAGTGAAATTGATCTATTTTGTGCTTTAATACCGGATGCTGTCAAAATTTTCTCAACCAATGATTTATTTGGTCATTTTCAAAATGTCTACCGATTTCGGTTACCGGCACTCCATTTTTTTCGACTAGCCGTGGAAAAATGTCACTGCTGCTGTGGAAAATGTGGAAAAATGTCACTGCTGCTGTCGAAACAATGGAAGCCAAAGTTTTGGCCAAACATCCAGCTGCTCATACAGCAGATGCTCCGGCTAAGAAAAAAACGTGGAAGACTGGCCAAATCAACACCAAAGGCGCCTCCATCCAAATCGTCGGCCAAGAGAGCCAAGACGAAGTCGCCATCAGACAGTGAAGACTTTTGTCCAAAACGTGTCCGAAAAGTATAAATTCCGGTTTTCCTTTGAGTAATTGTATTCTTTACTTATATTTTTCCGAAATTTCTTGGGGTGCCAGTTACCGAACACCTTTTTTGAAATGGCCAAAATTTATCACTTTACTAAATTGATAATAAAGTGTTTTAAATCAATGGAATCAACTTTGTTTCTTAATCAGTTGTTAGCTAAGGACTTTAGCTTTCGATTGATGTACAGAAGTCAGCATAATGTGCACTAAGTCAGAAGTTATGAGCTTAAAATAAAACGGTGCCGTTAACCGAACACTCTCCCTTACTTATTATGCCCTTGTCTCTGACTAGCAAAAGAGCTTAAAGTGAAAGCTACTATCGTGTTGTGAATCAAGTTTGAAGGTCAATTGACTGTCACTTTCGGATCCGGATATATAACGGTATGAGTGACGCTACCGACAAAACACTTCTGTTCTATTTACTTTTTTTACAGAAAGTAACCAATGATTCAAGTATTATTGCTGATACTTTTGGTTTTGGTAATTTTGTCAAATATGCAACGAAAGCGTTTAGTCATGATTTTCTGAACTAACCGAATCAATCTGAATGAATTTGTGTTAAAAAAATCAGCCCTAATTCGTGTCAGAAATTATACTAACAAAAAAACTTTTTTTATGAGACTGTTTAAATTACAAGAGAATGGAATTATCACACCACTAGGTGGATTAAGAATAGTTTTTTTTTGAAAAAAAGACGCATATTCGTCACAAGTGTATTGAAAAAAACCAAAAGAATGTCTGTATTTTCTATGCGGCAGAAGATTGGACCTTTTTATTTGGTAGTTCATCGATACTGATCCGCGATGAGTCAATAAAATTGTTATCACGATAGCGAATTTGAAATGATACAAAATGCAAAGCAGAGTTGCTATAGCGTCCCTTTTGTCATTATTAGGGCTTTTGACAATACTGACTGACATTCAATAATTTCTGCTTTATCGATTCTAGCTCTAGATAAGCTACAACTTATCGAAGCAGGCCTATCGACATGTCTCTTTTTCTAGGTTGACGTTTTCTCGTTGTTTATTATTGCAATGCATATATCGTGGCGCTTAATGCTGCTCAGTTTATATGCTGTTGATTGCACTGACCTCACGTGACTTTGTTCCAGATTATGACAACATATCTAAATTGAGCTCCGATCGAGGGGGTAACTGTTTGTTTGATTGATTGATTGATTGATTGATTGCTTGATTGAATTATACTACGACACAATAGCATGCACGAAAAGTTTCATCGTTAACAGGAGTAGTCATGATCGATATTATTAATACTTCAGATGTTTGTGTCAAACTTGGTAGTTACCCGAATCAACAACAAATGTGTCCTTACCGGGTGATACAGCCGGCTCATAAAGCAATTTTTGTACACTGAAGAAAATGTTTGCTAAATTTCCCACTTTTTATGCATAATTCAAATTATCAATATGTTAGTAGCTCAAAGAAAAAAAGCCTACTATTCAGACAAAAATTATTAATGAATTCCCGGTTCAAAACTGACAGCAGCCAACCGAACGAAAGGCGAATCAATTTACTGGGCAATGTGTGTGTGTGTGAACAAAGAAAATCGTTCCCGTGGCGATCGACTGTCAACCACCTTTTTGGCGACCATTTGGTCAAGCAGTTGCTTCGGCTTCGGTTTTGTCACTGAGAGAGCTGCTGCTTGCTGGGCTGATGGGGTGACGTGCATCTGTCACCTGTCACCGCGCCTGACTGGCGGGAGTTGGTTTGTGCTTTACTCGATTGTTTGGTGGCAATTATTTCGGATACTAACTACTTGGCAGGCCTGGGATTGACAATCGATTTTGGGTTTAATTTTTTTCAACTCTGGGAATCAATTTTAATTATGTTAACAGAAATAATTTTATTTTTTGTAATCGAATGCTAATTGGTCACCGATATTGAATCATCAAAACAATTACTATTAATAATACTACTATTCGACTGCATTTGCTGCCATCTCCCTCGTTTCCTTGTTCTATTGATGAGGTCGGATTGAAACAATAGGATGTGGGATAATTACATCAAAGGGTTCTACATTTCTTCCAAGAACGACTTATTCACACTCTTTCATGTGGCTATCAAAGGAAAAGGAATCAACTACAAAAGAAACCAGTCTTCGTCGATACATGGATTAAATGTCATTAGTAGATTGACGAAGAAACACAATAAAAAAACCTTTCCGAACTTTGTTCCGCCGAATAAGATTGACACGATATCCATGTGGTTGGCGATAAATAGACTAACTTCATGTGAGACTCGTGTGAGCTCACCCTGAACCAATCCATTATCCGGGAAAGTATGCAAAGTTAGTTATCTTGTTGCGAACCGGTGGAAAAGGATGTGTGTGATAAAATTTAAGGGAAGAAAAAGGATGCGTGTGTGATAGCATCTCCACTTAAATTGATGATATGTTTGATAATTTTTTGGGATACAAATGATGAAATACTCTGCGCAATAAGTGCCCAGTATCTTTGATTCTGGTGTTAATTTGAAATAATACCATCACAACAAAATTGAAAAATGTGGGATCATAGTATCGTGCCAGGATTGTTTATTGCAACAAAATAAAAAAAAATCTATTAGTCATACCCCAGACCTCACCAAAATGTCAAGAAAAATATTAGGAAAAAACCTGTCAGTTGAAAGTGATCAATGTTATCGACGAAAATAAATTCATTCTGAAACTTATAGTTTGGCAACTGGTACTTCGCATTAGAAAATAATGAACTGAAATTTTTTCAACGCCGACAGAGGCTGATCTGGCCCCATTAATTTAGGATTCTTTCACGATAAACAAATGACAGTTATGTGCAACAAAATTCTGTTCCTACTGTTTCCATCAAATTTGGTAAGTTCTGCTCGGTCACTTCTGTCACTTCTTTGCGTTTTCTTGAGGTTCCATTTGACGATGGCCCAATATTTTTCTACTGGATGGACGGTTTTTTTTTTGCGAATTACAGTTCTATGGTCGTTTTATCCGTAATGGCAGGATGCCAAATCCACCAATTGTATACTAAATTGTTGTGTTACCTAAGAAATAACCACTGAGCCCTACTGTGCATCATTTTTTCGATTGGTGGTCTCGTTCGAGATGAAAATGCCACTCTTCATGCTACGGGAACAAATGGTCTGCCTCACTAAATATTTCATTTGCGAACTTCGATAGCTTAGTATCTTTGTAAATCTTTGCCACCTTTCCTTTTCCATTTCCAGACAGGAAGCCGAACAAAGTCTGTCTTGATGTAGGTTTCATTATCCTGTACCACACAATCAAACTTCGTCAACATTTTCATGTACAGCTATCGCGATCGTACTCTGGCCAACTTATTTTACCGATCATCGCAATTTAAAGCCACCATCTTCTTGTAAGTTGACAGTCCGATTCGAGTCTCCTCCAAGCGTACTTGCGACATCTCGAACGGAGAGATTGGGATTCCGCTACAAACCGGTGGTCACTCTTTTCGACGCATTTGCAGTGCCAAGCTGACAGACGATTTGGTCACGGGTAAGATATTCGTCAACTGGACGTGTGCGAGTAGCTCGGATTTTCTAGATTGAAGAGCAAAAATTTGACGCATTACTCTTCTTATTTCAGACCTGTTTTTCATACCGAACAGCAAATGTTTCTATCAACCAGTAGACACGATGCTACAAACACATTTGAAGCTCATCTCTGCAAAATGATCGACCGAATCGCAGATTTCCAGTGGCCATTCTCCAGACACTTTGTACTGCCGCCGCAAGCGTATCCTTCTCGATTGCACATGCCCAGCGAGTGCGCAGTCTGCTCTGCAGACGTCGATCTTTTTTAGGATCGCCAATGAGCACCACGGAGGACCTTTCTTTGGCATTGTAATTTGCCGTATTTCATCAGTATTTCGATGCTAGCAGTATGCAAGCTGCGAGTTGTTAGCTGGCTACGGAGCCCTTAGAAAGTTCTATTAACAGCCGTAACGCGCCTATTTACCTCGCGGCTAACATCGCTATCACATTTCATAAGTGTTTCTAAAAAAAGGAACTCGTTGCCAACCTTGTATCGAAAATAAATTTCCAACCCGGATCCAACACCGTTCAGACAGCCTCGATCTCTACCAGCCACCATGTACTTGGTCTTTGTAGACTGTATGGTCAATCCTATTCTTGCTGCTTCCCTGCAAGCCTCTTTTACAGTTCTACGGTCAACACCCTCAATATCAAAGTCGTTCGCAAATGAAGAAGCATGTGAGACCTATTGTTTCTCTGCATGCCGGATCTCCGTATCACCTCTTCGAGCGCTACATTTAGCAACAGATAGAGAACCCAGCTATAATCTAACCAACGTCACAAGTGCATCGGATGTAAATTTAATTCAGAAGACAAAGAACGAGCCGGATCGAAGCCAAAGTTTGAAAATGAAGAATTGGAAGAATCGATCAATCAAGACCCGTCGCAAACGCAAGAAGAACTCGTACGCCAAATCATTTCGAACTACTCAATCAGCCGTTTGCCAACGTTTAAAAGCAATTGCAATGACCCAAAAGGTAGACAATAGGGTGCCGCATTATTTGAAGTCAAGAGACACCGAAGTCCGTTTCTTCACGTGCGAACAACTGCTCTAACGGCACAAAAATTAAAAATAGATCCACTACGCTAATCCAAAACGTCATGCAACGTATGGATATCGTCGACGGCCCTTTCAAATATTTTAAGGTTATGCTCTGTATATAGTGGAACTATGCCAAGTGTGGTTACCCAACAATGTAATTTTGCATCATGGCAATGCTTGCCCACATGTTGCACAGCCGGTAAAATATACTTAAAGACTGTCCCAGAAAGTATGGACGCATATTCAAATTTTATTCGATATACTGATAATATTAGACTACAACAACAGAACATTATTCTCAACATTTGCTACTTAGCCATTGTAGACGGTGCGCCATTACGCACAGACTTCTTGGCGACAAGTTTTGACACTTTTTTCCAATCTTTTTCGAACTGTTGAATGGTTTCGGCTGCCGAGACATGTTTCTTGAGATGTGCCTTCGTTAATGCCCAAAATTCCACAATTGGTCGAAGTTGTGGGCAATTTGGTGGATTCATGTCTTTTGGGACGAAAGTGACATTTTTGGTAGTATACCATTCAACCGTTGATTTCGAGTAGTGGTAAGAAGCAAGATCTGGCCAGAAGACAACAGGATCCTTGTGGATTCGAATCATAGGTAGAAGTCGTTTTTGTAAACATTCCTTGATGTATATTTCGCTGTTCATTGAAGCAGTGGTGATGAAGGGTTTCGAAATCTTACCGCAGCTACAAATTGCTTGCCAGACCATAGCTTTCTTACCAAATTTCACGACTTCAATCGATGTCTCGGACTGGTTTAACACTTGCCTTTCTCGCACCGTATAATATTGTGGTCCCGGCAAGGATTTGTAATCGAGTTTCACGTAGGTTTCGTCGTCCATGATTATGCAGTTCAAATTTCCAGCAAGAATCGTATTGTACAGCTTTCGAACCCTCGGCCTGATCGATGCCTTTTGTTTCGGACTACGTTTTGGTTGTTTCTGCTTCTTATAGGTTCGAAGATTCAAACGTTCTTTAGCACGAAGAACATTTGACTTCGAAGTGCTCACTTTTTTGCCACATCCTGAACTGAAACCTCCTTTTTTTGCTTGAACGCCTTCAGTATACGTTTATCCAACTGAGGGTTAGCAGGACCTTTTTTTCGATCCGTTTTCGGTTTATCCTCAAAGGTGTGATGCGAACCTCACCGAACTTCCTGATTGCATTTCGTACTCCTTCCATTTTTGCTATCTTTCTCAGTGACAGGCCGCGTTCTGTGCACCATTTGTACACATTTTTTCGACGTTGTTCTGCTAAAAGTCCACGCATTTCGAAACAAACTAATGAAAACGAATAAACAACTGCACAAGTAGTTAGAGAAGAGTGTAAACAACAGGACGCAGTCATAAAAATTGACAGATTCTGAACCATTGCGAAATGGCAGCGGTTTTTGGTTGCGTCCATACTTTCTGGGGCAGTCTTTAGAAACGCTCAAATGGGAAGCTCTACCTCAGTCGCCGTACAGCCCAGACATTGCTCTTTCTTATTACTATTAGCTTCGGTTCTGGCTGACCAGCACTTCTTCAATCATGATTAAGTAGGAGTAGGAAAGTAGGAACGAGATGTTTCTTAATACTTTTGTAAAAAAATATAAAATAAATATAAAAAAGTCAGTATTCATCGCAGAATTTTTTTTGCGAAACGATGCTGATGTGCGACTCTTTAACTATGCATGAAGCAGTGCTGTAAAACTTCATTCAATTCAATTGAAACTGAATGTGGAACACATTGACGATCTCTCTAATGCAGTAAACTTCACTCTCTGACACATACAATGTTTGCTGACGGCCCGAACGGGCAGCATTCAGTCATCACTCGTTTCTCTTCAATCGAGGCTCAGTTTAACCACCATCAGTTGATCTCTTGAAGTAAAAAAATATCTCTTTCAATAGTGTGAGAGCGGCCTTCAAATGAGGTTTATGTAAACATTCGAATTGGTTCAAGATAATAGATGAAAGATAAACCAGATAGCTGAAATATCAATCACAGAATACACATAAATTAATAGTTTCCTCCTTCAGTTTTCATTTTTAATACTTTACTCCATTTATAATTCTATTCGTTCGAACTTGCTTACTACCAAGAGCGAAGACACTGAAGGAGCTACACTACTTGGCACTCGAAACTGAGCAAGCAAAACGTCAAATGACTAGGTACGATTATTCAACTGACGATGAATTCCGGGAGCTTCACTTGAAAATGGCAGCAAAAGTCAAATGAATTAGTAGGGATATGCTGACGGTCAGCGGCCATAAATTTTATTTTCATCTTATATTATTCGATTGAAAATGAAATTTTACCGCACTGGCATGAAGACCTATTTCATGCACGAACACTAATCTTAGAATCTTCGTTATATTCTTAGCTGCAGTAAAGATGATGATCAATAAGTATGAATCCATCGCAGAACAATTAGTCTAAATGGAAGCGACCATCAGCATAACAATGAATTCTAATAGCTTGATTTGTTATCAAACTGTGGCTACCATATTTCATTATTCAACTTAAAAAAAGATTCGATTTTCCGGATTTCACAGACTTTCAATCATAAATCAAGTTAATTCAATTTAGAATAGATCGCATTCGCTTCGATTTTCTAATCATCGGTTGAACACGCCTTCGAACGGTTCGATATATTAAGCGGGATAAACACAGTTAAGTGATTAGTTTCCAGTGACTTTTTGTGTTTTACTGCAATAATCCGGATCTGCCGTCCGCCTCGGGAAGAACCCCCTTCACTTTGTGAGTGTCAGACGTCAGTTTCTGAAAATATTGCATCATCAATTAATCGCAGTAGCCTATAGCATGGATGGAGAGAACTTTGCTTATAAAAGGCCGAGAATAGTTTGGTCCAAATGAATAAAGTTCGAGTTGTTTCGAAATAAAAATGTTTTTTAGATTATTAAATTTTCAGACCTGAATAAACCAATGAAATATGAATGCTTGAAACAACTTTTACTAAGTTTGAAATAACTGGATTGTGAGTTTAACTTGGAGTATAAATAAATCAATTGCACCACTCATTAAAATCACAAATGTGTGTGTTTAACTATGGTCAAACCAGTTCGTGTAATGATTAACGAAGGATAATTCTAAACCACGAACCACTAATTAAGATTCCTAAAACTACTCTTCTAGATTCCGTGAATTAATAATTCCAAAGCGACTACTGATCATCCATTAAAAAACCCCGATGAACTCTAGGCCCAGAGAATAAAGTCCATGCACCATGCACATAAATTCGTTATCATAACTGCTCAACACCAACAACTGGCCAGCTGATTTCATCGCTGTTTATCGCTCTGACAGCAGCAAAATGAATCGTTACATCAGTGCAACAAAAAAAAATCGAAAACTTCAAACCGTAATTGACCTTGTTATCCACCATTGATAAGAAGCCCTATATCGCACCGGATAGGCTTCCTACGGCGACGCTTTTCTTCATTGACACACACACACACACGCCCGCACAAATTCACAAATGATAGTAATTGAAACCTACCAAATTTCAAACATCACAGACAGGTAATCCAACCTCTCGACATGCATCCGCGCTTTTGGCAGTCCGGCTTGATTTGTTGTTTATTTGTCTGGTTACGGTCGAACGATAGAAATCGGCTTTTTTTTCGCGACTGACATTAGCTTGCTGCGCTTTACACTCTCACTGGGAAATCACCACACACGGTGCAACACGAGAAACCCGATGCCACAATTACATTAGCGGGTGCGTGCCAGCAAACAACGTTCGGAATGCACACTGCCAACTACTGACGTTGTTGACGGCATGTGAAAGACGCGGAACCGACAACGCACAACGCAATCCCCGACCCACCGGGCAGTTCAAGCTCATCAACGAAACTGAAAACGGTTTCTGGGAATGCCAACGCGGGACAGCATGGTGCGTCACTCAACGGGTAACTCACACGCCCGACCAGTGGAATGTTGGGACACTCAAGGAAAAGCCCGCAAAAGTAGCGAAAATGTGTTGTCATCGTCGTCGGCGACGTCGTTGTTTGTCAACCCGAAAACCAACCCCGAACCACCCACCAAACGATGGAATGTTACTGGCACTCATCCGTACCGCGCAGATCTTATGGTAGCGACAGCCACGACTACCACAGCGGAGCCTTTGTGCACTCACTTTCCTTTTCTCTCGCGGTGTCGGTGCACAAAGAGATGGAGACAACGTGGTTCCATTAGTTAGCAGTGGTGTTTACAAATCCTATGGTGATGATCAGCGATGTTGTAGGTGTCACTGTCCTGAACGTGTCATTGGGGGTTTCAGTGGTGACATCTGTTGTTATTCTTCTGCATTTGGAAATGAGCCGAACTAATCAGTTGAGTTGTGTGACACAATTTTCGCACACAAGAGTGTTAAATCACTCGATGGCAGAGATGCCAGATCTGCAGATTCGTCTGTAAATCTGCGGATTTCGTACATAGTGCTGCAGACATTTTTTGTTGTGCAGACTTTTGAAAATCGAGTTTTTCGCAGACTTTCGTTCAATATTTACAGACTTTTCAAATTGTCACGACCTTTTTTTTTGCTCACCAAGTCAGTTTAGCGTATCATACTTTATAAAGAAATTGCTGCCAGCAAAACATACTTACTGACTGCAGATTTTGTTCGAATATACAGACTTTTTCAACCCTGTCTGAAGACATTTGAAACTTTTACCTGGCATCTCTGCTCGAAGGGACCCTAGTCAACGAAATACAACCTAAGCATCAACATCAGCACTGATTTGTATGAATAATTCACGCGTATTTTTTTAGAACGGCCAATAAGCCACCTGTCAACTTCCACTTTCGAAAGAAATTGCAAGCGAGCTATGAAAGATAGAGTATTCTCTCTGCCGTTTACTATTATGACTTACTCTCAGCGAGTTCCGAGTCATTCGAAATTACTCTTCAAAGTGAATGTTGATGGATGGCTTATTGGCCGTTCTAAAAAAAGGCGTGAATTATTTCTTTAACTTACCTTGTGGTAAACATTTGTTGTTAAAGTAGGATGTTTAAATTGTCAGAGCATTTTTGGAATTTAACTTTAATAGTAGCTGTCCAATTGTTTCTGATTTTCATCTAATAATTAATGTGTTAAATGTTCAAAGTGATGTTCCTTTCGAGGGCGTAGCTGAATTGAAGACTGATTTTTCTCTAAGCTGACAGGGTCCGTAATGAGTCAACTACTGATAAGTTCAACATGGTAGATTTTGAAAACTATTCGATAGTCCCACGACAAAAGGGCCTAACTGTGAATGAGAGCCTCTCTTTGTTTACTTTCTTTTTTGATTATTACGGAGCCATTATTGCAAATTCTCTAAAGTTTTCAATATAAATCGAAAGCTTGTAGTTTTACCTTGAATGTTTTGCGAAGAGTAAAACGTCATATATGAAATCAGTTCGGTAAACCATGAAAGAAAAAGTAAACAAAGAGAAACTGTCATTTGCAGTTAGGCCCTTTTGTCGTGGGACGGTCGTATTCTTAAATTGGTGTAGTACACAGCAGTTGCCTGCCGTCATAATTGACAGCAAGTGAATACAACAGCTGTCTTCAACTATCTTATAGGTAGCGACATCCGCGTATGGAAACATGAATTAAACTGACAAAAACTGTTTCTTCTATTTCTGCGATGATTTCTCAAATAAATTTATCGAAAATTATAAAAAATATAAATTTAAAGTTTTCTTATCGATTTGACAGCTCCACTGATGAACAGCGCCGCTGCATTTTATTTCAACGCCAACTAAGATGGAATTAACAGAAAAGCAATTACAGAAGTTAACAGCAGTTAAAAATGGTAAAATCAGGAACGAAATGCTCGTATTTAGATGAAACTTTGAACAAGTCTTCAGATTTGCAAACCATTTGTTTTGCATGGTTGGAGAGACCAGCTCAACCTCAACTATTGATTTTTGAAAAGGGCAGATGTATTTTGGTACGCACTTTCTTCGAATCGTTGTAACTTGGAAACTGTTATAAGGAAACCTTACACGAGGACCGTTAAGGGAGTGTGTTCGGTTATCGTCAAACTTTAATTTTCAGTGTATAACTTTTAACTAAGTGCACACATATATGTCAATGGAAAGTTATAGCCTCTAGATAACAACTGTTTCAGTAATTCGATTGATTCCATTAATTGAAAAATAAAATTATTACCAATTTATTAGTAAAGTGATTGACCAATTTGAAAAGAAACGGTGTTCGATTTTTGGCATCACATGAGATTCCGCTAAAAATTGAAAAGCATAACTAAAAAGGCGGGTGAGTAATGTCACATACATACTTTTGAATGCGTGAATCCAGAACATAGACTCTGGTGGCCTTGGTGTGTATTTGTCTTGTATCCGACAAAATTATATCAATAGGCCCTACGAAGCAGAACAGAGTCCAGAGTCAAGACCACATAAAATGGAGGATCAAACCGAGGTCAAATAAATGCAATAATAATAATAATAATAATAATATTAATAATAATAATAAAAATAATAATAATAATACATTAAATATAGTTTAGTTTTTGAAGCTATTTACGTTACGATGTTTTTTTATGCCTATCTATCTGAGACAACATTTGCGTAAAGCTGCTATGGATATTTTTTGTTCCGATTATCGAGGTTTTAACATTAAGGTCATTAGCCTTATCGGGCTAGAAAAACTTTCTGACCCTATGTGCGGGGTTGGGAATCGAACCCAGGTGGGTTGCTTGAAATGCATCGATTTACCCAACACGCTATACCCGTCCCTTATATGGAAAAAATGTTTCAATTTACGAAGCGTTTCACTAGATATTACCGTGAGATGGAAAGTGATGCGTTAAGTTAAAGAAGCTAAAAAGTGTTGCATACGATAATTTTCTTAAATTGAGGGTTACAAATCATATGAGCTATTTTGTGGAAATTTTGAATGTTAAAAACCGTTATACGGGTTAGATTCTTACAATAAACAAGTAACGATGCGTTACTTTTAAGGAAGTTATAGGGGTTACAAAGTGTTATATGCGTTACTTTTTGGTAAGTTATAGGCATTATGAAGTATTACATGCGATACATTTTTTTTAATTTACAGGCGTTACGAAGCGTTACTTTTTTGTAACTTATAGGTATCTGTGAAATGAGCGCCTCATGAACATAGATATTTCTCGTAAATCAGGGTGTTGGGTGTTCTCCTCACAGAGGTGAAGTGGAAATGTTTCTGTAATGCCCCATTTGTAATTCGTTGAGTACATTACACATAAGAAAATTTGTGCTTGATAATGACAAAATCCATTACCATATCAAAACAAAACATGTTGTCGAGATTTTGATATACGTTCGAGTGTACTATTATTGGTATTCTTGCAAAAGAAATCTGTGGCCAGTTGCAATTTTTGAAAATATGTTACACGTTTCGGAAATCAATGCATTTGGTAAATTTACTTCCCTCAGTCTATTATAGAAACAAATCGAACTCATCCACCTGCATGTAATCCTACATAAGTAGAAAAGAAAACCAAATATTGCCCTATCAGTTTCATATCACAACAATTTAGTCCGTAATCGTGCGAGCGTTATATTTGGCAAATACAACCATAAAGCTTCAAGTAATCGTTCAAATGCAAAACAATGCAAACGAGCAAGTAGCACGAACCTCTGAGAACGAATATAGCTTGAATGGTAGGTCAATGCTTTTCAAACAGTCCACCTCGGTTCGATTCCCCTTTCCAAACATAAGGTCAGCGTTATTCTGACCCAAATAGGCGAATGACATTAAGGTTAAACTCTCTTCAGTCGTAACAAAAACAAAAGGTCCGATGCTCTTTCTCACTCTATCTGGGATAATACCTTGATTTGGTATCTCTTCACTCTTCTGCGCTGTAAATGTCAAAGCTTTGATGCCAATGGTGCAGCATTGTCCGATGACGGTCCGATCGCAGTGCTACGATCGGATCGGTGTCGTGCTCAATCGGTCCGATGATCGAGCCGAACCGGCACGATAGAATTCACTGGGAAGCGTAAACATGAACCAAAACCGAAAGCTGATGTCAAAAGCTTTCGAATGTCATTCTAGGCAGCAGAGCTTTACCACGTTGAACTCCGACAAATCATTCATGATGCAACGGCCAAGTAGTGAAATAATTCACTGGCTGCTGAAACATCGCAGTATAGTTTCGAACCGATCGAGCAAAGAAAATATTACTTTTCTGTTGTGTTTTCCGTGGCTACCCTCTTAAAAAACGTTCAACGGTGGTCCTTCCGTTGGTCCAATACGTTGGATGATTGGTCCAATCAATCGTTCAACGGGAGACCAACACGGGGCCTTCATTTGCCGATTTTGAAACAGACCGTTGAACCGAATGCCATTTTTTTTTTCGTTCAACAAACCCGGCAGACAGAGGTCCACGGTTGAACCATTTTTAATATGAGGAGTTGGAACCCCGTTGGACTAGTTTTACTGAACAATTTCCGAAATTTTTTCCACATATTTTTTTTTAAACTAACACTACATACCTGTACAGTATTTCTACTTCACGTAGAATAACAACAAATCTTCTTTCTATATGAAGGAAACACCGAATTTTTACACTATTTTTGCAAGAGAAAGAACAACAACAAACTGAACGAATATTTCGTGCCGACATACTGCACATCACCAAGCGCTCAACTACCAGAAAAATGGAACCGCCTACTGAGAAGGTAGAATAACGTTTAACTAAAAAAAACAGAAACTTCATCTACAGTTTTGATTCGACAAAGCCGGACGGAACACTATGCTAATATGCATATTTTACCACTTAAACGCTTTAGAAAAAACACATTTTTTCGGGACTAATAATATTTTTTAATATGAAGCTAATTTGAAGATTTTGTAATGCATGCCACGAAAAGCTGAAATATACGAGGAAAATGTAACTAAAAGTGAATCGCATTGCTGAGTGTTCGAACTTGAACTTCTTACGCTTGACAATCAACGTACTCGACAAAAACGACTAAATTTTCCTTGAAAAGACCATCAAAAATTTTCCTTGAAAAGACTATAAAACACGGCCGAAACATCGGGCAATCTAAGAATTAAATCGTTTGCCTAGTGATTTGTGACAGAGAAAGCCGTCATTACTTCTTCCAGTCGTTACAATCATCATACATAACCTCAATAGAGCTTTTAACGAGTCGAAATAATTAGAACCTTAAATTTATCATCCGAAAATCCTGCGTTATTTCGGCCGTTATTGCTGTAATGTGACCGTAAAAAATAAAACTCGATGTAACATTAGAGGCCTCAAAAAGTGTATACAAAGGCGGGGCCGGTCAATGGAACGGTGCCTCGGAACATGGTTTGCTCTGTATACGAAATGGGTCACCGAAATTCGAATAAGTTAACACCTCGCTGAGTCCTAAACTAATGTTATTTGCATACATAAACGAAACACATAGCTATAGTTGTAAAATTCCTCTAGTAGACTAGAGGAATTTGTTAACGTTCCGGAACAAAATGAAACCTTTGGTAAGATTGAGGCGGTGACCCTGTCCGGAACGTGTATCAAATTGAAAACACACATAGGTTTTCGAAAAATTTGGCTCCAGCCTGTATGTATATCTGTTAGCTGTGGTATCACCATAGCTACAATCTTGTGTTATATTCCGAAAAAATATCCCGGTTTCCGACACGTAGTATCAATTGGTTTTGTCCGAAGGGCGGTCACTCAGGTCAGTAAAACACTCCATTAGTAATTTTTGTTAAATACTATTGTTCTGATTTTATTCTGACATTTTTTTTTTCTGCTGGTATCATCCTCGGTTGGTATTTGAAAGAGTCTGTTCTGCGCGTGTGCTGTATTTTGTTAAATTTCTTTCTTTTTGTTTTGTATCTTGGTTTGTTTGTTTTTTTTTCTGCGTGAGAGTGTTTGATGAAGAGAAATATTGTTTCCTTTATTCTTAAATTTATTCTGTGTGGTTTGTTCTGTTCTACAGCGTTATAACGAGTTTTTCTTCTTTTTTTCCTTTATTTATTGGTATTAATTTCAAATAGCCTGCTTTTTAAATTTAGCTAACTTGGTTTATCTGCGGTTGGTTTTTCACTTTACATTTAAATGGGTTTTTGCTCTTGCTGAAATACTTTTTCCTTATGTTTTTTTTTTCTTTTTTAATTAGTTTACAACAATCGGGCAGTTTTAT
Organism: Malaya genurostris; assembly: GCF_030247185.1. Taxonomy (NCBI): domain Eukaryota; kingdom Metazoa; phylum Arthropoda; class Insecta; order Diptera; family Culicidae; genus Malaya; species Malaya genurostris. The sequence goes on from NC_080570.1 coordinate 31,007,893, forward strand.
GTGACGCGTTGCTTACTTTTTCTGCTTCCTATTTTTTTTATTAGACGCTTGGATTCTTTCAGCTTCTTGTGTTGTTTTTTATATCTTTTTTTTTTCTTGTTGAAATTGTTGTTTTATATCAGCTAAAAATCAACAATTTTCGCTTGTTTTATGCACTAACAAATAAGAGTTCTTGTTTCTTCTTTTTTAAAAAACCGGTAGACCGCACCACGTCCACTGCCTGGGCACGTCTAGCCGCCCATTCAGAGGCAAAGCGGGGCGGAAACTTGGTAAAGTCTCCGCCCGAATGCGCCTCGCCAGTGCTCGGTGGATACGGTCCTCTACAAGAGAACCTAATTCCCGTAGAAGTGTCAACGAAAAAAAAACCACAAACGAAATCGAAAACCGAAATCATTCGGAGTGGGGGAGCGGGGAAGGGAAACGAGATCGGGATTCGAATAGTGAAACTTAGCTCAACGGATCAACGGATACGGGGGGGGGGGGGGGGGGTATTTGGGTAGGATGGGACTAAAACTAACCGGTTTTGTGGGAGGGGGGTTACTCAAATGTGGTGTAAAACAATAATAAAAACAACTTTTATTCTCTTCTAATATATTCACTTCTTTCGTTAACAATTTTTCCTTGCGCTTATCCTTGTTTTTTTTTCTTCTTAATTTTCTGCTACTAAATTTTAGTTCTTTGTTGATTCTTCTCACTACTACTAGAGTTTCTTCATTATTTTTAAATTTTTAAATTAGCTTTTGTTTGTAACTAACAACGAGTTGATTTCATTTCTTTTTTTTTATTTTAATTTATTAATAATAAGAGAATGATGAAAGATAGAGGGGTGAAACGATGGATATTTGTATGCGCGGGAGGGACTTGGAAAACCGCGGGGAAAACAATGGGGTTCGAACAGGGGAGCACACAGTGAGGGGGATGGATGTATAGGGTCAGGAATGGGGTTGGAGGAGGATTGTATTACTGAGCGCGTGCGAGAATGTGTTTGTATTTGTCACAATGAACGTTCAAACGGTTCGTTTAATAATGGTTTTTCGTGCTCGAGTGAGTGTGCGCTCATGTAAATCGCGAACGCAAGTGCCGAAAAATAACGGAAAAAAACGCACACATATCTACTTATTGACATTTTTTTTTGTTTGTTTGTTTGTTTTGTTTTGCATGTCATTAATGCCATTTTAAAACCTACCGCACACGCAATTCAAGTAACGGTTAGCGGCTCCGAAAAAAAAAATGCGAAATCGGGTGTCGGTGTGTGTGTGTGTTTGTGTGTTTTTCTTTTCAGTATTGAGTGTCCGGTGTGTTGTCTGTTTGTGACAGTGACTACGAACACATCGCGAGCGTTTCGTTAGGCACGCTGTATGGCATCTGTTTGTACGAGTGTTGTTGGTGTTGTTTGACTTCGGTCGATGATGGCAGGCGCGTGTGACTCTTTCTCAAGAAGACAGTAACTATGAGAGACGCACGAACACATACGCGTGTAGACGTGATTGGGATTTGTGTGTATGTCTGTGTGTCTGTTTGTCTGTCTGTGTGTGTGTTTAGTGTGCATTTTATGTGACAGTGACGCGGAGGTGCGAGGGGACTTTGACTTGATGAGGACGGGAGATACTGCTTCTTATCTTCTTCACGATTTTTACTAGTTTTTATCCTTTTGCTTTTCTTCGTGTGTGGAAATCATAATTTATAACTTTATATAAATTTAATAATTAAAAAAATATAATTACTTTTTTATGCTCATTTTTTGTTATTTTTTCACTGTTGTTTTCACCTCCTTTTTCAGTTTTTCTTCTTTAATTAATCTTTTTAAATATAAATTTGTTGACCTAGTAGTACGTCTCTTGTTCTAACCAACCACCTGGATTGCGTCTCAAGTAGAAACGACGGATCTCATCGTACACGAAGATGGACAAGCTGAACGGCAAGGCTGGCAGCCACCAGACGAATCTGCGGAAGAAAAGCAAAATTGAGTACGTTGAAGTGGAAGATGATTCGGTTACAACAGACGGGATGATACTCACTTGAGTGGGAACATGCGCAAGCCTTTGTCCATACCGGGCGTGTACGAGAGGATGGCGGCCAGAATCGTCTCAAACACGATACCGAAGTTGAGCGCCCAATTTCTCATGCCCTGGTGGAGAATCGAGTTACGGCGGGTCTTACAAATGATCAAATCGGCCCACTGGACAATGACAATGGACACGAAGAATGCGGTGTGACAGGTGAACTCGAGTGTCTTGCGGTCACGGTAGGTCTGTTGGGAAAAGAAAAAGTGACGGATTGTGTAATGTTTGAACTCAAGACCGCGACAGCCATGCTCCGATTTGGAGGAAACTTTGCACTCGTTTTCAGTACAGCAAAGCATTTGTTTTACACTCAAGACTCAAATCATTTGGGTCCTCTTGAAAAATATACATTACGTTGCGTTACATTGTGACAATTGTATTGGTATCAATCCTGTTTAATAATTGCTTAGGAAACAGTATTGGGAATGATCTGATTCCAACTTAAGCTAAACTTCTCTACAACATAATGGCCATCGATTTCGGCTGTCTCCGTTCCCATCGTTCACAGGGAAGCATAACGGATAAGCGGGAAAGGAAATACCGATGCTCTGCCTACTTTCCGGAAGAAAAACGACACACCATTCTCTTTCATAGATGTCATGGATTTGAAGATTCCGGTAGAATTTTTCAAGATTCTAGAATTCGCCCTAAACTAGCGATACGATCATGGAAAAAGATGAAACAAAGAAAGAAAAATTGGGTTTCACCAAAAATGCAAGAAACCGAAAACTTAAAACAATCTCACCACCATTTCTTTCAAAATGGGAATCTCCATTATCGCTAGTTCTTTGTAATCGTCAACTTGACACACAGAAGACCACTCTAATTGAATATTGAATTGAACCTACACTGAAAAACAAATAATTTGCACGCTAGCATCATGTGCAAAGCACAGGGTGGCAAGTGAATTGCCGATTTCAATTTTCCGGTTTTTTCCCGGTGCGCGAGACAAAAAAATCCCGGTTTTTAGAACAGGTTCAAATCGCCTATGTTCAGTATTTTTTTGAATATTGCTAGAAATCCATATCCAAAAGAACATCGAGAGTTGAGAAATAAAGTATTTCTTGGGTATATCGATTTAGAAATAGGAAATATTGATTATGCCAAGTGCACATAACAATAGGAAGAAGTCGTTCTTGAATTTCTCATATAGATAAGTAATGCAATCACTGCGAAAACCGATTTTCGAACCAAGATCCGGAGGGCTGAGTGTCATAAACCATTCGAATCAGTTCGTAAAGATCAGAAATTTTGTACGTATGTATGTATGTAACGTTTTTGAGGGATCATTTTTCTCAGAAATGGCTGAACCGATTTTCTTGTGGTCCCATACGAATTTCATCCGGATCCGACTTTCGGTTGTGAAAAGGGTGAACAGGTGGAGATCCGCAGAGTGAAAATATAAGCTCTAATCTTGATTAGAAACTGTTTCTTCGGTTCGACAGCCTCCTTATATCGATTATATGATTTTGAGTGCTGTTTAACAAATTACGCTCCCATCATTCAATATAGCCTTATCAACGAAACGCTGAGCCACAAGACTTCCAAAACGTTTTTGTTTAAGTATGAGGATTTGCTTAATAGAAGATTTTAGAGTTAAATAATCCTTGGAACGACGTTTAAAACCGTCATACACAATTTTTCCAAATATTCATCTTTAGAACCAACCTCAATGTATTCCATCTTTTTTTCGTCTGTTGCTTTGCTACTAATGTTATTCGTATGTACTAGCTCTTCAAGATGAATTCGAGGTAACAGTAGGATTAAAACAAGAAACATAGCTGGCCAGTGGATATGATAAAAGTGATAAGTCTTGCATTTCACGAAGGAATACAGTATTAACATTCTTGCAATTTTGTCTATAAATCAACACATTTCATTCAGACTTCATGCTCTATAATTCTCCAAAGTGCAGCTTTTACCCCAAATTCGATATTATTATAGTCATTTGAAAGTCAAATAATTAAGAATTAAATTTAAAGCCTTATAATTAAAATTGAAATTGTTGTTATCCGAACTATTCAGTCTTTTGTAAGACTACCACTAAATAAGTCTTGTTAAGGCTTTCTGCAAAATCAGTAGTACTTAAGACTCTTAGGATTCAATCTAGGAGTGTATTCTAGAGATGGGCCAAACCGTTCATTACAAAGAATCACTCAAAACTTATTAGTTCTACCGAAAGAATTAGTTCTATTGAATTTTTGGTTTCGTTCTTCTGAAACTCTGTATGTTTCTTCGAAAATAAAATGACAGCTACAGATTACAGTTCCAATAATAGTGAGTACATTTTGCATGTATTTCTACCAACAATAATTCTCTTTTTATACGTTATCAAAGGTCACGAATGTGTGTAAATTCTACCAGATTCCTCAAACCAGCAAACATTCCGAAAAACGCAACTAACTTGTATACATCCTACAAGAATTCGATTTTGTTTCATTTATATATAGAGAACTATCATTCTTAAATAAAGAACTCAAATTCACTCACTCTTCGAGGAGAAATAACTCGTTGAACTGTTCGTGAACGGATTTCCCATCTCTGGTATGTTCCAATACTAAACTAGCCAAGTATAGTCTAAAAAAAGTATACCTAAGGTTAAAAATGAACAACAAACAATTATCCTCCCGATTCCATATAACAACATATACGATATTCTTTCAAAATTGAATTTTGGCGAAACAGAACAAAATCCTTCTAAAATTCTTAAAATGGACTTCTGTCGCTCTGGAAAAACACCAACAACAATCTATGTCTCTAGTGACTGAGATGGTCTAAGTTTGATTCTTCGTCGACATCAACACCCACATTCTTGTGAATCCTACTATGAAATCCATAGGTAATGATATTTAATATAAATTAAACATTAAACATTCACTGAACAAATCAAACCTTTGTAAGGTTTTTCTAAACCTTTGTAAGATTTTTCACAAACTTTCAGAAACCAATTTCAACTCTTAAAGAAGGAAATCAAATACTTTTTGCAAACGGTGGACAAGGTCAAAGTCGACAGATTTTTAAATTTTGTGAATCCTATTGAAATCAATACCAGGATTACAACACAAGTATTGTCTCAAGATGACGTTACTGAGACAAATTATGATGAAATTAGGACAATCATTAGCCCACTCAAAAACATGAAGGCTCCTAAGAATTTTTCATAGTTTTATTAAACATGTTACATGTTCTTTTGCAATTATATTATGCAAACTTATTCTGAAATTCAACAGAAATCCAGCAAAAGCATCCGTTCGATGTGCTGTTGTTGATAACAACTAAGAAATGCTTTCTGATCCATTAATTATTGCTGCAAAACCCTTACAATTGTTGAACGAAACATGGGATGTTCGATTGTGTACCATAAAACCTGTGTGGGACAATACGATGTTTCATAACTTTTACTGAACTTCTCACTTAAACACAAAATGGAGTATTACCTCTCACTTTTCATTTGTTTAATCAGGAAAATCATGATTTACTACGATTAAGGCTAGTAAATTTTTCCCGGATTTACACTAAAATTCCCGACTTTTTCCCGATTTTTCCCGGTGAAACGAAATTCCCGACTTTTTCCCGGTTTTCCCGGTCACTTGCCACCCTGAAAGCATTTGAACTATTACTATTTGTAGAACACATGAAATTCATGAAAACATAAACTTAACTTATAAAATGAGTGTAAAACCTGTCGATGTTTAGTGGAAATCATGTTACATTTATCTGAAATGCACATAAAAATGATTAGATATATCGTTGCCTCAATTTCATATGAATGTCACATTGTTTTTCATATAGATTTCAATTGAAACACAGTTGACCGAATCAAGTGTTTTGCACATACATTTGTGCTGTACTCATTTCCACTTGAGAATGAAGTGTTTAGCATATGTAGTTCGATTCAATAGCAAAACACATCACATCCAAAGGAAAAACACAACAAAGCTCAGGGAAAAATAATCTCATCTTGCATCTTAGTGAATTTGCACATGAAATCCTAAAACAAATCGCTTTGGTTGTGTATTGAAATGAAAAAGCTTTTTAAATTTAAGTGCTGTTTACATTCGAATCGATCGTACAAATTTTTATCGGTGTATATTGAGAGTAAAAACTTTTCGCATCGGACGCACACGCCTACTGCGATCGTTATATTTTTTCGCGGCACTCTTATGTCATTTTCGCTTGATGCCAAACCAAACCCAGTTTCCACCCTAACTGCAGTCAAATCGTGTTTGTTTCGAACCTAGTTCCAACGTTATTGAATTGAAATTCGAGCCGGTTTCGTACCTAATTCTTTTAATCAGGTTTGCTCACACCCCGTTGCTAAGTACAAACTTAGCACAGTTTGTGAAAAGTGTCTGTTTGAGGAAATGTTTCTAAACTAGTTTCAATTTTGACGTGAATACGTCTTAAGCGCTATTCACTAGGTCGTGACGTATCCGGAACGGGACTGGACCGTATCCCGTCCGGGTTACGCTTCAAATTTGTTTAATGTACGATTCAAACGGTCCACCTTCTTCCGTCACCGATTGTGTATGTTACTAATAGCAATGGCAGCGACACGGAAAGTGCACGGTATGATGAAAATATTTTACAAATAAATCCCGACACGTTGCGGTCCCGTTCCGGATACGTCACGGCCTAATGTGAACAGCGCTTTACTTTACTATGGAGCTGCTTTTCAAAATTCACTCTGTACAAGAATGGGCAGAGTTCAATCGTGAATACCTCTTGTTAATGTTTAACGCCGCATATTTTTTTTTCTTCATGCCTTCGAAAATATGTTCAGCAGATGAGAAAATATGTTCAGTAGTATGAGATAATTACAACTAACTCAAAAATGAATATTTCTAAAATCTTTGGTATGAACAAGCACTAAGGTGAAATTCAGTACCAATATAGGGCGCGCAAAATTTCAACCACATGAGTTGAACGAATCATCACACAAAGCGGATCGTGCAAAACCGACACATAGAAATACGGAATATGTTCAGTGACTGAGCACAGTGGGCTTGCGACATGTTTTGTTCGCAAGTAGAACTGGCACTAACGACAATCGATTTGGTCGTTCAATTTATAACCAACATGCTCTAATAATTGTTTTTCTCACCTACAGCGAAATTGTTGCACACCAAAATCTTTGGCAGGATGAAAACACTTTACCTTGCTGATTTCAATTGTGCATTATTTTAAAAAAGAAAGAAAAGAAAAGCTTTTACTAGTGCGTACTTCTGCTAACATACACCGTCTCATGGCAGAGTAACTACCCTGTAATTTTTTCCTCTCATGTGTTTCGCTTTAAACCGTTAGAATTCTGCAAATGAAGTTCTGAAAGTTTACAAAATTCACCCAATCAATCAACTAGTACGTGCAATTATCGATACTCGGAAGTGTGGAAAAGCACGTCAGTTTTATTCGTATTCACGTCATCCAGTTATGTCTCTGACATTACCCACCCATCTTTTTTCGAACGAAAACGTTATAAATAACGATCTTTCGCATATTTCTTTTTTCTATTTGTTAGTTTATTTATTTTTATAAATGCATTGGATGGATATCGATATTGAGATACTTTATACGGTATCGATACTTGAGCCTAAAGTATCGATTTTTTTTAGAATCGATACAGTGCAAAGTGGCATAGAATTTCTCTCTCCCGTGGATAATCGGAAAAATTTGCACGTGTTTTAGAAGAAAAATCTTTCGTTTCCTTGTGGCTTTTTTCAACAATTCAAGCTGACGACAGCTTCAAAGTATTACTAAACCTGCATAACATTACATAACACATTTTTTACAGAAAATATTTGACGCAGGATCTATCTATCTTGATCGGACTGATAATTTGATCATTTGATACAAGAAAAATTAAGTATCAGGAGCTTGATTGTGGCATGTGAAAAACTCGATCGTCCTACGAAAAAAGAACCGAACTGCTGTAGAAACTATATAGTTATTTAAAATTGGATGAAAGTCGAAATAAAATTAGTTCAAAAATTGACCTTGAAAATTTGTTTGAAAGAAATCAAACAAAAATGTATGATTTTAACAAACAAATCCGTATGTTCAAATACTAATCATTTTAGATTTACACTTTATCATTTATTTCAACCACCAAGTTTATAAACTCAAAGCACTAATAGTATTACCTTTATCTAAAGTTAGTTCATTTTAAACTGATTTTGTAAGTAAAATTTACTATGGAATCGTTTGTCAGAAAATTGACAGGAACGCTCAAGTAAGAAAGAAACAGCAAACGACACGTCAAATCTAACATAAAGTTTGAGAAACTACCAACATTTTAGATTGAATGTTTCAAGTTGTTACCAACATTACGACTGAGACGTAGTCACTGATCTACAATGTCGTATTGTCGTATTATTCCACTTTTAGGACCAATTTCGGACCAGCTCGTGATTGGTTCAAATTGACATGAGCAAGTACAAGTTGTTGAAATCAATATTACTGCAGGGTGGTAGAAAAAGTGTTGTCAGTATCGTCGGTAACAATGTAGCAATTTCAAAATTATTAATTTCAATAGGATTTAAGTTCAATTTGTTTTTAAGTCCTGTCAATGCGGAAAGTATACGAGTACATTTAACAATCACTGGATAATACAAAGAGAAAGCCTGAAATCACGAAGTGTGATATGGACGAGAATATTGATTATGTTGTTTGAGAATAGCACCGAATCTTTGGATACTTCTGTATGTTATTATTTTTCTCAAATAGAATATGTCGAATACTTTAGTTAACAAAGCTGACAAAATTAATTACCCAAAATTGAGTGTTTTAGAAAAATTTTATTAAGCTGTTTCAACTAAACGTTTTCTTCAAAACAGACATCTGATCAAAATGAATCCAGAGCTATATTTTTGACCGATATAACATTTGTCTAAGTGTTTTCAAATGATAAATAATTGCATGTTATAAGGGGAGAAAGTTTTCAGAATGAATAATTATCTCTACTGGCAACAGTGATCCCGAGGCATTCATTATTTACAGCAGGGAGCAACCGGAATAAGAAGAGAAATATTTTTCTGGAAAAAGAAGCCAGTTGTCTGGTCCTGTCCTAGGTTTGGCCCATAATTTTATCATAAATGGGCGCGTTGAGTTACAACAACTTCAAGTACATGTAGTATTCACCGTTTTCAAAAAAATCTCTCCAACGGTGGAAAAACGAATGGTTTACCACACTGCAGACCAGTGCAAAGTTTTATCCAAATGTTAGTAAGTAGTAATTCTGCCGGTAATTGCTGAAACTATTCATAACTCAAACTTACCCATTCCTGTCCATAAGAATCGGTCAGATCGTTGACGGCCTTCGAATCCCAGCTCTTACGGATACCGAACAACTTTAGCGGCAAGAATCCGTTCTCGGCCATGATGACAAAATAGACGAAGAAACCGGCGGCGGCTTGGATCATACCGATCTGACCGTAGGCCATCGAGATAAGTCTGTTTGTGAGCGCGGAATAGAAGGTGATTTTGCCGGCCGGCGAAGAAAAAAACAATATTAATAAATTGGTCTCTGTTTGCTTACTGATGGTGTTAAATTTAATAAATAGCTGTAACACATAACTGAACAGTCGATTTCGACAAAACGCCAATTTAGTGCCACAATTAGGCAGCGAAAGCTATGAAATCGAAATCAATTGTTTAGTATCTGTTTTTTTTTCTTTCCTCTCGGATTGGTAGTTAGTAACACTAAAAAACTAGACCATAACCAACAGAATATACTAAACTAAATATTAACAGCGTAATTAGACTGAAGCAATATTACACACACGCACAGCAAATAAGCTACCGATTGAACGTTGCTACCCTGTCAAACACCAGCATCAGCAGGGAGGCCAGATTCATTTGACATTCGGCAGCAGTGGTTCAATGTTTATTAGGTTTAGTAGGCGGCGCAATACGAGCGAGCAAGCATGCAAGCAGGTGGGCATTCCAGTGTTAGGTTTATTATAATCATATCATATTTTTTTCTGACAAGCATTACAAGTTAGATGATGACTGAACAAGCAGTTTCGCATGCGGTTCTATAGAAGGATTTTGTTTTTTGAATATGAAGCTGCTCCGCTTTTAAAAACCCGCATCATGACAGTGGAAGATGATTTTTTTTCTGCGGATCTCGAGTTGACGAAACGTGTAGCGCGATGATGTAGTAGGCGTAGATCGAAAATTGACAGATTATTAAGAAAATCGGGAATAGAAGAGAAATTGATTTTTGATTTTTTTTTGGTTTAGAAGTGCTATCGAAGAAAGTAAATAGAGCGGACTGAAGAAACGTCCGAGTAAATACTCACGTTGTTGAGCCGAGAGAGAAAGAGAGAGACAGAGTGAGAGATGAGCAAGGGCAAAAGGGAGTTGGAAAAGTTGGTTTCGGAAATAAAAAAAAAACGTATGGAAGTACAAAACAAACGACTGCCCAATGATTGATTGATCAATTGATATGAGGAATGGGGAGCAGGATCTGAAACCTGGAATTAGGATCGTGTGGATAAGGGTACCGATGACGCATGGGATGCGAATGGCACATTTCCAGGGATCGTACGGGATTCCTGTTTTCTACATACACGGGAACAGCAGCGCGTCTAAAGATGAGCTGATGGTAATTTTGCTGGCGGTAGATTTGACAATTTGACAGCTGTCTGCTGCTACTGCTACTGTCCTTGCACCATATATCGGAAACCAATCCAAGTGAATCCGATACAAGGACTGATCGGGAGTGTGTTGTGGTTTTGGTTTTCGAATAGATTACGAATTTGACATCAGAGTGTAGGTGTGGTGTGCTGGAATTTATGTTTTAGTGTGGCTGTTGTTTGTTTTTTTTTTGGCGTTTCGCTGTCATTGTTGAAAGTAACACTCTAATCTAGTGGTTTTAAGACTATAACACAGGAAAGAACTACAGATTTGGGTTTCGTTTTTTTTTTCAATGGATTGACACCTAAAATGGGTTGCTATTTTATCAACGAACTAACACCGAACTACACATTTTATACTATGAATATAGTGAAAGTTTTTTTTTAAGAACATCCAAAGCAGTACAAGAAACGGTTTTGGGGGTAGTTTTTGTTGGTCGAATTTTCAAGTAAGATTGTAATTGTGTGCGTTGTAATGTTCAAAAAATTTTAAACACAATTCCATTCCATCTACAGACAAAAAACAAACTTGAACTACGGACACCTAAAAACGTGATTCGTTTTGTGTCACAACAAAAAACAAACAATATACTATGTGTAAATAAGCAAAACAACTGAACAAAGAAAAGGTAAAACCTAAAAACCAAAACTCTCGAGCTGTTGTTCTATCTAATGTGGACAAACAGTGGAACAATCGGAAGTCTAGTTCTAAAACAGAGCAGAATATTCTAGTACACAATTGGTGTAAAGATTGTTGGCTGTGGCTTCTTGGATCAACTTTCGAAGGATGGAAATTAGAACTAGTAGGGCACTGCAGTACTTGTTCGTTCACACGTGACAGGACAGGAGACGTTCCGTGCCGGAGGGATAGGTAGCAGCTATGGTATGAGGGTATGTGCTTTTGCTTTGAAATTTAGGATTTTAAGAGAGGGTGGTTTTTCCAACACTGTGTAGAAAAAGGTCAGATAGTATTCTGATGGACGCTCGAAAACATCGGGTGTGTTTGTCAGTGTGTGGACTAATAGCTTCGAACGGTGAGCGGTTGACCGGTAATTTTTTTTTGCGGGAACGAAGTACTAGAGTTCATTGCAGTGTGTGAGACATCCATGTTTAAATCCAGCGCGAGAAGAGAATATTTGAGAAAATACATACAAAATTTTAACGGAATCACATAACCAAGATTCAATCAATGGAAAATATTTTTAAAAAAACATCCTCAACGTACCATCGTTGATGGCCACCAAACTCTACCGGGAAAATCCAAGAACGAAAACCAAAAAAAAACGGAAACGAAAACAGCAAGAGAGAGAGACTGTGAGTGTGGTGAACTCGTGTTCGTGTGTGAACTTGGGTGTGAACGAATCTCGTTCCGAAAACAACGAACCAAAACAAAGAAAAAAACGAGAGCAACGAAAAACAACGGGAACATTGCGGTTCAAAGTTTGGTTTTGCAGTAACAATGTTTTTTTTTTGGTTGGTAATCTTATAAATAATAATATTTTAAAACTTCGGTATTGGCGTTGGTGTCCTGACCTGCGGTTGACCAAGTTGTCACGGTACGGATCTCTCGGGCGACGCTTCATAATATCACTCTCGGCGGCTTCGTAGGCGAGAGAAATGGCCGGTACCTATATTCGTTTACATATTCGGAGAGACACGCGCGCGCGCACACACGCACACGCAGAGTTTGTCGGCGGTAGTAACAGTCAACGACGCGCAGGGGACAGTCGGTTAGTTTGTTTTTTGATATTATGTTGTTGTTGTTATTGTTGTTGTGACGTTTATCAAGTGTGATGACGTTTTCATTTCGAGACGCGGTGATCGTAGTTGTAGTAGTTGTAATTGTTTTTGTAGTAGTTATTGTAGTAGTAGTAGTAGTAGTAAAAGTACCAATAGTAAATTGTTGTTTTGCAGTTGAGTGATGATGATGGTAAGTAGAAGTAGTAGTAGTAGTAGAAAAATTGCCGAAAAAAGAAAAATAATTTACTACAGTAGGTAATTAATTCGATTATAGTTCTTTAACTTTATAATAGCTAAGTAATAAAACGGTTTAGTACTTCAAGAGAAATTTATAGTATTGATCAAATCTGTGATTGCATTAGGTGGTGGTTTCCAGGTTTTTCGGTATTCAGTGTGGGCAATGTTTTGTTGAGTTGACGGTTCCGTTTCAATGTACCACTGTGCGCTACTACAAAATCTGACAGAGTTGGTAGAGCATAGTCGTTCGCAGATAGTATATTCACATCTAGATAGTGTGTTTTTTTTTAAACTGCGCGATGAGAATACGTATTCTACAGAGGGGGGGATCTATTTCCTCTAACTGCTTGCTTAGGCTTAGTCACGATTAGATTATCTACTACTCTATAGGTCAAGGTGAAGAGTCCACGCAACTAGCACAAAAGAGAAAGTTTTATTCTATGGTAACCTCAAAGGAAAAGAATGGTGAAAATAAAATAATCATCAGCCATACGAATCGTATTATTAGTAATAATACTACTACTAAATAGGAGAAGAACGAGACAAAGTTTGGCTCAAACAAGTGTAGTTATAATGTGTTTTCAGGAGTATCGCGATTCTTAGTCCCACCAGCTGCTGCTTTGTTGATTTGGTTCCAAACCATTCGATGATTTTTTTTTCTGTTGTTGTTGTATTTTTGTCCCAGCTTTGTGTGTAAAGGATTTGAGGGTTTCAGTTCAGAGGGGGAAGCTAAGATGTTTGGGGGAGGGCTGTGCTCGAACAAAACGATGCATTTCTGCAGAACGGTAAAATGTGAAACTAAATACGTATGATGGATGGCAGTTGTTGCGTTGATGGGATACAAGAAAGGACTTACCTTATGCAAGCAATTTTGGAGAGAATGCAAACGTACGACTACGTATTTTATTTTTTGTTTTCAAAGAAGGATAGAAGTTAGGAATAGGAAAAAGCTACTCAATAGAAATAGAAAGTGTTTCATCAGTCGGGAAAAGCTTGATGTTAGTAAAAAAAATTTCCAACCATTTCCCCACATCAGTAACACTTTAATGATTAGAATGATTATCGGAAAACCTAATCGATTTAGTTTTCAACAGAGTGACAGTCGGTTAATGTGAAATGAATGCAATCGACCGCCATATTTATTCACTACAAGGTAGTAGTTTCGTATGTAACACAAAACACGCATACACACACACAAACACCACATACAAGAAACACCCACTAACTAGGAGATAGTGTGACATGCTGCGATCGTCCAAAGAAAGAATTGCAACTCTTTCGAAAGACGAGCGCCAACTTTGATTCAAAACAAACAAACAAACAAAAAACAGGTTTCGCTGTAAATGATGAGCATGAGTAGATTGCTCGTGAACGAAAATGAGAGAAAGAGTGATGAAGGGAGTACATCGACTAGACTAGATAAAAAGAAATCCTAACTAAATTTGGAATAATTTTTTTTAGGCAGCGAAACAAATTGAAGGCCAATTCGTATGTACAGAACAGTAATGTAACTCTTTGACTCGTTGGTTTCGAACAAAAGTTGTGTTGCCTTTTTTAACGTATTGCTTCTAAATCATGTAAAAGTATAGATGGGTAGGTCAGTTAGAAATACTGCACAATTCTCCACATTAATATTTTGAAATTTTGTTTCTTAGGCCCCAACGAAATTATTGACTTCCAACTTATTATTGCCACGTAGGGCGAGGCAAACAGCAGTGAAATGTCGTAGCGACTTGACTAAAACAGATGACTTCAGGTGAAATTGCCATTTTTCTACCAAGCAGCTGTTTTACCCTTCCATTTTCAGTCAACTTAAACTACTGTTTGTTGTGGATTTGTTCTGATACAGCTGTCCGATCTTAAAGGTCTGCGGCCAGTGTGTTTTCGGGTGTTTTAGAATGCTATTTTCGCGCTTAAAATCTGATTTTCTCAGAAACGGTGACGAATATCAAAAAACCCTATTGGAAAATTAGTTTAGATTATTCTGTGAAAATTTCAGAATGATTAATTGACTTTAGCGGTCGGGAAAGTCTTTTTTCTGAAGGAAGAATTGCTTAGCTGAAAACGCCGTCTTTCAACTTGTTCATTGAATATCTCGCCCTCAAAAGCATGGATCAAAAATCTATCCTGACAATTTCTTGATAATTTAATTTACATGCAATTAGTGTATAAAAACATAGGTGTCGTCGCGATAAAAATGAAGAGAATGTTATTTTTGTGAAGGTAAGTCGATTTATATGCACGCGACAACGTAACGAAAAATGAAAGAGAAATAAAATCGGCCCAGAAAAGCTGCCAAACAAGCGGTAGCTTTATTGGATTTTATGTGATGTAGTCAAACTTGTAACCGAAAATATCAAAACTTTCCTAGCCACCCGGCCCATCGAGAGACATTTTGCACATTTGCGAGAGAACATGGAGAAAAATGTAATACGGAGAGCGAGGCACGTGATTATACGCGACCTACTGGCATCAGCCCTTAATCTAACCAAACGAGCAGTTGCAATAGTATCAGAACTATTCCTTCTGTTTGCTTGAGAAAACTAAAACTGACCCTGGATAGTTTCATCAAACAAACACTTTTCACGAAACCGTGTTGGATTCGCATTTTTGATTTTCGTCAAAATCAGTTTTTTGCTGTTAACTGTGACAAATTTGAAGTTTCTCACTATCATTCTTTGCCATTACTGTACACTTTTTTACACGATCTGAAGGACACATCTGACAAAGTTTTACACGGAATCGCTGTTAACGCAAAAAAAATTAAGGGTTTTTAATAAAGATAAAGACAGTATTTACTGTTAAAATTTCGATTTGAATCCAACTGTCAACACATTGCTTGTTAAAATGACATGTTTGATTCCATGATACGCCTCCTTCGATTTCGTCCAAATAGGGAAAAGAAATTCAATAGTCCACTTACGACACCTGTTGTCGTGTAGCTCAAACTCGAATGGAACTCGCCTCTACGAATATAGTGGTTTCCAGCTGGACATAGAATGCGACGGAATCGTCGCAGACTAGCGAAATAATGAGTGTCAGACCATGGATGCAATGTTTGCAGATTGGTATGTAAATTTGCAATTTCGTTTGTTAGCAGACTTTGCAATTAAGCAGACAATTTAATGACTTTTGCTATTACTGTAGGGTTTTTGTTTGGTTTTCTCGTCATAATTTTAAATTTTGAGCTCGCATAGGAGCATTACGTGGACGTAGTACGTGGACGCCCAAAATTTTACCTGGCATCTCTGCCAGAATATTGGACAGTTGTTTCAACCCCTTCGTTGTCTGTTGTATAGGAATTAACTAGCATTAGAGGCACACGAAAAATTAATCGACTGGTGGATTGAGGTCAATTGCAGTTTCAACTGGTAATATTCCTTAGCGGCAAGTGTTATTTCATTGTTCATTGGAAGCATCAACAAATATATATCTGTCGAAGATGACAAACTTTTTGGAGTGGACGATTTAGCGTTGAAATCGACAATGTTGCGAATAAAGTACGAGGTTTTGAAGACCAAGGCGTCGATTAATACAAAATAGGAATGAAAAGGAAACATACTAAGCACAAAATAATCATTATGTCAAATAAATAACACACGCTTAAAAAAATCCGTGCAAGTTCTAGCCGATGACAGATCACATACGCATTATCAAAATGAATTCATTGATTGAAGTTTACTTAATATTTACTTAATTCTGTTAATAGAAATTTGTCATTGTAACGGGCAATTCAAAAAATATTTTTTATGGCTCGTAGTCTCGAAGGGGTTGAATCGAAACGAATGACAGTTTCGCCATCTTTTCGGCATTTTGTCGCCATCTTATTGCATCGCAATCTTTTCTAACCGACAGTGAAAATTACAATACCTTCTGTAGAATTCATCCAACATTCTTGGTTGATTTTTCAAATGGCCGTATGAACAAGTGACAGTTTCCTAGGATTTTACAATTCTATTTGAAAGTCGAAGGTTTCGGGTATCATTTTCTACAAATAGTTAAGTGATAAACGGGGAAAACGCTTGGCAATTAATAGAAAAGAAAGTAAACATAAAGAAACTGTCATTTGCTTTTATTATCTTTTGAATAATCAACCGAGAATTCCGAATTTAATCCGAGTAAGCGATAAATGAACATAACTCATGGTTTGAGTTACGATTACTAAAATTCATATACTAAAACAATGTCTCAAAATTTAAGTATGGATTTGAGTAAAATTTACTCAGGCCATGAGTTCTCTTGCATTTACTCATACATTAAAGTAAGCGTTGAGTTTTCAAACATTTGAGTAAACAAAAATATTTCTTGCTGCAGTTCAGTGCGTAATTTTCATTCTCGGAATATTCTTATCAAATTTAAGAATGCAAGAATACGTTGTTTTTCATTGCCTTTTCTAGATCCGGTTTTGAAACCAAAAATCATCGATCATAGATGTTTTCAATAGAAATTTCAGTTATGCTAAGTGAGAAGTCCAAAATAATCAAAATCGTTCAACTTTGACTCCAAACCAGTCAAAAGGAAATAAACGGGCTTGCATCACTTTTTTGCGCTTCCCATTTTAAAGAAATAAAAATGACCTCAATTAGGGATTCCATGTTATATACATTAACGAAGAAGAATTTCTTTATTTTGAGTGCAAGGAATTCGAATTTTGAGTTAAACTCACTCAAGTAATGAAAAAAAAATTTTGTTCCTTATTTTGAGTAAAAAACACTCAAATTTTGACAGCTTCGTCCCTTAACTCAAAAATGAGTAGATAGGTGGTGGTAACTCAAGTCTAGAGTACGTGCACTTTTTATGAATTTTAGTGGTGTGTCACTTAGTTTTGAGTTATGTTCAAAGAGGGTATTGAGTTAGAAAAAAAAACTATCTGAATTGGCAGTTCATTTTCTCCTTGTTTTTTCTCCGATTTTGCACGTATTCGTGCAAATTCGAAATCTAAATGTTGTATAACTGAACATATAAATTTAAATCTTGAACTTTTTTAGAATATAAAAATTTAAATCTTGAAGTTTTTTTCGGATATGTAGAACCAGCAAATGACCAGTTCTTCCCTCGGCTCTTCCTAGAATTTCAGCATAAGCTGTGGAAATTGACTGGAAACCAACAAAAATAAACCTACATTATTCAGCATCGTCCAAGCCTCTAGCTGGAGTGTAAAAAAGAGGGTGCAAGTCGCCTAACTTTTGCACTAACACATTCATAAAATGTGCGTCATTGACTTTACAGCTGTTTTATCTGAATTTGACAGCGAAACAATTTATTTTATAGGCTAAAAGACAGTCACGTACCCAGAGGGGGGGGCCCGAGGGGCCCGGGCCCCTCCCGAAATCAAAAACTGATATATAATTATTTAGAAGATCTAAGACATGCGTTGCAGAAATAACAAGACAGTGAACGTAAAGAAATGTAACACAATAACAGTTTCAGTGGAAAAGTTTAAAGTGTCTGTTAAAAACACCCGTAAAAAGCACACCGAGAATTAGGTACATAAGCAATCTTCAGTAACATTATTTTTTATCTTTGGGCCCCTCCCGAAACGAAATCCTGGGTACGGGCCTGCTAAAAGATATAATGTTCTATCACCGCCTACAAAAAAAAAATACAGCATTCTTGGATTAATGGCATGTGTAATTTTAATTTTGACGTAGGACTACATCTTTCGTTACTATGCTCACCTAGGTGCTTTTTCAAAATTTCACAACACGGAAGTCTAGCGAAATTACTCCTGATTTGATTTCTTAGTAACTCTTTCCCAGTTAGAGTATTTCTCTAATTCTTTCAAGAGCCGAATGGAAAAATGTGAAAGATTGTAGTTAATACCACGTTTATTACGTAAACGTTGTTTATATAGTAAAAAATAGGTCATCGAAACATCAATATAAACCGAATCTACGTTGCACGTTTGCTAGCTTCAATCTATGATAATCTATGAACGGAGACACATTGAGTGCGCAGGCCTCCATCTATGTCAAGACAATGGAACTACATGCGGCATTATGTTATTCAACTGGTGCTTCAGTCAATGGCGAATATGAGTTTCCGTTCCTCAAGTGTAAATGCAGAAAAACAACAACTAGTTCTTCGTAGTGAGCATATTTGCTGTTGTACGTTCGCAGTATGAGTTTCGCTTCAAACAAGAACGATTGCGTCGTCCAGCTGCTGGTCGTTTGCATTGAAGATAATGCAAACGAAAAATGAACAACGATGGGAAGCATTATTCAAAATCAGCCATTCTGATGGCCCTAAATGTTATCTAAAGAACTATTAAGATGACTTCTTTCCCAATCGAAGGAAAAAATCATCAGTTTAGTGCAGATATAGAATAATTTGATTAGCTTTGTGCACTTTTCGCTGTGCGAAATTCGCACCAAACGAGTGCAAATAAAGCTGACATTTGGTTGCATCGTGGTCCGAACAGTGTTTAATATCGTAGAGAATAGCACAATTTGGCCCTTCCTAAAGCCAGAAACGAATCCCGTACAGCATTTCGATAGTTGCTTTCAATGAAATATGCAAATCCGGAATGAAATAACCGATAACAAAATTTTGCATGTTGCTATTTTTGTGACCGCCAAGACCGCCCATTGGTGAAAAAGCTACAAAGGAACTTACGTTAAAAAAAGGTCTTAACCAAAATTGGTTTAGTATTAATCCAATCGGCATTGTGAGCAGTTCGAGCGATTACGTCATCCAGCTACTGGTCGTTTGCATTGGAGAAAAAGATAACGATGGTGAACATTACACAAAATAAGCAGTTCTAATAACTCCAAATGTTTTCAAAAGAACTTTTAAGATGACTTCTTTGCAAAAATCATCCGTTTAATGCAAATATAGCATTATTTGACTAGCTTTGTGCACTTCTCGCTGTGCGAAATTCGCACCAAACGAGCCGCAAATAAAGCCTGCATTTAGCTTCATCGCGTACGTGAAAAATGTTCCGAACAGTGTTTAATATTGTAGAGAATGCCACAATTTGGCCCTTCTAAGAGCCAGAATTGAATCCCCCACAATATTTTGACAGATTTTTTCACTCAGATATTCCGATGTATGAAATATTGAAATGTTATGTTACGTTTATATTTATGTAACGATTTCTTCTAGGTCAAGGCTTAAACTTACAGATGACTTGGAATGGTGCCCTACTTTCTGGAATACAAACGTAATCTTCCGTATCCGATTAGTCATTTCCAGGACTCCAAAGCCACTGACGGTCCTTTTCTGGACCTCAAAAGTAAGGAAAATAATCTTTTCAGAAAACTGTTTTAAACTGCCGCCCTACTTCCTAGAATGCAAACGTAATCTTTTGAAGCCAAATCATCCTTTTAAGCACTAAAAATCTTAAACGGTCAAACGTCAATCTCGCGGTTATGTCTCTGGCATTACCTATTCCAAGTTTTTTCTAATGTCCAACCCCAACTGCTGTCAAATTCATACATTTGACCGTAGTTGTGGTTGAAACTGCGTTGGATTTCACATCAAGCGTAAACGCCATCAGAGTGTATCTCCCAATTAGAGTTGTTTTTTTAGTATGTTTATATTGAATTACTAAGTGGCACTAACAGATCAGTATGAACTGCTAACGCAATGACCAGTCGCAGACGGAAATTTTTAAAATCGTAGAACAGATAGATTAGAAGCAATTTGTTACAACAAGTACCTATCAACAACAACACAACCATTGTTCGAAACCATTCTACGGGATAACAGAATAACAAACAAACAAACAAAATAATAACACAATCCGAAACCGAACAGATACTCTGCTAAATTAGATACGAAAAAACCGGTTATACCCCAACGAAAAACAACACTGTTTTAATATTTTGGTTACGCTCAGACACGTCGGACAATTGTTTTTTTTTTTTAATTTTTACTTTTATTTTACTTTATGGCGGCAACTGGACCGCATCTTTTTCTGGTGGGTTTTTTTACCTTTCATTGACCAATTTATCAGTAAACGGATTTCGGGGCTGACGTTTCATGATATCGGACTCGGCTTCCTCATAGGCTAGCGAAATGGCAGGGACCTGTGGGACGTGTGAGCAGTGGTGTGTAATTTTTTAGTTTTTTTTTCTTTCTCGTCAAATGCCGTCAAGTATGATATGAAGTTTTTGTGATTGAGCTTGCACGATCATTATGGGAACGAACGAACGAACGAACGAGTATAACTTTAGTAAAGATAGCTAACCAACAAATTATGACACAAGGAAGCAAAGTACAGTTTTGCCTCCCACAACGGCTCTAACGGATAGTAAAAATCACATTGATAGCTTTCTAACGGTAGTCTTCTACCTGAATGATGCAATAATGATGGGACGATGATAGAACTGCTTCTTACTTCTTTTTTTTTTTGTGGAACTATAGAGATAATGCGGATTCAACATGACAATATTAAGTTTGATGAAAAAATAAAAAAAAATAACTTGATGTGGCTGTTTTCTGAGTAAGCTGAACTTAACTAACTAAATGGTATAAAACAGTGCAGGAACAGATGAGTAGTTTAGTCTTATCCTCAAGACAACATAGGAAGGAGAGCTGCATGTTGGTGGATATCTGTGTTCGGTAGTGTTTGTGTATAATAGCATTATCATCATTCATCGATTCATAGCCACATTGCTTTCGCTTAAGCTACAGGTTATTGTTCCGGTGGTGGTGGCGGCACCGGCGCTAGGCTCAATATAAACAGGTTAGTAATAATGCCAGCGCTGGGTCATTCCATGCATGCACGGATCAGTTTCACCCCCGCGAAAGATTACGCAATGGTTAATCCTCCTTAAAGTATGGATTAGTAGATCTGCGCGTTCCATTTTAGTAGTACTCAGGCAAGCACAACCCACGAGAATGGGTTCTTTTTTTTTGTTTGGTCCTAGAAGTTGGCAGCAAACTACAAATCAATAGTCAAAAATAAAAACCTTTCGTTCACGAGTTTGTCGTTGAACGGATCACGTGGCGGCCGTTTCATGATGTCGGATTCGGCATGTTCGTAGGCCAGAGAAATGGCTGGGACCTAGCATTTTCATAATTCAAGGGAGGTGTGGTTCACAGTGAAAAAAGAGAAAAATGATGAATAATACGGGCTCTGAATTAAACTAAAAACAAAACGTAAACAAAACACTTCGAGTTTGAAATGTACCTGGCTTACTTAGATTTAAGTTTCTTTTTTTTTGCGAAAATCAATGCTGGTAATTTGTGTGCTTAATTTTAAGGTGAGAGATATAATCCGGTGCTACTGACAAGTAAAAGTAAAAACGGGAAATTGATTGAGCGAACTAACGAAGATAAAACAACAAATTGTGTTCTACTACAAGCAATAGGTTTTTTGGTTTTGTTACGTTATTTTTTTTGTTTTGTTTTCGGGTACAGTGACAACTTGCTGTCTCAGTTTTCTGCATAGAAATGCACAGGCTAGCGAGAAACTGGAGTAAGAGCGATACCGAGAATCACTGGCGCTGAGATGAGAAGTACTCGAGCAAATTTGGTTTTTGTTTCTTATAGAACTGCCAATCGGTTTTACAAATGGTGGCAAAAAGGTTCAAGCTAGTGAAATACGAGAAAACAGTACATAATAAATAGGAGGATATATTTGGAATACAAGATAAGAGAAAAAAGTTGAATAGTTTTTTTAATTGACTGGCCAGCGAGACGCGACTGGACGCCGCACAGAAAATCGCAACGCTTCGCTGTGTTTGCTTTGTACCTTTCGTTGACCAGCTTGTCCTTGTAGGGATCGCGCGGGCGGCGTTTCATAATGTCCGCCTCGGATTCTTCGTACGCAAGTGAAATGGCAGGGATCTACCGGAAAATTTACGTGTTACGAGGAGATCGGTTGATTGTTTGGTTCCCAGTGTGTCAGTGTGTATTTTAAACAGAAAGAAAATTAATTAGAGCTAAAAAAAACAATAATCATTTCTGTTGATTGCTTGTTGTTATTACGATTCCCCCTTTTTGTCACCCCCGGGAAATTTGCTAACCGTGTCTAAACCCTAACCTAACCTCAACACTTACGAAACAACCTTTCGCTCAGTTTGCGCTAGCGACTAGAACAGCGACTCGCTCCTCACTGAAGGAAGGAGACGACATTCGTGAACTGTCTCGCGTTCAATTTTATAGCATCTACACAACATCTTCATATCAAATGTTCAAGATAATATTAGGAGAAAACAGATTACAGGAGACGGTGAACGTAAGATGGCGACCGCGCGGTTTTCTGGTTCGCCTAGACTTACCATGTCAGTTCCCAGATCGATGCACAGAATGGTGACGGTACCGAGCGGGAGCGGAATGTCGCACAGAATGAACGCCAAGAAGGGCGAGATTTCCGGAATGTTGGATGTCAGCGTGTAGGCGATCGACTTCTTCAGATTGTCGAAAATCAGACGTCCCTCCTCCACTCCGGTAACGATCGAGGCAAAGTTGTCGTCCAGTAGGATCATGTCAGCGGCCTTTTCGGTGGAATAGAAAGCATGGTGTAAGAAAACATCAGATCAACTGTTGGCTGGCGAATTATGTGCTGTGAAGGATTGCTTTTGTTCCAGCAGTTAGTTTTTTTTTTTTGGTAGTCAAACCAATAAAATCAATAATTGTTTGAGCAATTGAAATTTGACAAAATAAAATAGTACAAGGCAATCCTTCACACAACATTCACACTCATTAGTAGCCCATTTCGTTAGACGGAATTAAGTGTTACGGAAACATTGAACTGAATCCCGAACAACAGCTTCATGTTCTTGTGTTGTAGAGAGATAGAGAATATTAATCCTGTGTCTCTGCGGTGGGTGTACCTATTTACAGTAAAGTTAGTGATTCTTGATGAATTCTACAACATTAATGTGGTGCGCATTTGATACAGGTGCTCGAGAGAAAGAGAAAACGACAACTGCTAGCTAGCGAACAGTATTCGACGTTTCGTTATAGGTAAGGTACCTGTCAGTGGAGCAGCTGGTTTAGGGCAAGCTTCCCCTGACAGATCCTCGCGAAAAACTGTGTCTACTTTTTGCGATATGAGCTGGTACCGTGTCTGGCCGGGCGTGATTAAATCGGACTCACCTGTTTGGATACGTCGGAACCGGCGATACCCATGGCAACACCGATGTCGGCCTTTTTAAGGGCAGGTGAATCGTTTACACCGTCACCGGTGACAGCGACGATAGCACCCAAACGTTGGCAGCCCTCAACGATGATAAGTTTCTGCTGCGGAGAGGTACGAGCGAACACAATTTCCGTGTGGTAGCGCAGAATTTCGTCGATCTGATCTCCGGAAAGGTCACGCAGTTCCGAACCATGCACAACGGCGGCCTTAGCCTCACGTGGATTAACCTCCGAAACCGGGATGTTGAGACGCTGGGCAATGTCTTCAACGGTTTCGTTACCCTCCGAAATGATACCGACCGATTTGGCAATAGCCTTGGCAGTAATCGGGTGATCACCAGTGACCATGATAACCTTGATACCGGCAGAGCGGCATTTGGCGACGGCATCTGGTACTGCGGCACGTGGAGGGTCAATCATGGACATGAGGCCGACGAAGCGCAGGTTCTCGACGGGGAAGTTCACATCGTCAGCGTTGAACTTGTAACCGTGTGGATATTTGTCCGATGGCAGCATAAAATCGCAGAATCCCAGCACACGTTCTCCCAGTCCACCGAGTTCCAGATAGGCATTGTTGAAAGCTTCCTTCATCTCTTCGTCCATCAATTTCTCCTTGCCGTTGATGAAAATGGTCGAGCAGCGTTCCAGAATACGTTCCGGAGCACCCTTCATAACCAGCAGATAGCGAGGATCGCTAGGATCTTCCGTCTCGTGGATAGAAACCTGGTACTTGTTGGTCGAATTGAACGGAATCTCGCACACCTTCTTGTTGCGCTTGCGAATACTGAGGATGTCTCCGAGAGCCAGTTCCATACATTTCAGCAGAGCAGCTTCCGAAGCATCACCGCTGACTTCCTTCTTCAGAATTGGAACACCATCTTGACCTCCCTTGAACTCGGCACGGTTGCACAGCGAAGCAATACGGGACAGAGCCTTGAATCCGGGGCTGGTGCGATCATACTGCACACCGCTTTGATCCTCAGTGGTATCCGCTTCGATGATTTGATTATCAAACCACATGTGAGCGACGGTCATACGATTCTGGGTCAGTGTGCCGGTTTTATCCGAGCAGATGGTCGAGGTCGAACCGAGGGTCTCCACAGCTTCCAGATTCTTAACCAAGCAATTCTTCGAAGCCATACGCTTGGCAGTCAGGGTCAAACATACGGTGACGGTGGCGAGCAAACCTTCCGGGACGTTGGCGACGATAATACCGATCAGGAAGATAACAGCGTCCAGCCAGTGGTAACCGAGGATGAAGGCAATCACGAAAAAGGTAACACCGAGGAACACAGCTACGCCCGTAATGATGTGAATGAAATGGTGGATTTCCTTAGCGATCGGAGTTTCGCCCGTGTCCAAACCGGAAGCGAGACCAGCGATACGACCCATCACGGTGTGATCACCGCAGCTAATGACGACACCCTTCGCAGTACCTTCGACGGCATTGGTCGAGAAGAAGGCCAGATTTTTCGTTTCCAGTGGGTTATCGTGGGTGAACTCGGGTCCGCGTGACTGTGGCTCAGACTCGCCGGTAAGTGACGAATTGTCAACCTGAAACGAAAACGAAGGGGGGAATTAGTAGGTTTTTGATTTCAATTTAAATTTAATCCAGATTTGTGAACCCGTTGATTTAGGAAATCAACACGAACAGGACATTCATGTCCTATTGTAGCCTTAACATTGCATTTAAGTCATATATTTGAAATTTAAATGCAGTTACTTAGCATTATATGATTATATCGTGCTAATATAAAATTTACAATCATCAACGGTTTGTATGGTTTTTAACAGATCCGCTGAAAAGTTCGTATCGTTTCTATGAGAGGGCACCACTAGAATTAAATCCATACCATTTTCAGCTAGTACCAACCTTCAAAAGATACGTGTATAAATTTGACAGCTGTCTGATTATTAGTTTGAGAGATATTGCATTTTGAGTGAAGCTACTTTTGTTGTTGTGAACAAAATGGAAAAAAAGGAATTTCGTGTGTTGATGAAACTCTACTTTTTGATGAAAAAAAAGTGCCACCGATACCAAAAAATGGCTTGATGAGTGTTATCCAGACTCTGCACCGGGCGAAGCAGCAATTCGTAAGTGGTTTGCAAAATTTTGTACTGGTCATATGATTGCCGAAGACGATGAACGCAGTGGACGTCCAAAAGAGGCTGTTACCGATGAAAATGGGAAAAAAATCCACAAAATGATTTTCAATGACCGTAAAGTGAAGTTGATCGAGATAGCTGACACCCTAAAGATATCAAAGGAACGTGTTGGACATATTATTCACGAATATTTGGATATGAGAAAGCTTTGTGCAAAATGGGTGCCGCGTGAGCTCACAATCGATCAAAAACAACAACGAATTGATGATTCTGAGCAGTGTTTGGAGCTGTTATATCAAAATAAAATCGATTTTTTTCGTCGATATATAACAATGGACGAAACATGGCTCCATCACTTCACTCCGGAGTTCAATCGACAGTCAGCTGAGTGGACTGCACGCGATGAACCGAACCCAAAGCGTGGAAAGACTCAACAATCGGCCGGTAAGGTTATGGCGTCTGTATTTTGGGATTCGCATGGTATTATTTTCATCGACTACCTTGAAAAGGGAAAAACCATCAACAGTGACTATTATATAGCGTTATTAGAGCGTTTGAAGGACGAAATTTCAAAAAAAAGGCCTCATTTGAAGAAGAAAAAAATTTTGTTTCATCAAGACAATGCATCGTGTCACAAGTCGATGAAAACCATGCTGAAATTGAACGAATTGCTCCCTCATCCACCGTATTCGATTTGGCCTCCAGTGACTTTTTCCTGTTCTCAGACCTCAAGAGAATGCTCGCTGGTAAAAAATTTAGAAGCAATGAAGAGGTAATCGCTGAAACTGAGGCCTATTTTGAGGCAAAGGACAAATCGTACTACAAAAATGGTATCGAAAAGTTGGAAGATCGCTATAATCGCTGTATCGCCTCTGATGGCAATTATGTTGAATAATAAAAACGAATTTTGGCAAAAAAATGTGTGTTTCTATTAAACGATACGAACTTTTCAGCCGAACTGTTATCAATGGATTCAGATTCAGACGGCAAGCATTACAGAAAAAACAACAGTTCAAATTTGTTAAATCTTAAATGAATGTTGAAATGAAAAAACAAATTCACCTCAACCAATTCAGTGATTCAATCAACCGCGAGAACGCTCCAACGCTCATCAGTCAAAGCCTTGACAAGTCAATCGTGCCATGCTGTTTGTCCGCCGTTGTGCCCCCATTGAACGACGACCATTTATGATTCAATTGCTTTGTGTTCCACATTCTTGTTTCGAATTGAATTAGATAGCAATTCTCAAGAATCCAAACTCAATTAATGGCAATACATATTTCTACTACTACTGATACCACT
The DNA here is from genome assembly GCF_030247185.1 of Malaya genurostris. NCBI lineage: Eukaryota > Metazoa > Arthropoda > Insecta > Diptera > Culicidae > Malaya > Malaya genurostris. The sequence continues at coordinate 31,035,068 of NC_080570.1, forward strand.
AAGACTAGAATGGAAGGAAACCTACCTTGAAGCTTCGTGCCTCGATAATACGAATATCGGCGGGTATCCTATCGCCAAACTTGACCTCTACGACATCACCGATAACCAGATCTTCGGCGCGGAGTGTAAGCTTCTCACCTTCACGCAGCACGGTCGCGAACTGGGGCACCATGTTCTTGAACGATTCCATAATCTTTGAACTTTTCGATTCCTGTGAGAAGCATTCGAGTTAGATCCTGGATCCAAAACGGATGATGATCGTGTTACACTTACTTGATAATACGAGAAAATACCGGTAACTATCACGACGGCGGCCAGCACAATGCCGAGGTACAGGTTATCGTCGGCCGGTTCCTCGACGGTACTGGCCTGAATCGAGTAGGCAACGAAGCAGAGAACAGCACCGATCCACAGCAGCAGAGCGAAGCCACCGAAGAGATTCTTGCAGAACTTGACCCATTCGGGCGTCTGTCTAGGTGGGGTAAGTGCGTTTGGTCCATCTCGTTCCAGGTTTTCTTTTGCTTTCGCATGGCTGAGACCCTGTAACAAAAACAAAATTAGAACCGTCATTAAAATCATTCAGTGATAGCGGATCTAACGGTTGGGACTTACGTTTTCTGGATGTGTCTGTAGTCGCTGGTACAGTTCTTCCGGTGTGATTTTGTGGAAATCAATATCCAACTCCTGTTTCAAGTCATCCAAATTATCTCCTTTCTTCTTTGGTGGCATTTTGCGTCTTGTCTGTTGATGGTGGTGAACAATGAGAAATAATTAGTTACAAGGAATTCGGTCACAGAACCAGATCGAACGAGTTCCAACCGTACACTGCAGTCATACCGGACGTCTCGCTTGTTGGTAATATAGCTGACCGATGACTTTGAGATAAGGTGCCTTTTGACTTTGGGACGACGAAAGAAGGCTGGAAAGCGGTGAACAACACGCACGAGATAAGATATCACAGATGGCAATCGAAAGCGGGTTAATTATAGGCTCAAGTCTGGCTTTGCCGCGGAACGGGACCACTTGAAAACCGCAATCAGATCTGGTGATAGGTGACATACGCATCACTACTAAGTAGAGCGTGTTTCGTTCCGATGTGGTATTATCCGGTGTTATCAATTGCGGGGGACAAAACTGTTTATTTTTGCAAACGACTCTAGTTGGACTAATTTTGTATAAATTGGAGAAAAAACCGGTAATAACAAGTGACGTGTGCGTTCTGCAAAAGCGCAGTAGGCTAGATCTGGAAACTACAGTTGTCAGTTGGATTTCATTCGATCGGTGCCGAGGATAGGTCGTCGAAGTTTGTTAGATTGGATCTCTCGTACCACCAAAGCCCATTGCAACGAGTTCGTATGTGTGTGTCAGCTTATGCTGGTATTAGCTACCACAGCAATCGGATCCGGTACAGTACCGATTGCTGCTTTGCTAATAATAATCAGCACTTGATTAGTTTTTTTTTTATATTTTATTGTTACGATGTGCTGCCAGCACCACTAAAATAGAAAATGTGTATTTTTTTTTACCGCAGAGATAGCTTATCCAAGACCCATTTTGCTGGAAACTGAATGTAGGCATGCATCGCTAAGGGTGGTTAAAAAGCTTGGCTGAGGATTAGTAAATTAAATTTGGACGGGTGATAAGAAACACTGTGAATATACGTGAATAATATACATGGTAAATAATAATTTGGTTAGTCATTGAGTGACATTTTAATACCTGTTTAAAAAATTCAGAGATATAGTAACGTTGAACAAGTTAACGTTTTTTTTTAACACTGAATGTATGTTTCTATTTACTTGAGTAATTATTATATTAGTTTGTATTGACCAAAGATAAGTCTGAGAACTCAAAATGAAAAATTACAGCGGGCTTTAAGTTTTCTATAAAGTATGATGCACTGAATCGGTTCAGCGAGCAAAAAACAAGACCACGGACTAATTCAATCAAAAATTTATCTACTCAGTATGTAAATTTTGACGTATGCTTCCGAAAAAAATTGATTTCAAAAATGCAACAAAAAAATTGTCAGCAGCTCGTTTAAGAAATCTGCAAGTCTGGCATCTCTGGTATCAAGGCAAGACGCACAGAAGACGTGATTGAGGAATCAGCTGTTTTGTCTAAAACGAGCAAAACGAGAAAACAATTCCGACAAATCTGTATAGAATGTTCAAAACAACGAATGTAACAATGAGAGATTCTCTTTGTTTACTTTCTCTTTCGATTATTGCGAAACATTCCTGCTTTTTTCGGTAAAGTGCAGATTAAAAGATGATAGCTTTAGTTATTATTATCGGTAATTAATTGGAGTGAAGGATTGCTAAGAGTACCGTAATAATCGAAAGAGAAAGTAAACAAAGAGTATCTCTTTGCTACATTCGTCGTTTTGAACATTTCATACAGAAATATTTTGAAATTGGTTTCAATTACACTGAAGTCTTTTTTTATGCGAATTTAGGTACCGCATAAAAAAAACGCATAACTCTGAAAATTCGCATAAAAAAACCGCATAACTCTGAAAATTCGCATAAAAAAGTCGCGTAAAAACGCATAAAAAAAGACCTCAGTGTACTCTTATTATACCCATATTATTTGTCCACTTTCTTTCAATGTTTACTGAATAAAGCAACAAAATAAGAGTGTCGCACTTTTTCGATTTGTGCACGAACCATGAAGTTACGCATTAATATATTTCTCGGTTGATTTTTCATTAGGGCGTATAAACAAGTGAAAGTATCTCTTTAATCACTCTCTCTTTCGATTATTGTGATGTGATTAAAAAGATTTTCTTTGATATCACTATTCTGTTTGAAAGTCGAAAATTGATTAGGTTTCGCAGTGAAGGCCGTGAACCAGACATGCCAGATATTTGCATACAAAATCTGTATTTCCCTGTATAAACAATCTGTATTTATCTGTAGTCACCAGAGCTAATAAAAGTCATTTTCATGACGGGAAATAAATGTCACTCTCAGCTTCGCTTGCAAATTGTGAGAACGAAATCCATGTCCATGTCAATGACATAAGCGTAACAGTGGTTTCAAAATTGCGTTCTTCCTTTCATTTTCCCTTTCTGTCATTTTTAGTTTTCAATGAATATCGACACTACACAGCATACGATATTTGCTGTATAGTGTCGATATTCAATCGAAGCTTTGAGAATCGATAATGACAGAAAACGATTCTTAACGATTTTTAACTGTTGGTCTCGAATCTTTAGGAGTTTTGGTTTCCAAAGAGGTTCTGAGGTGTAATTACTTCGATTTATCATATTTTAGATACTCTTTATAGCTACATGTCAAAGATTTTCGAAATATCGAAGAGAGTATGAGATTTGAAATTCTATTGATTCTCCCTGCAGACGTTAGTTTTGTTTGCAATGAGAGACGAAAATTCTTTGTCTCTCTTCGTTTGTTTTGGATGCGGTCAATTCCGAATGAGACAGTGAAATTTACGAATATGTGGTTGTCTGAAGTCTATTTTTGCACACAAAAAAAAACGAGTCACTTCGGAAATCCGCGTAACTTCGGAAACCCGAGTAGCTTCAGAAATCTGCTTAGCTTCGGAAATCCGCGTAGCTTCAGAAATCACGTGACTTCGGAAACCCGCGTTAAAAAACTGCGTAACTTCAGGAATCCGCGTAACTTTGGAAATCTGCGTAGCTTCGGAAATATGCGTAGCTTCGGAAATCTGCGTAGCTTCGATAGCCCACGTATAAAAACTGCATAACTTCGGAAATCTGCGTAGAAAAAATCGCGTAGCTTCGGAAATCCGCATATAAAAAAATCGTAAACTTCTGAAATCCGCGTACCTTTGAATATTCCCGTGAAAAAAATGCGTCACCTTGGAAATCAGCGTAAAAAATCACATATCTGCTTGAAAACTGCGTATCTTCGTACCTCCGCGCAACTTCGGAAATCTACGTAAAAATCTGTAACGTAACATCGGAAATCCGCATGAAAAAATCACGTAACTTCGGAAATCCACGTAACTTTGGAAATTCGTGTTAAAATCTGATCAGGTAATCAGTAATCAGCGTATAAAGACTGAGTATCTTCGGAAATCTGCGTAACTTTGGAAATCCATGTGGAAAAAACTTCTGTAATCGATAGATTCTGCGTAAAAAACTGCGTAACTTTGGGAAATCGGTTTAATAAACTTTGTATCTTTAGAAATCTACGTAAAAACCTACGTAACTTCGGATATCCGAGTAGCTCCGGAAATCTGCGTAACTTCGGAAATCCGCATGAAGAAAACTCGTAACTTCGGAAGTCCGTATAGAAAAAACTGGGTAACTTCGGAAATCTGCATAAAAACCAAAATTAAATTTGTAAATTCAGAAATCAGCGTTTGGAAAAAATCGCGTAACTTCGGAAAACCATATGAGAAAAAACTGCGATATTTCGGTAATTGCCGCATAAATAAACTGCGTAACTTCTGGAAATTGGCTTAACAAACTGCGTAACTTTGGAACATCGGTTCAATAAACTTTGTATCTTTGGAAATCTGCGTATAAAACTGCTTAACTTCGGATATCCGAGTAAAAAACGGCGAAACTTCGCGTAAAAACGCGTAACTTCGGAAATCCGCGTAGCTTCGGGAATCCGCGTAACTTCGGAAATCCGCATGAAAAAAACGCGTAGCTTCGGAAATCCGTGTTGAAAAGACTGGGTAACTTCGGAAATCTGCATAAAACCAAAGTAAAATTTGTAAATTCAGAAATCAGCGTAGAAAAAAATCGCGTAGCTTCGGAAATCCGCGTAAAAAAACATTACTTCGGAAATCTACGTAAATAAACTGCGTAACTTCGGAAATCCGCGTGAAAAAATCACGTAACTTCGGAAATCTGCGTAACGTTGGAAATCCGCGTAAAAAACGTGTAACTTCGGAAATCCGAGTAGAAAAAAATCGCGTTACTTCGGTAATCGGTGATTTCTGCGTAACTTCGGGAAATCGGCTTAAAAAACTGCGTACCTTCGGAAATCCGCGTAAAAAACGCGTAATTTTAGAGATCTGCGGAAATAACTGCGTAGCTTCGGAAATCCACGTAAAAAAAACGCGCAACTTCGGAAATACGCGTAACTTTGGAAATCCACATGAAAAAACACGTAACTTCGGAAATCCGTGTAGAAAAAACTGGGTAAGTTCAAAAATCTGCATAAAAACCAAAATGAAATTTGTAAATTCGGAAAGCAGCGTAAAAAAAATCGCGTAACTTTGAAAATCCATGTGGTAAAAACTGCGTTACTTCGGTAATCGGTCATATCTGCGTAAATAAAACTGGGTAACTTCGGGAAATCGGCTTAAAGCTGTGTATCTTCGGAAATCTGCGTAAAAAAACTACGTAACTTTGGAAATCCGTGTACAAAATAATACGTTATTTCGGTAATCCGCGTATGAAAACTGCGTAAAAAGATACGTAGCTTCGGATTTCCATGAAAAAAAAATCGCGTCACTTCGGAAATTCACGTAAAATAAATGCGCAACTTCGGAAATACACTTAAAAAGAAACCGCGATAAAAAAGGCCTCAGTGTATTGATCATCAAATATCTGCAAAATGAACTTTGTGAGTTGCCCATTGATTGAAAAACCTTTATCTCGTCACTGCAATCGAATACTAAACGATAGCTCAGACGGGAAGGTTTATTTTTTTCATCATTACTTTTTGTGAAATCTGAATAAACCTGTATTGAATGTAGGAATTCTCGTTCAATTTTCCGACGAGTTGGATGAGTAGGTTAAACCGTCACGTTTTACCACAAAGAAGGTTGAAAAGCATGAGACAATGCTTTTTAACCTGTTGAAGAATGCTCAAGATTCTAAACCATTTCGGGGATGAACAATCATTTGTTTCTACCTAGTTTGTTTCGTTTATCCTTCCTGAATAATATTTTCTTTCTTTACACTTTCTCTAGTGAAAATTATGAAAAGTTATGGAAAACTGAACTGCGATTTAAGTTGAACTTCTAAGTGACACTGACAGTTGACTTTGAACTGTTGTACCCCTAACGAATCGAAGTCGAAACATAAACCAAAAATCAGCTATTTTCGATTTTTGTCTGAAAAATTCGGATATTTCTATCCTAATCTTAATCATACTATAGTTCAAAAACATGAAAAGCGTATTCAAATGCCACTCCTAGATGATTAATGCTAATAGGTTATTTGTAATTCGCATTCACTAATAGGTTAGTATAAGTAAAATTTCTTTCTTCTCTCTCTCTCGTCCACCAGTCTCGGTTAGTAGTAGTAGTATTTGTACAACTCCAGGAATCAGATAAAAACTAAATGAACTATCCTACCTTAAGCTGACCATCAGCAGTGAGGTTGTCATCCTTCAGCGGTGCCACGGTGGCGACTCGGTACGAGTCTGTCCTACCGGTCTGCAGGGTTTCGCGACGATGAAGGGCAATGATGATAATTGACGGTAGTAGCGATGGTGGTTGTGGTGGTGGATTTTGGATATTAACGATGAACGAGCAGGCAGGGCATGAGAGAATGCAAATTTGTATGCAAGCAATTCAAATCAACAGGGGAACGTTGGTTGGTAGCACACGTACACACACACAAAAAAACACGAAAAATCATATGCATGAAAATAAATAAAAAAGAATTTAAAAAAATCATCATGATTAGAATGGTTTCTAAACAGCTTAAACATAGTAAATAAAATACAGTCATGGAAGGATGCTTTTGTTTTCGGGGTAGGAAATGTGGGAAAAGAAAAAAGTACGAGATTCGATCGTGGAACAGGTGACCCTTCCGGACGACACCAGCAGATCATTGTCAGGAATCGATTTCCCAAACCAAACCATACGAATTCTGCGGGAGAAGAAAAACGGACCCCGTAGCAGCTGCTGCTGCTGCACGCTTTTTCGGTGGGAGCGGTCGAACTCACGCTCAATGCCGTACACCCATTCCGGTACTCAGAAACCGACCGAGTGCCGTAACTCATCTTCTGTCTCACCTCCTGAATTCGATATCGGAGTACTGAGGCCCATGGAGAGGCACACATGCGCAGTCCAGATTTTCACGTTACATAATAGAGCGAATGCGGAGCTCTGCGGAGAGAAGAACCCTATCGTGATTTATTAATCCCTCTTGAGGTATGCAGTCCCGAAGAAATTCTTTTTTTTTCACCAGAACCAGCTGGTCGGAATGACCTCGCAGACATTAACAACCAACCGACGTGCGCCCGGTTACGTAACATACTGTGTGTTCCCTTCGGTTGTCCTTGACAGCAGTCTACGGCAGTCGCATCCGTCAGTAATTTTGACATAAATGCGAATTCGGTAATATTAGAACTCGTCGTCGAATCGTCGTGCGTAACCAGATGATGGTGACCTCGTTTCGGTAGTAGCCAGTATCTACATTTCTCGAAAACTTGAAAAAAAAAAACAGTGAGCAGAAACATTTAAGGTCAGCACAAACAAACATTTAAAAAAATGAACGTTTTTCGTTGGTCGGCGTCCAAAAAACATATTTTCAAGCTGCTGTCGAGCGTTTTCATATTGCCTCACACTCTCACGTAGATAAAAATGATTTACCGACTGTAAGGTGGAAGTCCTTCGATGGTTCCCCTTTCTTCGAAACTTCCAGCCCGACTTCCAATGACATGAGGTCAAAGTGTCAGAAGATATTAATTTCTAGTTTCCCTAGCTACTTGGTACTGGTTTTATCATAATAGAAAAAAAAACAATTCTCCCCGACAAACAACGTGTGACAAATCCCCAACAGAATCTACAAAAAGATCACGTTTTGAAGTCTGTCAAAGCTGTGCTTCCGGAAGGAAGGTGTTCGTGTATCAATCAAATGACAAATTGACAGGTCTGTACTTGATTTCGTGCACAGCAACCACTGACATTCCGAGTAAGTTACCCACACAAAACAAAGCACCCGCGATCAGTTCGAAAAGTCTGTCTGGATCGATGAGACGTGACATCGGGTTTTTATTTTATTTTTGCTGTACTGTACCGTACTGTATAAAATTCTGAAGCGAACGTGTTTTCGGTCGAACTAACAATTAATTAGCACCGTTCCTCAGTGGCAAATAAAATTATGAACGTTTTCAATTAACAAACGGCATTCTTTACCATTGACAGTGCTTCGTATCTAAACCTTTCAGATGACGTAGTTCCTCATATGACGCAATTCGTTACGTATTTGATATGGGGACGTAAAATTACACTTGAAAAAATGTACACTTACATTATTTTGCCTAAGTATGTACTAAACGATCGTAGTATGCAATAACAAAAACAAACAGATCATAACTCAGTGGTTAGCGTTCTAATTCCTCATCACAATTTCGGCAATAGGAAATTATATGATAAACTTTCAACGCAATTTCAATATTTATGAACCGTATAATAATATAAACACAATGCCGAAAGAGAAAACAAAAGATAGTAGATGAACCTACTGTTCGAACAATTTGTCGGTAAGAGTAGATTAGATACATCCAATCAAAACAACAAATGAAGAAAAAAAACACGTTTTAGTGTCAAATAGCATTATCTTCCGTTTATATTAATTAGGTCTTTCCGATTACCGACTTAAGCAATATTTATCTTTTCCTAAACACTTTTAGCTACAAAAGAACGCTTGAAAATCAAAAATCATTAGAGCCGAAAGCCATCGATTTATTATTGAGCAATACCAGAAATTAACAGCACCAAAAGTCAGGACTGGCTTGCTCCGATTTTGATAAATTTTTTCACTCGTCTTGAGTATGGCATACCATTTGTTTCGTTCGGAAGGAGAGACCAATTCCACTCAGGACTATTTTTTAAGAAAGGCGAATGAATGTTTTACATGCACTTCCTTCAAAACGTTGTAACTCGTTGTAATTGTATAAAAATGGTATTCAAGAAGAACTTACAGAAGATCAACTGGGTACTCTTAAAATATATGCAAAAAAATGAATACTTAAAGAGACATTCAAAATCACCGAGATTTTTTTTTTGTTGAATTAAAAATGCACTTTTTCATTAATTTCGTTTTGACGTGTATACGTCCTACTTTAATATGGGACCTCTTTTCAAAAACGTTGAGTACAAGAATGGGGGAGTAGAACTCAATCGTGAATATCTTCTGTTGTACTTTACACGACAACATAATTTTTATTCCATGCTAGCGGAAATATGGTCAGCATTTTTTGATAAAATTTTCAGTACTATTCGATAACCACAATTAACTCGAAATGAACTTTTACTAGAATGTTTGGTATCAACCAATATTAAAGAGGAAAATTCATTTTAGGATTCAAGCGCAGTACTCAGTTTCAAAAAAAATATCAAGTTTTTTATTCAGTGCAGCATTCAATTCTATTTGTTGGATATTTGGAAGTGTCAATGAAGCATGTCAGTTTTTTTTCTCGTATTCACGTCATTCAGCAATGTCTCTGACATTTCCCACTAGTCTTATTTCTCGGTTTATTTCCTAATTCTTGAGAAAGCATTGAATTTTTTTTCGGTGCAAATAAATTTTTTTAGATTGCCAAATAATTTTCGTAAAACTTTTTCCTGAACACTTTTTTTTGTACATTGATTTGAAAAATTGCATACAAAAATACATTTAACTTTTCTCAAAATTAAACTTACGACAGCAACTAGCAACACGGATAATGTCATTGAAGGCACACTCATATGTGAACACTCTGACGTGATATGCACACAAACGAATTTCTAGGCTTGACAGTCACGATCTTTTTTTGGCGCACATCTACGGTCCTCCGTGAAACTGGCTCCAATGGTGATAAATTGGTTGCCCTGCTGAGTTCCCATCATACATTCATAATGCAAATGTCAAACCGTGATTTCGACCGTCCCACGACAAAAGGGCCTAACTGCAAATGACAGTTTCTCTTTGTTTACTTTTTCTTCCACGATTTACCGAACTAATTTTATATTTGACGCTTTACTCTTCGCAAATCTTTCGAGGTAAAACTACAAGCTTTCGATTTATATTGAAAACTTTAGAGAATTTGCAATAATGGCTCCGTAATAATCAAAAGAGAAAGTAAACTAAGAGAGGCTCTCATTTGCAGTTAGGCCCTTTTGTCGTGGGACTATCGATTTGTGTATATTGAGATTTTATGGCACACTTTGTTTGAAATGATAACAATGCAATCAATCTCCCGCTCCACCAAGCGGTGAGTGCGGTCATTTCAGAAGGTACCGGGAACGAACCACATTTTTCAAAAATATTTATAAGCACGTACATGTCTTTATTATTTATCTTTGATATGCATATCATCTCGGTATAAAACACCTTGAATGTACCCAGCACTGATTACATACTACAAGAAAATTTCCAACTTGTTCACGCTCCAATCCGTTCCAAGAACACAGCAAGCGGGAAAAAGTTTGCAGCCGAATAATGACGGGGTGTTGTCTATAGCAAAGTAGCAACATTTTGTCAACAATTTCTACGTTGTTTACTATCAGCTTTCGATTTCAGGTCAAGGAAACATCCAAACCACTCACATGCGCTGCCAACATCGTAACGAGAGTGTGAGGGTAACACTTGTATTGCGGAGCCTAATCAAACACTTGAAATACCCGCCACCCAGTGCTTTCCTTCTATCACGGATATTTTTGTTGGACGGAAATGTTTGTTTATTCAGCCATTAACCTCTAGCATTAAAATCCATCCTGAAAAAAGAGCAGTTGTAAAAAATAAACCGGCGTGTAAAAGAAGTAGCAGCGGTGAAATTTACGCCTTTACTATCTGTCAAGAACCGAAACCGGAGAGTCATCATCATCATCATCATCCGCGTTAGGTAACAAACAGTCTTGCAGTCGTAGTACGCTAGGGAGGCAACTGAAAATAATTTCTATTGGTATTCGCGTCCAGTTGTGAATATTTATTTCCTGCTGAAGCGAGAAGATGGAGAAAAAATATTTAGAGCTTTCACCCGACCCAGACTGTTTTAAACGAGCACGGGTAAACAAACAAGTAGAAGCATTGTACGATTAGCCCGCTGACAGATGATGATGACGCGAAAATTTGCACGCGCTTTTCAAAGCGACAGTGTTGCCATAACAGCTGGGTTTTCTCGTTTTTAGTCTAAAACGAAAGTTTCGCTATTAATTTTCTACTCATTTTCATTTTTTCTTATGTTTTAACGTCAAGAACGTGATTTTTTTTACGATGTCCAAAATTGATCCTTGCTATTTTACCGATTTTTCCTGTGCATTTGGCAACCCTGCTTGTACACGGCGACCATTATCAGCAAATTAAAAATGCTTTGCATTTTTTCGAAATCAGTTGACTGAATCAAAACAGAAACTAATCTATCTGCTTCTAATGACTGGTTAGTTGATTGAATCGGTTATAAGCTGTAAATTGACTCCAAGCTCTCTGGCAGTCACCGGTTCAGTCGTTCAATTGTTTACACCAGCGAGAAAAACTATGTTGAACTAATAACCCTTCGTAGCGCAATATTTGTTCATATCATTTTGTTCGCGTTTCGTCTTCGACCCGCTACTTTGTGGTTTGACTGTTTGAACTGTTCTGCATTGACGAGTCGAAGACGATGTACATAAAAGTACGAGATTCGATGCTAAAATCATAAATAGACCCAATCGTCTTAGAGTGAAAACAGTTTTCAGTTTAGTAACGCCATCGCGTTGCCTCACAATATTATGTCAAATGTATTGATTTTTTGCGAAATTCTAGTGCAGTTACATTCGCTTCACACAAAATTCGTCAATATTCTTCCAATTTGTGAAAGTTAAATTCAATTCTGGCTCGACTGGGGGCGTCTTGCTTGCAAGAATGGATGTTACTCATAAATTATTCGTTCTGTTTTGTTTTTGAACGTAGAAGAATTCAAGAAATTAACAACAGAAAAGTTTTAACCAAACGACGATCGACTCGCACCGATTTTGATGAATCTTTTGCATACGTCTTCAGTATGGTAAACTATTTGGATGGAAGTTTCTTCAATTCTTTGTAACTCGATAAGCGCACAGAAATCGCTCCAAGCAAAAAGTTGTAGGAAATTGAAACATTTTTTAATAGTTTATCAATAGTCATAAAGCTAACCTAAAAATGGAACTAACAAAAGTCTCAATTTTCTTCACAATAATATTATTTCAAACTTGTTATCTTAAACAACACTTGACGTTGTCTTCTAAAATATTTTATGACCTGTTTGAGACAATAATTTTGGGGTAAATAAATGCAAATGCGATTCAGTCCAAAATTCATTTTTCCGGTAATTTTCTAATTCATGAAAAGGTGTTTAACATTTTTTTCAGTGTATATTTTTATAGAGCGACCCGCATACGCATGGCTGCCAGATGGCTGACTAAACGCTGCCAGCTGGAAAAATATGGCTGGCAGACATTCTGGTTAACGACTGCCTCACCGCTGCCAGATATACAACTCAAACAATACAACCGTATCCACCAGGATTTTTCCACATTGAAATCTTTGACATTTCCAGCGAAGGTAAGAAGATGAAAACGCTCGGCTAACTTAGATACAGGCGACTTTGTTTTGTCAAGTTGGATTTGACAACCGTCACTGAATCAATTTAGGTAGCCGTGTGGTGGCCATGGCTGCCCAGGTAGCCAAAACGCTATGCGGGGAAGAATCAATTCGATAGTCCCACAACAAAAGGGCCTAACGGCAAATGAAAGTTTCTCTTTGTTTACTTTTTCTTCAATATGAGAACCATTTATCAAATGCTAACCTCATGAAGCATACTCATCAGCTGGCGCACATCTTTATGAACTAATAAACGAACGAAGCAGCTCTCCTTGCTTGAGTTGCGCTATGAATTCTACCCGACATACGAATGTGTGTGAATAGCACAGAGGATGAAACTCTTTTGTTACTATTCGTTGCTTCAATTTGCAAGCCCAGGTTACTAGTCTTGTGGAAATCTTTTTACTGGAATTGAAAGAACGGTGCTCGGACACACCACTTCGTGCGATCTGTCAACTTTTCGCCCTTAGTTTGTTACTATTATTTAAAATGAAGAAACTCTCTGTAGTAGCCTATCAGAGAATTAGAAAAATTACAACAGGGGTCCAGGGGTTCGTTTTTACCTGAGGATGTAAGAATAGATTTCTGTATGATTGATCTGGATTAAAAGCTATTTGAAAATGATGCATATCCTATGTATAGCAAAAAATTGGACGATTGCGTTAAGATCCATCCAAAAGGTTGGAAATTGGGTGTCGTTCGAACAGGCACCGAAAAATATCAAATAGGAGATGTTGCATAAAACATAAAAGATGACGTTTTTTCCATCACTGACGAAACGAAAACTATTTTTTTTATGATAATACGAAAACCCCAAACCGAAAAATTGGCGTCGAATAGCTCATTCTTGTTATATGATGAGATCAAAACTAATGGCCATTGACGGAAAACAGCTAAACATACGAGAATATGGTACGAATAGGATATTTTTCATCCCGACTTCATCGCTCAGTCACATGCTCTGGGGCTTTAGTCGAAAACTATTTGGATAATAGTGTAAAAAGATTTAGCCCAGCCCGCTGTATCATCCAGATTTGGCGCCATCCGACTACCATTTGTTTTTTTTAAATTTTGCTTTATTTCAGTCGATGAAATCAAGAAATGACTCGATTCTTTGCTTGACCCGAAGATTATAAATAACGAACAAAAATCACGATCCGGCGACTGAAGCAAAGCTGAACTAGTTTCCGGAGGTGTAGTGGTCGACATTTAGAATAGATTGCTTTATCAGATCAGGGGCGCAGGTTCAACATCCCAAAAACAAAAAAAAAGGAAAAGACCGAATTTGTGTTGAGCTAGACTGGGATGATTTCATTTCAGACAACAACGAGCCACTCGTACTCGGTACGCGGTCGGAAACATAAATCCAAGAATAGCTTTTCGGAAGCATGTCCACCGGACACAAGCAAACCCATCACCGGAAAGTTTCACACATGCTATCATCATAAAGGCAACAAAACGAAGCAAACTTATAGCCAGCAGAAAAAAAACTCTAATACTTTTTCAAACAGCAGGATCTCTGTCCGTCCTAATCCAATCTACTACGGCACAGGCAGGGTACAAACACTTTTGCAAAAAGCATTCTGTGGTTCCGTCGAGATCCCTCCCGTGATACGGCTAGAGATAGAGAGACTACACACACGTAAGGGGGCGGGGGGGGGGGGTTCACAGTACCTTCTCCTCTTGGGCAGATTCCGCTTCCGGTTGGATCCCCTTCTGTCAGTTCGTCTGTGGTGATTGAGGCACGATTGAACACGAGAAACTGATATGCTATAGACTATACGGATACGAGAGAAAAAAAACGACTGGTAAGAATCACTTGTGGAGCCCACCGCTAAAAGGGCAATGCTGACGTCAGAATCCGGAAGCCCTCGGGGCTGGTTGCCTGGTTGGTGGGGAAGGACTCGAGCACGGTGACGACGTGCCTGCGCTGCTCTGCCACTCTAGCTCCGGCTCTGCGGGTTTACAGAGAGAAGGAAGCTATCCTCCTCAGGCAAACTGCAGGGACTGTTCGATATGAACGATATCCGAGATACAGGGTTTTTTTTTGTTTGTTTGTTGCGTGCATTCCGGGAGGGGAAGGAAAATAGATAGAGACAGAGACAGGAGATTAAGATTAATGTTAGTGCGAAAATTTATTGCTTTTCGAAGGTTGTTAGATTTAATGGAAATCGCCATTTCCTGCATTCCGTGTGGTTCCAACGGTATCGATTGACCCAGATTGTCGGTTTGGGTTGATGGTAGATTAGATAAATGGCTGAAAATAAATATTTTGCGTAATGTTTTCTCCGTTTTTTTTTGTGACAGTTCCGAACGACTCAGGCGATGCTAGTCATATATTTCAATTAGGATGTTCAAATTATTCTTTCAGGATGTCAAATACTTTTACTAATAAATGTTTGTAGATAAGACAATACTGTCTCATAGAACCGACTAAAATTTGAAGCCAAAACAATTCCAGTTCCAACTCCAACTGCTCCTAAATCCACACGTTTAACAGCAATCGGGATCGGAACTGTGTTGTTTTTTGCTTGAAGCGAAAACGCCATTGATGTAATCGATAAATTTACACTCATGAACTTAGCATGCTTTGCAATAGTAAACCTTCACGGTGTTCTCACACAATTTATGGATGACGATTAACACGTGCATACTGCGATGGGACCTCAAACAATAATACGACTGAAACATTTACAACAGGGCATATTCGTTGGACACTGGTTCACACAACTGAGCTGTCAGATGGTGGCTCGAACTACACGCAGAAAAAAAATTGTAAAAATAAATAAATTCTGAATATTTCTAACGATTTTTTAAAATTGAACTGATAGTACAATTCAGCTGTTCTGTATGAACCGCTAATCTAAAGTAGAAATTTAATCTTTCTGAGCATCATAAGGAACGTAAACTGCCCCGCAATCAGACGATTGCGGAAGTGGCAGTTTGAAATTGCTACTCACTGGAAAGTCAAAGACAAGCCGTGTACATTCCAAACAGTTCCATACAAATGCAGCAAACTTTTTATAAAAAGTTGAATGTAATAAACATGTTCCCGTTCAATAATATTTATCAAAATCATCGGAACTGATACGGTCAATGTTTGCCTGGTTTCTATTATCAAGATTAACACCTAGAACTAGAAATCGCAGGAAATCGATCTGGTTCGGATTAGTTGCGAACAGTTTGCAGCTGTGCCGACCCACCTTGCGCCGGTTAACGGGTGAAAATAAGATGTGCAAACGTCTTCGCCATCCAAACCAACTCATTACGTGGAATGGATGGCGAAACTGATTAGCGAGCGGTTCCGAATGACGTTTGACGCTCGAGAACAAACCGCTCAGTGTGTGTGTGTATTCGCACCCGGCAACGTCCGTCGGATAGGCTTTAGCCATGATTCCGGCAATTTCTGCGCAGTTATCAACCGCGGAATGTCTACTGTTAATCGCAGTTGTAAACAGCGTCACTCGAGCGCTCGAGTTTTTGTTTGAAATAACCATAAATGCCCGGGACGGATACGTCCAGAATTGAAACCGGTGAAGTAGCAATAAAATGAAGATTAGTAGAATGTGAACATTTGTTTTATAGTTAAACTTGTTATTTATCCAAGCGTTCGTAAAATGGCATGGTAAAGTGACGTGATCTAGGTAGGCTGGGGGGAACATTTTACAAATATTTTGAGAAAGACCAGTTCATTGATCTTTTGACAGCGGACTGTGTGTAATTTTCCGTGACACTCAGTTATCCAGTATCAAGAAGATAGAAGCAAAAACTCGACATCAATGCCGAGGTTACGCAATCTGCATATCGCTTCTCGCGCCTACTTTAGAACCACGTTTTGCCCATCGATTGCAGTTAGACTGGTTAGGTTAGGTTTTTTTTAGCTACATAGCTAGCGATCAACCAGTTAGTTAGTTAGTTCTATTGCTACTGCCGTTGTTGAACACGAGACGAATGGTGAGGAGCAGCACAGACACAAGGGTGAGGGTGAGAGCAAGCAAGCAACAACAAAAAAAAACGAAACAGCCGTGAATCGGGCCATAGACGCCGAAGTGATTGATTGACTGATTTATTCAAGACCAGCGAGAGCCGGTGGCGTCGTCGTCGTCGTCGGCCACAATGGGCAAACTTAACGAGCGAATGATTGCTTCCGTGCGAAAATATCGTAAGTCCACGTGTTACATCGAATTGATAATCCACCCATTTATCGCTAATTTTTACCCAAATTTGGTTAATTTCTGGTTAAATTTAGTTGATTTTCACGCAAATTAGGGTAATAATTAAAGGTCAGCTCGTCTCACGATGTGAAATGAACTGGTGGTCACATAAGCCTTTTTTGATTATGTTTATCTTTTTCAGATAACATGGCTCAGAATTTCATTGCAGAGTTCCTACGTAAAGTTTTGCAATTGTTCAAAGTGTTTCCAACATGACAGCAATAAGATAGAACTTTCTGTTCAGTTATTCAGTAGACGTGGTTCGACAGACTGTCATTTTTGATATTCGTTCGTCAGAGTGAAGTAAATAATTGACACCATGTAGTATCAATTTTCTGAGCTTTTGGTTTTGTTTTAATTTGTCATAAATGCTTAGATGCTTGATGTTATCATTGTATCTACCCTTGTCTAGGATAATAAATTGGAGGGAAGGAGTTACGAAACAAAAAAATATACAATGCATTGATCTATGGAAACTTCCCATCTAGACAAATGTTTTAAAACTGATTCAGCGATTTTTTTCTCATCCGACAAGCACTTAAAGCTCCATTGATTGTATATAGTAGCATCGGAAAAAAAACGTCAAACAAGGAGTGTAGCTCATGATTCAACAGGTTGATAGCCGTTCTATTAATAGAAGCCAACAAACAACAGATGAGCAAGACGATTCAGGATTTATTGGTACAAAGAAGAGATGGTGCGGTGAGCTATTTCTTAAACCTGAACCCGTCCAGTTCAGTCCAGACCCGAAACCGAGAATAATTTTTCTGTCAAACCCAAACCCTTGTACTCGTACCCGATGAAAAACAGAAATCTTTACCCATACCCGAACCTGACAAAATGTATTTTCTGTGCCCGAACCTTACCCGAACTCGAAAAAAATTACCCATTTACGATCCGAACCCGACAATAATTTTTCTTTCAAATCAAAACAAAAATCTTTACCCGTACTCGACCGAATCTGAGAATAATTTCTCTTCAAAACTCAAACCCAACCCGTACCCGATAAAACGTATTTTCCATATCCGAACCTTACCCGAATCCGAAAACTACACGTTCCCGATTTGAACCCGACAATAATTTCTTTTCTAAACACATACAAAAATCTTTACCCGTACTCGACCCGAATCTGAGAATAATTTCCCAAACCCGACTCGTACCCGTTAAAATGTATTTTCTGTGCCCGAACCTAACCTGAACCTGAAAAAAAAATCCGTTCCAGATTCGAACCCGACAATATTTTTTCTTCTAAGCCCATACTATATATATTGACCCGTCCTCAACCCGAATTCGAGAATAATTTCTCTTCAAAACCCAAA